>NC_092336.1:607217500-608417500 GCF_046630445.1 Rutidosis leptorrhynchoides
ATTCGGTATTTTTTTTTAATCATCACTATTTGTAGCATAATCTATCTTCCTTCGTTATTTAATCACCATCGTTCGGTATTAAAACAAAAAGAGTAACAGTATATTTGCAGGTTCTTCATTGGTGTTTGATTTTTGTGGTGGTCGAATAGGAAAACAAAGAATAAATAACGGTGACAAAGATATTGGTTTCTGGGTTGTTTTGAATGCACCGATGACCGAAAGGTGGCGCTTTGGATAGATTCTGCTCGCAACAGGAAGCAGAAACTATTGTGGTTTCGATGATGGTGCAACAACAGTAATGGCGGAGAGGTGGTGTTAACGATTTTAAATGATGCTCGAAGTGATCATGGTTTTCAAGGTGAAGAGCGGTGGTTTATGGTGAATATTTAATTGGGTTTAAGATTTCACGAAAGAAGAAAGAAAAGAAAGTATAGGATAGCTAGTGCTCGAGTTAGATATCAAGTGGTGTTATGGGTGGCGGTTTAGATGGTGTTGATGGGTTCACGATGGTTGTCGTAGTCATGGTGTTCGAATAAAACGTAATGATACCAGGTGATGATGTAGGTTGCAAATGGGTTGAGGTTGAGCAGGAACATATAACGAAACTAGCAGCGGTTTCAAAAATACACAAGATAAAATACGCAACTGTAGATTTTTAAATGGTTTGTGGGTTTCATTTTGGACGGGAAACAAGAATAAATTGCTGTTGTAGCAATAGGTTATAAATAGTTCGATCAGATAAAAAAAATGAACGTGCAGGTAGTAGCATGTTGTTCAGACTGTTGTGGAACAGAAGGCAATGATCTTGCGTCTAATGATGGTGTTGGATGCAGTGGTGGTGATTGAGGTTTCACGAAGGAGGAGAAAGAGAGAAAGGAGATGGGTGTTGATCAAGATGGCCAATGATGATGGATTAGGGTGATCGTAGAGTGTTGGTGGTTTTTCTGTTGGGGTTATGATCGTGTAAGGAGAAGTGGGTTCACGAAAGAGGAATTTAGAGACCATTGTGGGTTCGTGTTATTGAGATAAAAATAAAATTAATAGAGCATGAAGATGGGTGATGGTTCATCTAATTTGTAGGAGGAAAATGGGTGTTGATATATGTGGGTGTTTGGTTTTTGTACCTAATATATATATAAATATATAAAGAAAGAGATGATATCAAGTTGATGATATTTAATGGATTCTATATCCGTATGATTTAGTTGTGATCAAACAAAACACACTATCCAACAACCATAGTAACTTAATACAATAATATTGTGCGTTTTCAAATTCACGGGTTTAATAGCACAATAGATAAAAGAAAATCAGATGGTGACATATAAATAAACAATTCACATAATCTATCTAAAAAAAAAATCGGTTTCATAATATTTATATCTGTATGTACTTTTATTATATATAACAGTATATATATATCTATTTTTTATTATTATTATATAATCAATCTTTTTAATAACTATACTTTTATTAATAATACTCTTAAACATTATAATTAATTATAATAATGATTTATAATAATATAATAGTAGTAAGAATAATATAACAAATAAAATGTATCTAATATAATATCTATATATTAATAATAATACATTTTAATATATTTCAAGTTATTATATATATATTTATATCTATGTTTCTGTTTATATTTATATTTATATGCTTACACACTTATTTGCAAATAATAGTTCGTGAATCGTCAGGCTTTGTCAAAAGGGTAACTAATCATCCAAATATAGATTTCAGACTTTCTAGACTCAACATTAAGGTTTTTGCTTATCGTGTCGAAAACATATAGAGTTTAAGGTTTAAATTTGGTCGGAAATTTCCGGGTCGTTACATTTTCCCATTTTTATATTATTATTATTATTATTATTATCTTTATTATTATTATTACTAATGTTACTATAATTATTGTTACTAGTATTAAAAGTATTCTTAGTATTACTAGTATTATTATTATAATTATTAGTATTATCATTATAATTATTAGTATTATCATTATAATTATTTTTATTATTATTTATATCATGATTATTATTATTATTATTATCAAAAATTATTATTTTCATTATCATTATTATTAAACCTTTCATTTTATTTAAAAACTCCTAATATCATTATTACTATTACTATTGTAAATATTACAAAAATTATTAATATCATTAGTATTAACATTATTATTATTGTATTATTATTGATATCTTTAATTATTATGATTAAGATTATGGTTATGTTAAGTATTGTTATCAAAAATTATAATAATAATAATAATTATTATTAAACTTTTCATTTTTATTAAAAACTGTTATTATTATTATTATTATTGTTATAAGTATTATTATTATTATTATTATTATTATCATTATTATTAATGAAATCATAAACATTTTTATCATTATTGAGTATTATTATTATTATCATTACAAATATTATTTTAGTATTATTATGATTACTATTCTTAACAAACAAATGATATATATATATATATATATATATATATATATATATATATATATATATATATAAGAAAATATATTTAATACCTATAACACAACACAAATTAATATTATTATATATAAAATGAAAATATATGAAACACATATATTATTAAAATAAAAAGGATATAACTAATGAATTTATATATATATATATATATACATATATATATATATACATATATATACATATATATATATATATATACATATATATATATATATATATATATATATATATATATATATATATATATATATATACATATATATATATATATATATATATATATATATATATATATATATATATATATATATATATATATATATAAACTTGTTTGATTACGAGTATATGTGTTAATATATATACTTGATATAGGTTCGTGAATCCGAGGTCAACTATGTACTTGTTCAGTGCCATCCTATGCATATTTACTGAAATGTCCCATTCATATCGATTATAAATGTTTCATATTAATTGATTTCGTTGCGAGGTTTTGACCTCTATATGAGACGTTTTTCAAAGACTGCATTCATTTTTAAAACAAACCATAACCTTTATTTTATCGATAAAGGTTCAAAAACCATAACGTAGATTATCAAGAAATGATAATCTAAAAGATAACGTTTTACACACGAACATTACATATTGGTTTACATTAATATTACACAACAACTTAAGTCTTCGAATGCAGTTTTAAAACAATATTATACAAGCATGCAGACTCCAATCTTGTCCTTAAATTAGCATGCAACAGCGGAAGCTCTTAATAATCACCTGAGCTTTCAGTGGTTCTTGCTTGCTCTTTAAAGCTGATCTGGTGCTGTCTCGTTCCTTTAAACATGCTTAAAAGTCAACATAAATATTGGTGAGTTATAGGTTTAACCTATATATTTATCAAATCGTAATAATAGACCACAAGATTTCTATTTCCATTTTTCAATAACATGCGAACTGCATAAAAACATTCATATGTTGGACACCTGGTAACCAACATTAACAAAATGTATATAGAATATCCCCAAAACAGAAATCCATCTGTATTAATAACTTGAAGTACTAAAGCATACCATTTTCCAGTATGGGGGGAGTTAGTGCCCGTAGATCTACCTTTAGGATTCGCGTCAATTAGAGTGTCTGTTCCCTAATTCTTAGGTTACCAAGCTAAAAGGGTGATATTCGGTATTCATAATCCAACATAGAATGTAATTTCAAGTACTTGTGTCTATTTTGTAAAACATTTACAAAACTGCATGTATTCTCATCCCAAAATATTAGATAGTAAAAATGGGACTATAACTCACTTTCACATATTATCACTTCGTCGGAAAATAACACTTGGCCACTGGTCGATTCACGAACCTATAACAAATATGTATATATATATCAAAGTATGATCGAAATATAATTATACCATATTTTATTATGTTTTAACGATTTAAGTTTGTTAAGTTGATAGTCCAATGTTTGTAGTCCACAAATAATTGTCCACAGTTAGTAGTACAGAAATAAATCAATATATATTATCTCGAATCAATCCACGACCCAGTGCATACAAGTCTTAGACTCGATCACAACTCAAAGTATATATATTATTTTGGAATCAACCTCAACCCTGTATAGCTAACTCGATCATTACTGCATATAGAGTGTCTATGGTTGTTCCAAATAATATATATATATATATGACGTCAATATGATATGCCAAAATATTGCATACGTGTCTATGGTCTATTAAGGTTACATAATATGTTAGAGTACATGTATAATACAATATAAGTTAGTTAAGTTATGGTTAGTATAGATTTGTTACAAATTTCACGTAGCTACAACAAGAAAAATTATCCAATTTTGTTTTACCCATAACTTATTCGTTTTAAATCCGTTTTGAGTGATTCAAGTTGCTATGGTTTCATAATGAACTGAAATTTATGAAACTAAACAGAAAAAGTATAAGTTTATTGTAACGACCCGCATTTTTTTCGATCATACTATACTTATAAGATTAATATTTACATAAATTAAACCTTGCCAACATGATAAGCAATCCAAATTATCGAGATTTATATTTCCGAAAAGAGTTTTACACAACATTCGACCGTCTAGTTTGACCGATGATATCACGAACTATACAATATATGATAATTATACGTTTGTGTATATAAATGTATATATACATATTTAACATGATTAATAAATGTTTTAATATCTCATTTTGTATTAATAACAACAAGTTATATGTGTATTTTGAAACTACTAACTTAAGTTTTCAAAACGATAACTATACGTAACGTTATTTGACATAAATACTTAAGACTTATAATGTTTATACATATATCGTATAAGTAATGTATTTAATCACTTTTAAGAACTTAAATACATAAAATCATATAAGTGTATTCACAAAAGATAGCTATATTTGAATCCTCATTCCATTTTTCACAAAATTTCTATACGTATACCTAGAGTATTTGTACTCGTATCATACCAAGCTTCTATACGTATTTACTAATAGTAAATACACATCAAATCACCACCTAACCCACCCTTGTTACTGCCCTTAGAGCAAGGTAATTGGAATTTGGATGCATGCATGAATTATTACACAAAAATACAACATGTGAACTTGTCCATCATCATCATCATTCACGTTTTTTTTAGTATATATGTATCATCATTTTGATTCACTTCTACTTCAAATTTCTTAAGCTAAACACACACTTGTTCTTACTCTTTAAACTCCCTAACAATCCAGCAAGAAAACCTTAAAGATCTAGCCATAAAAACCTTAGTTAAACATCATAAGAAAACCATACAAAAACACTTCAAGAAAACCCTCCAAGAACACCAACTTACTTCCAATCTTTCATCCACTTCTATCACCCTTTTGATTCTAGCTTCTTACTTCTCTTTTACAGCAACTTCATCCAAGGAACTTGAGGTAGAATATATGTTCATAACCTTATTCGATTCATATATATATAGCTATCATATTTTGTGGTATACAAGTTTAACAACAAGAACATAGTTTGAATGTTTTCAAACTTGTTTGCAAACTAAATAGATCCTTCTAACTTAACTTTTAAAATACTTCAAGACCTGTAATATAACTTATGTATATGCTAATTTAACAAGGTAAAACTTGGTTTTTCAAAGTATAAGTATTTTTAGAAAAATGGTCATTAAATGATTTTGTTGTAACGAAAATGATTAACTTCATAAGTTTCACTAAAGTTTGACCTATGCCGTGTGATTTTGAATACAAACTAAGGTATTTACAGTTCATAGTCTTAAAGAGGGACTCGATCCAAGGAGATGGCAAGTTGAATCAACGAAAACGGACTTGTAACGAAGAAACTATGACCGAAACAAAATTGGTTATCCAAGGCTTAAATGACTTCGGGATTCATTGGAAAAATTTACATAAAATCACATACTTCTAAGATAACATGATATTTTATATATATGTACTCATAATTCAATTTCATATGGTTCAGGATCACCCGTAAGCAACACGAGAAGATTAATCATAAGATCCCATGATTGTACGCAACACGTCATTTGACAACACCGGTACCATGGGTCAAGATTAATCTCGACCAATACATTTATGATGGGGTTTTACGGGAGTTTTATTTATTTCGTTGGGGGTTGTATTTATTCATTGCGGGTATATTAAACATCTAAAAATGAACCATTAAAAATTGAATTGCTAACCTCGGACTGCTAACTTCGGACTAAGGAAATATTCAAAGTATTAAAAGTATAACAAGTATATATATATAACGTTTGTTTAAAAATGAAAACATATTGATATATTATATATGGATAGGTTTGTGATATCAACCGGAAGACCGAGTCAAACTATTTATATCATCAAGACAAAAGTGAGTATATAGTCCCACTTTTAAACTCTAAATATTTCGGGATGAGAATACATGTATTTTATGTTTTACGATATGGACACAAGTAACTGAAAAATATATTCTACGTTGAGTTGTACCACTGGCATACTTCCCTGTAGCTTGGTAACTAATATTTACAGCGGTATTGTAAACGCGAATCCTGTTGATAGATCTATCGGGCCTGACAACCCCAACCGGACTGGACGACCAGTATTCAACGGTTGCACAGTACTTCGTTTTGTGACTACACTTGGTACGGTGTAGTAAGATTTCATATTAAAGGGAATATGCGACGTGAAAATGTTAAGTATGGTTACCAAGTGCTCAACCACTTAGAATACTTTTATTAAACTGTTGATATACGAAATCTTGTGGTCTATATATATATTGCTGCCGGCATTAAACCTATATCTCACCAACTTTATGTTGACCTTTTTAAACATGTCTATTCTCAGGTGATTTCTAAAGCTTCCGCTGCATCATGTTGGATCTAACCAGGATCTTGCGTACGCATGTTTGTGTCAAAAATAAAACTGCATATCCAAGATGTTGTACTGTAAAATATGCTAGAAACCGTGTTGTTGTCATCATTTGTAAAGTTTGTAAGTCGAAGATTATCGCTAAACGTTAATCTTCTTTTTATTGTCTTAAGTTTGTAACAAAAATAATGGATATGGTTTGTAATGTATAATATATGCAGTTTTCTTTCAAAAATGTCTCATATAGAGGTCAATACCTCGCAATGAAATCATACGTTATCTAACGCGTTCTTATGGTTAAGGACGGGTTATGACATGTGGTATCAGAGCGGTGGTCTTAGCGAACCAGGTTTGCATTAGTGTGTCTAAACCGATAAGTCATTAGGATACATTAGTAAGTCTGGACTTTGACCGGGTTTGATTTTAAAAAAAAAACCATTGCTTATCACTGTTGGTTAAAAATTCATATGTAAATATTATGTAAGTACTAATGGGTTAGTTGTTGTGTGATAGATGTCGGGCTCGAAACTTATTATCACATTCAGCGACTCCGAATCAGAATCTTCAGATTGTGTTTCAGTCATTAACATATCCGATGACGAAAATGGTATTTTTGGGGAAGACTCACAATTTCCAGATGAACCAACTATAGAAATATCGGAAAGTGAACCCGAGGAGGAAAGTGAACCCGAAGAGGAAAGTGAACCCGAAGAAGAAAGTGAACCCGAGGAAGAAATACTAGAAATTACGAAAGAAAAATTCGATCAAGGAAAGAAACGAAAAGCGAATGAATTAGAAAATTCAAATCCCGAACTTAGTGAGAATGACGTAGCACCAATTCCACTCAACACTACCACCCCTATTCCCGCTATTCCTATTAGTGCTATCCCCGCATCTAGTTCTTCGGCTCCTCAGCCAAAACGTAGGCAGACAGCTAGGATAAGCGTTAGGCCATTCATTGGAACTAAACGCCCTAGAAAATAGACCGAACGATGCACTGCCGTATTAAACCATGGAATCAAATAATGTTTTGTATAATATTATTAGTGTGGTTTGCTTAAAGTTTGATGTAAGATAAGCATATGTAAAATAGCGAAGTATGAAATGCAATAATTTTCCATGGTTAAGTATTATTTAGATTGTAGTAATTGGTTCTGTACTAAGCTATTAAGTATGAACATTAACGGGTAGGTACTACCCAAGATATAATTATAAAACGCTAATAAGAAGAAAAGGCTTTTATAATAATACCTGGTTCATATTATTAACAAGCTATAAATGTACTATAAATACACACTACATCTATAATAATCCATGTGAATAATTATTTTCTTTCATTAGGAAATGGCGCGATTGAACCGGATGACGGAACAAGAAGTCGAGAACTTCATCAACCAGCGAGTCAACGATAGAATGCTATGGGTCGAAGCTGCAAGAGCTACTGCAGTTAATCCAAATCCTCGTGTAGGATGCTCCTACAAGACGTTTCAAGCTTGCAAACCTTCATCATTCAGTGGAACGGAAGGACCTATCGGTTTAACCCGATGGATAGAAAAGATGGAGACGGTGTTCAAAATCAGCGGTTGTGATGAAAAAGACATGACCAAGTATGCATCGTGCACTTTACAAGATAGTGCACTCACATGGTGGAAGAATTATGTGAAGGCGGTAGGAGGAGATGTAGCTTATGATACTCCATGGGAAGAATTCAAAGCAATGATAATCACCGAGTATTGTCCAAGGAATGAGGTTATTAAGTTAGAAGATGAGTTACGAAGTTTGAAGGTGGTTGGTACTGAAATCACCAACTACAACCAGCGATTCATGGAATTAGTTTTACTATGCCCTGAATTGGTCCCAACCGAAGCACGAAAGATTGAAATGTACAAAGGTGGTTTGCCCAAAAAGGTCAAGGCAAACGTTACGGCGTCGAAACCTAAGACAATTCATGAAGCTATAACCATGGCGAACGAGCTAATGGATCAGGTCATTTTGGACAAGAAAGCATTTAATACTGAGGTGAAGGTATTGGGGAACAAGAAAAAGTGGAATGGAGGTTATGATCGAGGTAACCAACAACAACCTTATAAGAAACAAGAAACCACGAAAGGTGCGGGTAGCGGTTCAGGCTTTGGTTACAAAGGACAAAGTCCTTTATGCAACCGTTGTCACAAACATCATTTTGGTTACTGCAGTGTGTTGTGCACCAAATGCAATAGACAGGGACATCTTGCTGAAGATTGTAAGGCTCTCGTTACAAATGCAAATGGTAACAAGACTCCTGCCACCAACGCAAATAGAACTGCTTTGGCTAACATTACTTGTTTTGGGTGTGGAAAACAAGGTCATTATAAGAGCCAGTGCCCGAATCAGAATGGCGGACCTGCACGTGGAAGAGCGTTTGTTATTAATGCTAGAGAGGCACGAGAAGACCCGGAACTTGTTACGGGTACGTTTACCATTAATAACTTATCAGCATCTATTTTATTTGATACTGGCGCCGATAGAAGTTACGTGTGTATAAATTTTTACACTAAATTGAATTGTTCATCATTACCTTTAGATGCTAAGTACTTGATTGAGTTAGCTAATGGTAAGCTAATTAAAGCCGATAAAATTTGTCGTGATTGTGAAATAAATCTAGCCGGAGAAACGTTTAAAATCGACTTAATACCCGTAGAATTAGGAGGTTTTGATGTAATAGTCGGCATGGACTGGATGTCCAAAATAGGAGCGGAAGTTGTTTGTGCTAAGAAGGCAATTCGTATTCCTGGTAAGGATAAAATGCCAGTGATGATTTATGGAGAGAAGGGTAATTCAAAGCTAAAACTCATTAGTTGTTTGAAAGCCAAGAAGTGTTTAGAAAAGGGATGTTACGCTATTTTAGCACATGTTAATAAAGTCGAAAAGAAAGAAAAGGGCATCAACGACGTGCCTGTGGCAAGAGATTTTCCTGAAGTTTTTCCGGAAGAGTTGCCGGGATTACCTCCATTTAGATCGGTAGAATTTCAAATAGATTTAGTACCAGGAGCTGCACCAGTGGCTCGTGCTCCATATAGACTTGCACCGTCCGAGTTAAAAGAACTTCAAAGTCAGTTAAAAGAATTACTGGACCGTGGATTCATACGACCGAGTACTTCACCGTGGGGAGCTCCAATTTTGTTTGTTAAGAAGAAAGATGGATCTTTTAGGATGTGCATAGATTATCGTGAATTAAATAAGTTAACTATCAAAAATCGGTATCCACTACCGAGAATTGACGACTTATTTGATCAACTCCAGGGATCATGTGTTTATTCGAAAATCGACCTAAGATCGGGCTATCATCAACTACGTGTCAAAGAAGAGGACATTCCGAAAACTGCTTTTCGGACACGTTATGGTCATTACGAATTTTTGGTTATGCCGTTTGGATTGACGAATGCGCCAGCTGTATTCATGGACCTCATGAATCGAGTTTGTAGTCCGTATTTAGATAAGTTTGTTATCGTTTTCATTGATGATATTCTTATCTATTCCAAGAGTGAGCAAGAGCATGAAGAGCATTTAAGGTTGATATTAGAATTGTTGAGAAAAGAACAACTATATGCTAAATTTTCTAAGTGTGCTTTCTGGTTGAAAGAAGTGCAATTTCTTGGTCACGTTGTTAATAGCGAAGGAATTCAGGTTGATCCAGCAAAAACTGAAGCTATTGAAAAATGGGAGACTCCTAAGACACCAACGCAGATACGCCAATTTTTGGGTTTAGCCGGTTATTATAGAAGGTTTATTCAAGATTTTTCCCGAATAGCTAAGCCGTTGACAGCATTAACGCAAAAAGGGAAGAAATATGAATGGACCTCGGAGCAGGAGAACGCATTTCAAATACTGAAGAAGAAGTTAACTACGGCGCCTATCTTATCGTTACCAGAAGGGAACGATGATTTTGAAATATATTGTGACGCTTCGCGACAAGGTTTTGGTTGTGTTCTTATGCAACGGAAGAAAGTTATTGCATTTGCATCCCGACAATTGAAGATTCACGAGCGAAATTATACGACGCATGATCTAGAATTGGGAGCAGTCGTGTTTGCATTAAAGATGTGGAGACACTACTTGTATGGGGTTAAATTCACTGTGTTTACTGATCATAAAAGCCTTCAACATATTTTTGATCAGAAACAATTGAACATGAGGCAACGTAGGTGGGTCGAGTTAATAAACGACTATGATTGTGAAATTCGTTATCATCCCGGAAAGGCGAACGTGGTGGCCGATGCTTTAAGCAGAAAGGAACGAGAACCAATTCGAGTTCGAGCAATGAATATAAAAATTCGCATGAACCTCAACTCACAAATCAAAGAAGTTCAACGAGAAGCACTTACTAAAGAAAATAAAGGAAATGAAATAATGAAGAAGTATGAGAAGCAACTCGTTATGCGGGAAGATGGAATTCGATATTTTGCAAATCGTATTTGGGTACCGAAGTTGGGTGGATTAAGGAAGTTGATATTGAACGAGGCACATAAGACAAGATATTCGATACATCCTGGAGTTGGAAAGATGTACCAAGATCTTAAGACGCATTATTGGTGGCCTAATTTGAAGACAGACGTTGCAACATATGTTGGGGAATGTTTAACTTGTTCCAAAGTCAAAGCAGAACACCAGAAGCCGTCAGGGTTACTTCAACAACCAGAAATCCCAGAATGGAAATGGGATGGTATTACCATGGATTTCATCACGAAGTTACCAAAGACTGCCTGGGGATACGACACCATTTGGGTGATTGTTGATCGTCTCACCAAGTCTGCACATTTCTTACCTATAAAGGAAACGGATAGAATGGAGAAACTATTACGATTGTATATAAAGGAAGTTGTTTCAAGGCATGGAATACCTATTTCCATTATATCCGATCGTGATAGTAGATTTACCTCAAAATTCTGGCAATCACTACAGGAGGCACTAGGAACTCGGTTGGATATGAGTACCGCATATCATCCACAAACCGATGGACAGAGTGAAAGAACGATTCAGACTCTCGAAGACATGCTCAGGGCATGTGTGATCGATTTTGGAAACGGATGGGATAAATATCTACCGTTAGCAGAATTCTCGTATAATAATAGTTATCATGCGAGCATTGGAGCTGCGCCATTCGAAGCATTGTACGGAAGGAAGTGTAGATCTCCTATCTGTTGGAATGAAGTAGGAGATCGACATTTAACTGGTCCCGAGATCATACATGAAACGACTGAGAAGATAGTGCAAATCAAGGAGAGATTAAAAACAGCCCGCAGTCGCCAAAAGAGCTACGCCGATGTCCGAAGGAAACCATTAGAGTTTCAGGTCGGGGACATGGTTATGCTAAAGGTGTCACCTTGGAAAGGTGTAATACGTTTCGGCAAAAGGGGTAAACTGAACCCAAGGTACGTAGGCCCGTTTAAGATCATCGAACGCATTGGACCGGTAGCTTATCGACTCGAGTTACCGCAACAACTCGCTGGAGTACATAATACCTTTCACGTCTCAAACCTTAAGAAGTGTCTTGCAAAGGAAGACCTTACCATTCCTCTCGAAGAAATCCATGTCGACGAGAAACTACAATTCGTCGAAGAACCAATCGAAATCATGGACCGTGAAGTTAAACAGCTCAAACAGAGCAATATACCGATTGTTAAGGTTCGTTGGAATGCTAGAAGAGGTCCTGAGTTTACTTGGGAACGAGAGGATCAGATGAAACGAAAGTATCCGCACTTGTTTCTCGATAACACAAAATAGGTACAATTTTAAAATTTCGGGACGAAATTTATTTAACGGGGAGGTAATGTAACGACCCGCATTTTTTTCGATCATACTATACTTATAAGATTAATATTTACATAAATTAAACCTTGCCAACATGATAAGCAATCCAAATTATCGAGATTTATATTTCCGAAAAGAGTTTTACACAACATTCGACCGTCTAGTTTGACCGATGATATCACGAACTATACAATATATGATAATTATACGTTTGTGTATATAAATGTATATATACATATTTAACATGATTAATAAATGTTTTAATATCTCATTTTGTATTAATAACAACAAGTTATATGTGTATTTTGAAACTACTAACTTAAGTTTTCAAAACGATAACTATACGTAACGTTATTTGACATAAATACTTAAGACTTATAATGTTTATACATATATCGTATAAGTAATGTATTTAATCACTTTTAAGAACTTAAATACATAAAATCATATAAGTGTATTCACAAAAGATAGCTATATTTGAATCCTCATTCCATTTTTCACAAAATTTCTATACGTATACCTAGAGTATTTGTACTCGTATCATACCAAGCTTCTATACGTATTTACTAATAGTAAATACACATCAAATCACCACCTAACCCACCCTTGTTACTGCCCTTAGAGCAAGGTAATTGGAATTTGGATGCATGCATGAATTATTACACAAAAATACAACATGTGAACTTGTCCATCATCATCATCATTCACGTTTTTTTTAGTATATATGTATCATCATTTTGATTCACTTCTACTTCAAATTTCTTAAGCTAAACACACACTTGTTCTTACTCTTTAAACTCCCTAACAATCCAGCAAGAAAACCTTAAAGATCTAGCCATAAAAACCTTAGTTAAACATCATAAGAAAACCATACAAAAACACTTCAAGAAAACCCTCCAAGAACACCAACTTACTTCCAATCTTTCATCCACTTCTATCACCCTTTTGATTCTAGCTTCTTACTTCTCTTTTACAGCAACTTCATCCAAGGAACTTGAGGTAGAATATATGTTCATAACCTTATTCGATTCATATATATATAGCTATCATATTTTGTGGTATACAAGTTTAACAACAAGAACATAGTTTGAATGTTTTCAAACTTGTTTGCAAACTAAATAGATCCTTCTAACTTAACTTTTAAAATACTTCAAGACCTGTAATATAACTTATGTATATGCTAATTTAACAAGGTAAAACTTGGTTTTTCAAAGTATAAGTATTTTTAGAAAAATGGTCATTAAATGATTTTGTTGTAACGAAAATGATTAACTTCATAAGTTTCACTAAAGTTTGACCTATGCCGTGTGATTTTGAATACAAACTAAGGTATTTACAGTTCATAGTCTTAAAGAGGGACTCGATCCAAGGAGATGGCAAGTTGAATCAACGAAAACGGACTTGTAACGAAGAAACTATGACCGAAACAAAATTGGTTATCCAAGGCTTAAATGACTTCGGGATTCATTGGAAAAATTTACATAAAATCACATACTTCTAAGATAACATGATATTTTATATATATGTACTCATAATTCAATTTCATATGGTTCAGGATCACCCGTAAGCAACACGAGAAGATTAATCATAAGATCCCATGATTGTACGCAACACGTCATTTGACAACACCGGTACCATGGGTCAAGATTAATCTCGACCAATACATTTATGATGGGGTTTTACGGGAGTTTTATTTATTTCGTTGGGGGTTGTATTTATTCATTGCGGGTATATTAAACATCTAAAAATGAACCATTAAAAATTGAATTGCTAACCTCGGACTGCTAACTTCGGACTAAGGAAATATTCAAAGTATTAAAAGTATAACAAGTATATATATATAACGTTTGTTTAAAAATGAAAACATATTGATATATTATATATGGATAGGTTTGTGATATCAACCGGAAGACCGAGTCAAACTATTTATATCATCAAGACAAAAGTGAGTATATAGTCCCACTTTTAAACTCTAAATATTTCGGGATGAGAATACATGTATTTTATGTTTTACGATATGGACACAAGTAACTGAAAAATATATTCTACGTTGAGTTGTACCACTGGCATACTTCCCTGTAGCTTGGTAACTAATATTTACAGCGGTATTGTAAACGCGAATCCTGTTGATAGATCTATCGGGCCTGACAACCCCAACCGGACTGGACGACCAGTATTCAACGGTTGCACAGTACTTCGTTTTGTGACTACACTTGGTACGGTGTAGTAAGATTTCATATTAAAGGGAATATGCGACGTGAAAATGTTAAGTATGGTTACCAAGTGCTCAACCACTTAGAATACTTTTATTAAACTGTTGATATACGAAATCTTGTGGTCTATATATATATTGCTGCCGGCATTAAACCTATATCTCACCAACTTTATGTTGACCTTTTTAAACATGTCTATTCTCAGGTGATTTCTAAAGCTTCCGCTGCATCATGTTGGATCTAACCAGGATCTTGCGTACGCATGTTTGTGTCAAAAATAAAACTGCATATCCAAGATGTTGTACTGTAAAATATGCTAGAAACCGTGTTGTTGTCATCATTTGTAAAGTTTGTAAGTCGAAGATTATCGCTAAACGTTAATCTTCTTTTTATTGTCTTAAGTTTGTAACAAAAATAATGGATATGGTTTGTAATGTATAATATATGCAGTTTTCTTTCAAAAATGTCTCATATAGAGGTCAATACCTCGCAATGAAATCATACGTTATCTAACGCGTTCTTATGGTTAAGGACGGGTTATGACATTTATAGTCGGAAATACAGGTTACAAGTCAATTTTGTAAGAGGTAGTCATTTCAGTCGAAAGAACGACGTCTTGATGACCATTTTGAAAAACATACTTCCACTTTGAGTTTAACCATGATTTTTGGATATAGTTTCATATTCATAAGAAAAATCATTTTCCCAGAAGAACAACTTTTAAATAAAAGTTTATCATAGTTTTTAATTATCTAACCCAAAACAGCCCCCTGTTTCACTACGACGGCGTATGTCCGGTTTTACGGTGTTCTTCGTGTTTCCAGGTTTTAAATCATTAAATGAGCATATCATATAGATATAGAACATGTGTTTAGTTGATTTTAAAAGTCAAGTTAGAAGGATTAACTTTGTTTGCGAACAAGTTTAGAATTAACTAAACTATGTTCTAGTGATTACAAGTTTAAATCTTCGAATAAGATAGTTATATATATATATATATGAATCGAATGATGTTATGAACATCATTACTACCTCAAGTTTAGTAGGTAAACCTACTGGAAATGATCAAAAATAAACTTGAGCTTCAAAGGATCTTCGATGGCTTGGAAGTTCTTGAAGTAGAATCATGACACGAAAACAAGTTCAAGTAAGATTTTCTACTCGAATTAAGATAGTTATAGTTATATAAATTGAATCAAAGTTTGAATATGATTATTACCTTGAATTAGAATAATAAGCTACTGTAAATAACAAAGGTTTCTTGATCTTAGATGATTACTTGGAATGGATTAGAAAGCTTGGAAGTAGACTTGCAAACTTGAAAGTATTCTTGATTTTATGAAACTAGAACTTATAGAATTTATGAAGAACACTTAGAACTTGAAGATAGAACTTGAGAGAGATCAATTATATGAAGAAAATTGAAGAATTAAGGTATTTGTATGTGTTTTAGGTCGTGATATATGGATTAGATATAAAGGATGTGTAAGTTTGTTTTCTTGTAAATAAGTCATGAATGATTAACAATATTTTTGTAATCTTGCTAAATAATTCATACTAGATTACAAAGAATGGTTCCCACATATTTGATGACTCATTAAGGGCTGCTAAGCGCTGATCATTGAAGTGTATATACCAATAGTATGTACATCTAGGAGCTGTGTATTGTACGAGTAAGAATACGGGTGCATACGAGTAGAATTGTTGATGAAAATGAATGAGAATGTAAATGTAAGCATTTTTGTTAAGTAGAAGTACTTTGATATGTGTCATGAAGTCTTTCAAAAGTGTACTAATACATCTTAATATACTACATGTATATACATTTTAACTGAGTCGTTAAGTCATCGTTAGTCGTTGCATGTAAGTGTTGTTTTGAAACCTTTAAGTTAACGATCTCATTTAATGTTGTTAACCCAATGTTTATTATATCTAATGAGATGTTGAATTATTACATTATTATGATATTATGATGTATGGATATATCTTAATGTGATACATATACATTAAAATGTCGTTACAACGATAATCGTAACATATATGTCTCGTTTCGAAATTCTTAAGTTAGTAGTCTTGTTTTACATATGTAGTTCATTGTTAACATACTTAATGATATATATAATTATCATTTTATCATGTTAAATATAGTGTAACAATATCTTAATATGATACATATGTATTTAGTAAGACGTTGTTATAACGATAATCGTTATATATACCGTTTCGAGTTTTTTAATTCAACAGTTTCATTCTCATGTATATATGTCATTGTTAATATACTTAATGAGATACTTACTTATCATAATTTCATATTAACTATATATATATATATATATATATATATATATATATATATATATCATGTGGTTTTTTTTCCAAGTTTTAACGTTCGTGAATCGCCGGTTAACCTGGGTGGTCAATTGTCTACATGAAACCTATTTTAATTAATCAAGTCTTAACAAGTTTGATTGCTTAACATGTTGGAAACATTTAATTATGCAAATATAGTTTTCATTTAATATATATAATCATGGAAAAGTTCGGGTCACTACAGTACCTACCCGTTAAATAAATTTCGTCCCGAAATTTCAAGCTGTTGGAGGTATTGACGCATCTTCTGGAAATAGGTGCGGGTATTTCTTCTTCATCTGATCTTCACGTTCCCAGGTAAACTCGGGTCCTCTATGAGCATTCCATCAAACCTTAATAATTGGTATCTTGTTTTGTTTAAGTCTTTTAACCTCACGATCCATTATTTCGACGGGTTCTTCAATGAATTGAAGTTTTTCATCGATTTGTATTTCGTCTAAAGACATAGTGAGATCTTCTTTGGCTAAGCATTTGTTTATATTCGATACGTGAAAAGTATCATGTACGCTGGTGAGTTGTTGAGGTAATTGAAGTCGGTAAGCTACTGGTCCGACACAATCTATAATCTTGAATGGTCCAATGTACCTTGGATTCAGTTTCCCTCGTTTATCAAATCGAACAATACCTTTCCAAGGTGTGACAACCCGGAAATTTTCGACCAAATTTAAACTTTAATCTTAATATGTCTTCGACACGATAAGCAAAGTTTGTTAAGATAAATCTAAAAAAAAAATTAACTGTGTTCATACATTCATTTAACCTCGACCAAATTCCGACGATTCACGAATTATTATATAAATGGAAATGATTATATATATGTATATATATTATAACTTAAGAATATTAACAAAGTATTAAACGTATAAAACTTTACATGAACGTATTTGTTTTAATATGTTTATTGATGGAATTAGAAGATAATATCAAATGATTGATTTATCAGATACATTGTATGATTACGAGTCTCTGTTGAAAGGTCCACTTTGATTAAGAAACTTTTCCTTTTTAACGGTATTCGGAATAATTGGTAAAGTAATAACAAAAGTTAGTGGAGATTCCTGTTTAATTTTCAATACATGCTTTACAATAATTGGCTAGTGTCTCTTGATAGGTTAATTATTTAGTTTTCATAATATTGAAAACGTTTTATGATATAGATGAAACCTTTTAAAGAATAATTTTAGAATATATATATATATATATATATATATATATATATATATATATATATATATATATATATATATATATATATATAAAATAAACTTTGGATATATATATTTAGTTTTGAAAAACTGAACGTTATATCATTAAATAAAGATTTCGTTATACAAATTTCTAAACAATGATATATATATTTTACTACATAATAAAATATAATATTAGCAAATATTAGTGTAGATATAAAACAAATTAATTATATTTAATTTCTTGTATTAAAGATTTCAAAATAATATTATTTATATATTATAATAAATAACGAACCGATGATTTAAAGAAGCAAATGATCAAAACACTCAAATGAATAAGTTACATTTCAGTTAGTATAATTATTGGTGAAATAAGTCTAATTTTTGATAAAGGTACGTGTCGTGAAACGTAAAGTACAAGTTTTCTAAGCGTACGAAAGGGCGTTCGAAAAACCGAAACCGGTACGTAAGTCGAGCGTCAACGTACAATTCGTCGGTGTAAAAATTACAAATCAACTATGCACGAGAATATAATAATATTTAATTAATTCTAAAGATTAAATATATTATATATTAAATAATATATATAAGTATTCACATTACATAAATATGGTGTCGGTAAGAGATTGCAATGTCATGTGCTGTAAAGTAAGGCCATGCGATCGCATGGCCATGAGACTCAGACCCCATGCGATCGCATGGTGTGGTAGGTGGTGTCAAGTGCTTATAAATCGAACGTTTTTGCAGTTTGTGATTCATTCATTTCAATCATCTATCTCTCGAACCCTTCTATTTATATAGAAATTATAATTATTATTAATATTATTATTATTAATTATTATTATTAGTAGTATTATTATTATTATTATTATTATTAGTATTATACATAAAATACTACGACGAGATCCTGCTCGCATGTTTTCAAAATGGATTTTTCGAGAGGAATAGAGCTAAGGAAATTATGGGTTATAGCTATGGAGGTTATGGGTATGGTTCGGGAATCTAGAGTTTATCATCTACGTACTTTCCTACAATATTGAATCACAATATTGATACGTGAGCATTCACATCTTATCTTATATATATTAATAGTGTCATGTCTAGTGCTCGAGTATATATGTTTATGCATGCTTGTATGTTTTAATTTTCGTCATTAGATAGTTTTGATGAATTATGAATTTGATACATATGCTACTGAGATAAGGTATATGATATGTATGTTTTTGGAAAGCTGGCGAAAAACTATTAACTTTTCATTTAGAAATCGCGTGATTTCGATGAACGGATTAAAAGATATGGTCAACTGAATTATGTTTGACGTTAATTGAAATTGTGTTTGAAACTGTAAATTAATATTTAAACAACTTGTCTATGAGATTGATAAATTGAATTTTTAGATATTACTAATCGAGTAAATGAATTTCTATATAAGGCACGTCTCGTTTTGTTGAACAATTGTTAAAGTTGACTGTCTTATCATATTTTAAAGCTTTATAAACACTATAATCTGATTTTACAAGTATTGAAAAGCTATGTGAAATAATAAAATATTTTCGATTGCCATGATAATTCAAATATAATATAGCTCCTGAAATAAATAATATTTTGAGTTTGATAAACTATAAATTCTTTCAATTATCAAGACTTATACTATGTTAATGAACATGTATAGATTTAAAGATCATATTGGGTCAGGTTGACTTTTGAGATGACTTTTGTTAACTTTTGCATGTCGGTCTCGAGCATTAGGATTGTGATACACTATGACCTGACCTAGCTTGTTAGACATTTATTGACCAACATATGTTCTCTAGGTTGAGATCTACGGTTATTTTGCATTTCGAGTTTCGGTCACATTTTGGTGAATGACCTTATGTGCTGCTAAGGTGAGTTTTATAGATCCTTTTTTAAATGCTTTTGCAATATATATTTTTGGGCTGAGAATACATGCAATTTATTTTAAACAATGGACACAAGTACATACTAAATTCTATACTGAGTTTGAACCGAAAATCTCTTAGCTTTGGTAACTAGTAACTGCCGATTATAAGAACTGGTGGGCGCGAGTAGTAGTATATGGATCCATAGGGCTTGATATCCCCATCCGAGCTAGAGCGCTAGACTTTTAACGGACGTATGCTATTTGAGACGCGTACACGTTGGTTTGCGTGTATTATTAAGATGATTATACAAAGGGTACAAATTATATATACGTTAAGTTTAGTTACCAGAGTGCTCAATTACGTAGAATCTTTTGATAAACGTTTCGGATGAAACAACTGAAATCTTGTGATCCACCTTTATATACAGATTATGCGCAACATTAAAACTATGAACTCACCAACCTTTGTTTTGACACTTTTAAGCATGTTTATTCTCAGGTTCCTAGAAGTCTTCCGCTGTTTGCTTATACGTTATACAAGCTATGTGCATGGAGTCGTACATGCTTTATTCAAGAAAACTTTGCATTCAAAAATCATCACCATGTATCTTATTTTGACTGCATTATCATTGGATGTAGTATTATAAACTATTATATACGGTAATTGTCTATACGTAGAAATCATCAGACGTCGAAAACCTTGGATTTATATATTCATTTATGGTGTGCCTTTTCAAAAGAATGCAATGTTTACAAAACATATCATATAGAGGTCAAAACCTCACTATGAAATCAATGAATGATGTATTCATCCAAATGGATTTGGATGGGTCATCACAGTTGGCATCAGAGCTTGAGGTCATAGGGAACCAGAATTTGCATTAGTGTGTTTAACTGGTAATTGTTAGGATGCATTAGTGAGTCTGGACTATGACAATATCTGTTTTTACCGAGTTTTACTTATCATTTCTTGTTGGAAATTATATGCTTATCATTCTTAAGTCTAGACACGTTTCCTGCATTTATTGCATACATAGTGTACAGATGAATTCATATCTTAGCATATCTATTACTGTAAACTTTGCTTGACATCTTTCGAAAATTCCTCCGTGATTTATGAAATTTTGGTATTATATATACATATGTAAATTATGTATTGAAGAGTACCAATCTAAATTCTCTAATCTATTTCATATCAAAAATCATCTCTCTAATTATACAAGATGGATCTCGTATCTAGTTCAAATTCCTTAAACTCCGACAGCTATTCAGATATGGATATTCACCTGAACTCCTAAGATAGTATAACTGGAATGGATCAACCAATTAGCCATCACCTATTCTGGATGAATTGGGGATGGGTTCATAGCCTACTTAGTCATTGGAGACAAGAAGAAGGTGATCTCTTCCATCCACCACATTCCCCTCTTGGCGAAGAACCTGAAGCACTTACCGGCGAACCTGTTCGTAATACTATTTTCTCTCTCATCTCCAGAGTATCTCGTCATGATTATATACTATCTCAATATCTGGATCTTATTCATCCGCTCGTCCGAACCGCCAATCATCTCGGTGTAGTAGAAGAAGTAAACGAGCTTCGCGCTCGGGTAGTGGCTTTGGAGAATATGGTGCAAAGATTACAAGCACCAGCAGCATCACCGGCATCAAAGTACCACCATCATCAACACCAACAGTATCATTACCACCACCAATAACAACATCCGCATCCCACACCTCAACATCACAATCTGTACCTCGAACATCAACGTCATACGCACCATAGATACCAAGGAATACCAACAACAACAAACGATGAAGTATTGATTCATAACTTCATCGAAGAAATATTCTGCAGAGAATATGTAGTTTCTAAAAGTTTTAGAGATTACTTATTCTAGTTCTAATTGCAAACCAGATGAGTGAGCGAGTAGAAATGATGAAATAAAACCCTGATTGAAATGGTGCACGATTTACAAGCTAGATCTGTTTTACCAACAGCATCAACAGTACCGTCAGCATCACCAGCACCGTCAGCATCGTCAACATCAACAGCATCTACAACATCACAAGCTCCGCCAGATCCATAATCACCGCAAACATCATCACTAATCAACAACGCGTATATCGTATCAACGAGTTATGAAGTATTAACTCATTCCCTCTGAAGAAATTATATGTATATTTTATATATATATGAATTTTGAGATCAAAATAAATCTTTTCGTACTAAGCTATTACGTGTGAATCTTAACTACTCGGTTAGTTCATGTTATTAATATGCTATGATGTACATCCTTCGTTAATGACTTAACAATCGTTAACTATAATCTCTGCTTCGACTTAAAAGATTCCATTTCATAATAAATCAAGTGTATTATTCAAATACATGTTTGATTTTACACTTTCATTTTCAATGTACTTGAAACTTTCCAGAAAACATCATTCGTACCTTGCGAAGTTAGCAAGAGTTCTATAAGCACCAACATGATTCACTGAGGAAATATCAATAAAATTGAATAACGAAGTATTGATTATATTAGTGAAATACTCCACGAAGATTATGAAATCTTTAATGTTTTAGAGATTATTCACTTCTAAACCAGTCGAAAATCAAATGAGCTTAATATGATATTAACTCATTAAATCTGTATTACATCTGAAGAAAATATGCATACATATATTTTCATAAAGACTGTAATAAAATTCTATGGTACAAAATATTACTTGTGAAACTTTTAACGGATATGTAATACCCGAAAGATATATAAATTCACAATTAATATGTTACATTCTTAGATTCTGATTCAACAAATCATCAACTATACTCACTACTTTCACAACGAGATATATTCTTTTATAGAAATCAAAACAACCATACTCATTCAAATTCAATTACATATTCTGATTTTAACATATCAGAATCCAAGTCAAGATATAACTGATATCATCACTCTCAGATCCCTACACCTTCCAAAGCTATACTTTGACTTCTAAACTGTGCTAGAACATCACTTCTATTCATAAAACCCAGAAAAATATTCGTATCATTCAAGACTATAAAACATCATATGTATATTGACAATTACAATCTTTATTCAAACCCTTCGAACTCTTGAAAACACCTCGGATTGATAACCGACAATTCGGTTATGATAACTTTGAATGCTGATGAAGCAGCAAAAACTGTAAACGGCCTTAACAGTCAAAAGTTTGATGATAAAGGATAACATGTTGGCAAAGCTCAGAAAAAGCGAAGGTTTGAAACTGGAAAATGGATTGAGCAAACCATGAAGGAGGCTATGGACAAATCATAAAGACTAAACCTGCCTTCAAAGAATCCAAATGATTCAGTGTCTGCTGAAGTTATTATCGAATACCTTGCTCCTGACTCTAAACCTTTATGGACAAATCTTCATCATCCTCCACCGATGTTAGAAATTCTAAGATATCATCGTATCTTTCATTATTAATATCCTCGATATTTCTGAAGATATTTTCATGATTATTCTTATCTGAAATAATTTATCTCTTTACGCTATCTGCGTTACATCATAATAGAAACTGTGACAGTTTCTAAATTTTGAAGAAAAAAATTGAATTTAAAATATGAATGTTTTTGAAGTAGTGTTGGAAACTGAAGCATGAGTTAGTATAATATAATGATACTTCATCAACGTGATTATATTACAGTAAGTCATGCTGAGTTTCTAAATGGAACGTGATATTCACAGACCATATCATCATCATGTGTCATGTTACACGACTCTTACATTGTACCTCATCTCCAAACACATTAATAACATATCTTCTCGATAGTTATATTTTACCAGATATTCTGGCAATTTGACAAATCAAATCATGCTATTACCTTTCCTTTCTGCTTTGTATATTATGATCATTCGAAACTCCATACCTACGAATTCTGGACCATTATTCGCTTGACTTGAAGTCGGGAAGAAGAAGAAAACAAAAGAATGAAGCTCCGAAATAAAAATGGGAGTATAAATCGCAACAAATAGGAAGGAGAATTAACTATGGATGACAATGATTATAGGAGACAGATGCAGGGACATCGAAATATAAGGGAAGATATAAAACCCAACAACAACACAGAAATTACAAACTGTATAACGATGCTTATAGCAATATAAAGACACGTGAGAACTAAAAATACTATAAAACCCAGAGTATAGTAGAAGTGAATAGGTCCTTCCGGTGGCAGATGGAAAAAGAAGAATGACAGATATAAAAGTTAAGAGTATATCAAGAATCAGAACTGGATGAAGCATATTGAAGAATGTTTTAAAAAGTATGAATTGGGAAAGAAAACATAGAAGGTGGGAATGTGGAAATAAGGAAATGAAGGGAGTGGATTTATAGCGAAAGATCCGACAGAGCAATCAAGACAGATGATCGCATTTAAAGCGGATCCTAATTTCCTTAATTACCGAAGAATTAAATCTTATTACGAAGATTTTTTCCAAATCTCTTAAACTCCGAAAATCAACCCATCTACGTCAAAAGATATGACGAAACTTACTTTTCTCATTTCATTTTTTTTTGTGATAGCTTCACTCGTACTCTTTACATAATCGAGTTGTTTTATCCAAATTACTCGCTGATGATAAAACTCTATTTATCGACTCATATTCGTCATGAAAATATTTATATGGTTAGCCATGATGACCACAATCAAATTTCGGGGACGAAAAATCTTTAACGGGTAGGTACTGTGACAACCCGGAAATCTTCGACCAAATTTAAACTTTAATCTTTATATGTTTCTGACACGATAAGCAAAGTTTGTTAAGATAAATCTCAAAAAAATTTAACTGTGTTCATACATTCATTTAACCTCGACCAAATTCCGATGATTCACGAATTATTATATAAATGGATATGATTATATATATGTATATATATATTATAACTTAAGAATATTAACAAAGTATTAAACGTATAAAACTTTACATGAACGTATTTGTTTTAATATGTTTATTGATGGAATTAGAAGATAATATCAAATGATTGATTTATCAGATACATTGTATGATTACGAGTCTCTGTTGAGAGGTCCACTTTGATTAAGAAACTTTTCCCTTTTAACGGTATTCGGAGTAATTAGTAAAGTAATAATAAAAGTTAGTGGAGATTCCTGTTTAATTTTCAATACATGCTTTACAATAATTGTCTAGTGTCTCTTGATAGGTTAATTATTTAGTTTTCATAATATTGAAAACGTTTTATGATATAGATGAAACCTTTTAAAGAATGATTTTAGAATATATATATATATATATATATATATATATATATATATATATATATATATATATATATATATATATATATATATAAAATAAACTTTGGATATATATATTTAGTTTTGAAAAACTGAACGTTATATCGTTAAATAAAGATTTCGTTATACAAATTTCTAAACAATGATATATATATTTTACTACATAATAAAATATAATATTAGCAAATATTAGTGTTGATATAAAACAAATTAATTATATTTAATTTCTTGTATTAAAGATTTCAAAATAATATTATTTATATATTATAATAAATAACGAGCCGATGATTTAAAGAAGCAAATGACCAAAACACTCAAATGAATAAGTTAAATTTCAGTTAGTATAATTATTGGTGAAATAAGTCTAATTTTTGATAAAGGTACGTGTCGTGAAACGTAAAGTACAAGTTTTCTAAGCGTACGAAAGGGCGTTCGAAAAACCGAAACCTGTACGTAAGTCGAGCATCAACGTACAATTCATCGGTGTAAAAATTACAAATCAACTATGCACGAGAATATAATATAATATTTAATTAATTCTAAAGATTAAATATATTATATATTAAATAATATATATAAGTATTCACATTACATAAATATGGTGTCGGTAAGAGATTGCAATGTCATGTGCTATAAAGTAAGGCCATGCGATCGCATGGCCATGAAACTCAGACCCCATGCGATCGCATGGTGTGGTAGGTGGTGTCAAGTGCTTATAAATCGAACGTTTTTGCAGTTTGTGATTCATTCATTTCAATCATTTATCTCTCGAACCTTTCTATTTATATATAAATTATAATTATTATTAATATTATTATTATTAATTATTATTGTTAGTAGTAGTATTATTATTATTATTATTAGTATTATACATAAAATACTACGACGAGGTCCTGCTCGCATGTTTTCAAAATGGATTTTTCGAGAGGGATAGAGCTAAGGAAATTATGGGTTATAGCTATGGAGGTTATGGGTATGGTTCGGGGGTATGCTCGTGAGGACAATCTAGTGTTTATCATCTCCGTCGCGTCTACGTACTTTCCTACAATATTGAATCACAATATTGATACGTGAGCATTCACATCTTATCTTATATATATTAATAGTGTATCCATGTCTAGTGCTCGAGTATATATGTTTATGCATGCTTGTATGTTTTAATTTTCGTCATTAGATAGTTTTGATGAATTATGAATTTGATACATATACTACTGAGATAAGGTATATGATATGCATGTTTTTGGAAAGCTGGCGAAAAACTATTAACTTTTCATTTAGAAATCGCGTGATTTCGATTAACGGATTAAAAGATACGGTCAACTGAATTATGTTTGACGTTAATTGAAATTGTGTTTGAAACTGTAAATTAATATTTAAACAACTTTTCTATGAGATTGATAAATTGGATTTTTAGATATTACTAATCGAGTAATGAATTTCTATATAAGGCACGTCTCGTTTTGTTGAACAATTGTTAAAGTTGACTGTCTTATCATATTTTAAAGCTTTATAAACACTATAATCTGATTTTACAAGTATTGAAAAGCTATGTGAAATAATAAAATATTTTCGATTGCCATGATAATTCAAATATAATATAGCTCATGAAATAAATAATATTTTGAGTTTGATAAACTATAAATTCGTTCAATTATCAAGACTTATACTATGTTAATGAACATGTATAGATTTAAAGATCATATTGGGTCAGGTTGACTTTTGAGATGACTTTTGTTAACTTTTGCATGTCGGTCTCGAGCATTAGGATTGTGATACACTATGACCCGACCTAGCTTGTTAGACATTTATTGACCAACATATGTTCTCTAGGTTGAGATATACGGTTATTTTGCATTCCGAGTTTCGGTCACATTTCGGTGAATGGCCTTATGTGCTGCTAAGGTGAGTTTTATAGATCATTTTTTAAATGTTTTTGCAATATATATTTTTGGGTTGAGAATACATGCAATTTATTTTAAACAATGGACACAAGTACATACTAAATTCTATACTGAGTTTGAACCGAAAATCCCTTAGCTTTGGTAACTAGTAACTGCCGGTTATAAGAACTGGTGGGCGCGAGTAGTAGTATATGGATCCATAGGGCTTGATATCCCCGTCCGAGCTAGAGCGCTAGTCTTTTAACGGACGTATGCTATTTGAGACGCGTACACGTTGGTTTGCGTGTATTATTAAGATGATTATACAAAGGGTACAAATTATATATACGTTGGTTTAGTTACGAGAGTGCTCAATTACGTAGAATCTTGTAACATCCCGCGTTATTTCGTTAAATTTATTTTTAACCCCGTCTTTTTTTTAGATATCTTTCGTTATCAAAATTCGTAACTTTTGTTAACTAACATTCTTAAATAATTCCGTTATTCGATTATAACATCTCCCGTTTACTCTCGCATATTTAAAATATTCGTTCGGTTAATTCATGCACCCGCTTTGAAACTTGAGGGACTGAAGTGGGCAAACTAGTTGACTAGGTCAACTAGTCAACCCACTCTTTCCACCATTCATTTCATTTTCACCTCCTCATCTCTTTCTCTCTTTTCTCTACTTCCATTTTTGAACTCAAACACCCAAATTATTCATTCATTATCTAAATTCGATCTAGGAGGCTTACTACAAAACAAATTACATATTCGTGATCCTCTCATCATCCTCTACATTTTGGTACCAATTTCATCTCGTTTGGGTAACATTTCTAAAACTCTAGATTTCTCTAATTCGTGTTTTTGACTTGAAATGGTGTTAGTTAGTGTCTATGGCTCGTGTCTAGCATGAATATATGAATTATTTGCTCGATCTTGTTGTTTTGCATAAACTAGCATGAACTTGAAATGGGTGTGCTTAATCTTGAGTTTTGGTTGATTAAATGTTGTTATTATGTTAAAGTTCATGTATTAAAAGTGTTACTAGCATCGTTAGCTTCGTTTTGGTATGTTGGATGACATGAAAACCTTACATTAACATGATTATTGATGTTGTGATTCTTGGTTAGGGTTTGATAGATATTAAAACGAACTTTTGATGCATTAAATGCTTTTCAATGTTATTTGTAAGTGTTAGGTTGTATTGTATGCTTAATTACCTTCGAAACAGCGTATCGTATGTGTAAATTGGATTCCTGAATCATGAAATGCATTTTATGAACTTGAAACTTTGATAATGAACTTTTAACGATCATACGCCGAGGATTTGATTATTTTAAATGGTGTCTTTGGCTAATGAAATGTGTTTAGTCGTGTTCCTCGTCAAATTACATTTCCAACGATATAAGATACGTGTTTTAAATGTTTACGGTTCGGTAATTGTGTTTAAATGAAGTTGATTGAGACTTGAACAATTGGAATAGCCCAGGTACCAGGCCATGCCTAATGTCGCGGCGCGGCAATGACCGTGTTTGGGGACTGTTCAACTTTGCACTTTTTCGTTTAATTCTAACTATGCTACGCACTCCCGATCAACATGAAACTTGGCCAACATACTTATATATGATTAAAAACCTCAGAAAAATTGTCGGATACCCGACCCGACCCCGTTGACTCTTTCATTGACTTTGACCAAAGTTTGACTTTTAGTCAAACTTAACCAAATACTTATGCAATCGTTCTAATATTATTTTATACTTGAATCTTGCATGAAACTTGACAACGTGATTCACATGCTACACAATCGAGTCGTAACGAGCCATAGGACTAATTGAACACATTTCGACTGACCATGTGTCGTAACCGATTAATTGATACAACTTACTTGTTTAGGTCAAGGCTAAGCAACTTTCATGCACACGTTTACTTTGTGAAGTATATTTATACTCATGCACTCGAGGTGAGATCATAATCCCATCTTTCAACAACTTTTATACTTTAAATCATGGGATGAGAAACATATACAGTTTTATACTACATACTTTCATGCTTTGAACACAAGTACGAAAACAAACATTCCACGGCGAGTTAGAACAAAAAGCCTCAATTCAATTATCATTAGTTACACTTGCAGGGTGTAAGCGAGAACTTATATTATGTGATCACATGGGCTTGATGAGCCTCATTCGGACAGTTCGCTACCGTTAGCAGATGAAATATATTTTCGAGTTTAGTGTATGTCCTAACACTACGTAACAGGGTGAAAAATAGTTAAGTCTTGATAATTGGGTGCTCGCGAACTTATTTTGGAATGCAAACAATTTGGATAATCAACTATACAAAATCTTGTGGTTCAAAAACAACGTTTACAAACACCTATGATTTCACCAACGTTTTTAGTTGACAGTTTTCTATATGTTTCTCAGGTTCATGATTGGATATTTGATACATGCTTCTGCGTACACTCTTACTTGCTTGGGGTCACGCATACATGCATACACTTTGATTGCTTGCTTGGAGTCAAGTATACATGCATACGCTAGTGATAGCACCTTTGGATTCAAACAAATGTTTACATACTTACGCTATTTATAGCAACCGTTATTTTCAACTAATTATGTCGCAAGTTATTTCATTTATACATTACTACTTTTGTAAACTTAAACTTGTTGTCGACCGTTTGGTAAACTAAACTTTGTAAGTCTTATACTTTTCAAATGATTGCGACATAATTTTGGTCAAACGCGTCTCATTTAGGGACTATGACCACGTAACGGGACCTAAGTTAACGGCGTCGTCAATGACGATTTTGTCGGGTCATTACAGATGGTATCAGAGTGTTGGTTGTAGGGAACTAGGATATGCATTAGTGTGTCTGACAGAGTCGTTAGGACGCATTAGTGAATCTAGACTATAACCGGATAGTTAGCCATTGTGTTCTGACATACATTTGCTATAGATAGCACTTACTTGACTACTTGTGCATTATACTTGAATCATTCTTAGGCAAACTTCTTAATGTTACCAAGTTTTCATCATACGAATCTGTAATCTACCACTTTCGGGTAACACACGTAAACTTAAGATTCATACGCGTAAGGACGACGACGACTTCATTAGTCATATTTGTTCGGGAACTCTGTCTCCCAGATTGTTATTCACCACCATTTCAACTTACTTTCGGTGTCACACCGGTGTTCCTTACTATCTACCACTTCTTGTTACTACCATCACTACTCTAGGTGAGTATCGTCATCACTATTTATCACTACGGTTGCGTACTATTCGTTATCATGATTCGTTACACTTCTCGTACTGGAATACATTATTGTTTGACTTGAACCGCATTGACGTGAACAATCATTTATACACTTCCCTCGGGGAACGCTTCTTTAGAGTTGCACTAATTCTTTCGATTCAATACGAGTCACGTTAGAGACGTCGTTACACTTTGTTCATTTTAAATCTTCACGATTGCACGAACTTGAATCTATGGAGTGATGTGGGAATGGAGGTATGAATTAGCGTAAAATAACGACACTCGATCAACGTGGTTATATTACGGTAAGTCATACCAAAGTTCTAATGACACGTGATGGTGATTGGACTCGATCAACCTAATCACCACCATGTGCCATGTACATGACTTCATTTTTCTTGTTGGATATCTGAAAACTCCGAGAATATTGATAACAACCATACCAAGGACACACCTTCGATTATTGTCGAACCATATTTATGCTTCCGAATGAATGACAAATTCTTCAACTTCAAACATATGTTACACGTGTGTACTATCTCGTTTTCGCCCAGTTTTATCGGCGAACTACAATATGCTTGTTATGCTCACATCGAGGCGGAAACTTCTCTCGCATCACACCCATACTTCCGGTTCAGGAAATCTTTTATCTAAATTCTCAATGGACAGAGAGACTCTTCACATTATACTAGTATTCACCACGAGGGAGAATAGTCCTAACGAACGTTTCCGAAAACCGATAAATCTTTCGCGGCGCGAAATTTTTGAGAAACATAAACTTGTTCCGACAAATGTTTTCAGGTCCTAACAAGCTTGTTCAAATGTATCTTAAAAGAACTGTACCTCGTTTCGGATCGAGATCCTCGTTCACTTCTAAATTTCGGGGTGCTTTACAAAAAGCCTCGGGACCACGTTTAAACATGAGTACAACACATCAACCACATCCCGAAGGACCAAACAAACATATGATTCAAACCTTGGAAACCATAATACGAGTTCGTGTTATCGACTTCAAATTTACTTGAGGAAAAGTACTTGCCTTTAGTCAAATTCTCTTACTACAAAATTTTCTTTCGTGTATTAACGCCGCACCTTTTCGAAACTTTATATGATTGCAATTATCGTTTTACAAATTTGTTGGGCCGATGTAGGCAACAATCAAACCACCGGAATCGAATTCATTCATGAAATAACCGTTAAGATCATTCAAATCCAAGAAAGACTCGAGACGGCCCGTAGTCGCCAAAAGAGCTACGCCGATGTTAGACGTAAACATTTCAAATTCCAAGTGGGTAACCACGTAACGTTTAAAGTCGTACCTTAGAAGGGTGTAATCCTTTTCGGGAAACGTAGAAAGCTAAATCCACGATATTTTGATCCTTTGAAAATCTTGGGGCGTTTTGGACCCGTTGCTTATCGTTTAGATTTTCAGACTCATTTGAGTCTCCGTTCATCCTACATTCTATGTATCAAACTTAAAGAAGTGTCTTGCCGAACAAGAACTTGTTATCCTTTTCGACGAGCTCACTATCGATGATAAACTTCACTTCCTAGGAGGACCGGTTGAAACTATGAATCGTGAAACCAAACTCTGAGACAACGTAAAATCCCGACTGTCAAGTTCGTTGAAATGCCCAAAGAAGTACCTTCACTTATTCGTAGAATTTGCAATGCAAGGTTTCGAAGAAGAAGCAGCAACTACTACTTCCAACTAAATTTCGGGACGGAATTTCTTTTAAGGTGTAGGTAATGTAACATCCCGCGTTTTTCCGTTAAATTTATTTTTAACACCGTCTTTTTTTTAGATAATATCTTTCGTTATCAAAATTCGTAACTTTTGTTAACTAACATTCTTAAATAATTCCGTTATTCGATTATAACATCTCCCGTTTACTCTCGCATATTTAAAATATTCGTTCGGTTAATTCACGCACCCGCTTTGAAACTTGAGGGACCGAAGTTGCCAAGTGGGCAAACTAGTTGACTAACTAGTCAACCCACTCTTTCCACCATTCATTTCATTTTCACCTCCTCATCTCTTTCTCTCTTTTCTCTACTTCCATTTTTGAACTCAAACACCCAAATCATTCATTCATCATCTAAATTCGATCTAGGAGGCTTACTACAAAACAAATTACATATTCGTGATCCTCTCATCATCCTCTACATTTTAGTACCAATTTCATCTCGTTTGGGTAACATTTCTAAAACTCTAGATTTCTCTAATTCGTGTTTTTGACTTGAAATGGTGTTAATTAGTGTCTATGGCTCGTGTCTAGCATGAATATATGAATTATTTGCTCGATCTTGTTGTTTTGCATAAACTAGCATGAACTTGAAATGGGTGTGCTTAATCTTGAGTTTTGGTTGATTAAATGTTGTTATTATGTTAAAGTTCATGTATTAAAAGTGTTACTAGCATCGTTAGCTTCGTTTTGGTATGTTGGATGACATGAAAACCTTACATTAACATGATTATTGATTTTGTGATTCTTGGTTAGAGTTTGATAGATCTTAAAACGAACTTTTGATGCATTAAATACTTTGCAATGTTATTTGTAAGTGTTAGGTTGTATTGTATGCGTAATTACCTTCGAAACGGCGTATCGTATGTGTAAATTGGATTCCCGAATCATGAAATGCATTTTATGAACTTGAAACTTTGATAATGAACTTTTAACGATCATACGATGGGGATTTGATTATTTTAAATGGTGTCTTTGGCTAATGAAATGTGTTTAGTCGTGTTCCTCGTCAAATTACCTTTCCAACGATATAAGATACATGTTTTAAATGTTTACGGTTCGTTAATTGTGTTTAAATGAAGTTGATTGAGACTTGAACAATTGGAATAGCCCGGGTACCAGTGTAGTGACCCGAACTTTTCCATGTTTATATATATTAATTGAGATTGATATTTACATGATTAAATGTTTCCAACATGTTAAGCAATCAAACTTGTTAAGACTTGATTAATTGAAATATGTTTCATATAGACAATTGACCACCCAAGTTGACCGGTGATTCACGAACGTTAAAACTTGTAAAAACTATATGATGACATATATATGGATATATATATAGTTAACATGATACTATGATAAGTAAACATATCATTAAGTATATTAACAATGAACTACATATGTAAAAACAAGACTACTAACTTAATGATTTTTAAACGAGACATATATGTAACGATTATCGTTGTAAAGACATTTAATGTATATATATAATATTAAGAGATATTCATACATGATAATATCATGATAATATAATAATTTAAAATCTCATTTGATATTATAAACATTGGGTTAACAACATTTAACAAGATCGTTAACCTAAAGGTTTCAAAACAACACTTACATGTAACGACTAACGATGACTTAACGACTCAGTTAAAATGTATATACATGTAGTGTTTTTAACATGTATTTATACACTTTTGAAAGACTTCAATACACTTATCAAAATACTTCTACTTAACAAAAATGCTTACAATTACATCCTCGTTCAGTTTCATCAACAATTCTACTCGTATGCACCCGTATTCGTACTCGTACAATACACAGCTTTTAGATGTATGTACTATTGGTATATACACTCCAATGATCAGCTCTTAGCAGCCCATGTGAGTCACCTAACACATGTGGGAACCATCATTTGGCAAGTAGCATGAAATATCTCATAAGATTACAAAAATATGAGTAATCATTCATGACTTATTTACATGAAAACAAAATTACATATCCTTTATATCTAATCCATACACCAACGACCAAAAACACCTACAAACACTTTCATTCTTCAATTTTCTTCATCTAATTGAACTCTCTCAAGTTCTATCTTCAAGTTCTAAGTGTTCTTCATAAATTCCAAAAGTTCTAGTTTCATAAAATCAAGAATACTTTCAAGTTTGCTAGCTCACTTCCAATCTTGTAAGGTGATCATCCAACCTCAAGAAATCTTTGTTTCTTACAGTAGGTTATCATTCTAATACAAGGTAATAATCATATTCAAACTTTGGTTCAATTTCTATAACTATAACAATCTTATTTCAAGTGATGATCTTACTTGAACTTGTTTTCGTGTCATGATTTTGCTTCAAGAACTTTGAGCCATCCAAGGATCCATTGAAGCTAGATCCATTTTTCTCTTTTCCAGTAGGTTCATCCAAGGAACTTAAGGTAGTAATGATGTTCATAACATCATTCGATTCATACATATAAAGCTATCTTATTCGAAGGTTTAAACTTGTAATCACTAGAACATAGTTTAGTTAATTCTAAACTTGTTCGCAAACAAAAGTTAATCCTTCTAACTTGACTTTTAAAATCAACTAAACACATGTTCTATATCTATATGATATGCTAACTTAATGATTTAAAACCTGGAAACACGAAAAACACCGTAAAACCGGATTTACGCCGTCGTAGTAACACCGCGGGCTGTTTTGGGTTAGTTAATTAAAAACTATGATAAACTTTGATTTAAAAGTTGTTATTCTGAGAAAATGATTTTTATTATGAACATGAAACTATATCCAAAAATTATGGTTAAACTCAAAGTGGAAGTATGTTTTCTAAAATGGTCATCTAGACGTCGTTCTTTCGACTGAAATGACTACCTTTACAAAAACGACTTGTAACTTATTTTTCCGACTAGAAACCTATAATTTTTTTGTTTAGATTCATAAAATAGAGTTCAATATGAAACCATAGCAATTTGATTCACTCAAAACGGATTTAAAATGAAGAAGTTATGGGTAAAACAAGATTGGATAATTTTTCTCATTTTAGCAACGTGAAAATTGGTAACAAATCTATTCCAACCATAACTTAATCAACTTGTATTATATATTATGTAATCTTGAGATACCATAGACACGTATACAATGTTTCGACCTATCATGTCGACACATCTATATATATTTCGGAACAACCATAGACACTCTATATGTGAATGTTGGAGTTAGCTATACAGGGTTGAGGTTGATTCCAAAATATATATAGTTTGAGTTGTGATCAATACTGAGATACGTATACACTGGGTCGTGGATTGATTCAAGATAATATTTATCGATTTATTTCTGTACATCTAACTGTGGACAACTAGTTGTAGGTTACTAACGAGGACAGCTGACTTAATAAACTTAAAACATCAAAATATATTAAAAGTGTTGTAAATATATTTTGAACATACTTTGATATATATGTATATATTGTTATAGGTTCGTGAATCAACCAGTGGCCAAGTCTTACTTCCCGACGAAGTAAAAATCTGTGAAAGTGAGTTATAGTCCCATTTTTTAAAATCTAATATTTTTGGGATGAGAATACATGCAGGTTTTATAAATGATTTACAAAATAGACACAAGTACGTGAAACTACATTCTATGGTTGAATTATCGAAATCGAATATGCCCCTTTTTATTAAGTCTGGTAATCTAAGAATTAGGGAACAGACACCCTAATTGACGCGAATCCTAAAGATAGATCTATTGGGCCTAACAAACCCCATCCAAAGTACCGGATGCTTTAGTACTTCGAAATTTATATCATATCCGAAGGGTGTCCCGGAATGATGGGGATATTCTTATATATGCATCTTGTTATTGTCGGTTACCAGGTGTTCACCATATGAATGATTTTTATCTCTATGTATGGGATGTGTATTGAAATATGAAATCTTGTGGTCTATTGTTACGATTTGATATATATAGGTTAAACCTATAACTCACCAACATTTTTGTTGACGTTTTAAGCATGTTTATTCTCAGGTGATTATTAAGAGCTTCCGCTGTCGCATACTTAAATAAGGACAAGATTTGGAGTCCATGCTTGTATGATATTGTGTAAAAACTGCATTCAAGAAACTTATTTTGTTGTAACATATTTGTATTGTAAACCATTATGTAATGGTCGTGTGTAAACAGGATATTTTAGATTATCATTATTTGATAATCTACGTAAAGCTTTTTAAACCTTTATTGATGAAATAAAGGTTATGGTTTGTTTAAAAATGAATGCAGTCTTTGAAAAACATCTCATATAGAGGTCAAAACCTCGCAACGAAATCAATTAATATGGAACGTTTTTAATCAATAAGAACGGGACATTTCAGTTGGTATCCGAGCGTTGGTCTTAGAGAACCAGAATTTTGCATTAGTGTGTCTTATCGAGTTTGTTAGGATGCATTAGTGAGTCTGGACTTTGACCGTGTTTACTTGAAAAATGATTGCTTAACAAATTTTGTTGGAAACTATATATTTTTAACATGTGAATATTATGTGATATATTAATCTCTTAACGCGTTTGATATTATGTGATAGATGTCTACCTCTAGAACAAGTCCCATTGACTCACCTAATAATAATGAAGAGTCAAATGTAAATTGGAATGATTCGTGGACTGATTCACAAGTTCCCGAAGAGGAACCGGAAGAAGAGTCGGAACCGAAAGAAGAATCGGAACCGGAAGAAGAATCGGAACCGGATGAAGAAATAGAACCGGTGGGGGAAATAATAAAACGGTTAAGTAAAAGAAAATCCTCAACCAACCGACCAAGGTTAATTATGGTCAATGGTGTTTCCGCCAAGGAAGCAAAATATTGGGAGGATTACCAATTCTCCGATGAATCGGATTCCGACGAGAATTCCGATGATGTTATAGAAATTACCCCAACTGAATTTAAAAAAGCAAAAGAAAATAATAAGGGAAAGGGCATAAAAATAGAGAAATCTAATTCCAACCCCGATGAACTTTATATGTATCGTCAACCCCCGAAGTCCTTAAGTTGTAACAATGACCCGGGAACCTCTAAACCACCAGGTTTTTCTAAACCAATGTGGACAACGACGGCTCGTATTAGGGGAACATCATATATCCCTAGAAACTTGGCAAAACGAACCAAAACCGAAGAAGAAGAAACGAGCGAGTCGGAATAAGATAGTTGTATTCGTGTGGTGTAATATATGTAATATAGTGTTCTTATGCTTTATGATATATGTAAAAATTGCTTGTATTAATAAGTATTTTTTTATAAATCTAACTCTTGTCTATTTTACAGTTTAAAAACACAAAATGGATAGACAACCCAATATTTTAAGAGACCTACCCGGAGACATGATTGATGAAATCTTGTCTAGAGTCGGCCAGAATTCCTCGGCACAACTATTTAAGGCGAGATCAGTTTGTAAGACATTCGAAGAACGTTCCAAGAATGTCTTGGTTTATAAGAGACTTTCGTTTGAAAGATGGGGGATATCACATTGGGAAACCCATAAGTTACGATGTGTTTACTTTGACGCATATATTGCGGGGAACCCAAATGCTATTTTACGCAACGGGTTAAGAAATTATTTTGACTCAATATATCCGAATATTGGACTTCGTGATTTAGAAAAAGCGGCTAACATGCAACATAAAGAAGCATGTTATGCTTACGGATTAGTAATGTTCGCTTCTCACCAAAGTGAGAACAAGAACATCGGGCTACAACTATTAAACAAAACGTTTCCACAAGTGACGGAGTCGGTAATTGGGGTAAGAAATGAGGTTTTTAGATTATTACGGGACTGTTGGACATTACGTAACCCTCGTCCCTTTGATGACGTTACAACACGCTGTCTTATCAACGGCCATAACGGTTATGTTGCACAAGACCAAGGATGGGAAGTAGTCCTAGTAAAACCAGAATGCATGACTTGTTTCTGGACGTATGAATTACGTGTCTTTATTGCCTTTGCCGAACGACTTGTGTACTAGCTAGAATTGTCTTCACAACTATCTTGTATCAAAGTTATTGTGTGCTATATTTCATGCTTTATGTAAAATAAGCGGTATTGTAAGTTTGTAAAATATTGTATAAAAGTTTGAACGCGAAATATTATTACAATCAGTTTTTCATATAGAATTGTAGTAGTTGAATTGTATATTAGCTACTAAGTATGAACTTAACGGGTAGGTACTACCCGAATTTAAACTTATAAAATGCTAATATGAAGAAAAAGCTTTTATAAATGAGTTCATATTATGCTATGAAATACTATTAACTACTCTTAATATTCTGTATGATTAACTTGTTCCATTTAACTATTTTGAAGGAAATGGCACCGACTACTCGACACACCGTGAATATGAATGAAGAGGAATTCCGTACTTTTCTAGCTTCAAACATAGCCGCAGTACAGGCTGCGCTACATACCAACAATAACCTTGGATCTAGCAGTACAGGAAATCGTGTAGGATGCACCTACAAAGAATTCACTGCCTGCAAACCTTTGGAATTTGATGGAACCGAAGGACCGATCGGATTGAAACGGTGGACCGAGAAGGTTGAATCGGTGTTTGCCATAAGTAAGTGTACTGAAGAGGACAAAGTGAAGTACGCTACGCATACCTTCACAGGTTCTGCGTTAACATGGTGGAATACCTATCTAGAGCAAGTGGGACAAGATGATGCGTACGCACTACCGTGGTCAGCATTCAAGCACTTGATGAACGAGAAGTACCGTCCCAGAACCGAGGTCAATAAGCTCAAGACAGAACTTAGAGGGTTACGAACCCAAGGATTTGATATTACCACGTACGAAAGACGATTCACAGAATTGTGCCTATTGTGTCCGGGAGCATTCGAAGATGAGGAAGAGAAGATCGACGCGTTTGTGAAAGGATTACCGGAAAGAATCCAAGAAGATATAAGTTCACACGAGCCCGCCTCCATACAACAGGCATGTAGAATGGCTCACAAACTAGTGAACCAGATTGAAGAAAGAATTAAAGAACAGACTGCTGAAGAGGCCAATGTGAAGCAAGTCAAAAGAAAGTGGGAGGAAAACGGTGATAAGAATCACCAATACAACAACAACAGCAATTACAACAATAATCGCAACAATTATCCCAACAATCGCAACATCAATCGCAACTACAACAAACGGACCAACAACAACAACAACAACAACAACAACAACAACAGCAACTACAACAATCATCCCAACAACAATAATAACCGCAACAACAACAACAATCAGAAGCAACTATGCCAAAGGTGTGAAAAGAATCACTCGGGGTTCTGCACCAAATTTTGCAACAAGTGTAAAAGAAATGGTCATAGCGCGGCGAAGTGTGAGGTCTACGGACCAGGGGTTAATAGAACGAAAGGAACAAATGGTGTCGGAACGAGTAATGGCGGAGCAAGTAGTGTCGGAGCAAGTTATGCCAATGTAGTTTGTTATAAATGTGGAAAACCAGGCCACATTATTAGAAATTGCCCGAACCAGGAGAACACGAATGGACAAGGCCGTGGAAGAGTTTTCAATATTAATGCGGCAGAGGCACAGGAAGACCCGGAGCTTGTTACGGGTACGTTTCTTATTGACAATAAATCTGCTTACGTTTTATTTGATTCGGGTGCGGATAGAAGCTATATGAGTAGAGATTTTTGTGCTAAATTAAGTTGTCCATTGACGCCTTTGGATAGTAAATTTTTACTCGAATTAGCAAATGGTAAATTAATTTCAGCAGATAATATATGTCGGAATCGAGAAATTAAACTGGTTAGCGAAACATTTAAGATTGATTTGATACCAGTAGAGTTAGGGAGTTTTGATGTGATAATCGGTATGGACTGGTTGAAAGAAGTGAAAGCGGAGATCGTTTGTTACAAAAATGCAATTCGCATTATACGAGAAAAAGGAAAACCCTTAATGGTGTACGGAGAAAAGGGCAACACGAAGCTACATCTTATTAGTAATTTGAAGGCACAAAAACTAATAAGAAAAGGTTGCTATGCTGTTCTAGCACACGTCGAGAAAGTACAAACTGAAGAAAAGAGCATCAATGATGTTCCCGTCGCAAAAGAATTTCCTGATGTATTTCCGAAAGAATTACCGGGATTACCCCCACATCGATCCGTTGAATTTCAAATAGATCTTGTACCAGGAGCTGCACCAATAGCTCGTGCTCCTTACAGACTCGCACCCAGCGAGATGAAAGAACTACAAAGCCAATTACAAGAACTTTTAGAGCGTGGTTTCATTCGACCAAGCACATCACCGTGGGGAGCTCCTGTTTTGTTTGTCAAGAAGAAAGATGGTACATTCAGGTTGTGTATCGACTACCGAGAGTTGAACAAACTTACCATCAAGAACCGCTACCCACTACCGAGAATCGATGACTTATTTGATCAACTACAAGGCTCGTATGTTTATTCAAAGATTGACTTACGTTCCGGGTATCATCAAATGCGGGTGAAAGAAGATGATATTCCAAAGACTGCTTTCAGAACACGTTACGGTCATTACGAGTTTATGGTCATGCCGTTTGGTTTAACTAATGCACCAGCTGTGTTCATGGACCTTATGAACCGAGTGTGTGGACCATACCTTGACAAGTTTGTCATTGTTTTCATTGATGACATACTTATTTACTCAAAGAATGACCAAGAACACGGTGAACATTTGAGAAAGGTGTTAGAAGTATTGAGGAAGGAAGAATTGTACGCTAAGTTTTCAAAGTGTGCATTTTGGTTGGAAGAAGTTCAATTCCTCGGTCACATAGTGAACAAAGAAGGTATTAAGGTGGATCCGGCAAAGATAGAAACTGTTGAAAAGTGGGAAACCCCGAAAACTCCGAAACACATACGCCAGTTTTTAGGACTAGCTGGTTACTACAGAAGGTTCATCCAAGACTTTTCCAGAATAGCAAAACCCTTGACTGCATTAACGCATAAAGGGAAGAAATTTGAATGGAATGATGAACAAGAGAAAGCGTTTCAGTTATTGAAGAAAAAGCTAACTACGGCACCTATATTGTCATTGCCTGAAGGGAATGATGATTTTGTGATTTATTGTGACGCATCAAAGCAAGGTCTCGGTTGTGTATTAATGCAACGAACGAAGGTGATTGCTTATGCGTCTAGACAATTGAAGATTCACGAACAAAATTATACGACGCATGATTTGGAATTAGGCGCGGTTGTTTTTGCATTAAAGACTTGGAGGCACTACTTATATGGGGTCAAAAGTATTATATATACCGACCACAAAAGTCTTCAACACATATTTAATCAGAAACAACTGAATATGAGGCAGCGTAGGTGGATTGAATTATTGAATGATTACGATTTTGAGATTCGTTACCACCCGGGGAAGGCAAATGTGGTAGCCGATGCCTTGAGCAGGAAGGATAGAGAACCCATTCGAGTAAAATCTATGAATATAATGATTCATAATAACATTACTACTCAAATAAAGGAGGCGCAACAAGGAGTTTTAAAAGAGGGAAATTTAAAGGATGAAATACCCAAAGGATCGGAGAAGCATCTTAATATTCGGGAAGACGGAACCCGGTATAGGGCTGAAAGGATTTGGGTACCAAAATTTGGAGATATGAGAGAAATGGTACTTAGAGAAGCTCATAAAACCAGATACTCAATACATCCTGGAACGGGGAAGATGTACAAGGATCTCAAGAAACATTTTTGGTGGCCGGGTATGAAAGCCGATGTTGCTAAATACGTAGGAGAATGTTTGACGTGTTCTAAGGTCAAAGCTGAGCATCAGAAACCATCAGGTCTACTTCAACAACCCGAAATCCCGGAATGGAAATGGGAAAACATTACCATGGATTTCATCACTAAATTGCCAAGGACTGCAAGTGGTTTTGATACTATTTGGGTAATAGTTGATCGTCTCACCAAATCAGCACACTTCCTACCAATAAGAGAAGATGACAAGATGGAGAAGTTAGCACGACTGTATTTGAAGGAAGTCGTCTCCAGACATGGAATACCAATCTCTATTATCTCTGATAGGGATGGCAGATTTATTTCAAGATTCTGGCAGACATTACAGCAAGCATTAGGAACTCGTCTAGACATGAGTACTGCCTATCATCCACAAACTGATGGGCAGAGCGAAAGGACGATACAAACGCTTGAAGACATGCTACGAGCATGTGTTATTGATTTCGGAAACAGTTGGGATCGACATCTACCGTTAGCAGAATTTTCCTACAACAACAGCTACCATTCAAGCATTGAGATGGCGCCGTTTGAAGCACTTTATGGTAGAAAGTGCAGGTCTCCGATTTGTTGGAGTGAGGTGGGGGATAGACAGATTACGGGTCCGGAGATTATACAAGAAACTACCGAGAAGATCATCCAAATTCAACAACGGTTGAAAACCGCCCAAAGTCGACAAAAGAGCTACGCTGACATTAAAAGAAAAGATATAGAATTTGAAATTGGAGAGATGGTCATGCTTAAAGTTTCACCTTGGAAAGGCGTTGTTCGATTTGGTAAACGAGGGAAATTAAATCCAAGGTATATTGGACCATTCAAGATTATTGATCGTGTCGGACCAGTAGCTTACCGACTTGAGTTACCTCAACAACTCGCGGCTGTACATAACACTTTCCACGTCTCGAATTTGAAGAAATGTTTTGCTAAAGAAGATCTCACTATTCCGTTAGATGAAATCCAAATCAACGAAAAACTCCAATTCATCGAAGAACCCGTCGAAATAATGGATCGTGAGGTTAAAAGACTTAAGCAAAACAAGATACCAATTGTTAAGGTTCGATGGAATGCTCGTAGAGGACCCGAGTTCACCTGGGAGCGTGAAGATCAGATGAAGAAGAAATACCCGCATCTATTTCCAGAAGATTCGTCAACACCTTCAACAGCTTAAAATTTCGGGACGAAATTTATTTAACGGGTAGGTACTGTAGTGACCCGAACTTTTCCATGTTTATATATATTAATTGAGATTGATATTTACATGATTAAATGTTTCCAACATGTTAAGCAATCAAACTTGTTAAGACTTGATTAATTGAAATATGTTTCATATAGACAATTGACCACCCAAGTTGACCGGTGATTCACGAACGTTAAAACTTGTAAAAACTATATGATGACATATATATGGATATATATATAGTTAACATGATACTATGATAAGTAAACATATCATTAAGTATATTAACAATGAACTACATATGTAAAAACAAGACTACTAACTTAATGATTTTTAAACGAGACATATATGTAACGATTATCGTTGTAAAGACATTTAATGTATATATATAATATTAAGAGATATTCATACATGATAATATCATGATAATATAATAATTTAAAATCTCATTTGATATTATAAACATTGGGTTAACAACATTTAACAAGATCGTTAACCTAAAGGTTTCAAAACAACACTTACATGTAACGACTAACGATGACTTAACGACTCAGTTAAAATGTATATACATGTAGTGTTTTTAACATGTATTTATACACTTTTGAAAGACTTCAATACACTTATCAAAATACTTCTACTTAACAAAAATGCTTACAATTACATCCTCGTTCAGTTTCATCAACAATTCTACTCGTATGCACCCGTATTCGTACTCGTACAATACACAGCTTTTAGATGTATGTACTATTGGTATATACACTCCAATGATCAGCTCTTAGCAGCCCATGTGAGTCACCTAACACATGTGGGAACCATCATTTGGCAAGTAGCATGAAATATCTCATAAGATTACAAAAATATGAGTAATCATTCATGACTTATTTACATGAAAACAAAATTACATATCCTTTATATCTAATCCATACACCAACGACCAAAAACACCTACAAACACTTTCATTCTTCAATTTTCTTCATCTAATTGAACTCTCTCAAGTTCTATCTTCAAGTTCTAAGTGTTCTTCATAAATTCCAAAAGTTCTAGTTTCATAAAATCAAGAATACTTTCAAGTTTGCTAGCTCACTTCCAATCTTGTAAGGTGATCATCCAACCTCAAGAAATCTTTGTTTCTTACAGTAGGTTATCATTCTAATACAAGGTAATAATCATATTCAAACTTTGGTTCAATTTCTATAACTATAACAATCTTATTTCAAGTGATGATCTTACTTGAACTTGTTTTCGTGTCATGATTTTGCTTCAAGAAATTTGAGCCATCCAAGGATCCATTGAAGCTAGATCCATTTTTCTCTTTTCCAGTAGGTTCATCCAAGGAACTTAAGGTAGTAATGATGTTCATAACATCATTCGATTCATACATATAAAGCTATCTTATTCGAAGGTTTAAACTTGTAATCACTAGAACATAGTTTAGTTAATTCTAAACTTGTTAGCAAACAAAAGTTAATCCTTCTAACTTGACTTTTAAAATCAACTAAACACATGTTCTATATCTATATGATATGCTAACTTAATGATTTAAAACCTGGAAACACGAAAAACACCGTAAAACCGGATTTACGCCGTCGTAGTAACACCGCGGGCTGTTTTGGGTTAGTTAATTAAAAACTATGATAAACTTTGATTTAAAAGTTGTTATTCTGAGAAAATGATTTTTATTATGAACATGAAACTATATCCAAAAATTATGGTTAAACTCAAAGTGGAAGTATGTTTTCTAAAATGGTCATCTAGACGTCGTTCTTTCGACTGAAATGACTACCTTTACAAAAACGACTTGTAACTTATTTTTCCGACTAGAAACCTATAATTTTTTTGTTTAGATTCATAAAATAGAGTTCAATATGAAACCATAGCAATTTGATTCACTCAAAACGGATTTAAAATGAAGAAGTTATGGGTAAAACAAGATTGGATAATTTTTCTCATTTTAGCAACGTGAAAATTGGTAACAAATCTATTCCAACCATAACTTAATCAACTTGTATTATATATTATGTAATCTTGAGATACCATAGACACGTATACAATGTTTCGACCTATCATGTCGACACATCTATATATATTTCGGAACAACCATAGACACTCTATATGTGAATGTTGGAGTTAGCTATACAGGGTTGAGGTTGATTCCAAAATATATATAGTTTGAGTTGTGATCAATACTGAGATACGTATACACTGGGTCGTGGATTGATTCAAGATAATATTTATCGATTTATTTCTGTACATCTAACTGTGGACAACTAGTTGTAGGTTACTAACGAGGACAGCTGACTTAATAAACTTAAAACATCAAAATATATTAAAAGTGTTGTAAATATATTTTGAACATACTTTGATATATATGTATATATTGTTATAGGTTCGTGAATCAACCAGTGGCCAAGTCTTACTTCCCGACGAAGTAAAAATCTGTGAAAGTGAGTTATAGTCCCATTTTTTAAAATCTAATATTTTTGGGATGAGAATACATGCAGGTTTTATAAATGATTTACAAAATAGACACAAGTACGTGAAACTACATTCTATGGTTGAATTATCGAAATCGAATATGCCCCTTTTTATTAAGTCTGGTAATCTAAGAATTAGGGAACAGACACCCTAATTGACGCGAATCCTAAAGATAGATCTATTGGGCCTAACAAACCCCATCCAAAGTACCGGATGCTTTAGTACTTCGAAATTTATATCATATCCGAAGGGTGTCCCGGAATGATGGGGATATTCTTATATATGCATCTTGTTATTGTCGGTTACCAGGTGTTCACCATATGAATGATTTTTATCTCTATGTATGGGATGTGTATTGAAATATGAAATCTTGTGGTCTATTGTTACGATTTGATATATATAGGTTAAACCTATAACTCACCAACATTTTTGTTGACGTTTTAAGCATGTTTATTCTCAGGTGATTATTAAGAGCTTCCGCTGTCGCATACTTAAATAAGGACAATATTTGGAGTCCATGCTTGTATGATATTGTGTAAAAACTGCATTCAAGAAACTTATTTTGTTGTAACATATTTGTATTGTAAACCATTATGTAATGGTCGTGTGTAAACAGGATATTTTAGATTATCATTATTTGATAATCTACGTAAAGCTTTTTAAACCTTTATTGATGAAATAAAGGTTATGGTTTGTTTAAAAATGAATGCAGTCTTTGAAAAACATCTCATATAGAGGTCAAAACCTCGCAACGAAATCAATTAATATGGAACGTTTTTAATCAATAAGAACGGGACATTTCAACCAGGCCACGCCTAATGTCGCGGCACAGCCCTCCTCTGTCCCGGCGCGGTAATGGCCGTGTTTGGGGACTGTTCAACTTTGCACTTTTTCGTTTAATTCTAACTATGCTACGCACCCCCGATCAACATGAAACTTGGCCAACATGCATATATATGATTAAAAACCTCAGAAAAATTGTCGGATACCCGACCCGACCCCGTTGACTTTTTCGTTAACTTTGACCAAAGTTTGACTTTTAGTCAAACTTAACCAAATACTTATGCAATCGTTCTAATCTTATTTTATACTTGATTCTTGCATGAAACTTGACAACGTGATTCACATGCTACACAATCGAGTCGTAACGAGCCATAGGGCTAATTGAATACATTTTGACCGACCATGTGTCGTAACCGGTTAATTGATATAACTTAATTGTTTAGGTCAAGGCTAAGCAACTTTCATTCACACGTTTTGATGTGTGCGAGGTGTACTAGGAAATAGTATTATTTTTACAACGAAATACTATTAAATACGATACAATTTTATACAAGATATTTATTTATTTATAGAATGGATATGCCTAAACCTTGCTACAACACTTATAGGCAGTGTACCTAATCGTACAGTAGTGTAGTTTTTAATAAGTCCGGTTCGTTCCACAGGTAAAATTAAACAAGCTTAACGCTATATTTATAACTTATAAATATAAAAATAAAAAAATATATATAAGTAGTATTATTATTATAAAAGGGGGTTTTTACCGTTTAATAACCGGTTTGTCGATTTTAAAACTTTAGTTGCAATTAAAACCTAATGTAAAATACTAAAAATAAATACAACTTAATTTAAAGCGTAAAGTAAATAACGATAATGAAATTGCGATAAATAAAAATGCGATAAATAAAAAGTATGATAATTAAAGAGTATGATAATTAAAAGTGCAATTAAATACAATGACAATAAATAAAAGTGCGATAATTAAAAGTGCAATTAAATATAAAATAAAGGAAATTAAATATGAAATAAAGGAATTATGCTTATTTAAACTTCCGTAATCATGATGTTTGACGTGTTATTTTTAGTTTATTCCCATGGGTTAATTGTCCTTTGTCCTGGATTATTCGATATGTCCATACGGATTTATCCATAATACTCCATCAGTCATAAATATAAAGTACGAAAGTCTTCGTCAAATTATTCTTATTCCCGAAGTCAAATATTCCAACTAATTGGGGATTCGAATTGTAACAAGGTTTTAATACTTTGTTTAATGAATACACCAGGTTATCGACTGCGTGTAAACCAAGGTTTTACTACTTTGTTAACAATTACACCAATTACCCTTGAATGTAATCCACCCCTGTTTCAACAAGTCTATTAACTATTAATCCAGTTCCGTGTCCGGTAAAATGAACAATTATTGGTAATTATAGATATCCCGCCCACCGTACCCAGTCAAGCGTATGTGGTTATATATAAATACGTCAAATTATAAGTCTATATATTAATTTAACGAGGTATCGTTTAGTTAATATAAAACCCATTAATAGCCCATAGTCTAATTTCCACAAGTGTCGTTCTTTTATCCAAACCCCAATTTTGGTACAAAGCCCAATTACCCAATTTTAATATTTTAGCCCAACATCATGATTACTTCATCTTAAATAAGCATAATAATAACTTAGCTACGAGACATTAATTTAAAAATAACATTAACCATAACTTACAGTAATTAAAAATAGCGTAGCGTTACACGGACAGAATTTCGACTTATACCCTTACAACATTCGCTAACATACCCTTATTATTGGAATTTAAAATTAAAATTAAAATTAAAATATAATATATATATATATATATATATATATATATATATATATATATATATATATATATATATATATATATATATATATATATATATATATATATATATATATATATATATACGTATGAGAGAAAGAAGAAAAAGATGTGTTATATTTGCTCAAAAACTGCGAAATTTATAGATGTGGCCTCACACCTACTGCCATGCGATCGCATGGCTCTTTGCCTTCCAGGCCATGCGATCGCATGGCCACTTTTTCCAGCTCACAAAACTTTGTTTCTTTGTATGCCGACGGTTTTTATAAATAAATATAATATATAAATAATTATAAGAATTATTTAAATATTATATTATATTTATGTGCATAGTTGACTTGTAATTTTTAGTCCGTTTCGTCGAGCATTGAGAGTTGACTTTGGTCCCGGTTCCGGATTTTCGAACGTCCTTGCGTACAATTTAATATCTTGTATTTTGCGTTTCGCGTCCTGTACTCTTGTAATTTTGAGACGTTTCTCACCAATAATTTGAACCACTTTGATTGTATTTTGTACTTTTGAGCTTTTTGGTCGTTTGCGTCTTCAATTCATCGAATCTGTCTTTTGTCTTCACTTTTTATTATTTAAACGAATATCACTTGTAAATAGAACAATTGCAACTAAAAGCTTGTCTTTTTTGAGGAATAATGCTATGAAATATGTGTTTGTTTTTAGCATTATCAATATTCCCACACTTGAGCGTTGCTTGTCCTCAAGCAATATAGTCTTGAAATAAAAACATACTTGAATCACTTCTTTATTCTTCACACTTTGTACATCAGTGATTTTAATACGGCGGTTATGAACAATGAGGGTAACGATGTGGTTTACAGTCCCACATGACTATAAAATTTAGATCCTTAAGGAAATTGGATCTTTATGAAAACATTTGATCTTTTGAAAATTAAATCTAGCTTTCATCCTAGATAAGTTTACCGGAATAACCCTTCACCGGTGTTTGCAAATTATTTTTGTGGGTTTGGTGGGTTTCAGATTTGAAAATTTTAGCTCAAAACTTGTGGTTTTGTGTCACCCACTTGCTAACCTTGTATTGGGAAAGCAACACGTCCAGTATACTTGCTCTGTATATTACCTTTCGGTAAACTACCGTCCGGTTGTAAAGGAAAGCGTTGAACAAGCAACTGTTAAGGCAATGCCCCCTGACATGCTTTTAATTATGGTCTATAACGTGTCGGATGCAATTACTATCCTTGGTAGGAGCAATAGTAAAGCTCACCTTTATAATTTTCCGGTCTGGCACAAGGTCATGTCTTTGACCATGCTATGCAACCACTGTTCTTACGGTTGACACCCGATTTGGTTCAGGTGACCTAATGAATTCTAGGTGAATTCCTAGAATTTTACGTTCAATGGTAATGAACGCATTGAAAATGGGTTTTCAGAAAACAAATCGGTTTGTAATTTTTATCAAAATATTTTCTCGTTCAAGCTCGAGTTTAGATATCATTGAATTCCATGAGTTTGTAATTCTCAATCTTTAAGATCAATCTCTAGGATGGAGTAATATCAGGCTTAAAAGCTGATTTTTGATCTTTCAAGGAGATTATCCTTTCTGGGGATCTGGTTCATTAGTCTTATCCAGCTAATTTGTACGGCGTCATCCCCATTTTACAGGACAGATCCTCTCATGGTTAGGATAAGTTTGACCACTTGGCGACCCTGTTTGATGCTGAGGTCCGTGGATTTCCTGCTGATTTTAGTGATCACTTTTCTAGATTTTTCGTCAACCTACAGCTGGTCTGGACGACAACTTCATGACCTAAATCAAGAAGCACGAGTCTTTTTCGGAAGACTTTACTTCCTTTTAACGATGGAATTGATTCATCGTGTAGATCCATCTTTCTTTCAAATATTTTACAATTTACCGAGTAAAACGGTTAATTTTATCCAAAACAAAAGTATCTTCAATTATTTGTACAAAAAAATATGTGATATATGTTTTTAAATAACTTGGTAAATTTTTCCCACACTTGGCTTTTATTTTCCTTTTTATTGTCCTCTATTCCATTTTAAATGAATTTTAACATTTTGGTTTATTTCTCAATTTATGTCCTTTCCGAGGTAACAATAATTTCGGTGTAAATACCTAGTTTTATCGTTCATAAATATGTATAAACATGATTTTGAATTCATTTAATTGAAAATTTTGAAAATTTTACTAGAATTGTGTAGTCAGTATATAAGACTAGGGCTGTTCTTTATTATCAGAGAGCACTAGATTCTAATACAACTACTGCTTTACTAGTATTTTTAATGGTAACCAAGTGTATAAGGTAAAAAATTTAAAAATCCGAAAGAATTTAACCCCTTCCCACACTTAAGATCTTGCAATGCCCTCATTTGCAAGAAATCAGTAACAATTTAAATTATTGAGGGTGATTAGCGTAGAAAAATGATTAAATTTTACCAAAGTTTCCAAACATATTGGCGTTTGTTTGCTGAATGATAAATGGTGCACATCATTTGTTCATTCCGTCTTGTTGTTACATCACATTTGTTTTTCGTTTTGTCGTCAAAAGTACTAGCTTTTGCTGAACTTAATGCCAGTCTTTGAAAATGCGTTGTTTTACCCTGTTGTGTACAATATACATACATACAAATATAAACATGCATGGCAATTTGAAATGGGACTTAAAATCCCACTTTCAAATCAAATATGAAATATTTGTACAAAATAATAAAAATATTAAACAATACATTAATGTATCACAATATCATATGTTTAAACATAAATAAATAAAAATAATAAAAAGATGAAAAATCATAGAAATCGCCAACTGGAACTATGTCAATCTGGATAGTGGTTCCAGTTCATGTCGTCGTCTGGGTTCCATGGTTGGTGATAGGTGTACTGGTAGGCTTGGTTAGGATCGTAGAGAGTATATGGTGGTCTCATCTCGGGCTGGTGTTGAGGATAGTAAGCGGGTCGGGTCGGAACGTAGTGATCCTGAGGTGACAGCCGGCTTATAATCTGATGCTGATGATAGTCCCATCTATCATGCTGTCATTGCCTGGAATGCTCGTAATCATTCCGGGCTTTCCACTGCTCCATCCGACGAAATCTCTCCGCGTTTGTCATATCTACCTCATCTACACGCTGGTAGACATCAGTCATAGCCTCCCGAATGACATCCCTAATGTCATCTGCTTCCTCCATCTCCTCATCTGATCCTCTCTCTACCTGTGGATGACTACCTTCATAGGGTATTTTCTGGTTGCGTCTACTCTTTAATACCTTAGCACCCGCATAAACCCTCAATCCTAAAAGCTCAACCTGCTCCCTACATTCCAAAAGTGGACCCCCTTGGTCCTTATCTACACCTAAATACTCTCCAATGAGAGTAACAAAAATACCTCCTCCAATTATCCCCCCTTCCTGTATTCCTTCAACCATCTTAGATAAATAAAAACCAACACAATAAGGGATATTAACAAAGCCTCTTGGGTCTCGAATACACTTTAGGTAAAATAAATCATGTCAGGTCAATTTTTCCTTGTTGTGACCTCTCTGTGTAATCGAGTTAGCCAAAAATCTATGAATTATACGAAGCTCGGCTCTATTAATATGTAAGTAGGTATGTGTTCCTCCCCGCCCAAAAACATTATAATCTGACATACGCCTCCAGATGGCGTTCGCATCAAAATTCCTATCTACCCTTTCACCACGATAAATCAAATTCATACAATCGGGTAGTAGTAATTCAGCGGGCGTATATATCTGTAAAGCCCTGGCCATGTCCAGCATGGACATCCTGTACATCCTACGGCCAAGTATAAATCTAAGAAAACTTCTATCATCTAACCTATCTACATCTACATTTAAAGCTATAGTACTCATCAGCTCAACACACCATTCCTTATATACAGGTCTACGAATGGTGAATAAGCATTCCCAATCGGTAAAAGAAGAACTGCCATACCTTTGAATCAGATGCTCCTTAACACGGTCAGCTAGTTGGACCCTTTCCAAAGGATTCCAATCAATTACCCTAGGCACCTCTACATCTTTCGTTACTAATTTGAATTTATTACTTTGATATGCCTGGTAATCTCTCCAGCTTCTATCGAATCTCAGATTAGGATGCAATGTATGTTCAGGAATCGTTGGGTATTCTACTGGCGGATGCATCGGAATTACTATAAATTCATTAGCAAACTGTAGTGGATCATAATAAGGTACATGTTGGTCAGGCTGATGTTGTTGTTCCTGTTGTGGTTCTTGTTCGGGTTCTGGCTCGTATTGCGGTTCATATTCTGGTTCAGGCTCCTGTTGTGGTTGTCTAGATGACGATGAAGCACCAGCAGTATCGGTTTTCTGCAAAACACATTAAACACAAAATTTGTGCATCCAAATATGCATTAGTGTTAGCAAAATAACAACTTAAATTAACCACAATAACATGTTCAATCAAAATTAAACTTATACACATTTTCACATTTTTACAATTCTACACTTTTTCAAATAAGCACATATGAAGATGTATACAAAGTTCATAAGCATTTAACTCAAATAACATGTCAAAATAGTCATAACTAGCAATTAAACAAGTCTCAACTGGCATTTACATTAAATTAATCAAGTTCATGAATTTTGGACTTAAAAAGTCCACTTTAATCTCCAAAAATCATGTTTCGGATCAAAGTTTGGATCATTTAACTACCTAAACAAGTTACACTACTTAATTTAGCAATAATTCATGACAAAAATCGGCCATAACCTGTTTATATCAAAAAGCCCCAAATTGCTCAAGAACACAAACCCTAGATTTCTAAAATTTTTGAAGTTTTTGGCTTCAAATTATGTTAAATAGCATCAATCTAGGTTATACATGCATAAAATACTAACAATTTAACACTAATTACACTAGAAATTAACAAAATTGCATTATGTAAAATATTGGTAATTATCACAAAAACTAGGAAATTTTAGAGTTTAGGGGTGTAATTTTTACCTTTTTGTTGAAGAATTCGAACCTAGGCATGATTAGAGCAAGAAATTTGACGAATTACGGTGAAAAAATGGTGAAATTTGGTGAGGATTTGAGAGAGTTCGTGTGTGTTTGTGTGTGTATTGTGAGGTAGAAGCAGAACCCGTCTGCCTTTTCATTCTGGCCAATTTTTCAGCTCCATGCGATCGCATGGAGTTGAAGTTCAAAACCCATGCGATCGCATGGGTCTGATTTTTTATTTTTTATTTTTATAAAAACCATATACTTTAATAAAACATAAAATTAATAAAATTTTAAAAATTTGTTTCTTTTTAGGATGAGGGCGTTTCGGATCGTTGTCCTAGTCTGTCCCTCGACAAAATTTTAAAATTTGTCAATTCAAAGCGCGGTTTTAAAAGTAAAGATTTTTGGTTTTTTAAAAATGTTTTTGGCATATTTTAGTTCAATAAGATTAAAAATAATGATAATAAAAGTTCTCGTCCCTCCCTTGGGTAGAGCAATTTCGGTTCAACGACCTAGTCTTCAACTCACGACGAATTTTAAAAATCAAATTTTTAACTTAACAAAATAAAGTAAATTTTTGTTTTTAAATTCACACCAAACTTAAATTTAAAATGCATAAAATTAAAATTTCATATTATGAAAATTGAAAAGTCACACCAAACTTTTATTATATTTTTGTTTTTATACATACAAACTTATATTAAAAATATAATTTTTCAAATATTTATAATTTTAAATATATTGATTTAAAAAGTTTACAATATTATTTTAATATTAATTTTAAAAACAAAGTAAAAATAAAATTAAAAATCTTTTTGGTCTTTTATCCCACTTTAATCAATCAGATATTATAAAAAATATACGCCCCTCTTTTCGGTAAAGTAATTTCGGTTCCATAACCTAGTTTAACTCATGACAAATTTTTGAAATATTTTGGGTTGATTGATTAAAGATATTTATAGCTTAAGAATAAATGGTAAATGTCGCAGTGATGTAGTAAATTTTTGTATGATATCAATCATTTCGGTCGCAAAACCTAATTTTATAGAGTATCAATTTAATACTTTATAGCGAACAATTTAGCGTTTATTATTAAAAGGTTAAAAGCAAAAAAAAAAAAAAAAAAAACTGTACATACTTACCTGTGAAATAGAATTCTCAGTGACCTGTTTTAGCCCACTCATAAGATAGTCGGACTAATTGATTTTCCATAGCTACATAGGCGTAACCTCGAGCATTTAACGTTTTTTCTTTGAAACATATGAACGGTCTATCTCTGCATAAAGTAACGAATTCGGTATTGGAATATGTCTGATTCGTCGAGCATTTTCCTTCATGTGACCATTTTCCGCATTTGTGACATCTTTCAAGATGTCTTGCTCTTCTTTTCGCTGCGGATTTTGATTTTCCTTTACCAAACTGTAACTTATTATTTTCGTTCCTGGATTCTTTTCTTACTCCGTCCAATTTACCTCTGATTAATGATACTATTTCACTTGGAAGGGTGTCATTATTACGTTTAGTAATTAAAGCGTGTAGCATTAGACCATGGTTTAATTCACAGGAAGTCTTCATCTCGTAAAACCTAAAAAAAATTAAAAATTCAGAATGGGGGGAGAAGACTAGTTCTTTAGGGTCTGCTAGGAAAAGACCATTCGGATTCCATTCTCGAGAACTACACGAAAACAGAAAATCTAACTCTAACATAAATACATATTACCCTAAAAAGATTCGAAACTCCCCACACTTAGTTGAAATTGTGATTAACGTTATTTTCAATTGGATCATCAACAACTTGAATATCTTTGACTTTTTCTTCAATCCATTTGTTGATTTCCTCCGTAACTTTCACAAATTCAACTAACATCGCCTTTTCTTTTGGCGATAAATTGAATACTAATCTGTTACATAACTTAAAGTTTCCCTTAATCCTAGCATCGTTAATCCGTTTATAAAGTTTCTTCGTTGAACTGTTAAAAACGGGTTTATCTAATTTCTTATCATCAACGGGGTTCTTTGTGATCGGATCATCATTAAGTGTTTCTTCATCTTCCCCACACTTATGCGTTTTTATTGGTTTAACAGTTTTGGTTGGTGGAGATCTAAACTTTCGGTTCACAAAGGTGATCGATTTATCACCATCCCTAAGTGTCATTCTACCTTCTCTTACATCAATGAATGCCTCGGTGGTTGCTAAAAATGGGCGACCTAAAATTAGAGGAATATCAAGGTTTTCCTCCATATTAATCACTATGAAGCTTGCAACAAAGGTCAAACTTCCCACGTTAACAAGTAAATTATTTGCTATTCCAACCGGGTGTTTAATGGTTAGGTCAAACGATTGAACACCTATTTTGGTTGGTTTTAATTTACCCTTACCTAATCTTTTGTATAAGGAAAGAGGCATAATATTTGCACTTGCTCCTAAATCTGCGAGTCCATTATATATAGCACCATCATTAAGCAAGCAAGAAATGATAAATTCACCCGGGTCTCCTGCTTTAGTAAGTCGAGTTGGTTTGTAAACCTTTTTCGGGTGTTCTTTTCTTGGTTCTTTCACTTCTATTTGAACTTCTTGTTCACATTTTTCTTCGTTTCTTAGAACGGGAGGTTTGTATAAGAATTCTTCTTCATCACTCCAATTTGAATCCTCCCTATTTTCCAATTTTGATTTTTCATATGTTGTTGATAACATATTTATGTTTTCATTTTGAGGGTTTTCTTGGGTGGTGAAATTATGATTGACTTAATTGTCAACTTCCATCGGACCATGTATGTAATGTTTAACTCTGTGACCATTAACTTTAAATTCAATCCCATTTGAATTTATTAACTCTATTGTTCCGTATGGGAAAACTCTTTTGACTATGAATGGTCCAGACCATCTTGATTTTAATTTTCCAGGAAATAGCTTGAATCGTGAATTGAAAAGAAGAACTCTGTCTCCTTCTTTAAATTCTTTTGAACTTCTGATTCTTTTATCATGCCATTTCTTCGTTCTTTCTTTATAGATTAACGAATTTTCGTATGCTTCATGTCTTAATTCTTCTAATTCATTTAGTTGACTTAATCGTAGACGTATGGCTTCCTGTAAATCAAGATTACATGTCTTCAAAGCTCAAAATGCTTTGTGTTCAATTTCTACTGGAAGATGACATGCTTTTCCGTAAACGAGTCTAAAAGGTGTGGTTCCAATTGGAGTTTTGTAGGCTGTTCTAAAAGCCCAGAGTGCATCCTTCAATTTCATGGACCATTCCTTCGGATTTGATCCTACGGTTTTCTCTAGAATACGTTTTAAAGCTCGGTTGGTATTTTCAACTTGTCCACTTGTTTGTGGATGATAAGCAGTTGAGATTTTATGAGTTACTCCATATATTTTGAGAACTTTTTCAAGTTGATTATTACAAAAATGAGTACCCCGATCACTTATTAAAGCTTTCGGTGTTCCAAACCTAGCAAAAAGACGTTTTAAGAAGTTGACTACAACTCGTGCATCGTTAGTTGGGAGAGCTTGTGCTTCCGCCCATTTAGATACATAATCAACGGCAACGAGAATGTAGAGATTATTATGAGATTTTGGAAATGGACCCATAAAGTCAATACCCCAAATGTCAAATACTTCACATACTTGAATGAAATTTTGTGGCATTTCATCACGTTGACTTATTTTTCCGGCCCTTTGACAAGCATCACAGGATTTGCAAAGAAGGTGTGCGTCTTTGAAAATTGTAGGCCAATAGAATCCAGCATCGTAAACTTTTCTTGCTGTGAGCTGAGGCCCATAATGCCCTCCTGTTGGTCCTGTGTGACAATGGTTTAATATTTGACTGGCTTCATCTCCGAATACACATCGGCGTATTATTCCATCGGGACAACTTTTAAACAAATGTGGATCTTCCCAGAAATAGTGTTTTATATCACTAAAGAATTTCTTTCGTTTTTGGTACGATAATCCTTTTTCAAGGAATCCACATACTAAGTAGTTTGCATAGTCTGCAAACCATGGAATTTCATTATAATCTATCTTCAATTGATATTCATCAGAAAAGTTGTCTTGTATGGCCGATTCATTTAGAACTTCTAATTCGGGATTTTCAAGACGAGAAAGATGATCAGCGGCGAGATTTTCTGCTCCCTTTTTATCTCGGATTTCAATATCGAACTCTTGTAAGAGTAAGATCCAACGGATTAATCGTGGCTTGGCATCTTGTTTTAAAAATAGGTATCTAAGAGCAGAATGGTCAGTATAGACCACCGTTTTTGCTAGAACGAGATATGATTGAAATTTGTCAAAAGCAAAGACAATAGCAAGGAGTTCTTTTTTAGTAGTTATGTAGTTCATTTGTGCTCCTTGTAACGTCTTACTAGCATAATAAATGGGTTGAAATCGTTTTTCAATCCTTTGTCCTAAAACGGCTCCCATTGCAAAATCACTTGCATCGCACATTAGTTTAAACGGTAGATTCCAATTTGGAGTTATCATGATCGGCGCATTAGTGAGTTTTTCTTTAAGAATATTAAAAGATTTGATACATTCATCTGAAAAGATAAATGGAGCATCCTTTTCTAGGAGTTTATTCATAGAAGTGGCAATTTTAGAAAAATCTTTTATGAAACGTCGGTAAAAACCGGCATGCCCCAGAAAACTCCTAACTCCTCTAACATTGGTGGGATGTGGAAGTTTAGCAATTACATCTACTTTAGCTCTATCCACTTCAATTCTTTCCTTTGAGATTTTATGTCCAAGAACGATGCCTTCTTTAACCATGAAATGGTATTTCTCCCAATTAAGTACTAGATTTGATTGTTCGCATCTAATAAGCATTCGTTCAAGATTAACTAGACATGTTTCAAAAGTATCACCGAAGACTGAAAAGTCATCCATGAAAACTTCCATGCATTCTTCTATCATGTCAAGTAAAATCGCCATCATGCACCTTTGAAAGGTTGCAGGGGCGTTGCAAAGTCCAAATGGCATGCGTTTGTAAGCAAAAGTACCATAAGGGCACGTGAATGTGGTTTTCTCTTGATCCTCGGGTGCTATTGGAATTTGAAAATATCCGGAAAAATCATCAAGAAAACAATAGTAACTATTTTCAACTAATCTTTCTAACAGTTGATCAATGAAAGGTAAGGGAAAGTGATCTTTTCTGGTGGCGTCATTTAATTTTCTATAATCAATACAAACACGCCATCTTGTTACAGTCCTAGTAGGAATAAGCTCATTTTTCTCATTTGTAATGACAGTCATTGAAATGTCCCGTTCTTATTGATTAAAAACGTTCCATATTAATTGATTTCGTTGCGAGGTTTTGACCTCTATATGAGACGTTTTTCAAAGACTGCATTCATTTTAAAACAAACCATAACCTTTATTTCATAGATAAAGGTTTTAAAAAGCTTTACGTAGATTATCAAATAATCATAATCTAAAATATCCTGTTTACACACGACCATTACATAATGGTTTACAATACAAATATGTTACAACAAAATAAGTTTCTTGAATGCAGTTTTTACACAATATCATACAAGCATGGACTCCAAATCTCGTCCTTATTTAAGTATGCGACAGCGGAAGCTCTTAATAATCACCTGAGAATAAACATGCTTAAAACGTCAACAAAAATGTTGGTGAGTTATAGGTTTAACCTATATATATCAAATCATAATAATAGACCACAAGATTTCATATTTCAATACACATCCCATACATAGAGATAAAAATCATTCATATGGTGAACACCTGGTAACCGACATTAACAAGATGCATATATAAGAATATCCCCATCATTCCGGGACACCCTTCGGATATGATATAAATTTCGAAGTACTAAAGCATCCGGTACTTTGGATGGGGCTTGTTGGGCCCAATAGATCTATCTTTAGGATTCGCGTCAATTAGGGTGTCTGTTCCCTATTTCTTAGATTACCAGACTTAATAAAAAGGGGCATATTCGATTTTGATAATTCAACCATAGAATGTAGTTTCACGTACTTGTGTCTATTTTGTAAATCATTTATAAAACCTGCATGTATTCTCATCCCAAAAATATTAGATTTTAAAAGTGGGACTATAACTCACTTTCGCAGATTTTTACTTCGTCGGGATGTAAGACTTGGCCACTGGTTGATTCACGAACCTATAACAATATATACATATATATCAAAGTATGTTCAAAATATATTTACAACACTTTTAATATATTTTGATGTTTTAAGTTTATTAAGTCAGCTGTCCTCGTTAGTAACCTACAACTAGTTGTCCACAGTTAGATGTACAGAAATAAATCGATAAATATTATCTTGAGTCAATCCACGACCCAGTGTATACGTATCTCAGTATTGATCACAACTCAAACTATATATATTTTGGAATCAACCTCAACCCTGTATAGCTAACTCCAACATTCACATATAGAGTGTCTATGGTTGTTCCAAAATATATATAGATGTGTCGACATGATAGGTCGAAACATTGTATACGTGTCTATGGTATCTCAAGATTACATAATATACAATACAAGTTGATTAAGTTATGGTTGGAATAGATTTGTTACCAATTTTCACGTAGCTAAAATGAGAAAAATTATCCAATCTTGTTTTACCCATAACTTCTTCATTTTAAATCCGTTTTGAGTGAATCAAATTGCTATGGTTTCATATTGAACTCTATTTTATGAATCTAAACATAAAAAGTATAGGTTTATAGTCGGAAAAATAAGTTACAAGTCGTTTTTGTAAAGGTAGTCATTTCAGTCAAAAGAACGACGTCTAGATGACCATTTTAGAAAACATACTTCCACTTTGAGTTTAACCATAATTTTTGGATATAGTTTCATGTTCATAATAAAAATCATTTTCTCAGAATAACAACTTTTAAATCAAAGTTTATCATAGTTTTTATTAACTAACCCAAAACAGCCCGCGGTGTTACTACGACGGCGTAAATCCGGTTTTACGGTGTTTTTCGTGTCTCCAGGTTTTAAATCATTAAGTTAGCATATCATATAGATATATAACATGTGTTTAGTTGATTTTAAAAGTCAAGTTAGAAGGATTAACTTTTGTTTGCGAACAAGTTTAGAATTAACTAAACTATGTTCTAGTGATTACAAGTTTAAACCTTCGAATAAGATAGCTTTATATGTATGAATTGAATGATGTTATGAACATCATTACTACCTTAAGTTCCTTGGATAAACCTACTGGAAAAGAGAAAAATGGATCTAGCTTCAATGGATCCTTGGATGGCTCGAAGTTCTTGAAGCAGAATCATGACACGAAAACAAGTTCAAGTAAGATCATCACTTGAAATAAGATTGTTATAGTTATAGAAATTGAACCAAAGTTTGAATATGATTATTACCTTGTATTAGAATGATAACCTACTGTAATAAACAAAGATTTCTTGAGGTTGGATGATCACCTTACAAGATTGGAAGTGAGCTAGCAAACTTGAAAGTATTCTTGATTTTATGTAACTAGAACTTGTAGAATTTATGAAGAACACTTAGAACTTGAAGATAGAACTTGAGAGAGATCAATTAGATGAAGAAAGTTGAAGAATGAAAGTGTTTGTAGGTGTTTTTGGTCGTTGGTGTATGGATTAGATATAAAGGATATGTAATTTTGTTTTCATGTAAATAAGTCATGAATGATTACTCATATTTTTGTAATTTTATGAGATATTTCATGCTAGTTGCCAAATGATGGATCCCACATGTGTTAGGTGACTCACATGGGCTGTAAGAACTGATCATTGGAGTGTATATACCAATAGTACATACATCTAAAAGCTGTGTATTGTACGAGTACGAATACGGGTGCATACGAGTAGAATTGTTGATGAAACTGAACGAGGATGTAATTGTAAGCATTTTTGTTAAGTAGAAGTATTTTGATAAGTGTATTGAAGTCTTTCAAAAGTATATAAATACATATTAAAACACTACATGTATATACATTTTAACTGAGTCGTTAAGTCATCGTTAGTCGTTACATGTAAGTGTTGTTTTGAAACCTTTAGGTTAACGATCTTGTTAAATGTTGTTAACCCAATGTTTATAATATCAAATGAGATTTTAAATTATTATATTATCATGATATTATCATGTATGAATATCTCTTAATATGATATATATACATTAAATGTCTTTACAACGATAATCGTTACATATATGTCTCGTTTAAAAATCATTAAGTTAGTAGTCTTGTTTTTACATATGTAGTTCATTGTTAATATACTTAATGATATGTTTACTTATCATAGTATCATGTTAACTATATATATATATATCCATATATATGTCATCATATAGTTTTTACAAGTTTTAACGTTAGTGAATCACCGGTCAACTTGGGTGGTCAATCGTCTATATGAAACATATTTCAATTAATCAAGTCTTAACAAGTTTGATTGCTTAACATGTTGGAAATATTTAATCATGTAAATATCAATTTCATTTAATATATATAAACATGGAAAAGTTCGGGTCACTACAGTACCTACCCGTTAAATAAATTTCGTCCCGAAATTTTAAGCTGTTGAAAGTGTTGACGAATCTTCTAGAAATAGATGCAGGTATTTCTTGTTCATCTGATCTTCATGCTCCCAGGTGAACTCGGGTCCTCTATGAGCATTCCATCAAACTTTAACAATTGGTATCTTGTTTTGCTTAAGTCTTTTAACCTCACGATCCATTATTTCGACGGGTTCTTCGATGAATTGGAGTTTTTCGTTGATTTGGATTTCATCTAACGGAATAGTGAGATATTCTTTAGCAAAACATTTCTTCAAATTCGAGACATGGAAAGTGTTATGTACAGCCGTGAGTTGTTGAGGTAACTCAAGTCGGTAAGCTACTGGTCCGACACGATCAATAATCTTGAATGGTACAATATACCTTGGATTTAATTTCCCTCGTTTACCAAATCGAATAACGCCTTTCCAAGGTGCAACTTTAAGCATGACCATCTCTACAATTTCAAATTCTATATCTTTTCTTTTAATGTCAGCGTAGCTCTTTTGTCGACTTTGGGCGGTTTTCAACCGTTGTTGAATTTGGATGATCTTCTCGGTAGTTTCTTGTATAATCTCTGGACCCGTAATCTGTCTATCCCCCACTTCACTCCAACAAATCGGAGACCTGCACTTTCTACCATAAAGTACTTCAAACGGCGCCATCTCAATGCTTGAATGGTAGCTGTTGTTGTAGGAAAATTCTGCTAACGGTAGATGTCTATCCCAACTGTTTCCGAAATCAATAACACATGCTCGTAGCATGTCTTCAAGCGTTTGTATCGTCCTTTCGCTCTGCCCATCAGTTTGTGGATGATAGGCAGTACTCATGTCTAGACGAGTTCCTAATGCTTGCTGTAATGTCTGCCAGAATCTTGAAATAAATCTGCCATCCCTATCAGAGATAATAGAGATTGGTATTCCATGTCTGGAGACGATTTCCTTCAAATACAGTCGTGCTAACTTCTCCATCTTGTCATCTTCTCTTATTGGCAGGAAGTGTGCTGATTTGGTGAGACGATCAACTATTACCCAAATAGTATCAAAACCACTTGCAATCCTTGGCAATTTAGTGATGAAATCCATGGTAATGTTTTCCCATTTCCATTCCGGGATTTCGGGTTATTGAAGTAGACCTGATGGTTTCTGATGCTAAGCTTTGACCTTAGAACATGTCAAACATTCTCCTACGTATTTAGCAACATCGGCTTTCATACCCGGCCACCAAAAATGTTTCTTGAGATCCTTGTACATCTTCCCCGTTCCAGGATCTAGTTTTATGAGCTTCTCTAAGTACCATTTCTCTCATATCTCCAAATTTTGGTACCCAAATCCTTTCAGCCCTATACCGGGTTCCGTCTTCCCGAATATTAAGATGCTTCTCCGATCCTTTGGGTATTTCATCCTTTAAATTTCCCTCTTTTAAAACTCCTTGTTGTGCCTCCTTTATTTGAGTAGTAAGGTTATTATGAATCATTATATTCATAGATTTTACTCGAATGGGTTCTCTGTCCTTCCTGCTCAAGGCATCGGCTACCACATTTGCCTTCCCCGGGTGGTAACGAATCTCAAAGTCATAATCATTCAATAATTCAATCCACCTACGCTGCCTCATATTCAGTTGTTTCTGATTAAATATGTGTTGAAGACTTTTGTGGTCGGTATATATAATACTTTTGACCCCATATAAGTAGTGCCTCCAAGTCTTTAATGCAAAAACAACCGCGCCTAATTCCAAATCATGCGTCGTATAATTTTGTTCGTGAATCTTCAATTGTCTAGACGCATAAGCAATCACCTTCGTTCGTTTCATTAATACACAACCGAGACCTTGCTTTGATGCGTCACAATAAATCACAAAATCATCATTCCCTTCAGGCAATGACAATATAGGTGCCGTAGTTAGCTTTTTCTTCAATAACTGAAACGCTTTCTCTTGTTCATCATTCCATTCAAATTTCTTCCCTTTATGCGTTAATGCAGTCAAGGGTTTTGCTATTCTGGAAAAGTCTTGGATGAACCTTCTGTAGTAACCAGCTAGTCCTAAAAACTGGCGTATATGTTTCGGAGTTTTCGGGGTTTCCCACTTTTCAACAGTTTCTATCTTTGCCGGATCCACCTTAATACCTTCTTTGTTCATTATGTGACCGAGGAATTGAACTTCTTCCAACCAAAATGCACACTTTGAAAACTTAGCGTACAATTCTTCCTTCCTCAATACTTCTAACACCTTTCTCAAATGTTCACCGTGTTCTTGGTCATTCTTTGAGTAAATAAGTATGTCATCAATGAAAACAATGACAAACTTTTCAAGGTATGGTCCACACACTCGGTTCATAAGGTCCATGAACACAGCTGGTGCATTAGTTAAACCAAACGGCATGACCATAAACTCGTAATGACCGTAACGTGTTCTGAAAGCAGTCTTTGGAATATAATCTTCTTTCACCCGCATTTGATGATACCCGGAACGTAAGTCAATCTTTGAATAAACAGACGAGCCTTGTAGTTGATCAAATAAGTCGTCGATTCTCGGTAGTGGGTAGCGGTTCTTGATGGTAAGTTTGTTCAACTCTCGGTAGTCGATACACAACCTGAATGTACCATCTTTCTTCTTGACAAACAAAACAGGAGCTCCCCACGGTGATGTGCTTGGTCGAATGACACCACGCTCTAAAAGTTCTTGTAATTGGCTTTGCAGTTCTTTCATCTCGCTGGGTGCGAGTCTGTAAGGAGCACGAGCTATTGGTGCAGCTCCTGGTACAAGATCTATTTGAAATTCAACGGATCGATGTGGGGGTAATCCCGGTAATTCTTTCGGAAATACATCGGGAAATTCTTTTGCAATGGGAACATCATTGATGATCTTTTCTTCAGTTTGTACTTTCTCGACGTGTGCTAGAACAGCATAGCAACCTTTTCTTATTAGTTTTTGTGCCTTCAAATTACTAATAAGATGTAGCTTCGTGTTGCCCTTTTCTCCGTACACCATTAAGGGTTTTCCTTTTTCTCGTATAATGCGAATTGCATTTTTGTAACAAACAATCTCTGCTTTCACTTCTTTCAACCAGTCCATACCGATTATCACATCAAAACTCCCTAACTCTACTGGTATCAAATCAATCTTAAATGTTTCGCTAACCAGTTTAATTTCTCGATTCTGACATATATTATCTGCTGAAATTAATTTACCATTTGCTAATTCGAGTAAAAATTTACTATCCAAAGGCATCAATGGACAACTTAATTTAGCACAAAAATCTCTACTCATATAGCTTCTATTCGCACCCGAATCAAATAAAACGTAAGCAGATTTATTGTCAATAAGAAACGTACCCGTAACAAGCTCCGGGTCTTCCTGTGCCTCTGCCGCATTAATATTGAAAACTCTTCCGCTGCCTTGTCCATTCGTGTTCTCCTGGTTCGGGCAATTTCTAATAATGTGGCCCGGTTTTCCACATTTATAACAAACTACATTGGCATAACTTGCTCCGACACTACTTGCTCCGCCATTACTCATTCCGACACCATTTGTTCCTTTTGTTCTATTAACCCCTGGTCCGTAGACCTCACACTTCGCCGCGCTATGACCATTTCTTTTACACTTGTTGCAAAATTTGGTGCAGAACCCCGAGTGATACTTTTCACACCTTTGGCATAGCTGCTTCTGATTGTTGTTGTTGTTGCGGTTATTATTGTTGTTGGGATGATTGTTGTAGTTGCTGCTGTTGTTGTTGTTGTTGTTGTTGTTGGGCCGTTTGTTGTAGTTGCGATTGATGTTGCGATTGTTGGGATAATTGTTGCGATTATTGTTGTAATTGCTGTTGTTGTTGTATTGGTGATTCTTATCACCGTTTTCCTCCCACTTTCTTTTGACTTGCTTCACATTGGCCTCTTCAGCAGTCTGTTCTTTAATTCTTTCTTCAATCTGGTTCACTAGTTTGTGAGCCATTCTACATGCCTGTTGTATGGAGGCGGGCTCGTGTGAACTTATATCTTCTTGGATTCTTTCCGGTAATCCTTTCACAAACGCGTCGATCTTCTCTTCCTCATCTTCGAATGCTCCCGGACACAATAGGCACAATTTTGTAAATCGTCTTTCGTACGTGGTAATATCAAATCCTTGGGTTCGTAACCCTCTAAGTTCTGTCTTGAGCTTATTGACCTCGGTTCTGGGACGGTACTTCTCGTTCATCAAGTGCTTGAATGCTGACCACGGTAGTGCGTACGCATCGTCTTGTCCCACTTGCTCTAGATAGGTATTCCGCCATGTTAACGCAGAACCTGTGAAGGTATGCGTAGCGTACTTCACTTTGTCCTCTTCAGTACACTTACTTATGGCAAACACCGATTCGACCTTCTCGGTTTACCGTTTCAATCCGATCGGTCCTTCGGTTCCATCAAATTCCAAAGGTTTGCAGGCAGTGAATTCTTTGTAGGTGCATCCTACACGATTTCCTGTACTGCTAGATCCAAGGTCATTGTTGTTATGTAGCGCGGCCTGTACTGCGGCTATGTTTGAAGCAAGAAAGGCACGAAATTCCTCTTCACTCATATTCAAGGTGTGTCGAGTAGTCGGTGCCATTTCCTTCAAAATAGTTAAATGAAACGAGTTAATCATATAGAATATCAAGAGTAGTCAATAGTATTTCGTAGCGTAATATGAACTTATTTATAAAAGCTCTTTCTTCATATTAGCGTTTTATACTCTTTAATTCGGGTAGTACCTACCCGTTAAGTTCATACTTAGTAGCTAACATACCATTTCAACTACTATAATTCTATATGAAAAACTAATCACAAAAAAATATATATCATATTCAAACCTTTATACAATAACTTGCAAACTTACAATACCGCAATTTTACATATAGCATGAAATATAGCACATAAAACTTTGATACAAAGTAGTTACGAAGATAATTCTAGTTAATAAATAAGGCGTTCAGCAAAGGCAACAAAGACACGTAATTCATACGTCTAGAAACAAGTCATGCATTCTGGTTTTACTAATACCACTTCCCATCCTTGTTCTTGTGGAATGTAACCGTTGTGACCGATAGTATGACAACGTGTTGTAACGTCGTCAAAAGGACGAAGGTTACGTAATGACCAACAGTCTCGTAATAACCTAAAAACCTCATTTCTTACCCCAATTACCGACTCCGTCACTTGTGGGAACGTTTTGTTTAATAGTTGTAGCCCGATGTTCTTTTTCTCACTTTGGTGAGAAGCGAACATTACTAACCCGTAAGCATAGCATGCTTCTTTATGTTGCATGTTAGCCGCTTTTTCTAAATCACGAAGTCCAATATTCGGATATATTGAGTCAAAATAATTTCTTAACCCATTGCGTAAAATAGCATTTGGGTTCCCCTCAATATATGCGTCAAAGTAAACACATCGTAACTTATGGATTTCCCAATGTGATATCCCCCATCTTTCGAACGAAAGCCTTTTATAAACCAAGGCATTCTTGGAACGTTCTTCGAATGTCTTACAAACTGATCTCGCCTTAAATAGTTGTGCCGAGGAATTCTGACCGACTCTAGACAAGATTTCATCAATCATGTCTCCGGGTAGGTCTCTTAAAATATTGGGTTATCTATCCATTTTGTGTTTTTATACTGTAAAATAGACAAGGGTTAGATTCATAAAAAAAAAATACTTATTAATACAAGCAATTTTTACATATATCATAAAGCATAAGCACACTATATTACATATATTACACCACACGAATACAACTATCTTATTCCGACTCGCTCATTTCTTCTTCTTCGGTTTTGGTTCGTTTTGCCAAGTTTCTAGGGATATATGATGTTCCCCTAATACGAGCTGTCGTTTTCCACAACGGTTTAGAAAAACCTGGTGGTTTAGAGGTTCCCGGGTCATTGTTACAACTTAAGGACTTCGGGGGTTGACGATACATATAAAGTTCATCAGGGTTGGAATTAGATTTCTCTATTTTATGCCCTTTCCCTTATTATTTTCTTTTGCCTTTTTAAATTCAGGTGGGGTAATTTCTATAACATCATCGGAATTCTCGTCGGAATCCGATTCATCGGAGAATTGGTAATCCTCCCAATATTTTGCTTCCTTGGCGGAAACACCATTGACCATAATTAACCTTGGTCGGTTGGTTGAGGATTTTCTTTTACTTAACCGTTTTATTATTTCCCCCACCGGTTCTATTTCTTCATCCGGTTCCGATTCTTCTTCCGGTTCCGATTCTTCTTCCGGTTCCAACTCTTCTTCCGGTTCCTCTTCGGGAACTTGTGAATCAGTCCACGAATCATTCCAATTTACATTTGACTCTTCATTATTATTAGGTGAGTCAATGGGACTTGTTCTAGAGGTAGAAATCTATCACATAATATCAAACGCGTTAAGAGATTAATATATCACATAATATTCACATGTTAAAAATATATAGTTTCCAACAAAATTTGTTAAGCAATCATTTTTCAAGTAAACACGGTCGAAGTCCAGACTCACTAATGCATCCTAACAAACTCAATAAGACACACTAATGCAAAATTCTGGTTCTCTAAGACCAACGCTCGGATACCAACTGAAATGTCCCGTTCTTATTGATTAAAAACGCTCCATATTAATTGATTTCGTTGCGAGGTTTTGACCTCTATATGAGACGTTTTTCAAAGACTGCATTCATTTTAAAACAAACCATAACCTTTATTTCATAGATAAAGGTTTTAAAAAGCTTTACGTAGATTATCAAATAATCATAATCTAAAATATCCTGTTTACACACGACCATTACATAATGGTTTACAATACAAATATGTTACAACAAAATAAGTTTCTTGAATGCAGTTTTTACACAATATCATACAAGCATGGACTCCAAATCTCGTCCTTATTTAAGTATGCGACAGCGGAAGCTCTTAATAATCACCTGAGAATAAACATGCTTAAAACGTCAACAAAAATGTTGGTGAGTTATAGGTTTAACCTATATATATCAAATCATAATAATAGACCACAAGATTTCATATTTCAATACACATCCCATACATAGAGATAAAAATCATTCATATGGTGAACACCTGGTAACCGACATTAACAAGATGCATATATAAGAATATCCCCATCATTTCGGGACACCCTTCGGATATGATATAAATTTCGAAGTACTAAAGCATCCGGTACTTTGGATGGGACTTGTTGGGCCCAATAGATCTATCTTTAGGATTCGCGTCAATTAGGGTGTCTGTTCCCTAATTCTTAGATTACCAGACTTAATAAAAAGGGGCATATTCGATTTTGATAATTCAACCATAGAATGTAGTTTCACGTACTTGTGTCTATTTTGTAAATCATTTATAAAACCTGCATGTATTCTCATTCCAAAAATATTAGATTTTAAAAGTGGGACTATAACTCACTTTCACAGATTTTTACTTCGTCGGGATGTAAGACTTGGCCACTGGTTGATTCACGAACCTATAACAATATATACATATATATCAAAGTATGTTCAAAATATATTTACAACACTTTTAATATATTTTGATGTTTTAAGTTTATTAAGTCAGCTGTCCTAGTTAGTAACCTACAACTAGTTGTCCACAGTTAGATGTACAGAAATAAATCGATAAATATTATCTTGAATCAATCCACGACCCAGTGTATACGTATCTCAGTATTGATCACACCTCAAACTATATATATTTTGGAATCAACCTCAACCCTGTATAGCTAACTCCAACATTCACATATAGAGTGTCTATGGTTGTTCCGAAATATATATAGATGTGCCGACATGATAGGTCGAAACATTGTATACGTGTCTATGGTATCTCAAGATTACATAATATACAATACAAGTTGATTAAGTTATGGTTGGAATAGATTTGTTACCAATTTTCACGTAGCTAAAATGAGAAAAATTATCCAATCTTGTTTTACCCATAACTTCTTCATTTTAAATCCGTTTTGAGTGAATCAAATTGCTATGGTTTCATATTGAACTCTATTTTATGAATATAAACAGAAAAAGTATAGGTTTATAGTCGGAAAAATAAGTTACAAGTCGTTTTTGTAAAGGTAGTCATTTCAGTCGAAAGAACGACGTCTAGATGACCATTTTAGAAAACATACTTCCACTTTGAGTTTAACCATAATTTTTGGATATAGTTTCATGTTCATAATAAAAATAATTTTCTCAGAATAACAACTTTTAAATCAAAGTTTATCATAGTTTTTAATTAACTAACCCAAAACAGCCCGCGGTGTTACTACGACGGCGTAAATCCGGTTTTACGGTGTTTTTCGTGTCTCCAGGTTTTAAATCATTAAGTTAGCATATCATATAGATATATAACATGTGTTTAGTTGATTTTAAAAGTCAAGTTAGAAGGATTAACTTTTGTTTGCGAACAAGTTTAGAATTAACTAAACTATGTTCTAGTGATTACAAGTTTAAACCTTCGAATAAGATAGCTTTATATGTATGAATCGAATGATGTTATGAACATCATTACTACCTTAAGTTCATTGGATAAACCTACTAGAAAAGAAAAAAATGGATCTAGCTTCAACGGATCCTTGGATGGCTCGAAGTTCTTGAAGCAGAATCATGACACGAAAACAAGTTCAAGTAAGATCATCACTTGAAATAAGATTGTTATAGTTATAGAAATTGAACCAAAGTTTGAATATGATTATTACCTTGTATTAGAATGATAACCTACTGTAAGAAACAAAGATTTCTTGAGGTTGGATGATCACCTTACAAGATTGGAAGTGAGCTAGCAAACTTGAAAGTATTCTTAATTTTATGTAACTAGAACTTGTAGAATTTATGAAGAACACTTAGAACTTGAAGATAGAACTTGAGAGAGATCAATTAGATGAAGAAAATTGAAGAATGAAAGTGTTTGTAGGTGTTTTTGGTCATTGGTGTATGGATTAGATATAAAGGATATGTAATTTTGTTTTCATGTAAATAAGTCATGAATGATTACTCATATTTTTGTAATTTTATGAGATATTTCATGCTAGTTGCCAAATGATGGATCCCACATGTGTTAGGTGACTCACATGGGCTGTAAGAGCTGATCATTGGAGTGTATATACCAATAGTACATACATCTAAAAGCTGTGTATTGTACGAGTACGAATACGGGTGCATACGAGTAGAATTGTTGATGAAACTGAACGAGGATGTAATTGTAAGCATTTTTGTTAAGTAGAAGTATTTTGATAAGTGTATTGAAGTCTTTCAAAAGTGTATAAATACATATTAAAACACTACATGTATATACATTTTAACTGAGTCGTTAAGTCATCGTTAGTCGTTACATGTAAGTGTTGTTTTGAAACCTTTAGGTTAACGATCTTGTTAAATGTTGTTAACCCAATGTTTATAATATCAAATGAGATTTTAAATTATTATATTATCATGATATTATCATGTATGAATATCTCTTAATATGATATATATACATTAAATGTCTTTACAACGATAATCGTTACATATATGTCTCGTTTAAAAATCATTAAGTTAGTAGTCTTGTTTTTACATATGTAGTTCATTGTTAATATACTTAATGATATGTTTACTTATCATAGTATCATGTTAACTATATATATATCAATATATATGTCATCATATAGTTTTTACAAGTTTTAATGTTAGTGAATCACCGGTCAACTTGGGTGGTCAATTGTCTATATGAAACATATTTCAATTAATCAAGTCTTAACAAGTTTGATTGCTTAACATGTTGGAAACATTTAATCATGTAAATATTAATTTCATTTAATATATATAAACATGGAAAAGTTCGGGTCACTACAGTCATGCCACCCTTCTTAGGTACGCATTGAACTGGGCTTACCCATGAACTATCAGAGATTGGATAAATTAAACCTGCATCAAGTAGTTTAATAATTTCTTTCTTAACAACATCTTGCATATTAGGATTTAGTCTTCGTTGGCGTTGCACATATGTTTTATGACCTTCTTCCATAAGGATTTTATGTGTGCAATATGAAGGACTTATTCCTTTAATGTCATGAATTTTCCATGCAATAGCTGGTTTATGAGCTTTTAGCACAGAAATGAGTTGAGATTTTTCATTTTAAGTAAGAGAAGACGATATTATTATAGGTAATTTAGATTCACCATGTAAATAAGCATATTCCAAATGGTTTGGAAGTGGCTTTAACTCTAATGTCGGTGGTTCTTCTATCGATGATTTATATCGATATCTGTCTTCCTCTTTTAGCATTTGAATTTCTTCTGTTGTTGGTTCATATCCATTAGCCATAAGTGTAGCTAACATTTCAGTTTCATCAATTGGTTCAGTTCCTTCTCCTAAAGAACATTCTCCTGTTCCTTATAATTCTGGAAATTCTTCTAACAATTCTGCATGTGATTCTATAGTTTGAATATAATAACATGTATCATCTGCAGATTGCGGTTGTTGCATGGCTCTATCCACTGAAAAGGTAACACTCTCATCCTCTATACTTAGGGTCAGTTTCTTGCCAAACACGTCTATTATTACTTTGGCCGTGATTAAGAATGGTCTTCCTAATATGAGAGGTACTCGAGAATCTTCTTCCATGTCCAGAATAACAAAATCTACTGGAAATACTAAAGTACTAACTTTAACTAGCATGTTCTCCATTATCCCTCTAGGATATTTTACTGATCTATCTGCTAGTTGTATGCTTATTCGTGTTGGTTTCAATTCTCCAAGGTCTAGTTTAGCGTATAGTGAATACGTCATTAAATTTATACTAGCACCTAAGTCTGCCAATGCTTCTATTGAAATAAGACTACCCAGAAAACATGGAATTATGAAACTTCCTGGATCTGAAAGTTTTTCTGGTATCTTATTCAACAGCACTGCAGAACATTTTGCATTCATAGTAATAGCCGAGAGTTCTTCCATTTTCTTTCTATTTGTGATTAGATCTTTCAGAAATTTAGCATATCTAGGCATTCCTGAAATCACATCAATGAAAGGAAGATTTACATTTATTTGTTTAAACATATCCAAGAATTTGGATTGCTCGGCTTCAAGTCTCTCTTTTCTCATTTTACTTAGGTAAGGAAGTGGTGGATGATATGGTTTAACATAAGGTTTAGCCTTAACTGTGTTATCTTCATTAACCTTTTCAACTACCGATTCTTTTTCCTTATCTTGATTAGATTGTGGTTCTTGTGGAGTAGGATTAGCATCATCAGAAATTACAGGTATTTCAGGTGGTTTAAGTGTGATACCACTTCTTGTGGTAATGGCTTTAGCTGTTTCATTCCGGGGGTTAGCATTTGTATCACTAGGTAGACTTCCCGGTTTTTTTTCACCTATTTACCTTGCTAGGTTGCTTACTTCTTATTCCATATTTTGAATAGAAGCTTGTTGATTTCTAAATGCTTGAGCATTTTGTTCATTGGTTTATTTCTGAGATGTGAAAAACTGTGTTTGAGAATCAACTAGCTTTGACATCATGTCTTCTAAATTTGGCTTTTTATCATCGGTTTGTGGTGGTTTATTTTGAAAATTAGGTCTTTGCTGATTATAAGTATTATTGGATACTTGTTGATTACTAGGACCTTGTTGGTTGTTGTATGGAATATTTCGGTTATAATTCTGGTTTTGATTGTGGATCGGTCTTGGCAGTTGATAATTATTCTGATAATTATTTCCAGGCCTTTGGTTTATGTATGAAACATTCTCTCTTTGTTCTATTGTTAATTCAATACTGAGATAATCTTTTGTCAAATGTGGTCCTCCACACTGCTCACAACTAATTCGTATTGAGTGAATATCCTTAGTCATCTTTTCCATTCGTCTCTCGACAGCATCTATCTTTGCGGAAATGGAATCTAAGTCATGGCTAGAATCGGCTCTAGCTGCTTTAGATGATCTAACGATATCTTTTTCTTGGTGCCACTCATGTAAGTGGGAAGCAGTGTTGTCAATAATTTTGTAAGCATCAGTTGCGGTTTTCTTCATAATAGAACCACCAGCTGCTATATCGATGTCTTTTCTTGTAGTGATGTCGCATCCTTGGTAGAATATTTGTACTATTTGACAGGTGTCTAAACCATGTTGCGGACATCCTCTCAATAACTTTCCAAATCTTGTCCATGCTTCATATAAAGTTTCATTTGGCTTTTGTGTGAACGTAACAATTTCTCCTTGAAGTCTCACGGCTTTAGATGCAGGAAAGAATTGTTTAAGAAATTTTTCAACTAAAACATCCCATGTATCAATCGCCCCTTCAGGTAACGATTCCAACCAATCTTTGGCTTCTCCCTTTAAAGTCCAGGGAAATAACATGAGATATATCTGTTCATCCTCCACTTCTCTTATTTTAAATAGAGTGCAGATCCTATTAAATGTACGAAGATGTTCATTTGGATCTTCCTTCGGCGCACCACTAAATTGGCATTGATTAGTTACCATGTGTAGGATTTGTCCTTTGATTTCATAATCTGGCGCATTAATGTCAGGTTGAGTAATTGCGTGACCTTGGCCAGTGCGTTTAGCTCTCATTCGGTCTTCCATACTTAGAGGTTCCAGATTTTCCATGATTGAATTTGTTGAATCTGAATCACTATAGGATTCTGATTTAATGGTTGGTTCCTCAATAATCTCTGTTTGAATGATTGGTGGTTCCGGAGGAAAGATTAATGGTTCAGGATCTATGAATTGTCCCTGAATATTCTCCGGATTCTCAATTGTGAGATCGGGTTCAAAAAATGGATTATCGGAAATTTGAATTGGAGTATTTGGTCGACTGGATGACGATTCTAAAGAAAAATCAACGGCGACAATATTTTCTAGATGTCTTGATCGAGTTACAGGTGGTGAACGTACAAAAGGTGGTGAACGTTTTGCTCGGTGCATTCACTGAATATCCTATTAGTTATAAAAATAAGAAAAATTATATAAGTTATCAAATTAATAGACTTTTCTGATTTTGCCCACGTTTCGAATAGCCAAAAGATGCAGCAGAGGGGCAGGATTCGTTTGGTCTCAATATAATTGAGTACTGTTTGGCTCCAATAACCCGGTCCACGTACAAATCCAACTATTACTACGAACCAGAAAATTTTGATGTCTATCAATTTAACCACTTAAAATAATTTTTCGTTTTGAAATTTTAGAGAAGAAATAGAAAAAAAATCTATGTCCTAAAAACTAGAGCGTCGAGAAATAAGAAATAAAAAGAGCGCATCGAAAAACGTCGAAAAATAAAAGGTCGAAAAATAAAAAGAACGTAGCGCGTCGAAACTTAAAAAGGAATTAAAAACTAAGAATTAAAATTTACGTCTAAAGATATTAAAGCTTAGAGAAATATTATATCCCAAAATGGCAATAACTTAAAAAGTACATAAATATTAAAAACGACGTCGCAAAATTCTAAAGCACCTAAATCTTAGTCTAAAGAAAAAGCACTTAAGGGATTTTACGGCAAAGCCTAAAAATCTAGAAGTAAAAATAATTATGGCAAAAACTATATCTTAAAACTAAATACGAGCGAAAAATACAAATATTACGCTAAAACGAATAAAAAGAAACAAAATATAAAAATATACTTAAAGTTGTAAAAAGTACAATTTTTATAAAAATATTATTTTTATATTATTTATTTAATAAAACTTTTAATTTTGTAATTTAATTAAACTAATTAAACTTAAAATACAAATTAAATAAAAACTAAATTAACTAATTAATTAATCTAACCCTAATTAGGGTTTAAATTAAATAATAATAATAATTATTAACCCTAAACTGGCGGCTGAGGTTACCAGACCTGTCAACTCACCTCATGCGATCGCATGAGGTGTTAGTTGGTTTTCCATGCGATCGCATGGACTCGGGTACCAGGCCTGGATATGGGCTGCTATAGTGATCGGGCCGAATGTTTTTTTTTTAATTTTGATTTATATATTTATATAATATATTTATATAAATTAAATAAAACTTATATTTTTACAAAATAAAAATAGAAATAGAGAAAATTTATAAAACTTATATATTTAACAAACTATTAAAAATATATAATTTTTGTTTTTCTTTTATTTTTAAATATTTAAAACGTATTTTTACAAAAGCGTATTTTTATAAAAGTAAACTAAAAATAAATAAGTTTTTTTTATATATATAGCGTTACGCTTCCGGCGTTTAAGCAAGAATGTTCCCCGGCAGCGGCGCCAAAAATACTTGATGTGTACGAGGTGTACTAGGAAATAGTATTATTTTTACAACGAAATACTATTAAATACGATACAATTTTACACAAGATATTTATTTATTTATAGAATGGATATACCTAAACCTTGCTACAACACTTATAGGCAGTGTACCTAATCGTACAGTAGTGTAGTTTTTAGTAAGTCCGATTCGTTCCACAGGGAAAATTAAACAAGCTTAACGCTATATTTTTAACTTATAAATATAAAAATACAAAAATATATATAAGTAGTATTATTATTATAAAAGGGGATTTTTACCGTTTAATGACCGGTTTGTCGATTTTAAAACGTTAGTTGCAATTAAAACCTAATGTAAAATACTAAAAATAAATACAACTTAATTTAAAGCGTAAAGTAAATAACGATAATGAAATTGCTATAAATAAAAATGCGATAAATAAAAAGTATGACAATTAAAGAGTACGATAATTAAAAGTGCAATTAAATACAATGACAATAAATAAAAGTGCAATAATTAAAAGTGCAATTAAATATAAAATAAAGGAAATTAAATATGAAATAAAGGAATTATGCTTATTTAAACTTCCGTAATCATGATGTTTTACGTGTTGTTTTTAGTTCATTCCCATGGGTTAATTGTCCTTTGCCCTGGATTATTCGATATGTCCATACGGATTTGTCCATAATAGTCCATCAGTCATAAATATAAAGTGCGAAAGTCTTCGTCAAATTATTCTTATTCCCGAAGTCAAATATTCCAACTAATTGGGGATTCGAATTGTAACAAGGTTTTAATACTTTGTTTAATGAATACACCAGGTTATCGACTGCGTGTAAACCAAGGTTTTACTACTTTGTTAACAATTGCACCAATTACCCTTGAATGTAATCCACCCCTGTTTCAACAAGTCTATTAACTATTAATCCAGTTCCGTGTCCGGTAAAATGAACAATTATTGGTGATTATAGATATCCCGCCCAACGTACCCAGTCAAGCGTATGTGGTTATATATAAATACGTCAAATTATAAGTCTATATATTAATTTAACGAGGTATCGTTTAGTTAATATAAAACCGATTAATAGCCCATAGTCTAATTTCCACAAGTGTCGTCCTTTTATCCAAACCCCAATTATGGTACAAAGCCCAATTACCCAATTTTAATATTTTAGCCCAACATCATGATTACTTCGTCTTAAATAAGCATAATAATAACTTAGCTACGAGACATTAATTTAAAAATAACATTAACCATAACTTACAGTGATTAAAAATAGCGTAGCGTTACACGGACAGAATTTCGACTTATACCCTTACAACATTCGCTAACATACCCTTATTATTGGAATTTAAAATTAAAATTAAAATTAAAATATAATATATATATATATATATATATATATATATATATATATATATATATATATATATATATATATATATATATATATATATATATATATATATATATATATATATATATATATATATATATATATATATATATCTTTACGTATGAGAGAAAGAAGAAAAAGATGTGTTATATTTGCTCAAAAACTGCGAAATTTATAGATGTGACCTCACACCTACTGCCATGCGATCGCATGGCTTTTTGCCTTCCAGGCCATGTGATCGTATGGCCACTTTTTCCAGCTCACAAAACTTTGTTTCTTTGTATGCCGACGGTTTTATAAATAAATATAATATATAAATAATTATAAGAATTATTTAAATATTATATTATATTTATGTGCATAGTTGGCTTGTAATTTTTAGTCCGTTGCGTCGAGCATTGAGAGTTGACTTTGGTCGCGGTTCCGGATTTTCGAACGTCCTTGCGTACAATTTAATATCTTGTATTTTTCGTTTCGCGTCCCGTACTCTTGTAATTTTGAGACGTTTCTCACCAATAATTTGAACCACTTTGATTGTATTTTGTACTTTTGAGCTTTTTGGTCGTTTGCGTCTTCAATTCGTCGAATCTGTCTTTTGTCTTCACCTTTTATTATTTAAACGAATATCACTTGTAAATAGAATAATTGCAACTAAAAGCTTGTCTTTATTGAGGGATAATGCTATGAAATATGTGTTCGTTTTTAGCATTATCACGTTTACTTTGTGAAGTACATTTATATTCATGCACTCGAGGTGAGATCATAGTCCCATCTTTCAATAACTTTTATACTTTAAATCATGGGATGAGAAACATATACAGTTTTATACTACATACTTTCATGCTTTGAACACAAGTACGAAAACAAACTTTCCACAGCGAGTTAAAACAAAAAACCTCAATTCAATTATCATTAGTTACACTTGCAGGGTGTAAGCGAGAACTTATATTATGTGATCACATGGGCTTGATGAGCCTCATTCGGACGGTTCGCTACCGTTAGCGGATGAAATATATTTTCGGGTTTAGTGTATGTTCTAACACTACATAACAGGGTGCAAAACAGTTAAGTCTTGATAATTGGGTGCTCGCGAACTTATTTTGGAATGCAAACGATTTGGATAATCAACTATACAAAATCTTGTGGTTCAAAAACAATGTTTACAAACACCTATGATTTCACCAACGTTTTTCGTTGACAGTTTTCTATATGTTTCTCAGGTTCATGATTGGCTATTTGATACATGCTTCCGCGTACACTCTTACTTGCTTGGGGTCAAGCATACATGCATATGTAGTGACCCGAGAATTTCTGACCAAATTTAAACTTTAATCTTTATATGGTTTCGACAAGATAAGCAAAGTCTGTAACGTTGAGTTTTAAATATATATATATATATATATATATATATATATATATATATATATATATATATATATATATATATATATATATTAAATGATTTGCTTTGTTAAAGATTATTAAGTGATTTCTTTCCAAGTTATAAACTGATTGAGTTATGATTGATAAGATATTATTATTGCTAATTATTAATTATATTATAATATATTTCTGTTACCAAATGATTTTCGTGAATCGAATAGAATTGAATGTGTAAGTGTTTATGATTCCAACTACCTTACCTCATCTTTTATATATGTATGCATATAGATGCTTTTAGACACAATAACACATACACCCACCTTAAACCAATATCTCTCACTTTTATGGAATCAAAAACCACTTGTATTAATTATACCATTTAGCTTTATATAATATCAATATGAATATGCATGCATCAAATCTTACGATATAATTATCTTTGTATTGTTGTTGGACTTTAACATCTATCACTATCTACATTCATATATCTTTATCTACTTACAGTACAAATATATATATTGATAGATAACAAACAATCAAATGTATCTACTTTATGTTACATCTTCCATTCCTAATCCATCCACTATCTATATTATATGATAATGTTATCTATCTAAAATATTTATATATGCAAAACACGTACATTCTATATAAATCACCATCACCTTCCTTGAGTACTTCTTCTCTACTACTAAACTAATTCATTCTCTACTTTTAATTTTGATTCATGATACTAGCCAAAAACATGATTCAACACAAACCATACACCCAACATGATTTCTTACTCGACCTGTTCTTGCCCACCAACAATGTATCAACCATCATCACTGGCACACCCGGCAAACACCGCCACCTTCGTTCAAGTATTGAAGAACCATTGTCAACTAACAAGTCACCATCTAGAACCACCATTAACAACTACCCCATAACCATCGTGAGCCCCATGACTATTCCCATCAAACTGCTACTACTTGTATCAAATATTCCTGCTCGATGTACCTGTTGGAACAAATCAAATCACTATCACCTTCACACTTTGTGGTCATCCACCACACACAACCCTATACCACCACCACCATAAACCCTACCAAAACCACCTCTTTAATCAACCAACCTCACCATCACTTACGGCTAACTGCAACTACTACTATGCCTGCTATTATGTGCTTCAATCAAGAACAACAACCCACTAGAGCTACTGCTGCTACAACTATTATAATTACAGCTGTTAGTCTTTGATGCCTCAGGTTTTTATTTTTCTAATCGCATTACAACAATCAACTCATTACAAACTACTATAACTGCAGCTACTGTGGTACCTGTTTCTGTTAACTGCTGCTGCTACTACGTTGTTTCTGGCCCAAAACACCCATCAACACCACCAACAAAAATTGCTATTACATCCCTCTAATCGAGCTGTTATGTTATCTATTGTTTCTGGATAGAACATGATCACCAAACCACCATCCACCCATCCCTCCTTCAAGGTAGTTCACGAATATTACAATTGCTTCCATTACCTACATAACAAATGAATACCATAAATGTGTATAAGATATTGCAACTAGTAAATTGAACCACAGAACCAATACATTAATTTATAATACAAATTTCTGATTCGTTCTATGATTGCAGCCTTGAAATACCAAACACAACCACTATAATTTTATATCACAAATCACTGCCATATTACAGATTATTCGAAACCGTTATTCGTTATTGCTGCAATTAAAAACCGAAACCAAAGGCAAGACAGTAACAAAAATCGATTATCCCTAAACCCTTCATTGAACACAATTTCTTGCTGCTCGTGTTCAATCCACTTGAAAATACAGAACATATATATACGAATGAAGAAAGTAAGAGAATATCAAAGAACCAATACCCTATTTAATCAAGTGATGAACCGAATACCTGCTGCTAAATCGATTGATTGTATTGCTACTCTAATCGATCTGCTCCTGCTTCTGTTCTTCGTTGATTAATGGACGATGACAGATGATGATGATGAATAGATGACGAGTATATCTCGAATTGCTGTGGATGGATTGATCGATTAATGAATTGAGGGTTTTACGAATTTTGATATTGTCTCTGGGTTGTGCCCTGCCTTCTCGATCTGTTTATGGATGCCAACAATACCATCGATCTCCTTTAATTTGGTATAAATCAGTATTATTATTTTTATTCTTATTCTTATTCGTATTATTATTATTATTATTATTATTATTATTATTATTATTATTATTATCATTATCATTATTATTGTTATTATTATTATTATTATTATTACTATCTTTAGTAAAATTATTATTATTAGAACAATTAATATTATTTTTTTATATTACTAGCATGAATACATAAATATATAGATTTTGATACAACTATTATCATAACAATGATTAAATTAACAATTAAGTTACAATTTAATGAATTACAAATATTATTATTATCATTACTACATTATTATTATAATAACAAATAAATTTTTTTTTAAAAATAAATATATTAATTACATACAACATATCTATAATAGTATTAAATACTATCTTTAAATAAAAGATTATTGTTATATAATAATGATTAAGTTATATATAACCTATATTGTAATATATATATATATATATATATATATATATATATATATATATATATATATATATATATATATATATATATATATGTATGTATGTGTTAATTTTAAAACATTATATGATATTATTGATCATTAATATATAATAATTATCTTAAATGACATACATTATATTAAACACTTTAATAAAAAAAATATAATATTTATAAATATTAAGTATTTATTTAAAATATATAAATAGATATAATTAAATTATTTATTAATAAATAATAATATATATATAAAAAAAAACTTGTTTAAATGTTATTATATGTTTTAATATATATAATTAATATAGGTTCTTGAATCCGAGGCCAACCCTGCATTGTTCAGTTGTTCAATATAGTCATATGTATTTTTACTACAAAATACATTAGGTGAGTTTCATTTGCTCCCTTTTTTACTCATTACATTTTTGGACTGAGAATACATGCAAATGCTTTATTAACTGTTTTACAATATTTATATGCGTGAGTTTCATTAATCCCTTTTAAATGCTTTTGCAATATATATTTTTGGGACTGAGAATACATGCGCTGCTTTTATAATTGTTTTACGAAATAGACACAAGTACTTAAAACTACATTCTATGGTTGGATTATCTAATCGAATATACCCTTTTTATTAAGTCTGGTAATCTAAGAATTAGGGAACAGACACCCTAATTGACGCGAACTCTAAAGATAGATCTATCGGGCCCAACAAGCCCCATCCAAAGTACCAGATGCTTTAGTGCTTTGAAATTTATATCATGTCCGAAGGAGGATCCCGGAATGATGGGGATATTCTTATATGCATATTGTGAATATCGGTTACCAGGTGTTCAAACCATATGAATGATATTTTTGTCTCTATGCATGGGACGTATGTTTATGAGAAATGGAAAAATGAAGAATCTTGTGGTCTATTAAAATGATGAAAATGATTATTTATGTTAAACTAATGAACTCACCAACCTTTTGGTTGACACTTGAAATCATGTTTATTCTCAGGTATGAAAGGAAATCTTCTGCTGTGCATTAGCTCATATTAAAGACATTACTTGGAGTTATTCATGGCATATTTCAAAAGACGTTGCATTCGAGTCGTTGAGTTCATCAAGATTATTATTAAGTCAATTATAGTTAGATGTATTATGAAATGGTATGCATGCCGTTAACTTTCAATGTAATGAAAGATTGTCTTTTCAAAAAACGAATGCAATGTTTGTAAAATGTATCATGTAGAGGTCAAGTACCTCGCGATGTAATCAACTGTTGTGAATCATTTATAATCGATATGGACTTCGTTCGGATGGATTAGGACGGGTCTATACAGTTGGTATCAGAGCGGTGGTCTTAGCGAATCGAGTCTTGCATTAGTGTGTCTAACTGATATTCATTAGGATGCATTAGTGAGTCTGGACTTCGACCGTGTATGCATGTCAAAAGTTTTGCTTATCATTTCGTGTCGAAAATTACCTGTTTATCATTCCTAGAGAATCACTTGCTTATCATCCTTAGTCTAGACACATCTTATTGCATTGATTGTATGATTAGTGTATAGACAAAATTCATATCTTAGCATATCTGCTAAATTCATATCTTAGCGTATCTGTTATTGTAAACTTTGTCTGACACTTTCTGTAGATTCCTCCGTAATTTATGGATTTTAGTATTATATATGCATATGTAAATTATGTATTGTAGGCTACTAATCTACATCCTATAATCTATTTCTTGTCAAAAATCCTTCACCGGATCGTACGAGATGAATCCCTCAACCAGTTCGAGTCCCTCAGATTTTGATAACTATTCCGATAGTTATTCCGACAGCTATTCCGACATGGATATTCACCTAAGCTCCGAAAGCGGTGTCATCAGAATGAATCCATCAATCAGCCATCCCCAATTCAGCTGATGGATTCGTAGTCGACTTAATCAATGGAGACGCGAAGAAGGCGATCCTTTTCACCAACCGAATTTACCTCTTGACGAAGAATCCGAAGCACTTACCAGTGAACTAGTTCGAAACACCTTTTTCACCCACATTTCCCGAATATCTCGCCACGATTATATTCTATCTAAAATTATAAATCTTATTCATCCGCTCGTTCCTACGACAATCATCCCGGAATAATAGAAGAAGTCAACAAACTCCGCGTTCGAGTAATCAATTTGGAAAATATGGTGCAAAATGTACCAGCTTCAGCAACATCACCGGCACCAACAGTACCATCAGTAACAGCATCAATAACATCACCAGCCTCAGCACCAATGGCACCAGTACCACCAACAACCCAAGTTTCAATAATCCATGCCTCAACATCTCATTATGTACCTCGAGTATAATCATCGTCCTACGAATCGTTCTACATCATTAATCTTCGTTTGACATGGCGATTATGTAATCTCTAATATTTCAGAGATTATATATTCTTGTTCTAACGGTAAATCAAATGAGTTTAATATTATATTGACTCATTAAATTCATGATTACATCTGAAGAAAATATATATGTATATATATTTTCATAAAGATTGTAATTAGAAATTCTTTTGTACAAACTATTAATGGTGAAAATATTTTAACGGGTAGGTAATACCCGAGGAAATATTTAACTTTCATATTAACATGTTATACTGTACATTATTCAAATCCGATTCAACAGTCATTTACTATCCTATTTACATCCACCGATGCATGTATCCGTTCACCACAGAATAACCATTTTCATTCAAATTTCATATTGGATTTTGACCTATCAGAATTCAACAAGTGGCATAATGAAGAAACTCATTTGACAAAATAAAATTTGTTAGAAACAAACAATTTAACTATGAGAAATTTTGTTAAGAATCCATGCTAACAAAATCCTAGCTAACTGTTCCTAGCTAACTGAGTACATTTTATTTATCGCAATTTAATTATCGCAATTTATATTCCCATAATTTTATTTATAGTCATTTAATTTCTGTTATTTACTTTACGCACTTTAATTATTGTCATTTAATTTCTGTATTTATTTTACGCACTTTAAATATCGGGACACGTATACAAGGTTTTGACATATCATATCGACGCATATATATATATTATTTGGAATCACCATAGACACTCTATATGCAGTAATGATCGAGTTTTCTATACAGGGTTGAGGTTGATTCTATAATAATATATATACTTTGAGTTGTGATCGAGTCTGAGACATGTACACGGGTCACAATACGTATTAATTAATTCGAATATTATATATTAAATTATATATGAAAATGAATTATTGGACTGTCAACTGTGGACTATCGACTGTAGACTAATAACATTGGACAATTAAAATGAATTAAAATATTGACTATAACATATGAAACTAAACAATTCTTCAAGTTTGCCACTTGATGTCACCTTAAACCTCATTTGTATCTTGATGATTACAATCTGCGTTCAAACCTTTCATGATTCTTGAAAACACTTCAATCGATAGGATGAACCAACCGCACTTCATCTATGGAAGAGAAGATTGATGCATATAGTTATGCACTTGAAAAACTCTCGGAAACTGAGTAAACGTTTAACACATAGTTGTGCTAATTTCTTTAGTGTTATTATCACCCAAAATAACTTTGCAGTTCTTCTTCAAAATAGCCAATTTCGAATAATTATCTTGCTTGCTTGTGTATTAAGACATTCGAGAATGGGCTTCGTGGATTAATTATATGGAATTAAGATGCACAGGAATCTGGTTCAGCTATGTCGCGCGCCGCGCGGGGTTGGGGCGCGCCGCGCCGTTTGCTGCTGACAGACCCCTTTTCTTTTAAGTGTTTTAAATGAAGGGCAAATGGGTAATTTCACTTGAGGCCGGATTTGTGAGGCATATTAGCTACTTTGGATCAGTTTTGGATCTCATTCACATCCATTCATCATCCTCATCCATTCTTAGAGAGAGAGGGAGGTTTAGAGAGAGATTGGAGGTTTTGGTGAAGAAGAAGCTCGAATCGTTCAAAGTCTCGGGTTTTAAAGTTGTTCCTTTCGTTCTCGGCTACGCGGTGATAGTATTGGTAAGCTCAAACTCCGAATTTCATCTATTTAATTTGATATTCAAGTTAGGGTTTTGAGTTAATTTGTTGTAATACCCTTTTAGGTGATGAAATGGGTTTAGTGATGCTAGTAATCGGGTTTATTGTTAATTGTTGGTGGATTTTGGGTTGGTGAACAAATTGGCCATGTTTAGAACTTGAAATTTAGTTTAATCACTTTAGTTAGCGATTATGGAAGTATTGGAACCCATTGGAGGTTGTTTGGTTGACTAACTTTGACTTTGGGTCAAATTAGGGTTTGGTGGTGACTATGACCCGATTGGCGATTTAATGAGGTTTATAAACTTAAAATGGATTAAGTTGAAGTATAGAACCGAGTTAAATGTGTTTTGGTGTCAAAACTTGTAAAGGATGAGATTTTGACCTTTATGGGTCAAAATTAGGGTTTAAGTGTCAAAATGGGTATGACACGTGTTTGGCACTTGTGTTCGGGTTTAATTGGCATATTAGGACCATTCTCACTTGTGTTAGTGATTATTGGTTATTTTGGGTACGGTTTGTGCTTGGAAGTGCATTTGGGTCGAAATGGCACTAAGTGACGAATTGGGTTAATTTGTGAATCCAATCTAATTGTGTTGTGGTATTTGTGATAATGGAATAGGTATTTTCCATCGGCGAGTTGCGGTTTACTTGGAAGCTTTCTTCAAGACTTCAAGGTGAGTGATAATATCCTATATGCATATGTATGTGTAGGATGGGTGCGGGTCGGGTGAAGTGATTCTCGGTTATAGAGCTCACTTCACATATAGGTGGATTTGAAGGACTTGTGTATGAGTCCAATTGGCACGTTTGTGCGTCTTGGTTGACCCTCTTTGGCGAAGTACACGTTTGTGTGCACGTTATCACACTTGGTTGTGATTTGGTTGTTATAACCCTAATGGCAAAGGGTTGATATGGTTGTGTGGTGGATTTTATAATCCCGTGACCGTGGGTTTTAGTATTGTGAAATGAATCTCGGGTAGTGCGGATTCATGGTGACTCGGGTTGTTCGGTCACCTTATTGGAGGTAATGAATCTCGGGTAGTGCGGATTCATGATGACTCGGGTTGTTCGGTCATCTTATGGTTGAGAAGTGAATTTCGGGTTGTGCGAATTCACAAGGCTCGGGTTGTTCGGCCAATGTTCGTGTGATTGAGGTTAAGGGGTTAACCTTGTGTATTATTATTATTGTATTATATTAATGTGTTGTTGTGTTGTAGCTAACCCTCCGGGTGTAGCTATTTGGCGATGTTTACTTTGTCGTTGATGGACTATCTTTTGTGTTGTATCTTTAGCTCGTTGCTTAGATCGTACGGTATGCTTAGTGTAGATGCTTTATACTTGGATGCCCCGGTATGCGGTATTTGTTTGTGTGGCGTATTCATTTTATACATATATATGTATGTAGTATGTTATCATTCACTAAGCATTAGCTTACCCTCTCGTTGTTGACTCTTTTATAGATCGCATGTGGATTGGTGGCTCGGGTAAGCGCGAGGACTAGAAGACGTGCATAGTTGCTTTAGTGACTTACTTTTGGATCATTTAGGATTGGGTAGCGTATTCCCAATCGCCATGCTCGGCTTTGTTGTATTAAAAGTCTTTTGGTCAAATATTGTATTTCGGTACTTAAGGTGGTAAAATGGGTCGTTGTGGGACCCGCTTCGTAAACTCAATTTTATTAATTAAACGTGCTAGTTTTATATATATGAATTTATGGTTAAAAGCGTTTTGGCTAAAAATGTCGGGAACTAGTCAAACATTTTCGTTAAATTGACTTCCGGGGACAGCGGGCTGTCCAGGTGGTTTGGCGCGCCGCGCACCCACCTGGCGCGCCGCGCAAATGAACTGCACCAGAAATTTTTTTTTTATGTTGTGAAATTTAACAGGAATTGTCGTGGTTTGGTTTGGGTTGTTACAAGTGGTATCAGAGCATGGTCTAAGGGATTTAGGTGACTTGAGATAGGTGCCTAGACTTAGACTTTTGTGTGTGCTTAATTTGTTGCGGGACTTGTAGGATTACGGGTCAGAATGGGTTTAGTTAGTGCCTTGTTTATAGGTTGACTAACGTTTATATTAGTAATGCGGATATTATTAATATGCTCTTGTGTTGTGATAGTAATTCTCGCGTGTGTTTGTACCGCGTAGAATTTTGGTTGTGTTTGTTTATATCATCGAGCGAGGCGGTCGTTGTACTAACAAGTCGATGCGGCGTGTGTGCGTAATAAGAACTTGCAGACCTTATTACGGGTGCAAATCGTGTCTAACAAGTGATGTACGACGAGTGTTTAGCAAGATGGGGTGGTGTTGTGCGTGTCGTTTTATACGTGCGTGGACTAATCGTTTTGCATTCTTTAGAATGACGACGCGAAACGAGACCGAGACGAATGACACGGAATTTAACGCTAGAGTTAAGGCCGCCGTTGCGGAGCAAATGAGAGCGTTTCGAGAAGAAATGGATGGGAAGTATTCCGAATTCCAAAATAGGGGTGAAATGGAGCGTTGTCTTAAGAGCTTCATGAGGACTAGACCCCCGATGTATGATGGGAAACCGGATCCTTTGGTGAGTACGACTTGGGTTTCGGATGTCGAAGGGTGTTTTCGTACTATGGAATGCCCTCCCGAGAAAAAGACGAGACTCGCTACTAGTTTGTTGCGGGGTAGGGCGAAGGATTGGTTGGATGGCAAGATTGATCTTGTCGGTGGTGAAACGTTTATGACGTTATCGTGGGGCGAATTTAAGGAGGAATTCTTCGAGGAGTTCCGAACTTCAGCCGATTTATCGGAATTGCGTTGTGAGTTGCGAAATTTGCAACAGGGTTCTATGGACTTGAATACTTTAAAGACGACTTTTATGTCGAAGGCTCGTTTTTGCCCGGAATATTTGGGGAATGATCGTTTGTTGATGGAGGATTTCTATCGAACCTTGAATGATGACTTGAAAGGTAAGATTAGCCGGGGCTACGCGAAATCGTTTGCAGAATTATTTGCGGTGGCTAGAGGTTTCGAGTCTTATACGCGATCGAAAAAGGGCGAACCTTCAAGTGAGGGAAGGGTTGTTTCTTATGGTGCTCCGAGTAAGAGGACTAAGGGTCCGAGTGCGAGTACGAGTAAAGTGGTAAAGGGCGCGGTGGAATCTTGTGCGCCTAGATGTTTCAATTGTGGCGTTAGGGGTCACAAGTTGTGGGAATGCACGATGCCGAGAAGTGAAGGCGGAATGTGCTACTATTGTCATAAAGAGGGACATCGCAAGCCGGATTGTCCCGAGTTGGCGGCGACGAATGCCGCAAGGAGACGTTGAGGTACGTTTCGTTTTGATAAATATGTCTTTGAATATTTATTTATGTGGCGTTTATGTTCGGACTTGTTAATTGCATAGTGATTTGCATGTTATGGTTCAGGGTGACGTTCCTAACGGAAGTACCCTATGGTGATGTTTGGTTGTTGGACGAAGGGCGTAAGACTTGGTGTAACCAAGCATTCCTTAGTATTTGGGGAATGTTACTACCAAGCCACGGAAATGGTTTTGGTGTTCGATTGTTTAGCGCGTGTTCGCTTTTGGTGTTGAAGTGATGAACCATGAGGTTCGTCGGGTGATTGGAACCTTTGAGGCCGAGTGTTTAAAATCTCGATGTGTGTTGGTAATGGAGTCTTTATGACGCGACATTAGGTGCCTCTTTTATACCTACTAGCGTGGTGTCGACTCCGATTGTGTTGTGGTTACATTGTACTTAGGGTACCGGGAGAAACCCGTAGGTACATGAGTGACTAGGTGAAACTTGACAAACTAAAGCAATTGGATAATTGCGAGGGTATGGTTTGTGTAATCGTGGTACACTTTTCGTTCGAAGTGTTTAAGGATTGATTGAAATCCTTCGTGTGCTCAAGGTTAGAGCAAGGTGTGGTGATGGGTCGTGTGTACCCAATTGTTGGTAAAGTCTACCTTTGGTAGCATCGTACGGGTGTACGAGTTGTGATATAGGAACGTGTTTCCAAGTGGGGGAGTCGCACTCCTGCGCGAGGAAAGTGTTAGTGTGATATTTCGGATGATGATTTTGGTAGATCTGGAATTTTTACCGAGACCTAGTTTTGGGTCGATTCGTGGTAGAGTGCGATTTCGGATAAATTGTACTTATGGTTTGGATTGGAATCCCACCGAGGCGGTAATGTGGTAAATCTCGTTGAGAGATAATGGACGTGTTTGGTGAGCAAGGTGAAATCCTTCGGTTAAGGAAGGTATGTGTCGGGTTCTCTTTTGGAGAATTCTTGTTCGGTACCTATGTTTGATATAGGTGGTTCTTGCTCGATTATGGTATGTAGTTGATGAAGCATGACCTTCGGGGTCCGCTGACTTCATCGTGGTATTGATGATTAATGAAGCATGACTTTCGGGGTCCGCTGACTTCATTATAGTATGGTTGCGTGATGGAGCATGATCTTTAGGGTCCGCTGACTTCATCATGGGAGTACGTGATTGATGGAGCATGATCTTTAGGGTCCGCTGACTTCGTCATGAGCGTGGTGTTGAGATCGGTGAAGCATGATCTTCGGGTCCGCTGACTTCATCCGGTATTGAGATCGGTGAAGCATGATCTTCGGGTCCGCTGACTTCATCCGATAATGAGATTGGTGGAGCATGACCTTCGGGGTCCGCTGACTTCATCAAGAGGGTTGTGTTGTGGGACGTGAATATCGGGTTGTTCGTATTCACAATATTTCGGGTAGTACGAATGTCCCTGTTGGTTGGGCTCATAGTTTGAGGTAGTGAATGTCGGGTAGTTCGGATTCACTAAGGTTCGGGTTGTACGGCCATCCTCGGTTATACTATGTGGTGGTAGTAGTGAATATCGGTTTGCGCGTATTCACGATGACTCGGGTTGTGCGGTCATTTCGTTGTGAGATATATGGATTGGGTTGGTGGATTTCGGGTTGTGCGAATTCACTAAGGTTCGGGTTGTTTCGACCATCCTCCATATGTGTTTTGGCTCGGGTTGTTTCGGCCATGTTGAGTTGTAATCTATTGGTTGTTTGATACACCAATGGTGGGGTCGTAAGGACCATGTTGTGGGAACTATCGGTCGTTTTATGCGTCGATGGTGGGGTCGTGAGGACCACGTGGTATGATTAGTGATGCGATAGCCGTGTTTCGCTCACATGTTTGTTACGGGTGTGACGATGGACGATTTCGTACACCTTGGGATTTGTGTTCCCATAGCCGCTTTGGGCGCTATCGGTTTCTAACCGTGGATTGTGTTGTTACGGTAGTTGTGTATTGGTCGTATTGCGCACTACAAGGGATGTTTAATGATTAGGTGATATCCGTAAGGATTCGTTTGGTTCGGTTTCATCGTTTCGGGTTGTTGACCTTAGGTTGAGACTTGGTTGCCTTTAGCGTTGTACTCGGTAATATTACACTAAGGAATTAATATCTCGGTATGAGATTGGTTGAGTTTTCCCGATGTTAGGGAAGGAGTATGGTGTTAGTGCTCGGATTGTGGTTTTGATAAATCGCGGGTGACGATTTAGTTGTTGAAGGCGATTCGTTGGGAAGAATTTCCTGGGAAAGTCGGATTGGAACTTATGTTGAGGACCGTAGAGTGGGGTCCATTTGGTCAAGTGACAGGGATCACGAGGACGTGATCGAGTTTAAGTGGGGGAGAGTTGTAAGACCCGAATAATTATCTTGCTTGCTTGTGTATTAAGACATTCGAGAATGGGCTTCGTGGATTAATTATATGGAATTAAGATGCACAGGAATCTGGTTCAGCTATGTCGCGCGCCGCGCGGGGTTGGGGCGCGCCGCGCCGTTTGCTGCTGACAGACCCCTTTTCTTTTAAGTGTTTTAAATGAAGGGCAAATGCGTAATTTCACTTGAGGCCGGATTTGTGAGGCATATTAGCTACTTTGGATCAGTTTTGGATCTCATTCACATCCATTCATCATCCTCATCCATTCTTAGAGAGAGAGGGAGGTTTAGAGAGAGATTGGAGGTTTTGGTGAAGAAGAAGCTCGAATCGTTCAAAGTCTCGGGTTTTAAAGTTGTTCCTTTCGTTCTCGGCTACGCGGTGATAGTATTGGTAAGCTCAAACTCCGAATTTCATCTATTTAATTTGATATTCAAGTTAGGGTTTTGAGTTAATTTGTTGTAATACCCTTTTAGGTGATGAAATGGGTTTAGTGATGCTAGTAATCGGGTTTATTGTTAATTGTTGGTGGATTTTGGGTTGGTGAACAAATTGGCCATGTTTAGAACTTGAAATTTAGTTTAATCACTTTAGTTAGCGATTATGGAAGTATTGGAACCCATTGGAGGTTGTTTGGTTGACTAACTTTGACTTTGGGTCAAATTAGGGTTTGGTGGTGACTATGACCCGATTGGCGATTTAATGAGGTTTATAAACTTAAAATGGATTAAGTTGAAGTATAGAACCGAGTTAAATGTGTTTTGGTGTCAAAACTTGTAAAGGATGAGATTTTGACCTTTATGGGTCAAAATTAGGGTTTAAGTGTCAAAATGGGTATGACACGTGTTTGGCACTTGTGTTCGGGTTTAATTGGCATATTAGGACCATTCTCACTTGTGTTAGTGATTATTGGTTAGTTTGGGTACGGTTTGTGCTTGGAAGTGCATTTGGGTCGAAATGGCACTAAGTGACGAATTGGGTTAATTTGTGAATCCAATCTAATTGTGTTGTGGTATTTGTGATAATGGAATAGGTATTTTCCATCGGCGAGTTGCGGTTTACTTGGAAGCTTTCTTCAAGACTTCAAGGTGAGTGATAATATCCTATATGCATATGTATGTGTAGGATGGGTGCGGGTCGGGTGAAGTGATTCTCGGTTATAGAGCTCACTTCACATATAGGTGGATTTGAAGGACTTGTGTATGAGTCCAATTGGCACGTTTGTGCGTCTTGGTTGACCCTCTTTGGCGAAGTACACGTTTGTGTGCACGTTATCACACTTGGTTGTGATTTGGTTGTTATAACCCTAATGGCAAAGGGTTGATATGGTTGTGTGGTGGATTTTATAATCCCGTGACCGTGGGTTTTAGTATTGTGAAATGAATCTCGGGTAGTGCGGATTCATGGTGACTCGGGTTGTTCGGTCACCTTATTGGAGGTAATGAATCTCGGGTAGTGCGGATTCATGATGACTCGGGTTGTTCGGTCATCTTATGGTTGAGAAGTGAATTTCGGGTTGTGCGAATTCACAAGGCTCGGGTTGTTCGGCCAATGTTCGTGTGATTGAGGTTAAGGGGTTAACCTTGTGTATTATTATTATTGTATTATATTAATGTGTTGTTGTGTTGTAGCTAACCCTCCGGGTGTAGCTATTTGGCGATGTTTACTTTGTCGTTGATGGACTATCTTTTGTGTTGTATCTTTAGCTCGTTGCTTAGATCGTACGGTATGCTTAGTGTAGATGCTTTATACTTGGATGCCCCGGTATGCGGTATTTGTTTGTGTGGCGTATTCATTTTATACATATATATGTATGTAGTATGTTATCATTCACTAAGCATTAGCTTACCCTCTCGTTGTTGACTCTTTTATAGATCGCATGTGGATTGGTGGCTCGGGTAAGCGCGAGGACTAGAAGACGTGCATAGTTGCTTTAGTGACTTACTTTTGGATCATTTAGGATTGGGTAGCGTATTCCCAATCGCCATGCTCGGCTTTGTTGTATTAAAAGTCTTTTGGTCAAATATTGTATTTCGGTACTTAAGGTGGTAAAATGGGTCGTTGTGGGACCCGCTTCGTAAACTCAATTTTATTAATTAAACGTGCTAGTTTTATATATATGAATTTATGGTTAAAAGCGTTTTGGCTAAAAATGTCGGGAACTAGTCAAACATTTTCGTTAAATTGACTTCCGGGGACAGCGGGCTGTCCAGGTGGTTTGGCGCGCCGCGCACCCACCTGGCGCGCCGCGCAAATGAACTGCACCAGAAATTTTTTTTTTATGTTGTGAAATTTAACAGGAATTGTCGTGGTTTGGTTTGGGTTGTTACATCTTGATGATTACAATCTGCGTTCAAACCTTTCATGATTCTTGAAAACACTTCAATCGATAGGATGAACCAACCGCACTTCATCTATGGAAGAGAAGATTGATGCATATAGTTATGCACTTGAAAAACTCTCGGAAACTGAGTAAACGTTTAACACATAGTTGTGCTAATTTCTTTAGTGTTATTATCACCCAAAATAACTTTGCAGTTCTTCTTCAAAATAGCCAATTTTGTCACAGCTCCAGCAAGACAACTTTGATTTTTCGTACGAAACAACCTTATTATAACGTTGATATATACGCGTGCTCTTTTATTGTCACCAGAGGACCTTTCATATTCCACCATGTTACCATCAGCATTTAATCATCTAAAAACACAATTCTCCTGAAACCACCTCAGATTAATAACCGATGATTCAGATATCATAGCATTAAATGCAGAGGAAACAGAAAAAAAAAAGAAAAAAAAATGATAGGTGGTCTAAACGGCCAAAAGTTTGATGATACATAAAGGAGTGTTAGGAACGCTGATAAGGCTAAAAAGGAACATATATTTCATAGCAATATCCCTCCTAAATAATAGGTTTTCATATGTAATTGTATTATATTTTCATTGTAATTGTTTAAATAAATAAGTGCGAAGACAAAAGGCGAAAACGAAGATTTGAAGACACAAACGTCCAAAAAGCTCAAATGTTCAAGATACAATTCAAAAGGTTCAATTTATTGATGAAAAACGTCTAAAAATGACAAGAGTACAAGTTACAAAACTCAAAGTACAAGATATTAAATTGTACGCAAGGACGTTCGAAAATCCGGAACCAGGACATAAGTCAACTATCAACGCCCGACGCAACGGACCAAAAATTACAAGTCAACTATGCACAAGAATATAATATAATATTTAAATAATTATATAAATTATTTATATATTATATATATTTAAAAATTATGTCGACAAGCTATGAGACAAATGATCCTGAGCTGGATTTTCAAACTCCGCGACTCGCGGAGTTTGAAGGCTAAAAAATCCACGACTTCGGAGCTGTCAGAAATCAAAACTCCTATAAAAGGTCACGAATTCTGCGAGTAAAAAAGATATAATAATAATAATACTCCCTAGTATAATAAAAATAAATATATATATATATGTATATATAGTATAGATTAGTGTTATATTAGGTTAGTTTGGGTTATGTAAAAGTTATTTTTACGGGTTTTTAAAGTCGGAGCTCTGTCCGTGTAACACTACGCGATAAATAATCAATGTAAGCTATGTTCTCTTTTTTAAATTAATGTCTCGTACTTAAGTTATTATTATGCTTATTTGAGCCAAAGTAATCATGATGTTGGACTAAATATTAAAGACGGGGTAATTGGGGTTTGTACCATAATTGGGGTTTGGACAAAAGAACGACACTTGTGGAAATTAGACTATGGGCTATTAATGGGCTTTATATTAAATTAACGATACCTCGTTAATTTAATATAAAGGTTATGATTTGAAGTATCTATATATAACCACATACGCTTAATCGGACACGATGGGCGGGATATTTATAAGTACGAATTATTGTTCATTTGACCGGACACGGGGATGGATTAATAGTCAATGGACTCATTAAAACAGGGGTGGATTACATTCAAGGGTAATTGGTGTAATTGTTAACAAAGTATTAAAACCTTGGTTTACACATAGTCGATAACCTGGTGTATTCATTAAGCAAAGTATTAAGACCTTGTTACAGTTCGAATCCCCAGTTAGTTGGAATATTTGACTTCGGGTATAAGGTTAAATTTGCCGAGCAGTTTATAATTATGACCGATGAACTATTATGGACAAAAACCAGATAGGTTTCAAATACATCCAGGACAAAGGACAATTAGCCCAGGACAATAAATTAAAATCAAAACGTCAAACATCATGGTTACGGAAGTTTAAATAAGCATAATATATTTTATTTCATTTTTCCTCGTACTTTTATTTATTGTCATTTCAATTATTGTTATTTATTTTATATTGTTATTTAAATATCGTCATTTACTATACGCTTCGCTTAAAATATAAATCGACAAACCGGTCATTAAACGGTAAACTCCCTTTTATATATTATTATATATAATTATATATATTTTGTACAAATATAGTTGTTTAAAAATATAGTGTACAATAAGCCCGCTCCCTGTGGAACGAACCGGACTTACTAAAAACTATACTACTCTACGATTAGGTACACTGCCTATAGTGTTGTAGCAAGGTTTAGGTATATCCCATTTGTAAATAAATAATTAAAACTTGTGTAATTTGTAACGTATTTCGTAGTAAAATATAGTACTATCACGTACCCCCACGCTACCACATCAAGTTTTTGGCGCCGCTGCCGGGGACTTGGCGAAACGCTATATTTTTAATATATATTTGTATAAATATATTTTTAGAAAAACAATATCAAAAAAAAAATAAATAAATAAAAAATAAAAAAAATATATATATATAAATCTAGTTTTACGATTTTTATTTATAAAATTATAAAGTAGTTCTATTTTTATTTTAGTTTTTAAATATAAGTTTTTATTATATAAATATTTAGATTTTAAAACAGAAAAAAAAACACGTCGAATTAAAAACTGTACCAGAGTTGAATTTTGGAACCCCGCGACTCGCGGGGTTTGCTGCTTGAAATACCGCGACTCGCGGAGACACTCTGACACACGTGACAGAACCCTAATTTCACATTAATTACGGATTTTATTATTATTATTATTAATAAACCCTAATTAGTTTAATTATTATAATTAGTTTAAGTTTTTTTTAATTAAATTGTATTTTAAATTTTAATTAGTTTTATTATATGTAAAATTAATAGTTTTAATAAATAAATAATATAAAAATAATATTTTTATAAAAAATTGTACTTTTTACAACTTTTTGTATATTTTTATATTTTGTCCCTTTTTAATCGTTTTAGCGTAATATTTGTATTTTTAGCTCATATTTAGTTTTAAACTTAGTTTTTGCCATAGTTATTTTTACTTCTAGATTTTTAGGCTTTGCCGTAAAATCCCTTAAGTGCTTTTTCTTTAGACTAAGATTTAGGTGTTTTAGAATTTTGCGACGCCGTTTTTATATTTTAGTATCTTTTTAAGTTATTACCATTTGGGATATAGTTTTTCTTTTAAGCTTTAATATTTTTAGACGCAACTTTTAATTCTTAGTTTTTAATTCCTTTTTAAGTTACGACGCGCTATTTTCTTATTTTTATTTTTCGACGTTTTTCAACGCGCATTCTTTTTCTTTCTTATTTCTCGACGCTTTAGTTTTTAGGACTTAGAAATTTTCTCTATTTCTTATCTAATATCTCAAACAGAAAGAAAAATTATTTAAGTGGTTAAATTAATGGACGTTGACAATTTTCTGCTTCGTAGTAATAGTTGGATTTGTTAGTGGCTGAGTTGTGAGCTTCTGATTTAAAGGGTTCTGGCTCCCTGCTGCATCTTTTGGCTATTCGAAACGTGGGCAAAAGCAGAAAAGTCTATTAATTGGACAACTTATATAAGTTTTTCTATTTTTATAACTAATAGGATAATTAGTAAATGCACCACATTGTAGCTAAAATTTGGCCATCGCAATAAAATGGAAAATTTTGAAAACAAGGCTATGAAAACTATTTTTGATATCCAAAATCAATTAAATCAATACTCTCAAACGAGTGTTGATGACAATTCATTCGGTCAATCTTGGATCACGAATGACGAAACAATAACTGGTTGTGAAATCTGTGGAGATTATCACTCAACATGGGAATGTTATTATTACGTTCCTATGAAAAATTACGCACCCACGGAACCTGAATGGAATGATTATGAAGAATACAATTCAAATTGGGATTATTCCCAAGAATATATCCAAACTCAACAACCAGTAGACGAGGAAAATTACGTGTCTGAAAATTTATTAGACAATATGAAAATCAAACTCGAAGAACTCAATGCTCAAAATGAACAAATGAGAGAGTTTGTAAACCGGCAAGCTGAAACTCTATCAGACTACACACCTGTTGATCTGAGGAGTCGTGTGCAAGAAAATCTCATATCATCGAATTTTGATGAATTCGAGAGCTCCGAAATCACCAACTATCCCGATGATACTTTTTATTCAGTCTTACCAATTTCACAACATATCGACACATTAGCCTCTACCGACGAAATCATCGATCCATCAATGGATAAAGAAGAAGTAAGGGTAACAAATTGGTACTCTTGGGAATACGATAACGTTGAAAATTTTACCCCCAAGGCCAAACCGAACTTCACCATTCCACAACCTTCCAACCCAATATTCTCAATAGACGAGTCATCCACCGGAAATGAACTACGAGCTGTAATAGATAATGACACCTCGAATTTCACCCAATTGGGTAATAGAGGTGAAAACTTTGACGTCGAGAATAAAAGGAAGGAAACGTTAGAAATTGTCCACCCTATAATATGTATGTCGGTGTATATCGATCCATTTGACCAAGAACCAGAAAAGAGACATATCCATTTACTAAAAGCTACACTTAAAAAAGAATTAAGTAGTGACAATCGGGCGAGTCTAAACTTTAAACCCATTGATATATTATACACCACCCGAGATGTAAATAACTGGCTCACTACTCTAATTCGTGGAACTTATTCTACCGACTTCACATGTCGTCAGCTAAGTGTGGGGAAGTTTAACCCCACTTAATGTTAAATTAGGGGTTTGGGTTAGTGCATAACTCGTTAACAAAAATGCATGATAAGTTAGGATAAAAGACGTTTTTTCAAATATTAGTAAACAGTTCAGAAAAGCAACAGTTTTTGAAGAAAAACATGTGTGATAAAACAAGAAGGAATGAACGATGAGGTGCACCATCTATCATCCTGCAATTTTATGGTATCTTTAACTACTTTCTACACTAATCACCCTCATGAATTTATAATTAGAGTCTGATTTCATGCAAATGAGGGCATTGCATGATCTTAAGTGTGGGGAAAGGTCATAAATTCTCTCGGATCTATTCTTGGCTTATTTTCTAAATTTTGTGAAAATTTTAAAAAAAAAATAAAAAAAAAATTTCAACTAAATGAATTCAAAATCATGTTTATACATATTTATGAACGGTGAAAACTATGTGTTAATACCGAAATTATCGTTACCTCGGAAAGGACATAAATTGAGAAACACCCTAAAACGATTGAATTCATTTAAAATGGAATAAAGGAGAATAAAAAGGCAAAGAAAGAAACTAAGTGTGGGGAGAATGTACCAAGTTATTCAATAAAAAACTATATATCACATGTTTCTGTAAAGTTATTGCAGGTGCTTTTGTTTTGGACTAAATTAACTGTTTTACCCGATTTACTGTAATATATTTGAAAGAAAAGATGGATCTACACGATGAATCAATTCCATCATTAAAAGGAAGTAAAGTCTTCCGAAAAAGACACGCGCTTCTTGATTTAGGTCATGAAGTTATCGTCCAGACCAGCTGTAGGTTGACGAAAAATCTAGAAAAGTCATCTCTAAAATCAGCAGGAAATCCACGGACCTCAGCATCAAACAGGGTCGCCAAGTGGGCAGATTTATCCTAACCATGAGAAGGATTTATCTCGTACAATGGGGGGGGCACCGTGCAAATTAGCTTGATAAGACTAATGAATCAGATCCCCAGAAAGGATAATCTCCTTAAAGATCAAAAATCAGCTTTTAAGCCTGATATTACTCAATCCTTGAGATTGACCTTAAAGATTGAGAATTACAAACTCATGGAATTCAATGATATCTAAACTCAAGCTTGAACGAGAAAATATTTTGATCAAAAATAAAACCGATTTGTTTTCTGAAAACCCATTTTCAATGCATTCATTACCTTTGAACGTAAAATCCTAGGAATTCACCTGGAATTCATTAGGTCACCTGAACCAAATCGGGTGTCAACCGTAAGAACGGTGGTTGTATAGCATGGTCGGAGACAGGACCTTGTGCCAGACCGAAAAATCATAGGATGATCTTTACTATTGCTCCTACAAAGGATAGTAATAGCATCCGACACGTTTATAGACCATAATCAAAAGCAAGTCATGGGACATTGCCTTAACAGTTTCTTGTTCATCGCTTTCCTTTACAACCGGACGGTAGTTTAACGAAAGGTAATATACGGAGCAAGTATACTGGACGTGTTGCTTTCCCAATACAAGGTTAGCAAGTGGGTAACACAAAACCACAAGTGTTGAGCTAAAATTTTCAAATCTGAAACCCACACAACCCACAAAAATAATTTGCAAACACCGGTGAAGGGTTATTCTGAAAAACTTATCTAGGGTAAAAACTAGATTGAATTTTCAAAAGATCAAATGTTTTCATAAAGATCCAATTTCCTTACGGATCTAAATTTTCATAGTCATGTGGGACTGTAAACCGCCTTTCAAATGTGCACTTTGCTTTGGAAACCGAAAGTAAATCGGCTATTTGATTGCAAGTGTCGTTGACCTAAACCCGAGGCAACTGTGGATGACACACCCACCTTTAACCATGGTTCTATCGTTACTATCATTGTTTATACCACCATATCAAAATCACTGATGTACAAAGTGTGATGAATAAAAAAGTGATTCATGTATGTTTTTATTTCAAATTCTGTATTGCTTGAGGACAAGCAACGCTCAAGTGTGGGGATGTTTGATAAGGCTAAAAAGGAACATATATTTCATAGCAATATCCCTCCTAAATAATAGGTTTTCATATGTAATTGTATTATATTTTCATTGTAATTGTTTAAATAAATAAGTGCGAAGACAAAAGGCGAAAACGAAGATTTGAAGACACAAACATCCAAAAAGCTCAAATGTTCAAGATACAATTCAAAAGGTTCAATTTATTGATGAAAAACGTCTAAAAATGACAAGAGTACAAGTTAAAAAACTCAAAGTACAAGATATTAAATTGTACGCAAGGACGTTCGAAAATCCGGAACCGGGACATGAGTCAACTATCAACGCCCGACGCAACGGACCAAAAATTACAAGTCAACTATGCACAAGAATATAATATAATATTTAAATAATTATATAAATTATTTATATATTATATATATTTAAAAATTATGTCGACAAGTTATGAGACAAATGATCCTGAGCTGGATTTTCAAACTCCGCGACTCGCGGAGTTTGAAGGCTAAAAACTCCACGACTCGCGGAGCTGTCAGAAATCAAAACTCCTATAAAAGGTCACGAATTCTGCGAGTAAAAAAGATATAATAATAATAATACTCCCTAGTATAATAAAAATAAATATATATATGTATATATAGTATAGATTAGTGTTATATTAGGTTAGTTTGGGTTATGTAAAAGTTATTTTTACGGGTTTTTAAAGTCGGAGCTCTGTCCGTGTAACACTACGCGATAAATAATCAATGTAAGCTATGTTCTCCTTTTTAAATTAATGTCTCGTACTTAAGTTATTATTATGCTTATTTGAGCCAAAGTAATCATGATGTTGGACTAAATATTAAAGACGGGGTAATTGGGGTTTGTACCATAATTGGGGTTTGGACAAAAGAACGACACTTGTGGAAATTAGACTATGGGCTATTAATGGGCTTTATATTAAATTAACGATACCTCGTTAATTTAATATAAAGGTTATGATTTGAAGTATCTATATATAGCCACATACGCTTAATCGGACACGATGGGCGGGATATTTATAAGTACGAATTATTGTTCATTTGACCGGACACGGGGATGGATTAATAGTCAATGGACTCATTAAAACAGGGGTGGATTACATTCAAGGGTAATTGGTGTAATTGTTAACAAAGTATTAAAACCTTGGTTTACACACAGTCGATAACCTGGTGTATTCATTAAGCAAAGTGTTAAGACCTTGTTACAGTTCGAATCCCCAGTTAGTTGGAATATTTGACTTCGGGTATAAGGTTAAATTTGCCGAGCAGTTTATAATTATGACCGATGAACTATTATGGACAAAAACCAGATAGGTTTCAAATACATCCAGGACAAAGGACAATTAGCCCAGGACAATAAATTAAAATCAAAACGTCAAACATCATGGTTACGGAAGTTTAAATAAGCATAATATATTTTATTTCATTTTTCCTCGTACTTTTATTTATTGTCATTTCAATTATTGTTATTTATTTTATATTGTTATTTAAATATCGTCATTTACTATACGCTTCGCTTAAAATATAAATCGACAAACCGGTCATTAAATGGTAAACCCCCTTTTATATATTATTATATATAATTATATATATTTTGTACAAATATAGTTGTTTAAAAATATAGTGTACAATAAGCCCGCTCCCTGTGGAACGAACCGGACTTACTAAAAACTATACTACTCTACGATTAGGTACACTGCCTATAGTGTTGTAGCAAGGTTTAGGTATATCCCATTTGTAAATAAATAATTAAAACTTGTGTAATTTGTAACGTATTTCGTAGTAAAATATAGTACTATCACGTACCCCCACGCTACCACATCAAACGCTCGATAGAAAATTGGGTCTTGAAAAACAGATTGAGCTACCCATGAAGGAGACCAAGGAAAAAAAATACAAGGACCAAACCCTATATTCAAAAGATTCAGGTAATTCTGGATCCGTTGAAATCTTTAGAGAATATCTTGCTCCGAAGTCATGTTAAAATCTTGCGAAAAATCTTTCTCCATCAACCATCGAACTTAGAAATTCCAAAATATCATCATCAATATCTTCGATATTTCTGAGGATATTTTCATAAATATTCTCGTTCGAGATTATATACCTCTTCGTGCTTCCTGTGTATAATTATATTTGAAACATTCAATAGAAAATTTAGTACCGAAAAGCAGATTATGCGAAACTATGAAGAAAACCGTGGACAAACCACAAAGAATAAGTTTGACTTCAAAGAATCCAAATGATTCAATGTCTGCTAAAGTCTTTAGTGAATATCTTGCTCCTTACTCTAAACCCTTGCAGACAATAGTTTCTATCATCCTCTGATCTTAGATATTCAAAGATATTTTCTTATCTTTCACTATAAATATCATCCATATTTCTGAAGATATTTTCATAACTATTCTTACCTGAAATCATTAATCTCTTCATGCTATCAGTGTTACATCATATAGAAAATGTTAGTTTCTATATTCTTTAAACTTTCGAGCTTAAAATATGAATGCTATTGAAGTAATGTTGGGAACTGATGCATGAGTTAGTATAATATAATGACACTTGATCAACGTGATTATATTACAGTAAGTCATGCTGAGTTTCTAATGGGACGCGATGATTCACAGATTATAACGTCATCATGTGCCATGTTACATAACTCTTTCATTGTGCTTAACTTCTGAATATATCAAGAAAATATATTCTTGATAGTTATATTCTCAGTGATTCAGGTAATTTGACAAAACAAATCGTGCTACTACATTTCCTTTCTACCTTGTATATTATGATAATTCGAAACTCCATACCTATGAATTCTGGACCGCTAATTGCGAAAAGTAAACAAAAGCATGAAGCTCCGAAATAGAAAAGGGGTATAAATAGCAGCAAATAAGAGAGGGCATTAACTGTGGATGACAATGATTATAGGAGACAGAAGCAGGAACATTGAAATAAAAGGGAAGACATAAAACTCAACAACAACCTAGAAATTACAAACCGTGGATATTAGTACGTACAGCAATATAAAGACACGGGAGGATTATAAATATAATAATCCCTAGAGCATAATAGAAATAAACAGATTCTTCAGGTGGGAGTTGGAAAAGAAGAACGATCATTGCGATAGTTAGAATAAGAACAAGGATCAGAACAGGGTTAAGCATTTTCATAAATCTTTTGAATTTGGGAATTTAGTATAGAAATGGTGAAAACAAATGGAACGGAAAAGCTTAATTTATAGTGGAAATATCAGACAGAGTAATCGAGGCAGATCACCGTATTTAATTATAGAGATCTTAATTTCCTTACTCGCCGAAGAATCAAATCTTTTAGATTTCGAAGATTTTCTTTAAATCCCTTGAATTCCGGAATTTAACCCTGACTCTGTCAAAAGTTAAGATGAATCTTTACTTTCCTATTTCACTCTTTGGTGATAGCTTCATTCGTACTCTTCGATTAATCGAATTGTTTTATCCATATTACTCAATGATGATAAAACTCTATTTATCAACTCATATTCGTCATGAAAACATTTTTATAGTTAGCCATGACGACCTCACTCAAATTTCGGGACGAAATTTCTTTAACGGGTAGGTACTGTAGTGACCCGGGAATTTCCGACCAAATTTAAACTTTAATCTTTATATGGTTTCGACAAGATAAGCAAAGTCTGTAACGTTGAGTTTTAATATATATATATATATATATATATATATATATATATATATATATATATATATATATATATATTAAATGATTTGCTTTGTTAAAGATTATTAAGTGATTTCTTTCCAAGTTATAAACTGATTGAGTTATAATTGATAAGATATTATTATTGCTAATTATTAATTATATTATAATATATTTCTGTTACCAAATGATTTTCGTGAATCGAATAGAATTGAATGTGTAAGTGTTTATGATTCCAACTACCTTACCTCATCTTTTATATATGTATGCATATAGATGCTTTTAGACACAATAACACATACACCCACCTTAAACCAATATCTCTCACTTTTATGGAATCAAAAACCACTTGTATTAATTATACCATTTAGCTTTATATAATATCAATATGAATATGCATGCATCAAATCTTACGATATAATTATCTTTGTATTGTTGTTGGACTTTAACATCTATCACTATCTACATTTATATATCTTTATATATCTTTATCTACTTACAGTACAAATATATATATTGATAGATAACAAACAATCAAATGTATCTACTTTATGTTACATCTTCCATTCCTAATCCATCCACTATCTATATTATATGATAATGTTATCAATCTAAAATATTTATATATGCAAAACACGTACATTCTATATAAATCACCATCACCTTCCTTGAGTACTTCTTCTCTACTACTAAACTAATTCATTCTCTACTTTTAATTTAGATTCATGATACTAGCCAAAAACATGATTCAACACAAACCATATGAAATGTCCCGTTCTTATTGATTAAAAACGTTCCATATTAATTGATTTCGTTGCGAGGTTTTGACCTCTATATGAGACGTTTTTCAAAGACTGCATTCATTTTAAAACAAACCATAACCTTTATTTCATAAATAAAGGTTTAAAAAGCTTTATGTAGATTATCAAATAATGATAATCTAAAATATCCTGTTTACACACGACCATTACATAATGGTTTACAATACAAATATGTTACATCGAAATCAGTTTCTTGAATGCAGTTTTTACACAATATCATACAAACATGGACTCCAAATCTTGTCCTTATTTTAGTATGCAACAGCGGAAGCTCTTAGTATTCACCTGAGAATAAACATGCTTTAAACGTCAACAAAAATGTTGGTGAGTTATAGGTTTAACCTATATATATCAAATCGTAACAATAGACCACAAGATTTCATATTTCAATACACATCCCATACATAGAGATAAAAATCATTCATATGGTGAACACCTGGTAACCGACATTAACAAGATGCATATATAAGAATATCCCCATCATTCCGGGACACCCTTCGGATATGATATAAATTTCGAAGTACTAAAGCATTCGGTACTTTGGATGGGGTTTGTTAGGCCCAATAGATCTATCTTTAGGATTCGCGTCAATTAGGGTGTCTGTTCCCTAATTCTTAGATTACCAGACTTAATAAAAAGGGGCATATTCGATTTCGATAATTCAACCATAGAATGTAGTTTCACGTACTTGTGTCTATTTTGTAAATCATTTATAAAACCTGCATGTATTCTCATCCCAAAAATATTAGATTTTAAAAGTGGGACTATAACTCACTTTCACAGATTTTTACTTCGTCGGGAAGTAAGACTTGACCACTGGTTGATTCACGAACCTATAACAATATATACATATATATTAAAGTATGTTCAAAATATATTTACAATACTTTTAATATATTTTGATGTTTTAAGTTTATTAAGTCAGCTGTCCTCGTTAGTAACCTACAACTAGTTGTCCACAGTTAGATGTACAGAAATAAATCGATAAATATTATCTTGAATTAATCCACGACCCAGTGTATACGTATCTCAGTATTGATCACAACTCAAACTATATACATTTTGGAATCAACCTCAACCCTGTATAGCTAACTCCAACATTCACATATAGAGTGTCTATGGTTGTTCCGAAATATATATAGATGTGTCGACATGATAGGTCGAAACATTGTATACGTGTCTATGGTATCTCAAGATTACATAATATACAATACAAGTTGATTAAGTTATGGTTGGAATAGATTTGTTACCAATTTTCACGTAGCTAAAATGAGAAAAATTATCCAATCTTGTTTTACCCATAACTTCTTCATTTTAAATCCGTTTTGAGTGAATCAAATTGCTATGGTTTCATATTGAACTCTATTTTATGAATCTAAACAGAAAAAGTATAGGTTTATAGTCGGAAAAATAAGTTACAAGTCATTTTTGTAAAGGTAGTCATTTCAGTCGAAAGAACGACGTTTAGATGACCATTTTAGAAAACATACTTCCACTTTGAGTTTAACCATAATTTTTGGATATAGTTTCATGTTCATAATAAAAATCATTTTCTCAGAATAACAACTTTTAAATCAAAGTTTATCATAGTTTTTAATTAACTAACCCAAAACAGCCCGCGGTGTTACTACGACGGCGTAAATCCGGTTTTACGGTGTTTTTCGTGTCTCCGGCTTTTAAATCATTAAGTTAGCATATCATATAGATATAGAACATGTGTTTAGTTGATTTTAAAAGTCAAGTTAGAAGGATTAACTTTTGTTTGCGAACAAGTTTAGAATTAACTAAACTATGTTCTAGTGATTACAAGTTTAAACCTTTGAATAAGATAGCTTTATATGTATGAATTGAATGATGTTATGAACATCATTACTACCTTAAGTTCCTTGGATAAACCTACTGGAAAAGTGAAAAATGGATCTAGCTTCAGCGGATCCTTGGATGGCTCGAAGTTCTTGAAGCAGAATCATGACACGAAAACAAGTTCAAGTAAGATCATCACTTGAAATAAGATTGTTATAGTTATAGAAATTGAACCAAAGTTTGAATATAATTATTACCTTGTATTAGAATGATAACCTACTGTAAGAATCAAAGATTTCTTGAGGTTGGATGATCACCTTACAAGATTGGAAGTGAGCTAGCAAACTTGAAAGTATTCTTGATTTTATGTAACTAGAACTTGTAGAATATATGAAGAACACTTAGAACTTGAAGATAGAACTTGAGAGGGATCAATTAGATGAAGAAAATTGAAGAATGAAAGTGTTTGTAGGTGTTTTTAGTCGTTGGTGTATGGATTAGATATAAAGGATATGTAATTTTGTTTTCATGTAAATAAGTCATGAATGATTACTCAAATTTTTGTAATTTTATGAGATATTTCATGCTAGTTGCCAAATGATGGTTCCCACATGTGTTAGGTGACTCACATGGGCTGCTAAGAGCTAATCATTGGAGTGTATATACCAATAGTACATACATCTAAAAGCTGTGTATTGTACGAGTACGAATACGGGTGCATACGAGTAGAATTGTTGATGAAACTGAATGAGGATGTAATTGTAAGCATTTTTGTTAAGTAGAAGTATTTTGATAAGTGTATTGAAGTCTTTCAAAAGTGTATAAATACATATTAAAACACTACATGTATATACATTTTAACTGAGTCGTTAAGTCATCGTTAGTCGTTACATGTAAGTGTTGTTTTGAAACCTTTAGGTTAACGATCTTGTTAAATGTTGTTAACCCAATGTTTATAATATCAAATGAGATTTTAAATTATTATATTATCATGATATTATCATGTATAAATATCTCTTAATATGATATATATACATTAAATTTCTTTACAACGATAATCGTTACATATATGTCTCGTTTAAAAATCATTAAGTTAGTAGTCTTGTTTTTACATATGTAGTTCATTGTTAATATACTTAATGATATGTTTACTTATCATAGTATCATATTAACTACATATATATCCATATATATGTCATCATATAGTTTTTACAAGTTTTAACGTTCGTGAATCACTGGTCAACTTGGGTGGTCAATTGTCTATATGAAACATATTTCAATTAATCAAGTCTTAACAAGTTTGATTGCTTAACATGTTGGAAACATTTAATCATGTAAATATCAATCTCAATTAATATATATAAACATGGAAAAGTTCGGGTCACTACAGTACCTACCAGTTAAATAAATTTCGTCCCGAAATTTTAAACAGTTGAAGGTGTTGACGAATCTTCTAGAAATAGATGCGGGTATTTCTTCTTCATCTGATCTTCACACTCCCAGGTGAACTCGGGTCCTCTACGAGCATTCCATCGAACCTTAACAATTGGTATCTTGTTTTGCTTAAGTCTTTTAACCTCACGATCCATTATTTCGACGGGTTCTTCGATGAATTGAAGTTTTTAGTTGATTTGGATTTCATCTAACGGAATAGTGAGATCTTCTTTAGCAAAACATTTCTTCAAATTCAAGACGTGGAAAGTGTTATGTACAGCCGCGAGTTGTTGAGGTAACTCAAGTCGGTAAGCTACTGGTCCGACATGATCAATAATCTTGAATGGTCCAATATACCTTGGATTTAATTTCCCTCGTTTACCAAATCGAACAACGCCTTTCCAAGGTGCAACTTTAAGCATGACCATCTCTCCAATTTCAAATTCTATATCTTTTCTTTTAATGTCAGCGTAGCTCTTTTGTCAACTTTGGGCGGTTTTCAACCGTTGTTGAATTTGGATGATCTTCTCGGTAGTTTCTTGTATAATCTCCGGACCCGTAATCTGTCTATCCCCCACTTCACACCAACAAATAGGAGACCTGCACTTTCTACCATAAAGTGCTTCAAACGGCGCCATCTCAATGCTTGAATGGTAGCTGTTGTTGTAGGAAAATTCTGCTAACGGTAGATGTCGATCCCAACTGTTTCCGAAATCAATAACACATGCTCGTAGCATGTCTTCAAGCGTTTGTATCGTCCTTTCGCTCTGCCCATCAGTTTGTGGATGATAGGCAGTACTCATGTCTAGACGAGTTCCTAATGCTTGCTGTAATGTCTGCCAGAATCTTGAAATAAATCTACCATCCCTATCAGAGATAATAGAGATTGGTATTCCATATCTGGAGACGACTTCCTTCAAATACAGTCGTGCTAACTTCTCCATCTTGTCATCTTCTCTTATTGGCAGGAAGTGTGCTGATTTGGTGAGACGATCAACTATTACCCAAATAGTATCAAAACCACTTGCAGTCCTTGGCAATTTAGTGATGAAATCCATGGTAATGTTTTCCCATTTCCATTCCGGGATTTCGGGTTGTTGAAGTAGACCTGATGGTTTCTGATGCTCAGCTTTGACCTTAGAACACGTCAAACATTCTCCTACATATTTAGCAACATCGGCTTTCATACCCGGCCACCAAAAATGTTTCTTGAGATCCTTGTACATCTTCCCCGTTCCAGGATGTATTGAGTATCTGGTTTTATGAGCTTCTCTAAGTAGCATTTCTCTCATATCTCCAAATTTTGGTACCCAAATCCTTTCAGCCCTATACCGGGTTCCGTCTTCCCGAATATTAAGATGCTTCTCCGATCCCTTGGGTATTTCATCCTTTAAATTTCCCTCTTTTAAAACTCCTTGTTGCGCCTCCTTTATTTGAGTAGTAAGGTTATTATGAATCATTATATTCATAGATTTTACTCGAATGGGTTCTCTGTCCTTCCTGCTCAAGGCATCGGCTACCACATTTGCCTTCCCCGGGTGGTAACGAATCTCAAAGTCGTAATCATTCAACAATTCAATCCACCTACGCTGCCTCATATTCAGTTGTTTCTGATTAAATATGTGTTGAAGACTTTTGTGGTCGGTATATATAATACTTTTGACCCCATATAAGTAGTGCCTCCAAGTCTTTAATGCAAAAACAACCGCGCCTAATTCCAAATCATGCGTCGTATAATTTTGTTCGTGAATCTTCAATTGTCTAGACGCATAAGCAATCACCTTCGTTCGTTACATTAATACACAACCGAGACCTTGCTTTGATGCGTCACAATAAATCACAAAATCATCATTCCCTTCAGGCAATGACAATATAGGTGCCGTAGTTAGCTTTTTCTTCAATAATTGAAACGTTTTCTCTTGTTCATCATTCCATTCAAATTTCTTCCCTTTATGCGTTAATGCAGTCAAGGGTTTTGCTATTCTGGAAAAGTCTTGGATGAACCTTCTGTAGTAACCAGCTAGTCCTAAAAACTGGCGTATGTGTTTCGGAGTTTTCGGGGTTTCCCACTTTTCAACAGTTTCTATCTTTGCCGGATCCACCTTAATACCTTCTTTGTTCACTATGTGACCGAGGAATTGAACTTCTTCCAACCAAAATGCACACTTTGAAAACTTAGCGTACAATTCTTCCTTCCTCAATACTTCTAACACCTTTCTCAAATGTTCACCGTGTTCTTGGTCATTCTTTGAGTAAATAAGTATGTCATCAATGAAAACAATGACAAACTTGTCAAGGTATGGTCCACACACTCGGTTCATAAGGTCCATGAACACAGCTGGTGCATTAGTTAAACCAAACGGCATGACCATAAACTCGTAATGACCGTAACGTGTTCTGAAAGCAGTCTTTGGAATATCATCTTCTTTCACCCGCATTTGATGATACCCGGAACGTAAGTCAATCTTTGAATAAACAGACGAGCCTTGTAGTTGATCAAATAAGTCGTCGATTCTCGGTAGTGGGTAGCGGTTCTTGATGGTAAGTTTGTTCAACTCTCGGTAGTCGATACACAACCTGAATGTACCATCTTTCTTCTTGACAAACAAAACAGGAGCTCCCCACGGTGATGTGCTTGGTCGAATGAAACCACGCTCTAAAAGTTCTTGTAATTGGCTTTGCAGTTCTTTCATCTCACTGGGTACGAGTCTGTAAGGAGCACGAGCTATTGGTGCAGCTCCTGGTACAAGATCTATTTGAAATTCAACGGATCGATGTGGGGGTAATCCCGGTAATTCTTTCGGAAATACATCGGGAAATTATTTTGCAATGGGAACATCATTGATGCTCTTTTCTTCAGTTTGTACTTTCTCGACGTGTGCTAGAACAGCATAGCAACCTTTTCTTATTAGTTTTTGTGCCTTCAAATTACTAATAAGATGTAGCTTCGTGTTGCCCTTTTCTCCGTACACCATTAAGGGTTTTCCTTTTTCTCGTATAATGCGAATTGCATTTTTGTAACAAACAATCTCTGCTTTCACTTCTTTCAACCAGTCCATACCGATTATCACATCAAAACTCCCTAACTCTACTGGTATCAAATCAATCTTAAATGTTTCGCTAACCAGTTTAATTTCGCGATTCCGACATATATTATCTGCTGAAATTAATTTACCATTTGCTAATTCGAGTAAAAATTTACTATCCAAAGGCGTCAATGGACAACTTAATTTAGCACAAAAATCTCTACTCATATAGCTTCTATCCGCACCCGAATCAAATAAAACGTAAGCAGATTTATTGTCAATAAGAAACGTACCCGTAACAAGCTCCGGGTCTTCCTGTGCCTCTGCCGCATTAATATTGAAAACTCTTCCGCGGCCTTGTCCATTCGTGTTCTCCTGGTTCGGGCAATTTCTAATAATGTGGCCCGGTTTTCCACATTTATAACAAACTACATTGGCATAACTTGCTCCGACACTACTTGCTCCACCATTACTCGTTCCGACACCATTTGTTCCTTTCGTTCTATTAACCCCTGGTCCGTAGACCTCACACTTCGCCGCGCTATGACCATTTCTTTTACACTTATTGCAAAATTTGGTGCAGAACCCCGAGTGATACTTTTCACACCTTTGGCATAGCTGCTTCTGATTGTTGTTGTTGTTGCGGTTATTATTGTTGTTGGGATGATTGTTGTAGTTGCTGTTGTTGTTGTTGTTGTTGTTGTTGGGCCGTTTGTTGTAGTTGCGATTGATGTTGCGATTGTTGGGATAATTGTTGCGATTATTGTTGTAATTGCTGTTGTTGTTATATTGGTGATTCTTATCACCGTTTTCCTCCCACTTTCTTTTGACTTGCTTCACATTGGCCTCTTCAGCAGTCTGTTCTTTAATTCTTTCTTCAATCTGGTTCACTAGTTTGTGAGCCATTCTACATGCCTGTTGTATGGAGGCGGGCTCGTGTGAACTTATATCTTCTTGGATTCTTTCCGGTAATCCTTTCACAAACGCGTCGATCTTCTCTTCCTCATCTTCGAACGCTCCGGGACATAATAGGCACAATTCTGTGAATCGTCTTTCATACGTGGTAATATCAAATCCTTGGGTTCGTAACCCTCTAAGTTCTGTCTTGAGCTTATTGACCTCGGTTCTGGGACGGTACTTCTCGTTCATCAAGTGCTTGAATGCTGACCACGGTAGTGCGTACGCATCGTCTTGTCCCACTTGCTCTAGATAGGTATTCCACCATGTTAATGCAGAACCTGTGAAGGTATGCGTAGCGTACTTCACTTTGTCCTCTTCAGTACACTTACTTATGGCAAACACCGATTCGACCTTCTCGGTCCACCGTTTCAATCCGATCGGTCCTTCGGTTCCATCAAATTCCAAAGGTTTGCAGGCAGTGAATTCTTTGTAGGTGCATCCTACACGATTTCCTGTACTGCTAGATCCAAGGTTATTGTTGGTATGTAGCGCAGCCTGTACTGCGGCTATGTTTGAAGCTAGAAAAGTACGGAAGTCCTCTTCATTCATATTCACGGTGTGTCGAGTAGTCGGTGCCATTTCCTTCAAAATAGTCAAATGGAACAAGTTAATCATACAGAATATTAAGAGTAGTTAATAGTATTTCGTAGCATAATATGAACTCATTTATAAAAGCTTTTTCTTCATATTAGCGTTTTATAAGTTTAAATTCGGGTAGTACCTACCCGTTAAGTTCATACTTAGCAGCTAATATACAATTCAACTACTACAATTCTATATGAAAAACTGATTATAATAATATTTCGCGTTCAAACTTTTACACAATATTTTACAAACTTACAATACCGCTTATTTTACATATAGCATGAAATATAGCACACAATAAATTTGATACAAGATGGTTGTGAAGATAATTCTAGCTAGTACACAAGTCGTTCAGCAAAGGCAATAAAGACACGTAATTCATACGTCCAGAAACAAGTCATGCATTCTGGTTTTACTAGGATTACTTCCCATCCTTGGTCTTGTGGAACATAACCGTTATGGCCGTTGATAAGACAGCGTGTTGTAACGTCGTCAAAGGGACGAGGGTTACGTAATGTCCAACAGTCCCGTAACAATCTAAAAACCTCATTTCTTACCCCAATTACCGACTCCGTCACTTGTGGGAACGTTTTGTTTAATAGTTGTAGCCCGATGTTCTTGTTCTCACTTTGGTGAGAAGCGAACATTACTAATCCGTAAGCATAACATGCTTCTTTATGTTGCATGTTAGCCGCTTTTTCTAAATCACGAAGTCCAATATTCGGATATATTGAGTCAAAATAATTTCTTAACCCATTGCGTAAAATAGCATTTGGGTTCCCCGCAATATATGCGTCAAAGTAAACACATCGTAACTTATGGATTTCCCAATGAGATATCCCCCATCTTTCGAACAAAAGTCTTTTATAAACCAAGGCATTCTTGGAACGTTCTTCGAATGTCTTACAAACTGATCTCGCCTTAAATAGTTGTGCCGAAGAATTCTGACCGACTCTAGACAAGATTTCATCAATCATGTCTCCGGGTAGGTCTCTTAAAATATTGGGTTGTCTATCCATTTTGTGTTTTTATACTGTAAAATAGACAAGAGTTAGATTCATAAAAAAAAAATACTTATTAATACAAGCAATTTTTACATATATCATAAAGCATAAGCACACTATATTACATATATTACACCACACGAATACAGCTATCTTATTCCGACTCGCTTGTTTCTTCTTCTTCGGTTTTGGTTCGTTTTGCCAAGTTTCTAGGGATATATGATGTTCCCCTAATACGAGCCGTCGTTATCCACATTGGTTTAGAAAAACCTGGTGGTTTAGAGGTTCTCGGGTCATTGTTACAACTTAAGGACTTCGGGGGTTGACGATACATATAAAGTTCATCGGGGTTGAATTAGATTTCTCTATTTTTATGCCCTTTCCCTTATTATTTTCTTTTGCCTTTTTAAATTCAGTTGGGGTAATTTCTATAACATCATCGGAATTCTCGTCGGAATCCGATTCATCGGAGAATTGGTAATCCTCCCAATATTTTGCTTCCTTGGCGGAAACACCATTGACCATAATTAACCTTGGTCGGTTGGTTGAGGATTTTCTTTTACTTAACCGTTTTATTATTTCCCCCACCGGTTCTATTTCTTCACCCGGTTTCGATTCTTCTTCCGGTTCCGATTCTTCTTCTGGTTCCGACTCTTCTTCCGGTTCCTCTTCGGGAACTTGTGAATCAGTCCACGAATCATTCCAATTTACATTTGACTCTTCATTATTATTAGGTGAGTCAATGGGACTTGTTCTAGAGGTAGACATCTATCACATAATATCAAAAGCGTTAAGAGATTAATATATCACATAATATTAACATGTTAAAAATATATAGTTTCCAACAAAATTTGTTAAGCAATCATTTTTCAAGTAGACACGGTCGAAGTCCAGACTCACTAATGCATCCTAACAAACTCGATAAGACACACTAATGCAAAATTCTGGTTCTCTAAGACCAACGCTCGGATACCAACTGAAATGTCCCGTTCTTAATGATTAAAAACGTTCCATATTAATTGATTTCGTTGCGAGGTTTTGACCTCTATATGAGACGTTTTTCAAAGATTGCATTCATTTTAAAACAAACCATAACCTTTATTTCATAAATAAAGGTTTAAAAAGCTTTATGTAGATTATCAAATAATGATAATCTAAAATATCCTGTTTACACACGACCATTACATAATGGTTTACAATACAAATATGTTACATCGAAATCAGTTTCTTGAATGCAGTTTTTACACAATATCATACAAACATGGACTCCAAATCTTGTCCTTATTTTAGTATGCAACAGCGGAAGCTCTTAGTATTCACCTGAGAATAAACATGCTTTAAACGTCAACAAAAATGTTGGTGAGTTATAGGTTTAACCTATATATATCAAATCGTAACAATAGACCACAAGATTTCATATTTCAATACACATCCCATACATAGAGATAAAAATCATTCATATGGTGAACACCTGGTAACCGACATTAACAAGATGCATATATAAGAATATCCCCATCATTCCGGGACACCCTTCGGATATGATATAAATTTCGAAGTACTAAAGCATCCGGTACTTTGGATGGGGTTTGTTAGGCCCAATAGATCTATCTTTAGGATTCGCGTCAATTAGGGTGTCTGTTCCCTAATTCTTAGATTACCAGACTTAATAAAAAGGGGCATATTCGATTTCGATAATTCAACCATAGAATGTAGTTTCACGTACTTGTGTCTATTTTGTAAATCATTTATAAAACCTGCATGTATTCTCATCCCAAAAATATTAGATTTTAAAAGTGGGACTATAACTCACTTTCACAGATTTTTACTTCGTCGGGAAGTAAGACTTGGCCACTGGTTGATTCACGAACCTATAACAATATATACATATATATTAAAGTATGTTCAAAATATATTTACAACACTTTTAATATATTTTGATGTTTTAAGTTTATTAAGTCAGCTGTCCTCGTTAGTAACCTACAACTAGTTGTCCACAGTTAGATGTACAGAAATAAATCGATAAATATTATCTTGAATCAATCCATGACCCAGTGTATACGTATCTCAGTATTGATCACAACTCAAACTATATATATTTTGGAATCAACCTCAACCCTGTATAGCTAACTCCAACATTCACATATAGAGTGTCTATGGTTGTTCCGAAATATATATAGATGTGTCGACATGATAGGTCGAAACATTGTATACGTGTCTATGGTATCTCAAGATTACATAATATACAATACAAGTTGATTAAGTTATGGTTAGAATAGATTTGTTACCAATTTTCACGTAGCTAAAATGAGAAAAATTATCCAATCTTGTTTTACCCATAACTTCTTCATTTTAAATCCGTTTTGAGTGAATCAAATTGCTATGGTTTCATATTGAACTCTATTTTATGAATCTAAACAGAAAAAGTATAGGTTTATAGTCGGAAAAATAAGTTACAAGTCGTTTTTGTAAAGGTAGTCATTTCAGTCGAAAGAACGACGTCTAGATGACCATTTTAGAAAACATACTTCCACTTTGAGTTTAACCATAATTTTTGGATATAGTTTCATGTTCATAATAAAAATCATTTTCTCAGAATAACAACTTTTAAATCAAAGTTTATCATAGTTTTTAATTAACTAACCCAAAACAGCCCGCGGTGTTACTACGACGGCGTAAATCCGGTTTTACGGTGTTTTTCGTGTCTCCAGGTTTTAAATCATTAAGTTAGCATATCATATAGATATAGAACATGTGTTTAGTTGATTTTAAAAGTCAAGTTAGAAGGATTAACTTTTGTTTGCGAACAAGTTTAGAATTAACTAAACTATGTTCTAGTGATTACAAGTTTAAACCTTCGAATAAGATAGCTTTATATGTATGAATTGAATGATGTTATGAACATCATTAATACCTTAAGTTCCTTGGATAAACCTACTGGAAAAGCGAAAAATGGATCTAGCTTCAGCGGATCCTTGGATGGCTCGAAGTTCTTGAAGCAGAATCATGACACGAAAACAAGTTCAAGTAAGATCATCACTTGAAATAAGATTGTTATAGTTATAGAAATTGAACCAAAGTTTGAATATGATTATTACCTTGTATTAGAATGATAACCTACTGTAAGAATCAAAGATTTCTTGAGGTTGGATGATCACCTTACAAGATTGGAAGTGAGCTAGCAAACTTGAAAGTATTCTTGATTTTATGTAACTAGAACTTGTAGAATATATGAAGAACACTTAGAACTTGAAGATAGAACTTGAGAGAGATCAATTAGATGAAGAAAATTGAAGAATGAAAGTGTTTGTAGGTGTTTTTGGTCGTTGGTGTATGGATTAGATATAAAGGATATGTAATTTTGTTTTCATGTAAATAAGTCATGAATGATTACTCATATTTTTGTAATTTTATGAGATATTTCATGCTAGTTGCCAAATGATAGTTCCCACATGTGTTAGGTGACTCACATGGGCTGCTAAGAGCTGATAATTAGAGTGTATATACCAATAGTACATACATATAAAAGCTGTGTATTGTACGAGTACGAATACGGGTGCATACGAGTAGAATTGTTGATGAAACTGAACGAGGATGTAATTGTAAGCATTTTTGTTAAGTAGAAGTATTTTGATAAGTGTATTGAAGTCTTTCAAAAGTGTATAAATACATATTAAAACACTACATGTATATACATTTTAGCTGAGTCGTTAAGTCATCGTTAGTCGTTACATGTAAGTGTTGTTTTGAAACCTTTAGGTTAACGATCTTGTTAAATGTTGTTAACCCAATGTTTATAATATCAAATGAGATTTTAAATTATTATATTATCATGATATTATCATGTATGAATATCTCTTAATATGATATATATACATTAAATGTCTTTACAACGATAATCGTTACATATATGTCTCGTTTAAAAATCATTAAGTTAGTAGTCTTGTTTTTACATATGTAGTTCATTGTTAATATACTTAATGATATGTTTACTTATCATAGTATCATATTAACTACATATATATCCATATATATGTCATCATATAGTTTTTACAAGTTTTAACGTTCGTGAATCACCGGTCAACTTGGGTGGTCAATTGTCTATATGAAACATATTTCAATTAATCAAGTCTTAACAAGTTTGATTGCTTAACATGTTGGAAACATTTAATCATGTAAATATCAATCTCAATTAATATATATAAACATGGAAAAGTTCGGGTCACTACACCATACACCCAACATGATTTCTTACTCGACCCCTTCTTGCCCACCAACAATGTATCAACCATCATCACTGGCACACCCGGCAAACACCACCACCTTCGTTCAAGTATTGAAGAACCATTGTCAACTAACAAGTCACCATCTAGAACCACCATTAACAACCACCCCATAACCATCGTGAGCCCCATGACTATTCCTATCAAACTGCTACTACTTGTATCAAATATTCCTGCTCGATGTACCTGTTGGAACAAATCAAATCACTATCACCTTAACACTTTGTGGTCATCCACCACACACAACCCTATACCACCACCACCATAAACCCTACCAAAACCACCTCTTTAATCAACCAACCTCACCATCACTTACGGCTAACTGCAACTACTACTATGCCTGCTATTATGTGCTTCAATCAAGAACAACAACCCACTAGAGCTACTGCTGCTACAACTATTATAATTACAGCTGTTAGTCTTTGATGCCTCAGGTTTTTCTTTTTCTAATCGTATTACAACAATCAACTCATTACAAACTACTATAACTGCAGCTACTGTGGTACCTGTTTCTGTTAACTGCTGCTGCTACTACGTTGTTTCTGGCCAAAAACACCCATCAACACCACCAACAAAAATTGCTATTACATCCCTCTAATCGAGCTATTATGTTATCTATTATTTCTGGATAGAACATGATCACCAAACCACCATCCACCCATCCCTCCTTCAAGGTAGTTCACGAATATTACAATTGCTTCCATTACCTACATAACAAATGAATACCATAAATGTGTATAAGATATTGCAACTAGTAAATTGAACCACAGAACCAATACATTAATTTATAATACAAATTTCTGATTCATTCTATGATTGCAGCCTTGAAATACCAAACACAACCACTATAATTTTATATCACAAATCACTGCCATATTACAGATTATTCAAAACCGTTATTCGTTATTGCTGCAATTAAAAACCGAAACTAAAAGCAAGACAGTAACAAAAATCGATTATCCCTAAACCCTTCATTGAACACAATTTCTTGCTGCTCGTGTTCAATCCACTTGAATATACAGAACATATATATATGGATGAAGAAAGTAAGAGAATATCAAAGAACCAATACCCTATTTAATCAAGTGATGAACCGAATACCTGCTGCTAAATCGATTGATTGTATTGCTACTCTAATCGATCTGCTCCTGCTTCTGTTCTTCGTTGATTAATGGACGATGACAGATGATGATGATGAATAGATGACGAGTATATCTCGAATTGCTGTGGATGGATTGATCGATTAATGAATCGAGGGTTTTACGAATTTTGATATTGTCTCTGGGTTGTGCCCTGCCTTCTCGATCTGTTTATGGATGCCAACAATACCATCGATCCCCTTTAATTTGGTATAAATCAGTATTATTATTTTTATTTTTATTCTTATTCTTATTCTTATTATTATTATTATTATTATTATTATTATTATTATTATTATTATTATTATTATTATTATTATTATTATTATTATTATTATTATCATTATCATTATTATTGTTATTATTATTATTATTATTACTATCTTTAGTAAAATTATTATTATTAGAACAATTAATATTATTATTTTTATATTACTAGCATGAATACATAAATATATAGATTTTGATACAACTATTATCATAACAATGATTAAATTAACAATTAAGTTACAATTTAAGGAATTACAAATATTATTATTATCATTACTACATTATTATCATAATAACAAATAAATTTTTTTAAAAAAAATAAATATATTAATTACATACAACATATCTATAATAGTATTAAATACTATCTTTAAATAAAAGATTATTGTTATATAATAATGATTAAGTTATATATAACCTATATTGTAATATAATCATATATATATATATATATATATATATATATATATATATATATATATATATATATATATATATATATGTGTGTGTGTGTGTGTGTGTGTGTATGTGTGTTTGTGTGTGTGTGTGTGTATGTGTGTGTGTGTGTATGTATTAATTTTAAAACATTATATGATATTATTGATCATTAATATATAATAATTATATTAAATGACATACATTATATTAAACACTTTAATAAAAAAAATATAATATTTATAAATATTAAGTATTTATTTAAAATATATAAATAGATATAATTTAATTATTTATTAATAAATAATAATATATATATATATAAAAACTTGTTTAAATGTTATTATATGTTTTAATATATATAATTAATATAGGTTCGTGAATTCGAGGCCAACCCTGCATTGTTCAGTTGTTCAATATAGTCATATGTATTTTTACTACAAAATACATTAGGTGAGTTTCATTTGCTCCCTTTTTTACTCATTACATTTTTGGGCTGAGAATACATGCAAATGCTTTATTAACTGTTTTACAATATTTATATGCGTGAGTTTCATTAATCCCTTTTAAATGCTTTTGCAATATATATTTTTGGGACTGAGAATACATGCGCTGCTTTTATAACTGTTTTACGAAATAGACACAAGTACTTAAAACTACATTCTATGGTTGGATTATCTAATCGAATATGCCCTTTTTATTAAGTCTGGTAATCTAAGAATTAGGGAACAGACACCCTAATTGACGCGAACTCTAAAGATAGATCTATCGGGCCCAACAAGCCCCATCCAAAGTACCGGATGCTTTAGTACTTCGAAATTTATATCATGTCCGAAGGAGGATCCCGGAATGATGGGGATATTCTTATATGCATATTGTGAATGTCGGTTACCAGGTGTTCAAACCATATGAATGATATTTTTGTCTCTATGCATGGGACGTATGTTTATGAGAAATGGAAAAATGAAGAATCTTGTGGTCTATTAAAATGATGAAAATGATTATTTATGTTAAACTAATGAACTCACCAACCTTTTGGTTGACACTTGAAAGCATGTTTATTCTCAGGTATGAAAGGAAATCTTCCGCTGTGCATTAGCTCATATTAGAGACATTACTTGGAGTCATTCATGGCATATTTCAAAAGACGTTGCATTCGAGTCGTTGAGTTCATCAAGATTATTATTAAGTCAATTATAGTTAGATGTATTATGAAATGGTATGCATGCCGTTAACTTTCAATGTAATGAAAGATTGTCTTTTCAAAAAACGAATGCAATGTTTGTAAAATGTATCATATAGAGGTCAAGTACTTCACGATGTAATCAACTATTGTGAATCATTTATAATTGATGTGGACTTCGTCCGGATGGATTAGGACGGGTCTCTACAGCATACACTTTGATTACTTGCTTGGAGTCAAGTATACATGCATACGCTAGTGATAGCACCTTTGGATTCAAACAAATGTTTACGTACTTACGCTATTTATAGCAGCCGTGATTTTTAACTAATTATGTCGCAAGTTATTTCATTTATACATTACTACTTTTGTAAACTTAAACTTTTTGTCGATCCGTTTGGTAAACTAAACTTTGTAAGTCTTATACTTTTCAAATGAATGCAACATAATTTTGGTCAAACGCGTCTCATTTAGGGACTATGACCACGTAACGGGACCTAAGTTAACAGCGCCTTCAATGACGATTTTGTCAGGTCGTTACAAATCTTTTGATAAACGTTTCGGATGAAATAACTGAAATCTTGTGATCCACCTTTATATACAGATTATGCGCAATATTAAAACTATGAACTCACCAACCTTTGTGTTGACACTTTTAAGCATGTTTATTCTCAGGTTCCTAGAAGTCTTTCGCTGTTTGCTTATACGTTATACAAGCTATGTGCATGGAGTCGTACATGCTTTATTCAAGAAAACTTTGCATTCACAAAATCATCACCATGTATCTTATTTTGACTGCATTATCAACGGATGTAGTATTGTAAACTATTATATACGGTAATTGTCTATACGTAGAAATTATCAGACGTCGAAAACCTTGGATTTATATATTCATTTATGGTGTGCCTTTTCAAAAGAATGCAATGTTTACAAAACGTATCATATAGAGGTCAAAACCTCACTATGAAATCAATGAATGATGTATTCGTTCAAATGGATTTGGATGGGTCATCACACAAGGTGATACCTTAAGCATGACCATGTCACCAATTTTAAATTCTATATCTTTTCTTTTACTGTCCGCGTAGCTCTTTTGTCGACTTTGGGCGGTTTTCAACCGTTGTTGAATTTGAATGATTTTCTTGGTAGTTTCTTGGATAATTTCTGGGCCCGTAATTTGTCTATCCCCCACTTCATTCCAAAAAATTGTAGACCTGCACTTTCTGCCATAAAGTGCCTCAAACCGTGCCATCTCAATACTCGAGTGGTAACTGTTGTTGTAGGAAAATTCTGCTAACGATAGATGTCGATCCCAACTGTTTCTAAAATCAATAACACATGCTCATAGCATGTCTTCGAGAGTTTGTATCGTCCTTTCACTCTGCCCATCAGTTTGTGGATGATAGGCAGTACTCATATCTAGACGAGTTCCCAATGCTTGTTGTAACGTTTGCCAAAACCTTGAAACAAATCTACCGTCCCTATCAGAGATAATAGAGATTGGTATTCCTCTGGAGACGACTTCCTTCAAGTATAGTTGTGCTAAATTTTCTATTTTATCATCTTCTCGCATTGGTAGAAAGTGTGCTGACTTGGTGAGACGATCGACTATTACCCAAATTGTATCATAACCACTTTCAGTCCTTTGCAATTTAGTAATGAAATCCATGGTAATGTTTTTCCATTTCCATTCCGGGATTTCGGGTTGTTGAAGTAGACCTGATGGTTTCTGATGTTCAGCTTTGACCTTAGAACACGTCAAATATTCTCCTACGTATGTAGCAATGTCGGCTTTCATACCCGGCCACCAAAAATATTTTTTGAGATCTTTGTACATCTTTCCCGCTCCGGGATGTATTGAGTATCTGGTTTTTTGCGCTTTCCTAAGTACCAATTCTCTCACATCTCCAAACTTTGGTACCCAAAATTCTTTAGGCCTTATACCGGGTTCCGTCTTCCCGAATATTTAGATGTTTTTCCGATCCTTTGGGTATTTCATTCTTCAACTTTCCTTCTTTTAAAACTCCCTGTTGCGCCTCCTTTATTTGAGTAGTAAGGTTAGTACGAATAATTATATTCATAGCTTTTACCCGCATAGGTTCTCTGTCCTTTCTACTCAAAGCGTCGGCTACCACATTCGCCTTCCCCGGGTGATATCGAATCTCAAAGTTGTAATCGTTCAACAGTTCAATCCATCTATGCTGCCTCATGTTCAGCTGTTTCTGATCAAATATATGTTGGAGACTTTTGTAGTCGGTATACTATGATACTTTTGACCCCATATAAGTAGTGTCTCCAAGTCTTTAATGCAAAAAACAATCGCGCCTAATTTCAAATCATGTGTCGTATAATTCTGCTCGTGAATCTTAAATTGTCTAGACGCATAAGCAATTACCTTCGTTCGTTGCATTAATACACAACCGAGGCCTTGCTTTGAGGCGTCACAATATATCACAAAATCATCATTCCCTTCAGGCAATGACAATATAGGTGTCGTAGTTAACTTTTTCTTCAACAATTGAAACGCTTTCTCCTGCTCATCCTTCCATTCAAATTTCTTTCCTTTATGCGTTAATGCAGTCAAGGGTTTTGCTATTTTGGAAAAATCTTGGATGAACCTTCTATAGTAACCAGTCAATCCTAGAAATTGGCGTATCTGCGTTGGAGTTTTCGGTATTTCCCACTTCTCAACGGTTTCAATCTTTGCCGGATCAACTTGAATACCTTCTTTGCTCACTATATGACCGAGGAATTGAACTTCTTTCAACCAAAATGTGTACTTTGAAAATTTAGCGTACAATTTTTCCTTCGTCAACAATTCTAGCACTTTTCTCAAATGTTCTTCGTGCTCTTGATCATTCTTTGAGTAAATAAGTATGTCATCGATGAAAACAATGACAAACTTGTCAAGGTATGGTCCACACACTCGGTTCATGAGGTCCATAAACACAACTGGTGCGTTAGTCAACCCAAACGGCATAACCATAAACTCGTAATGACCGTAACGCGTTCTGAAAGCAGTCTTCGGAATATCATCCTCCTTCACCCGCATTTGATGATACCCAGAACGTAAATCTATCTTCGAATAAACTGACGAGCCTTGTAGTTGATCAAATAAGTCGTCGATTCTTGGTAGTGGATAACGGTTCTTGATGGTGACTTTGTTTAACTCTCGGTAGTCGATACACAATCTGAATGTACCATCTTTCTTTTTGACAAACAAAACAGGAGCTCCCCATGGTGATGTGCTTGGTCGTATGAAACCACGCTCTAAAAGTTCTTGTAATTGACTTTGGAGTTCCTTCATTTCGCTGGGTGTGAGTTTGTATAGAGCACTAGCTATTAGTGCAGCTCCCGGTACAAGATCTATTTGAAATTCAATGGATCGGTGTGGAGGTAGTCCCGGTAATTCTTTTGGAAATACATCGGGAAATTCTTTTGCGACGGGAACATCACTGATGTTCTTTTCTTCGGGTTTGACTTTCTCGATGTGTGCTAGAATGACATAGCAACCTTTTCTTATTAGTTTTTGCGTCTTCAAACTACTAATAAGATTTAACTTCGCGTTGCTCTTTTCTCCGTACACCATTAAAGGTTTTCTTTTTTCGCGTACAATACGAATCGCATTTTTGTAATAAACGATCTCTGCTTTCACCTCTTTCAACCAATCCATGCCAATTATCACATCAAAACTCCCTAACTCTACTGGTATCAAATCAATCTTAAACGTTTCGCTAACCAGTTTAATTTCTCGATTCCGATATATATTATCTGCTGTAATTAATTTACCGTTCGCTAAATCGAGTAAAAATTTATTATCCAAAGGCGTCAGTGGACAACTTAATTTAGCACAAAAATCTCTACTCATATAGCTTCTATCTGCACCCGAATCAAATAAAACATAAGCAGGTTTTTCATCAATAAGAAACGTACCCGTAACAAGCTCCGGGTCTTCCTGCGCTTCTGCCGCATTGATGTTGAAGACTCTTCCACGACTTTGCCCATTTGTATTCCCTTGTTTGGGCATTTACTCTTGACATGGCCCGGTTTCCCACATCCATAACAAATAAAGGCGGCATTATTTGTCCCGATATTATTTGTTGCATTATTTTTGTTAATCACCGGTCCGTAGACTTCACACTTCATCGCGCCATGACCACTTCTTTTACACTTAGTACACGTTGTCGGGCAGAACCCAGTCGGATGGTATCCTTCACACCTCTGGCATGGCTTATGCCTTTTGTTATTATTGTTGGGATGTTTGTTGTTGTGGTTATTTTTGTTGAATTGGTTGTTATAGTTGTTGTTGGGGTTGCGATTTTTGTTGTTGCAGTTGATGTTACAGTTGTTGGGATAGTTATTGCGATTGTGATTGTGATTATTGTCGTTGTTGTATTGGTGACCTTTGTCACTGGTTTCTTCCCGCTTTCTCTTGACTTGTTTCGTGTTAGTCTCTTCGGCCGTCTGTTCTTTAATCCTTCCTTCAATCTAATTTATGAGTTTGTGAGCCATTCGACTTGCCTTTTGTATGGAGGCGGGTTCGTGCGAACTTACATCTTCTTGAATTCTTTCTGGTAACCCTTTTACAAATGATTTGATCTTCTCTTCTTCATCTTCGAAAGCTCTAGTACACAATAGGCACAACTCTGTGAATCGTCGTTCGTACGTGATGATGTCGAAACCATGCATTCGTAATCCTCTAAGCTCTACCTTGAGCTTATTGACCTCGTTTCTGGGACGATACTGCTCGTTCATCAAGTGCTTGAATGCTGACCACGGTAGTGCGTAAGCAGCATCTTGTCCCACCTGCTCGAGATAGGTGTTCCACCATGTTAGCGCAGTACCAGTGAAGGTATGCGTAGCGTACTTTACTTTTTCTTCTTCAGTGCACTTCCTTATGGCAAACACCGATTCGACCTTCTCGGTCCACCGCTTCAATCCGATTGGTCCTTCGGTTCCATCAAATTCTAGAGGTTTACAGGCAGTGAATTCTTTGTAGGAGCATCCTACACGATACCTTGTGGAATTAATTCCACTGCTAGATCCGGGGTTATTGTTGTTATTTTTCATTGTGGCCTGCACTGCGGTTATGTTCGCAGCAAGAAAAGCACGGAAGTCTTCCTCGCTCATGTTTAAGTTCTGACGAGTCGTCAGTGCCATTTCCTTCAAAAATAGCCCAAAGAATTGAGTTAATCATATAGAATATTAAGAGTAGTCAATAGTATTTCGTAGCATAATATGAACTTATTTATAAAAGCTTTTTCTTTATATTATCATTTTATAAGTTTTAATTCGGGTAGTACCTACCCGTTAAGTTCATACTTAGTAGCTAACATACAATTCAACTACTACAATTCTATATGAAAAACTGATTACAATAAATTTCACGTTCAAACTTTTATACAAAGAATTTACAAACTTTACAATACCGCTATTTTACATATAGCATGAAATATAGCACACAATAACTTTGATACAAGGAAATTGCGAAGACAATTCTAGTTTAATGCAAGTCGTTCCGCGAAGGCAATAAAGATACGTAATTCATAGGTCCAGAAGCAAGTCATGCATTCGGGTTTTACTAATACTATTTCCCATCCTTGGTCTTGTGGAAAATAACCGTTATGGCCATTGGCTAGGCAACATGTTGTAACGTCACCAAAAGGATGAGGGTTACGTAATGCCCAACAGCCCCGTAACAATCTAAAAACCTTATTTCTCACTTCAACTACTGAATCCGTCACTTGTGACAACCCGGAAATTTCCGAACAAATTTAAACTTGATCTTTATATGTTTCCGACATGATAAGCTAAGTCTGTAATGTTGAAATCTCAAAAACTTTGAATTGTATTCATATATTCATTTACCCTTCGACTGCTCTTGACGATTCACGAACAACTATGTGTAAATAAATATTTATATACATATGTGTGATTATTAAATTGAGATAAATTAATAAAACATTTAATGGTTTAGTTGATATGAATATAAGCTATGAGATCTATGTTATGAACATGGAAACATTATCAAAGTACTGAATGAATAATACTTTACATGAACGTATTTGTTTAGATGTAAGTTAAATATATTTGTCGACGAGATTAAAAGATAATATCAAATGATTGAGTTATCAGATACATTATATGATTAAGAGTCTCTATTAAGAGGTCCACTTTGATTTAGGAAACCTTTCTTTTTAACGGTATTCGAAATAATTAGTAAAGTAATTTACAAGTAAGAACAAAAGTGTTAATTAACGGGAACTAGACAAGGGTTAGTGGAGATTCCCATTTGATTTTCAATTTATGCTTTACAATAATTGTCTCGTGACTTTTGATAAGATAAACTATTAAACTTGTATATTAATTAATGTGGAAGTAAAATTGTGGAATATAGAGAACTTAGAAAATGGATATCGACAAGTTAAGTAAATTAACGTTTTACATTAAAATAATTTTTCACGTTTATCTAACCTTCGGATTTTTATCTTATGCTTCACCAGCAAACAGTAATTTAAAAACTTGAAAACCTGTTATGAGTTGTATACGATCTTACTTTTCTAAAACATTTTTTTGGCATAACGATTTCCATTATCTTAACCTTTTATCAAAATGATTCCTAATTATATTTAGCTTTGAAAAACAAATTTTCATATTTACTTAATTTAGTTTCAAACGTACTAACAACGTTTTCAGTTAAAAAGAGCTTTTTATTTAAAACGTTTTATAAAGTAACTTGATTATGTATATAAAACTTTAAAGAACTTAATTAAAGCTTGGTGTTATAAATTTGCAAATATATTTTATTGTTTCAAAAAGAAAAAGTATTATTAAATAATAATTTCGAAACAAATATAAATTATATAATGAACTGAGAAATATAATTAGTTTTGAAAAACTATATATTGTTAAATAAATATTTCAAATATATATTTTGAAATGAATATATATACATATTTTTTTAATATTAATTTAGTTATAAAACGTTTTGAGTTAAAAGGATACTATTATATATATATATATATATATATATATATATATATATATATATATATATATATATATATATATATATATATATATATATATATATATATATATATATATATATAACGAGACGATAATTTATAGAAGCAAATGACCAAAACATTCAAATGATTAATTTACACTTTAAGTGAGATAGTTTTTCATTGATTTGAGTCTTGTCATATATAAAGGTACGTTACACAAAACATAAAGTATCAGTTTTCTAAGTGTATGAAAATAAGTTCGAGAAACTGGAACTGAGACATAAGTCGAGCGTCAACGTACAAGTCATCGGAACTAATTTTACAAGTCAACTATGCACGTGAATATAATGTAATATATAATTAATTATATAAATTAAAATATTATATATATATATATATATATATATATATATATATATTATAAAAACCGTCGGCAGCCTTGAAATCAACCCTTTATATATATACTAGAACCTTGTCATTCCCCACTTCAATGCCCTTAAACAACCCTTTATCCGTAGCCGCTTTAGTAAGAATGTTAAGTCCTTCGGCCGCTAAAATAAATAGGAAGGGGGAAAGCGGATCGCCTTGTCGTACCCCTCTTCCGAGAGAAAATTCTCGAGTAGGTGATCCGTTTATATGTATCGAGATGGAAGTCGAAGATAGACAAGATAGTATCCACTTTCTCCATTTAGACCCGAAACCCATACTCGTCATTACCTCTAAAAGAAATTGCCAATTGATACAATCAAAAGCTTTTTCAAAGTCAACTTTGAACACTATACCTTTCTTCCGACTGGCTTTTAAGAAATCGATAGTTTCGTTTGCGATCAACACCCCATCTAGAATGTACCGCCCTTTTAAGAAGGCAGTCTGCTCCGAACCTATAAGATGATGATGTAATGTTTATTTCACTATTGTTTTAAACAACTGATTTTGATTTGATTTCAATTATTATTTGATTTTGAATTCATGCCATTGATTATTTTTACAAAAATATTACTTGTTTCCTAATTATTTTTACAAAAATAATAGATGTCTCCTTCCAAATTAGTTATTTGTATCTCTTCTGATTTATATATCTATAGTATCATATAAATCTTTGAAATGATAATGTCATAAATAAGGATTATTCAAGTTTTGAAAAAATTTAAAAATAAATAGAAAAAATTTAAGCTCCCCATGATGATGTCATTAAAATAATTAATTGTATTTAATCAAAATATTAACATGTTAATTGTATATTATATGAACCATTATGTACAATATTATGATAAAAACACTCACATGACCATATGTACAATATTTGAAGCGTTATGTACAACCTTACGGTAAAACACCTCCATAATCATATATACAATATTTGAAGCATTATGTACAACCTTATAATAAAACACCCCCATGATCATATGTACAAACTTTAAAACAAATTGTATAATATTTTACAAAACACTCTGTGAACTAATGTATAAACTTTGAAGCATATTGTACAACTTTCATATAACAATTGTATTTTAATTTTTGAAAAAAAATTTAAGAGGCATTTGTTATTACTAATAATTATTATTAAAAATATAAATACTAAATCTTAAAGCAAACTTTGTTATTATACTTATAATTATAATTATAATTATTATATAATTATTATTCAAACATGGGTTCATTTTACTAGATTAATTACTACATATGTATACGAAATAAATATGTCAATAAAATGTTGTAATGTATGTTCTTTTAACAATGAAAATATTAATTATGATGAAAATTGAAAGATAGTGGTGGGAGAATAAATGTACATTTATTCTGACAAAATTAAGTGTATCAATATGTTTGTAAAAACAACAACAAGTTTCTTAGGTGGTGTTTGCATTTGCGTTTTGAAATTTGATTATGCCTTTTAAATAATTATAATCAGATAATCAGCTTTTTCAAAACGTGATTTTGATAAACAGTGTTTGGATTTAATTATGCTGTTTGATATCATAATAATCAAATAATCAACTTTTGAGTGTTTGGAAAAATTAGATTATTTGATTATTTAATGTTTAAAATTACCAAAAAGCACACCCTTTTAAAAAATACCAGTAAGGTTTATAATTTTTATTCCTCATATATTATATGTTAGATGTCTCACTATCATAGTCAAATTAAAGCTTTGATAAAATTAAAAGGTGAAAATAAGGTACAATAAGCTTGTAACAAAGTCTGACAATCAACTTCTTATCTAAGTATATTTAATTGACTTCTTATTCTTATTTCTTATTTAAATATAATTGATAAATAGATAGACTGTAATTTTTGGAGTACCACGTATTAAACATTACAATATGCGGTAATGAAGAGAAAGCATGCATAAAGTTGGAGTACAGCTGCAGACACAAAAGTAATAGGTAGGTTATTTATATTTTAAAGGGGTATGATGGTAAATTGAATGGCTATAATTGAATTTTTAAAACTGCGTTTTTGAAACAGTAAGTAGGCACCTACTGCCAGATTTTTGCGATTTGAAGAGGTTAAAATGCAGATAATTCATTTTTGACATCTATTCGCCAAACACTAAAATTCAATTATTTGCGATTTAGAAACGTGATAATCAAAAAATCAATCTCAAAATGTAATAACAAACACCCCCTTAGTTGTAATCCTTGGTTTCACGGTTCATTAAACTAAATGACTTTAATATTTATATTCACTTAATACCTAAAAAATATCATTAAACTGTTTCGTTTAAACAAATATGTGGTTCCACGGGTCATTTCACTAGTTAAGTATTAATTCCCGTTATGTAGAATAGCCAGAGGTTATTGCGTGTCGTATTGCTTATTAAAACGATCATTTTAATGTCGTTTTTAGAGTAGCGTGAAGGATATTTTGGTAAAGAAGAACTTAATAATTAAGTCACTAATTTGACTTTTCTTTCAGAAGTTGTAAGGCATGGATAAACACGTGATAGCTTCTTTTTTTAAATTTCAATCGTGAAGTTTGAAAATGTGTAACACGCGTGCTAAACACGCAATATCATTATTTTTCTTAAGACAAAATTATGCAGTTAATCCCTAAAGTTTTTCCAAAATTTCACGGTTGGGCATAAAGTTTTTTTTAACGTGAATTTCCCTAATGTTTGCACATGTTTCGCGGTTAGTCCCTGATCCAAACGTGTGTTAGTCAAGCTTCGCTAATTGACCTCATGTGCGCGTTAATCTTGTCTTTTCATCATTCCCCTTATTATCTCCTCCATCTACATCCTTACCCCAAATTCATAAATCGTAATATATTAACCTTCAAACAAATTTATTAAATTAAATCCATATTATAATCAAAATCAAAAGCAAATCCAAAACAAAATTCAAATATCAATTCAAAACTTATCAAGTCTAGACTCAACTTTTTTCAAACAAATCCAAACTAAAAACACTTTTTAACCCTTCTAACCTATTTATTCCCCAACCATGACTATCTAAAAATCAAAATGAAAAAATAAATAATAATAATAATAATAATAATAATAATAATAATAATAATAATAATAATAATAATAATAATAATAATAATAATAATAATAATAATAATAATAATAATAATAATAATAATAATAATAATAATAATAATAAAATGGATATAGATGAATATATTAGTAATCACACTGTTACCCCAAATAAATAAATAATAATAATAATAATAATAATAGATTCCCACTTTTCCTTCAAGTTTTCAAGTTGAGATGTGATTTCTTTGGACCCAATCAGCTTCATAAAGTCACCAGAGAGTAGCTTTTCAAGCAGTACAGTGACCGCAGTAGTAACAAGGATTTCAGCCATATTTGGAACTGATCAAAAGATTGAATGGTTGGTTGTAAATTAGGGGTCTGGTTGATTTCAAAAGATGAAGGAAAAGAGTAGACTTTTAAGGTAGAAATTGCAGATGAAGAAAAAAGAAGACGACTGAGGATTATAATATAAATCGATAATAATATAGAGGTTAGGTACCAAATCTATTAATATTAAATCGATAGTGGAGAGGTTAGGTACCAAATCTAGTTCATCTTCATTTTCATGGATGAGAACTGTGCAGAGCAGAGATAATAATATTATTTTTGGGATGCCCACAAGGTGTTTGTTAAAAGTCCCCAATGAGTTTTATCTTGGCTTCATGGTTTTAATTATATTACGGTGTATGAGGTTTTTGCATCTGTCTTTTTAGCTATGCACTACAACTAAAGGTTGTGTGTAGCTATGTCACATGCCGCTGTGAAGTTTCATTGTCCCTTTGTGGGTCTTAGTGGCTGTCAAAATGGGAGTGGAAATGGGCTTGTTAGAAGTTCTCTTATCAAGCATCTTAGTGATCGTCATTGTGGTATCGATGCGCGGGATATCACTCGACATTCTCTTACTTCTAATTTGGGTGTTTATACTGAGGCTGATGTTACTTTTAGGCATATGGGGATTTGGTTATGTGGTGTTTGCTACAAAACACACACGGTACGTGCTAAGTGCCGTCATGGTAGGGGCCGAGATGTGCCTCCCCCCGATGAGGGAAATGGTGTTGTTCGTTTTGTACTTCATAATTTTATCAAGCCACTAGCCCCCTCTTCTTCTGCTCGACTTTGTATTGAGGATGGTTCGGTGCGTGATCATAACGATGGTTTTGACGTGGCTCTCCTTGATCGTTTGTTCTCTAAGGGGTTTCGCACGGTTAAGTCTATCCCTCCCAAGTGTCGTTTGGGGTTTTCTCGGGTTTTGAAAGGTGCTCTTGATAAGGTGATCTCTAAGCCTGATGACATTTCTAGTTGGGTCTCTTTGTTGGTGTTACCCCTTTGTACCCTTAAAACCTTTCGGCCACGGAGTTGTCGTGAGTCAAGGTCTTCGATAAAGCGTCAGCATCAGGAAGAGAATATTTCTCGTGCTATTTTCTCTTGGGGGATAGCGGGTGGAAGTTTACAGCTTGTGAGGGAGTATTTGGCAGAGGAATCTCCTATATTGTCAGTGGCTGATGATGAGGTCCTTGATTTGGAAGAGCGTAATATTAAGCAGTGTCGTAGGAAGATTTGTGATGGCCATTACACCGCTGCAGCTCGTGTTCTTTCTTCATCAGACATTGCTCCTTATAATGACGCCATGCTGGCGGACTCACTGTCTAAGCATCCTTCTTCTATAGCTCCATCCTTGCCTGATATGCTGGTTGATCACCTACACCTCGTTACGACTTCTGCTGTTGTTTTGGGCCAGATTAAAAGTTTTCCTAGGGGCACATCATGTGGTAGGGATGGTTTACATGCACAACACCTTATGGATTGCTTGAGTGGTGCTGCTGTGGCAGTCTCGGATGAGTTGGTTGGCTCTATTACCGGGGTCGTTAATCTCTTTCTAGCTGGAAGGTGCCCTATGGAATTAGGAGAGTATATAGCTAGTGCTCCCCTCACACCGCTTGTCAAGCCCGGCAGTGGTATTCGTCCTATAGCTATGGGTACTGTTTGGCGACGTCTTGTTTCGAAGGTTGGCGCTGCTATGGTTAGCCAGTCTTTAGGAAGTTACTTCGATGGTCTTCAATTTGGTGTTGGTGTTTCTTCAGGTGGTGAGGCTATTCTTCATGCTGTGAATCGGTTGATTGAGGATCGTGGCTCTGATGTTAGCCTCTCTATGTTATTAGTTGATTTTCAAAATGCATTCAATCTTGTTGATCGTACATTCATGTTACATGAAGTTCGCCACCTTTGTCCGAGTATTTCTCAGTGGGTTGAATTTTGCTACTCTAATCCAGCAAGATTGTATTATGGGAACCACACCTTATGGTCTTCTCAGGGGGTGCAACAGGGTGATCCCCTTGGTCCGCTGCTTTTTGCTTTGGTCTTACAACCCTTGGTTTCTAAAATCAGAGATAATTTTGAGGTTTGTCTTCAGGCTTGGTATTTGGATGATGGCACTATTATTGGGGACACTTTGGTGGTGGGGAAGGTTTTGCATTTGATTATAGGGGATGGGCCTCGTTTTGGGCTTCATCTCAACGTTGAAAAAACAGAAATTTTCTGGCCTACGGAGGACCCTCGCAGCAGGCAAGTAGGGGTCTTTCCTCCTAATATTGCTCGACCTTTAAATGGTGTTAAGTTGCTTGGGGCCCCCGCAAGTTCCAATCTTGGTTTTAGTAGTGAACTGGTGATGCAAAGGGTGACCAAGTCCATTGCGCTTATGGATAAGGTTGCTAAGCTTGATGATCCTCAGTGTGAGTTGTTGTTGCTTAGGGCATGTACGGGAGTTTCTAAACTCTACTTTACCTTGCGTACTTGTCCTCCTAGTATATTTGAGGCGGCTCAATGCACTTTTGATGGAGCCCTTCGATCTTCCTTGGAGCGTATTGTTACTGCTTCAGGGCCTGGGTTTGGTGATTGGCAGTGGCGGCTTGCCACCTTGCCATTTGCATTTGGAGGGCTTGGTGTTTATTCTGCGGGAGATGTTCGTCATTATGCTTTTCTGGCTTCTCGATTACAGTCTGCTGGGTTGCAGACCAAGCTCCTACGTCATGCGGGTATTGTTGGCCTTGGTCGTGCTTTTGAAGATGCATTGGGTCTGTTTAATAAAACGGTTGGGTTTGATATTTTAGGTAATCAGAGTGAGGTCGCTGCCCCCATACTCATGAAGAAATTGGCAGATGTTTATTTCACAAAGGTTACCGCTTCTGCAGAATCCACTTTTTCATTATCTCCCCGACAATCGGCCTTATGGAAATCGCAGCAGGGTGATCACACCTCTGCTTAGCTAAGGGCAGTCCCTATTTTGGGGTTGGGTCATACGATGAACGCAAAGACTTACCGATGTGTGTTGTGCTACCGGTTGGGTGTTCCATTGTTCTCTATCTCGACGGCATGCTCTGCCTGTTCAAGGGTTTTTACTGGGGATATTTTCGGGGATCACGCGGTGTCTTGTGCTGGTATGGTGGGTATTAAGCATCGACATAATGTTGTTCGGGATTCCCGTGTTGATGTTTGTTATCGATCTGGGATTTCAGCGAGAAAGGAGGTTAACATTGGGTTGTCTAGAGGGAACGACAGGGCCCTCAGACCTGCAGATGCGTTACTTTATTCCTGGGATTGTGGTCGCGATGTTTGTGTTGACTTGACAGGGTCTTCTCCTTTGACACAGTCTGGGCTTTCTGACTTTGTCCCTGGACGTGCTGTGGTTGATGCGGCTCGTCGAAAGCGGGTCAAGTACGAATCTAGCTGTCAGGCGATTGGTTATGGTTTCATTCCTTTCTCATTTTCTTCCCTTGGGGAATTAGAAAAGGATGCTGTTTCTTTGCTAAAGCAGGTTCAGAAGAGTTCGATGGCGCAAGATATTGGTGCGGTGCTGTTGCTCATATTTTTACTAGGATAGGTTTTGCTATTGCCAGAGGTGTGGGGGCCCAGATTGTCTCTAGGCTTCCCACTAATTTTTTGTAAGTTTTAATACTTTTAAGTTTATTATTATAATAAAAAAATAATAATAATAATAATAATAATAATAATAATAATAATAATAATAATAATAATAATAATAATAATAATAATAATAGTAGCTTGCCATGGATACTAACTTCATTTCCTTTTTGTTTCTCATCAACAACCATTTTTGTTTAATTTCGGGGCCTTCAAATATAAACCCTTTAAATGTTATAAATCAGAATCTTAACTCCCCAAATTCAGAGCCTTCATGATCACTGTCACCCGCTTCTTGTGTAGTTTGCGATGAAAACCGAGTAAATCAGATCTATAGTTGTATCGCTGTCGTAGCCTTACGATGGTGACTGTATTTTTTACAACTAGATCCGGTGGCATTGACCGAAAAAATATAAAGGTTTGGGTACATGGTAGATCAATCGGGTAAAAATATTGAAACTTGAGATATCCTAATCATTTTTGCATCTTTAAAACATATTTCTTTCTTTACAATAAACTGATCAACGGGTTTCCGGTGTTTATGAACTACTGGTTCTCCCATTATTATCTGACCATATTACTCAAAGAATCTCCATTCATAGGCATCTGTACATATCAATGTTAGGCATTTGTAAATGCAAATTAATATACTTGTAATTACGCTTCTAGTCATAAACTCATTGATTTGCATATGAATGAAAAACACATGTTAAAACTTGTACAAATTTCAAAAAAATGTAGGTTTTAGAAATGCAAGAAACCAATGTTGACTTTCATGTGGTAGAGAGATAGCATGTATGACATCCTCGATGAAACGCCCTCCTTAATTTCTATTAAGCGCGAGCAGTCCCATGAAAATGTTTAACTCTGGGCGTGAAAGTGCGATAATGCCCATTAACGACCCCAAAGTCGTAGCAACATATTTATCAATCACGTGGGTGTTGGTATATGTAACATCCCGTATTTTTCCGTTAAATTATTTTAACTCCGGTCTTTTTTTTTAGATAATATCTTTCGTTATCTAAATTCGTATCATTCATTAACTAACATTCCTAATATTTTCGTTATTTAATTATAACCTCTCTCGTTAATTTGTGTTTTTAAAATAATTCGTTCGGTTAATTCACGCACCCACTTTCAAACTCGGGGGACTAACTTTGTCATTTGGCCAAAGAGATAACTAGTGGGACTAGCCAATCACCTCCCACCTCTCATCCTCTCATTTCTCTCTTATCCCTTTCTTAATACTTTCATTTTTTCTCTCAAACCCCAACAACAAAGATTCATCATCTAATTTGGATCTAGGAAGCTTACAACAAAACGAATCGTACTTTTGAAATCCTCTCTTCATCCTCCACGTTTTGGTACCAATTTCACTACTTGGGGTAAAGTTTCTAAAAACTCTAGATTTCTCTAATTTGTTTTATAGACTTGAAATGGTGTTAATTAGTGTCTATGGCTCAAGTCTAACATCGATATGTGATTTGTTTGCTCGATTTTATTGTTTTGAGTAACTAGCATGAACACTTGAAATGGGTTAGTTTAATCTTTGATTTTGGTTGATTAAATGTTGTTTAAATGTTAAAGTTCATGTATTAAATGTGTTACTAGCATCATTAGCTTCGTTTTGGTATATAGGTTGATTTAGAAAAACTTCATTTACAAAATTGTTGAATTCATGATTCTTGGTTAGGGTTTGATGAAATTTAAAATGGATTCTTGGTACATTGAATGCTATAAAAAGTTGTTAGTAAGTGTTTAATTGCAACATATGTTTAATTACCTTCAAAACGGCATATCGTATGTGTAAATTGGATTCCCGAATCATCTTATGCATTTTAAGAACTTGAAACTTTGATAATGGACTTTTAACGATCTTTCAACGAGGTTTTTGTTATTGTTAAATGTTGAATTGATTGATGAAATGTGTTTAGAAATTTTCCTCGTCAAAATACCTTTCCAACGATATAAGATACGTGTTTTGAGTGTTTTCGGTTCATAAGTTGTGTTTGAAATAAGTTTGGTTCGAGACTTGTCAAATTTTCAGCATCAATAATCTGTAGTTCATTTGGACGCTGTCCCAAATCTTGGACGCCGTCCAGTCCTTCATTGCTGGACGCCGTCCAGCCATTTTGGACGCCGTCCAGATGAACTGCAAAGGGTTGTCAAACTTTGTAAATTTTCGTTTAATTCTAACTATGCTACGCACCTCCGATTAACATGAAACTTGGCCAACATGTTTATATATGACTACTAATTGAAGAAAAATTGTTGGATACCCGACCCGACCCCGTTGACTTTGACCAAGTTTGACTTTTAGTCAAACTTAACCAAAAACTTATGCAATCATTCTAATCTTATTTTATACTTGATTCTTGCATTAAACTTGACAACGTGACTCACATGCTATATTAATCGAGTCGTAACGAGCCATAGGACTAATTGAACACATTTCGACCGACCTTGTGTCGTAATCGTTAATTGATACAACTTAATTGTTTAGGTCAAGGCTAAGCAACTTTCATTGCACAACATTTAATTACAAGTACTTTGGCATGCAACTACGGTGAGATCATAGTCCCATATTTTCAACAACTTTTATACTTTAAATCATGGGAAGAGAAACATATACGGTTTATACTTTTATACTTTGAACACAAGTACGAAAACAAACATTCCACAGTGAGTTAAAACAAAAAACCTCAATTCAATTATCATTAGTTACACTTTCAGGGTGTAAATGTAAACTTATGTTATGTGATCACATGGGCTTGACGAGCCCTCATTCGAATGGTTCGCTACCGTTAGCGGATGAAATATATTTTCGGGTATAGTGTAGGTTCTAATTTAATGGGGTTCGTATATAGTTAAGTCTTGATAATTGGGTGCTCGCGAATATACCTTTGGAATGCAAATGATTTGGATAATCAACTATATAAAATCTTGTGGTTCAAAAACAACGTTTATAAATACACCTATGATTTCACCAACGTTTTTCGTTGACAGTTTTCTATATGTTTCTCAGGTTCATACTTGGCTACTTGATACATGCTTCCGCGTACACTTATACTTGCTTGGGGTCAAGCATACATGCATACACTTTAATTTCTTGCTTGGGGTCAAGCATACATACATACATACGCTATTGATAGCATTCAAGATTTACAACTTATATTATATCGCAAATTATTTCATTTATACTTTATAACTTTTGAAAACTTAAACTCTTTGTCGAACCGTTTGGTAACTAAACTTTGTAAGTCTTACACGTTTCAAATGAATGCGACATAATTTTGGTCAAATGCGTCTCATTTAGGGACTATGACCACGTAACGGGACCTAAGTTAACGACGCCGTCAATGACGCTTTTGCCGGGTCGTTACAGATGGTATCAGAGCGTTGGTTGTAGGGATCTAGGATGTACATTAGTGTGTCTGACAGAGTCGTTAGGACGCATTAGTGAATCTAGACTACAACCGGATAGTTAATCATTGCATTCTAACTTGCATTTGCTATAGATAGCACTTACTTGACTACCTGTGCATTTTTACTTGAATCATTCTTAGGTGAACCCCATAATGGTACCAAACTTTCATCATACGAATCCGTATTCTGCCACTTTCTGGTAACACACGTGAATTCAAGATTCATACGGGTAAGGATGACGACGACTTCATTCGTTACACTAGTTCGGGAACCTTGTCTCCCGGGTTGTTATTCACCACCGTCCCAGCTTACTATCCACGAGTACTATAAAGTTTCCACCACTATGTAAATCACTAGCCACTACCGATGTTACACCGGTGTTCTTCACTATCTACCACTTCTTGTTACTACCCCCAATACTGTAGAAGAGTATCGTTATCAATACTTATCACTACGGTTGCGTACTACTCGTTATCATAATTCGTTACTCCTTTCATTCCTAAAGACATTATTGGTTGACTTAAACCGCATTGACGTGAACAATCATTTATACACTTCCCTCGGGAAATGTTTCTTCGGAGTTGCACAAATTCTTTCGATCCAATACGAGTCACGTTAGAGACGTCGTTACACTTTGTTCATTTTAAAACTTCACGATCACACAAACTTAGTTCTATGGAGTGATGTGGGAATGGAGGTATGAGTTAGCGTAATATAACGACACTCGATCAATGTGGTTATATTATGGTAAGTCATACCAAAGTTCTAATGACACGTGATGGTGATTGGACTCGATCAACCTAATCACCACCATGTGCCATGTACATGACTTCATTTTTCTTGTTGGACATCTGAAAACTCCGGGAATATTGACAACAATCATACCAAGAACACACCTTTGATTATTGCCGAACCATCTTTATGCTTCCGAATGAATGACAAATTCCTTCAACTTCAAACATATGTTACATGTGTATACTATCTCGTTTTGCACAGTTTTATCGAAGAACTACGAAACGCTTGATATGCTCACATCGAGGCGAAAACTTCTCTCGCATTACACTCATACTTCCGTATAAGGAAATCTTTTATTCTAAATTCTCAATGAAGAGAGAGACTCTTCACGTTATACTAGTATTCGCCACGAGGGTGGATAGTCCTAACGAATGTTTTCAGAAACCGATAAGAAACTTGTCCCAATAAACGTTTTTCAGAAACCGACAAGATGGGAAAACTTGTACAACTATACATTATAGGAATTCTATCTCGACACGGTGTGCCTTCGTCATTTGTTTCGGATCGAGATGCTCGTTTCACTTCTAGATTTCGGAGTGCCTTACAAGAAGCCTTGCGAACATGTTTAAACATGAGTACCGCGTATCATCCACAAACCGATGGACTAAGCAAACATACGATTCAAACCTTGGGAAAACATATCACGAACTTGTATTGTTGACTTTAATTGATTTCCTCTTACAACGATAGTTATCATTCAAGTATTAACACCACACCTTTTCGAAACTTTATATAGACGCAAATGTCATTCTCCTATTCGTTGGACCGAAGTAGGTGACAAGCAAACCACCGGACCCAAACTCATTCATTAAATAACCGTTAAGATCGTTCAAATTCAAGAAAGACCCAAGACGGCCCGTAATCGCCACTATGCCGATGTTAGACGTAAGCCTCTCGAATTCCTAGTGGGTGACTGCGTAATATTAAATATCGCACCTTGGAAAGGTTTAATCCGTTTCGGAAAACGTAGAAAGCTAAATCCGCGATATTTTAATCCTTTTGAAATCTTGGAGCGTATTGGACCCGTTGCATACCATTTCGAACTCCTAACTCAATCGAAATTTCGTTCATCCTACATTCCATGTATCAACTTAAAGAAGTGTCTTGCCGAACAAGAACTTGTTATTCCTTTTCGATGAGCTTACTATCGATGACAAACTTCACTTTCTAGGAGAACCGGTTGAAATTATGAATTGTGAAACCAAACTATAAAACAACGTGAAATCTCGACCGTCAAAGTTCGTTGGAATGCCCAAGGAAGTACCTTCACCCATTCGTAGAATTGACAACGCAAGATTTCGAGGAAGAAACAACGACTACTACTTCCAACTAAATTTCGGGACGAAATTTCTTTTAAGGTGTAGGTAATGTAACATCCCGCATTTTTTCGTTAAATTATTTTAACGCCCGTCTTTTTTTTAGATAATATCTTTCGTTATCTAAATTCGTATCTTTCATTAACTAACGTTCCTAATATTTTTGTTATTTAATTATAACCTCTCTCGTTAATTAGCATTTTTAAAATAATTCGTTCTGTTAATTCACGCACCCGCTTTCAAACTTGGGGGACTAACTTTGCCATTTGGCCAAAGAGATAACTAGTGGGACTAGTCAATCACCTCCTACCTCTCATCCTCTCATTTCTCTCTTATCCCTTTCTTAATACTTTCATTTTTTCTCTCAAACCCCAACAACAAAGATTCATCATCTAATTCGGATCTAGGAAGCTTACAACAAAACGAATCGTACTTTTGAAATCCTCTCTTCATCCTCTATGTTTTGGTACCAATTTCACTAATTGGGGTAAAGTTTCTAAAAACTTTAGATTTCTCTAATTCATTTTATAGACTTGAAATGGTGTTAATTAGTGTCTATGGCTCAAGTCTAACATCGATATGTGATTTGTTTGCTCGATTTTGTTGTTTTGAGTAACTAGCATGAACACTTGAAATGGGTTAGTTTAATCCTTGATTTTGGTTGATTAAATGTTGTTTAAATGTTAACGTTCATGTATTAAATGTGTTACTAGCATCATCAGATTCGTTTTGGTATGTAGGTTGATTTGGAAAAACTTCATTTACAAAATTGTTGAATTCATGATTCTTGGTTAGGGTTTGATGAACTTTAAAATGGATTCTTGGTACATTTAATGCTATGAGATGTTGTTAGTAAGTGTTTAATTGCAACGTATGTTTAATTACCTTCGAAACGGCATATCGTATGTGTAAATTGGAATCCCGAATCATCTTATGAATTTTAAGAACTTGAAACTTTGATAATGGACTTTTAACGATCTTTCGACGAGGTTTTTGTTGTTGTTAAATGTTGAATTGATTGATGAAATGTGTTTAGACATTTTTCTCATCAAAATACCTTTTCAACGATATAAGATACGCATTTTGAGTGTTTTCGGTTCATAAGTTGTGTTTGAAATAAGTTTGGTTCGAGACTTGTCAAATTTTCAGCATCAGTAATCTGTAGTTCATTTGGACGCCGTCCCAAATATTGGACGCCATCCAATCCTTCATTGCTGGACGCCGTCCAGCCATTTTGGACGCCATCCAGATGAACTGCAAAGGGCTGCCAAACTTTGTAAATTTTCGTTTAATTCTAACTATGCTACGCACCTCCGATTAACATGAAACTTGGCCAACATGTTTATATGTGACTACTAATTGAAGAAAAATTGTCGGATACCCGACCCGACCCCGTTGACTTTGACTTTGACTTTGACCAAGTTTGACTTTTAGTCAAACTTAACAAAAAACTTATGCAATCTTTCTAATCTTCTTTTATACTTGATTCTTGCATGAAACTTGACAACGTGTCTCACATGCTATATTAATCGAGTCGTAACGAGCCATAGGACTAATTGAACACATTTTGACCGTGTAACAACCCAAACCAACACCCGACAAAACCTTGTGAAAATACGAAATAAAAAAAAAATTTCTGTTGCAGACCATCGGCGCGCCGCGCCATATGGCCCGCGCGCCGCGCCATATCTGGCTGTCCCCGGGACTTTTAACCGCGAAAAGATTGACTAGTTCCCGGCACTTTTAGACAAAACGCTTTTTACCATACAACCAAATATGTAAAACTAACATGTTTCAAACATAAAATTAAAGTTTTACAAGCGGGGCCCACACGACCCAAATTACAAGTTTAGTACAATTTAGGAGTTTCGACCACCAAAAAGTTTAAGTTCCAAACTACACAATGAGCATGGCGTTTGGGATTAAACTACCCAACTATCGGTCAAACTCCGAGAGCTACTAAAACCAAAAGCGTCCCTTAGCAACAAGCGGGATCCCTAGTCCAAAACGATGCCCTTACCCTTGTCCAACACCGAACCTATAAAAGTGGTAAACAACGAGAGGGTAAGCAAAGCTTAGTGAATGCAATAATTACACATACATATATGTCGCCCATCTATTTGCAATCACAACACAAGATACCTCGTACGAAACGTGTAACACAAAAGCATGTCATCAACCTCAAACACTTAACAAGTCATACTATAACATAACCGAGTTAGCATATACTCAACACAACCATAAATAATTTAGCATGCTAAATATCAACAAATCTTAATATGGTTAACCATGACGCTATGGTGCTACCGGCTCGTGGTTCACACCATACGCATTGAGTCTCACTCGTTTATAGTGCTACCGGCTCGTGGTTCACACTTTGTTTATAGTGCTACCGGCTCGTGCTTCACACTCGATGCTACCGGCTCGTGGTTCACATCAATTATTTTATAGTGCTACCGGCTCGTGGTTCACACTCGATGCTACCGGCTCGTGGTTCACATCAATTTACACACATGCTATGGTACTACCGGCTCGATGGTTCATACCATAACACCCACAAATAAACACGCCATATACACGAATGCATAATTATTCCACTCACCTCAAAATCTCTTGGTGAAAGATAACCGAGCTTGAACACTTCAATGTAACGCACCTATTACATTTATCACAATATCAAAATCACAACTCGAGTTGGTCAACACTCTAAAGCTCACTCCTAGTGTTAATTTGACCCATGGTGCAAATCCGACCCATTTGCACCCTTAACCCTAAAATCGGGTTAACTCATCACAAAACCCTATCATTAACCAAAGTAGGTTCATTACACATTTTAACACTAGTTTAGGCTTCAACCACACATATTAATTAGCTTAGGTTCATTTTGACCCATTTGACACTTTCAAAGTCAACCTACCCATTTTGGGTCAACCACTAACCCATTTACTCCCATTTACATAAATCATGGTGTTCTAGCAATTTTACTAGCTAATTAGGGTTCTCTAACAACAATTAACTCTTCCAAACCCTAGTTAACCCAATATTGAGTCTACATGACTCAAATTACCCTAGAACACCCAAAACACTAACAAAATGGGTTTTATGTTATCTTCACCCCAAACCCTAGCCCTAAATCAAATTAAACAAAGAAATTAAGATTAGAGCATACCACAACTATCACAACGAAGCTAGAGGGAAGGCGAACAACTTTAATGCTTGGACTTAAGCAAGAAACCTTCTTCTTCTTCTCCAAAATGGGGTTTCCCTCACTAAAAGCCACTCTCTCTCTAGAATTGATTTGGATAAGTGTTGGTAGTTGTGGAAGGAGTAAATGAACTCCCCAAAACAGATCTAAGGCATTAAATCCGGCCTCCAAGTGATTTTACCAAAATACCCTCAAAATATCTAATTTAAAAGAAAGAGAGAATCTGTCACAGACAGATGGCGCGGCGCGCCACCAGGCCGCGCGGCGCGCAACTCTCCCAGTCCAGCTCCTTTTGCCTTTTTAAAATATATACAACCAAACCCCGATTCGAGTACCGCACAATACACTTATATACACATGTGTACACTTTAATTATTCGGGTCTTACAACTCTCCCCCACTTATTCGGATTGCGCCCTCGCAATCCAAGCCGCATGACAAGAGGGAAGATACACTAACACAAACTCTTCGGGTTCCCAAGTGAACTAGGAACCCTTGCTACGCCGCCATTGGACTTTAAAAGTCCTCACTTCTTTATGTCTCAACCTCTTAACTTTCTCATCGAGTATGGCGACCGGTTCTTCAACATATTCCAACTTGTTGTTTAGCTTGATCTCGTCTAAAGGCATCCATAAGGAATCATCCGCAAGACACTTACGGAGGTGGGAAACATGGAATGTATTATGGATCCCCGCAAGCTCTTCGGGTAATTCCAATCGATATGCAACTTCGCCAACACGAGCTAAAACCTTGAATGGCCCAATAAACTGAGGAGCTAACTTTCCCCGTTTTCGAAATCGAATAATACCCTTCCATGGTGAAACTTTAAGCATCACCATGTCGCCTTCTTGAAATTCGATCATTCGCCTACGTTTGTCGGCATACGACTTTTGTCTATCTTGAGCCTTCTTCAAATGTTCCCGAATAATATCAATCTTGTTGTTCGTCTCCAAAACCAAATCGGTACTCCCGATCTCTCGTTGACCCACTTCTCCCCAACAAACGGGAGTTCGACATCTACGCCCATAGAGCATCTCATACGGTGGCATCCCGATACTAGTATGATAACTATTATTGTACGAGAATTCCACCAAAGGCAAATGCTCGTCCCAACTACCACCAAAATCAATAATGCACGCCCGTAACATATCTTCTAGATTTTGGTTCGTACGTTCAGTTTGACCGTCCGTTTGAGGATGATACGCCGTGCTCAACTTCAATTGCGTACCCATATCTTCATGAAACTTTTCCCAAAATCGAGATGTAAAACGGGTATCTCGATCCGAGATAATAGATATAGGAACCCCATGACGAGCGACCACTTCCTTGATAAACAACTTAGCCAAGGTCTCCGACGATATTGCTTCTTTAATGGGAAGAAACAAAGCGCTTTTCGTCAACCGATCAACTATATCCCAAATCGAATCATATTGAGTCCTCGCCGTCTTAGGTAACTTAGTGATGAAATCCATGGTAATGTGCTCCCATTTCCACTTCGGGATCTCTAACAGTTGCAACTTACCATACGGCTTTTGGTGCTCGGCTTTAACTTGCAAGCAAGTAACACATCGTTCAACATATTTCACAACATCGCGTTTCATGCCCGGCCACCAATAGTCTTTCTTCAAGTCGTGATACATTTTTGTCGCGCCCGGATGAATAGAATATTTTGACTTATGTGCCTCGTCAAGTAGCACCCGTCGGTAATCACCCATCTTAGGCACCCACACCCTTCCTTGAAAAGACAATAAACCCCGCGGGCCCATAGTAATGAATTCTGATTGGCCCACAATTCGCTCCGCATGCTTATTGTGAACATAAGCCTCTATTTGATCTTCACCCATCTTTTCAAGAAAGTTGTTAGTGATAACCAAACGTAACGATGCTACACGTATCGCCGGATGTTGAGTCTTTCGACTTAATGCATCCGCGACCACATTCGCCTTACCCGGATGATAAAGTATCTCACAATCATAGTCCTTCACCACATCCATCCACCTACGTTGACGATAATTCAAATCTCTTTGAGTGAAAAGATGTTTCAAATTTTTATGATCCGAATATATCGTACACTTGACACCATACAAGTAATGGCGCCAAATTTTCAACGCATGCACAACCGCCGCCATCTCTAAATCGTGAGTCGGGTACCTCGTCTCGTGCTCCTTTAATTGTCGAGAGGCATAAGCAATGACTTTACCCCTTTGCATAAGAACACACCCGAGCCCATTTAAGGAAGCATCACAATAAACTACCATATCTTCGACACCTTCCGGTAACACTAACACCGGAGCCTGACATAACTTCTCTTTTAACAATTGAAAAGCAATTTCTTGCTCGTTCTCCCAAACAAACTTCGCATTCTTCCTTGTCAATTTCGTCAACGAAGAAGCGATCTTAGAAAAATCTTGGATAAACCGACGATAATAACCGGCCAACCCGAGAAAACTCCGGATTTCCGTAGGCGTAGTCGGTCGTCCCCAACTCTTCACCGTCTCAATCTTCCCCGGATCCACTTGGATACCGCCTTCGTTCACAATATGGCCAAGAAATTGGACCTCTCTTAGCCAAAATTCACATTTAGAGAATTTTGCATACAACTTCTCCTTTCTTAATGTCTTCAAAACTTCACGCAAGTGACGTTCATGTTCGTGCATACTTTTCGAGTAGACTAGTATGTCGTCAATGAACACAATGACCGACTTGTCCAACATAGGTTGGCACACCCGGTTCATAAGATCCATGAATGCCGCCGGTGCATTCGTAAGACCAAAAGGAATAACCACAAACTCATAATGCCCATAACGCGTTCGGAAAGCCGTTTTCTCAATGTCTTCCTCACGGACCCGCATTTGATGATAGCCGGACCGTAGGTCGATCTTAGAGAAATACGTCGCGCCTTGAAGTTGATCAAACAAATCGTCAATCCTAGGTAACGGATAACGATTCTTGATCGTCACTTTATTTAACTCACGGTAATTGATGCACATACGCATACTACCATCTTTCTTCTTCACGAATAAGACCGGAGCGCCCCACGGCGAAGCACTCGGTCAGAAAAAACCTTTCTCAAGTAACTCTTGAATTTGATTCAACAACTCTTGCATTTCCGTTGGTGCTAAACGATAAGGAGTTTTAGCGATGGGGGTAGCCCCCGGAACCAACTCAATGCGAAACTCGACTTGTCTTTCCGCCGGAACACCCGGTAACTCATCCGGAAAAACGTCTTCAAACTCATTAACTACCGGAATTTCACGAATAGGTGGTGGCTCATTACGAGTATCAACAACATGAGCAAGGAAAGCCATGCCACCGGTAACAACGGAACGACACGCCCGTGCAAAAGTGCATATCGGCACCGTTCTTCTTCTCTTATCACCATGAATAATCATTTCTCCCCCACTTGGGGCCTTAACACGAATAAACTTGTCATGGCATGCAATATCGGCTCTGTAATGATCGAGCCATTCCATACCAACGACAATATCAAAATCGCCCAAGGTCATTGGAATGAGATTAATTTTAAAAGTTTCGGCACCAAAAACAACATCACAATTCCTACACACATCAACCACTAGCACCGTCTTGCCGTCCGCTATTTCGACTTCTACCGGACGACTTAACTTAGCTAACGGTCTATCAAGTTTAGGCACAAATTTAGGAGAAACAAACGACAAATTTGCACCGCTATCAAAAAGAATTCTCGCCGGATTAGAATTAACCATAAAAGTACCTGAGACAACTTCGTTCGATTGTTTGGCTTCATCATTAGTCATCAAATAGTTGCGACCCCTAGCCGTACCCGCCGCCCTCTCCAACCTTTTCACATTATCATTTCGCAAGTCGGGACACTCCGGCTTCTTATGCCCCTCTTTGCCGCAATTAAAGCAAGTAACCTTGGTCGACGCCTTAGGACATTCGCGAGCCATGTGCCCTCTTTGATTACAATTAAAGCAAGTGGGTCCAAAACTCCCAGAACCACCCTTCTTCGCACTATTAACGCTCTCGGCGCCTCTTTTGGACTTCTTGTTTGAAAAATTCGAATGGCTCGATCCTTCAAACTTCCTTTTCGAAAAAGTAAAATCACTCTTCCTAGGCACCTCCGGCTCAAAACCCCGAGCCAACTCAAACAATTCATCAAAAGTCTTAGCCATACCCCGGCTAATCTTGCCCTTGTAGTCGGCATTCAAGGTACGATAAAAATCTTTCATAAGCTTATGATCATCACCCACATACTCCGGGCAAAAACGAGTCTTTGCCAAGAATGTAGACTTGAGGGTAACTAAATCCATGGAACCTTGTTGCATATGATGCAACTCGTCCCGGTTTCGATCAAGATCGGATGAAGTTCGGTATTCCTTGAAAAACTCTTTCTTGAACTCCTCCCATGTCAAGTCCATGCATTGCTCTTCGCCATACAAATTGATTTTATCATCCCACCACAACTTGCCCTCTTCACGTAACATGCTAGACCCAAACCTCGTCTTCTTCTCGGGAGGACACTCCGCGGTACGGAAGGCCCCCTCGATGTCCGAAATCCAACAAGTACTTTTCAACGGATCCCTCACCCCATTAAACGTCAGAGGTTGAGTATCCTTAAAAATTTTGTAGTGGAAGTCTCTCTTTCCATCACCCCCTTCACCTCGAGGATAAACGTTTCTAGCATCAAGGGCCTCTTCAATAGTGGCCTTCATTCGTTCGTTTATCATTTCGGTCACTTGCCCATCGACCGACTCTTGGAAGACCTTTCGAACGTCCGCAAGAAAATCCGATTTCAACTTCTTAAAGACGGCCTCGACCTTGGTCGAGAACTCGGCGTCTTCACTTGTACTTCCGTTATCGTGATCGGGACCGTTTCTCGTCTTCATTCTATAAAACGAATTAGCTTAAACCACGAAACGAAAGGGCAAATATACACAATTACATACATATACGCCTCACTACCCCATCTCGCTCAACAATCGTCGTACATTGCTTGTTTGACCCGATTTGCACCCGTAGTAATGGTAGCTAGTCATTACTACGCGAGCACGTCGCGCTAACTCGCTAGTACAACGTCCATCTCGCTTGATGATTGCTAAACACAACACAAACAAATAGCGCATGATTAGTTCACATAAACCTATGCACTAATCATTCCGATCCGACCCAAAGTCCTACAAGTCCCGCATAATCACGCACACAAAAGTCTAAGTCTAGGCGCCTATCTCAAGTCACCTAAATCCCTTAGACCATGCTCTGATACCACTTGTAACAACCCAAACCAACACCCGAAAAAACCTTGTGAAAATACGAAATAAAAAAAAAATTCTGTTGCAGACCATCGGCGCGCCGCGCCATATGGCCCGCGCGCCGCGCCATATCTGGCTGTCCCCGGGACTTTTAACCGCGAAAAGATTGACTAGTTCCCGGCACTTTTAGACAAAACGCTTTTTACCATACAACCAAATATGTAAAACTAACATGTTTCAAACATAAAATTAAAGTTTTACAAGCGGGGCCCACACGACCCAAATTACAAGTTTAGTACAATTTAGGAGTTTCGACCACCAAAAAGTTTAAGTTCCAAACTACACAATGAGCATGGCGTTTGGGATTAAACTACCCAACTATCAGTCAAACTCCGAGAGCTACTAAAACCAAAAGCGTCCCTTAGCAACAAGCGGGATCCCTAGTCCAAAACGATGCCCTTACCCTTGTCCAACACCGAACCTATAAAAGTGGTAAACAACGAGAGGGTAAGCAAAGCTTAGTGAATGCAATAATTACACATACATATATATCGCCCATCTATTTGCAATCACAACACAAGATACCTCGTACGAAACGTGTAACACAAAAGCATGTCATCAACCTCAAACACTTAACAAGTCATACTATAACATAACCGAGTTAGCATATACTCAACACAACCATAAATAATTTAGCATGCTAAATATCAACAAATCTTAATATGGTTAACCATGACGCTATGGTGCTACCGGCTCGTGGTTCACACCATACGCATTGAGTCTCACTCGTTTATAGTGCTACCGGCTCGTGGTTCACACTTTGTTTATAGTGCTACCGGCTCGTGGTTCACACTCGATGCTACCGGCTCGTGGTTCACATCAATTATTTTATAGTGCTACCGGCTCGTGGTTCACACTCGATGCTACCGGCTCGTGGTTCACATCAATTTACACACATGCTATGGTACTACCGGCTCGATGGTTCATACCATAACACCCACAAATAAACACGCCATATACACGAATGCATAATTATTCCACTCACCTCAAAATCTCTTGGTGAAAGATAACCGAGCTTGAACACTTCAATGTAACGCACCTATTACATTTATCACAATATCAAAATCACAACTCGAGTTGGTCAACACTCTAAAGCTCACTCCTAGTGTTAATTTGACCCATGGTGCAAATCCGACCCATTTGCACCCTTAACCCTAAAATCGGGTTAACTCATCACAAAACCCTATCATTAACCAAAGTAGGTTCATTACACATTTTAACACTAGTTTAGGCTTCAACCACACATATTAATTAGCTTAGGTTCATTTTGACCCATTTGACACTTTCAAAGTCAACCTACCCATTTTGGGTCAACCACTAACCCATTTACACCCATTTACATAAATCATGGTGTTCTAGCAATTTTACTAGCTAATTAGGGTTCTCTAACAACAATTAACTCTTCCAAACCCTAGTTAACCCAATATTGAGTCTACATGACTCAAATTACCCTAGAACACCCAAAACACTAACAAAATGGGTTTTATGTTCATCTTCACCCCAAACCCTAGCCCTAAATCAAATTAAACAAAGAAATTAAGATTAGAGCATACCACAACTATCACAACGAAGCTAGAGGGAAGGCGAACAACTTTAATGCTTGGACTTAAGCAAGAAACCTTCTTCTTCTTCTCCAAAATGGGGTTTCCCTCACTAAAAGCCACTCTCTCTCTAGAATTGATTTGAATAAGTGTTGGTAGTTGTGGAAGGAGTAAATGAACTCCCCAAAACAGATCTAAGGCATTAAATCCGGCCTCCAAGTGATTTTACCAAAATACCCTCAAAATATCTAATTTAAAAGAAAGAGAGAATCTGTCACAGACAGATGGCGCGGCGCGCCACCAGGCCGCGCGGCGCGCAACTCTCCCAGTCCAGCTCCTTTTGCCTTTTTAAAATATATACAACCAAACCCCGATTCGAGTACCGCACAATACACTTATATACACATGTGTACACTTCAATTATTCGGGTCTTACAACTCTCCCCCACTTATTCGGATTGCGCCCTCGCAATCCAAGCCGCATGACAAGAGGGAAGATACACTAACACAAACTCTTCGGGTTCCCAAGTGAACTAGGAACCCTTGCTACGCCGCCATTGGACTTTAAAAGTCCTCACTTCTTTATGTCTCAACCTCTTAACTTTCTCATCGAGTATGGCGACCGGTTCTTCGACATATTCCAACTTGTTGTTTAGCTCGATCTCGTCTAAAGGCATCCATAAGGAATCATCCGCAAGACACTTACGGAGGTGGGAAACATGGAATGTATTATGGATCCCCGCAAGCTCTTCGGGTAATTCCAATCGATATGCAACTTCCCCAACACGAGCTAAAACCTTGAATGGCCCAATAAACTGAGGAGCTAACTTTCCCCGTTTTCGAAATCGAATAATACCCTTCCATGGTGAAACTTTAAGCATCACCATGTCGCCTTCTTGAAATTCGATCGTTCGCCTACGTTTGTCGGCATACGACTTTTGTCTATCTTGAGCCTTCTTCAAATGTTCCCGAATAATATCAATCTTGTTGTTCGTCTCCAAAACCAAATCGGTACTCCCGATCTCTCGTTGACCCACTTCTCCCCAACAAACGGGAGTTCGACATCTACGCCCATAGAGCATCTCATACGGTGGCATCCCGATACTAGTATGATAACTATTATTGTACGAGAATTCCACCAAAGGCAAATGCTCGTCCCAACTACCACCAAAATCAATAATGCACGCCCGTAACATATCTTCTAGAGTTTGGTTCGTACGTTCGGTTTGACCGTCCGTTTGAGGATGATACGCCGTGCTCAACTTCAATTGCGTACCCATATCTTCATGAAACTTTTCCCAAAATCGAGATGTAAAACGGGTATCTCGATCCGAGATAATAGATATAGGAACCCCATGACGAGCGACCACTTCCTTGATAAACAACTTAGCCAAGGTCTCCGACGATATTGCTTCTTTAATGGGAAGAAACAAAGCTCTTTTCGTCAATCGATCAACTATATCCCAAATCGAATCATATTGAGTCCTCGCCGTCTTAGGTAACTTAGTGATGAAATCCATGGTAATGTGCTCCCATTTCCACTTCGGGATCTCTAACGGTTGCAACTTACCATACGGCTTTTGGTGCTCGGCTTTAACTTGCAAGCAAGTAACACATCGTTCAACATATTTCACAACATCGCGTTTCATGCCCGGCCACCAATAGTCTTTCTTCAAGTCGTGATACATTTTTGTCGCGCCCGGATGAATAGAATATTTTGACTTATGTGCCTCGTCAAGTAGCACCCGTCGGTAATCACCCATCTTAGGCACCCACACCCTTCCTTGAAACGACAATAAACCCCGCGGGCCTATAGTAATGAATTCCGATTGGCCCACAATTCGTTCTGCATGCTTATTGTGAACATAAGCCTCTATTTGATCTTCACCCATCTTTTCAAGAAAGTCGTTAGTGATAACCAAACGTAACGATGCTACACGTATCGCCGGATGTTGAGTCTTTCGACTTAACGCATCCGCGACCACATTCGCCTTACCCGGATGATAAAGTATCTCACAATCATAGTCCTTCACCACATCCATCCACCTACGTTGACGATAATTCAAATCTCTTTGAGTGAAAAGATGTTTCAAATTTTTATGATCCGAATATATCGTACACTTGACACCATACAAGTAATGGCGCCAAATTTTCAACGCATGCACAACCGCCGCCATCTCTAAATCGTGAGTCGGGTACCTCGTCTCGTGCTCCTTTAATTGTCGAGAGGCATAAGCAATGACTTTACCCCTTTGCATAAGAACACACCCGAGCCCATTTAAGGAAGCATCACAATAAACTACCATATCTTCGACACCTTCCGGTAACACTAAGACCGGAGCCTGACATAACTTCTCTTTTAACAATTGAAAAGCAATTTCTTGCTCGTTCTCCCAAACAAACTTCGCATTCTTCCTTGTCAATTTCGTCAACGAAGAAGCGATCTTAGAAAAATCTTGGATAAACCGACGATAATAACCGGCCAACCCGAGAAAACTCCGGATTTTCGTAGGCGTAGTCGGTCGTCCCCAACTCTTCACCGTCTCAATCTTCCCCGGATCCACTTGGATACCGCCTTCGTTCACAATATGGCCAAGAAATTGGACCTCTCTTAGCCAAAATTCACATTTAGAGAATTTTGCATACAACTTCTCCTTTCTTAATGTCTTCAAAACTTCACGCAAGTGACGTTCATGTTCGTGCATACTTTTCGAGTAGACTAGTATGTCGTCAATGAACACAATGACCGACTTGTCCAACATAGGTTGGCACACCCGGTTCATAAGATCCATGAATGTCGCCGGTGCATTCGTAAGACCAAAAGGCATAACCACAAACTCATAATGCCCATAACGCGTTCGGAAAGCCGTTTTCTCAATGTCTTCCTCACAGACCCGCATTTGATGATAGCCGGACCGTAGGTCGATCTTAGAGAAATACGTCGCGCCTTGAAGTTGATCAAACAAATCGTCAATCCTAGGTAACGGATAACGATTCTTGATCATCACTTTATTTAACTCACGGTAATCGATGCACATACGCATACTACCATCTTTCTTCTTCACGAATAAGACCGGAGCGCCCCACGGCGAAGCACTCGGTCGGATAAAACCTTTCTCAAGCAACTCTTGAATTTGATTCAACAACTCTTGCATTTCCGTTGGTGCTAAACGATAAGGAGTTTTAGCGATGGGGGTAGCCCCCGGAACCAACTCAATGCGAAACTCGACTTGTCTTTCCGCCGGAACACCCGGTAACTCATCCGGAAAAACGTCTTCAAACTCATTAACTACCGGAATTTCACGAATAGGTGGTGGCTCATTACGAGTATCAACAACATGAGCAAGGAAAGCCATGCCACCGGTAACAACGGAACGACGCGCCCGTGCAAAAGTGCATATCGGCACCGTTCTTCTTCTCTTATCACCATGAATAATCATTTCTCTCCCACTTGGGGCCTTAACACGAATAAACTTGTCATGGCATGCAATATCGGCTCTGTAATGATCGAGCCAATCCATACCAACGACAATATCAAAATCGCCCAAGGTCATTGGAATGAGATTAATTTTAAAAGTTTCGGCACCAAAAACAACATCACAATTCCTACACACATCAACCACTAGCACCGTCTTGCCGTCCGCTATTTCGAATTCTACCGGACGACTTAACTTAGCTAACGGTCTATCAAGTTTAGGCACAAATTTAGGAGAAACAAACGACAAATTTGCACCGCTATCAAAAAGAATTCTCGCCTGATTAGAATTAACCATAAAAGTACCTGAGACAACTTCGTTCGATTGTTTGGCTTCATCATTAGTCATCAAATAGTTGCGACCCCTAGCCGTACCCGCCGCCCTCTCCAACCTTTTCACATTATCATTTCGCAAGTCGGGACACTCCGGCTTCTTATGCCCCTCTTTGCCGCAATTAAAGCAAGTAACCTTGGTCGACGCCTTAGGACATTCGCGAGCCATGTGCCCTCTTTGATTACAATTAAAGCAAGTGGGTCCAAAACTCCCGGAACCACCCTTCTTCGCACTATTAACGCTCTCGGCGCCTCTTTTGGACTTCTTGTTTGAAAAATTTGAATGGCTCGATCCTTCAAACTTCCTTTTCGAAAAAGTAAAATCACTCTTCCTAGGCACCTCCGGCTCAAAACCCCGAGCCAACTCAAACAATTCATCAAAAGTCTTAGCCATACCCCGGCTAATCTTGCCCTTGTAGTCGGCATTCAAGGTATGATAAAAATCTTTCATAAGCTTATGATCATCACCCACATACTCCGGGCAAAAACGAGTCTTTGCCAAGAATGTAGACTTGAGGGTAACTAAATCCATGGAACCTTGTTGCAAATGATGCAACTCGTCCCGGATTCGATCAAGATCGGATGAAGTTCGGTATTCCTTGAAAAACTCTTTCTTGAACTCCTCCCATGTCAAGTCCATGCATTGCTCTTCGCCATACAAATTGATTTTATCATCCCACCACAACTTGCCCTCTTCATGTAACATGTTAGACCCAAACCTCGTCTTCTTTTCGGGAGGACACTCCGCGGTACGGAAGGCCCCCTCGATGTCCGAAATCCAACAAGTACTTTTCAACGGATCCCTCACCCCATTAAACGTCGGAGGTTGAGTATCCTTAAAATTTTTGTAGTGGAAGTCTCTCTTTCCATCACCCCCTTCACCTCGAGGATAAACGTTTCTAGCATCAAGGGCCTCTTCAATAGTGGCCTTCATTCGTTCGTTTATCATTTCGGTCACTTGCCCATCGACCGACTCTTGGAAGACCTTTCGAACGTCCGCAAGAAAATCCGATTTCAACTTCTTAAAGACGGCCTCGACCTTGGTCGAGAACTCGGCGTCTTCACTTGTACTTCCGTTATCGTGATCGGGACCATTTCTCGTCTTCATTCTATAAAACGAATTAGCTTAAACCACGAAACGAAAGGGCAAATATACACAATTACATACATATACGCCTCACTACCCCATCTCGCTCAACAATCGTCGTACATTGCTTGTTTGACCCGATTTGCACCCGTAGTAATGGTAGCTAGTCATTACTACGCGAGCACGTCGCGCTAACTCGCTAGTACAACGTCCATCTCGCTTGATGATTGCTAAACACAACACAAACAAATAGCGCATGATTAGTTCACATAAACCTATGCACTAATCATTCCGATCCGACCCAAAGTCCTACAAGTCCCGCATAATCACGCACACAAAAGTCTAAGTCTAGGCGCCTATCTCAAGTCACCTAAATCCCTTAGACCATGCTCTGATACCACTTGTAACAACCCAAACCAACACCCGACAAAACCTTGTGAAAATACGAAATAAAAAAAAAAAATCTGTTGCAGACCATCGGCGCGCCGCGCCATATGGCCCGCGCGCCGCGCCATATCTGGCTGTCCTCGGGACTTTTAACCGCAAAAAGATTGACTAGTTCCCGGCACTTTTAGACAAAACGCTTTTTACCATACAACCAAATATGTAAAACTAACATGTTTCAAACATAAAATTAAAGTTTTACAAGCGGGGCCCACACGACCCAAATTACAAGTTTAGTACAATTTAGGAGTTTCGACCACCAAAAAGTTTAAGTTCCAAACTACACAATGAGCATGGCGTTTGGGATTAAACTACCCAACTATCGGTCAAACTCCGAGAGCTACTAAAACCAAAAGCGTCCCTTAGCAACAAGCGGGATCCCTAGTCCAAAACGATGCCCTTACCCTTGTCCAACACCGAACCTATAAAAGTGGTAAACAACGAGAGGGTAAGCAAAGCTTAGTGAATGCAATAATTACACATACATATATATCGCCCATCTATTTGCAATCACAACACAAGATACCTCGTACGAAACGTGTAACACAAAAGCATGTCATCAACCTCAAACACTTAACAAGTCATACTATAGCATAACCGAGTTAGCATATACTCAACACAACCATAAATAATTTAGCATGCTAAATATCAACAAATCTTAATATGGTTAACCATGACGCTATGGTGCTACCGGCTCGTGGTTCACACCATACGCATTGAGTCTCACTCGTTTATAGTGCTACCGGCTCGTGGTTCACACTTTGTTTATAGTGCTACCGGCTCGTGGTTCACACTCGATGCTACCGGCTCGTGGTTCACATCAATTATTTTATAGTGCTACCGGCTCGTGGTTCACACTCGATGCTATCAGCTCGTGGTTCACATCAATTTACACACATGCTATGGTACTACCGGCTCGATGGTTCATACCATAACACCCACAAATAAACACGCCATATACACGAATGCATAATTATTCCACTCACCTCAAAATCTCTTGGTGAAAGATAACCGAGCTTGAACACTTCAATGTAACGCACCTATTACATTTATCACAATATCAAAATCACAACTCGAGTTGGTCAACACTCTAAAGCTCACTCCTAGTGTTAATTTGACCCATGGTGCAAATCCGACCCATTTGCACCCTTAACCCTAAAATCGGGTTAACTCATCACAAAACCCTATCATTAACCAAAGTAGGTTCATTACACATTTTAACACTAGTTTTAGGCTTCAACCACACATATTAATTAGCTTGGGTTCATTTTGACCCATTTGACACTTTCAAAGTCAACCTACCCATTTTGGGTCAACCACTAACCCATTTACACCCATTTACATAAATCATGGTGTTCTAGCAATTTTACTAGCTAATTAGGGTTCTCTAACAACAATTAACTCTTCCAAACCCTAGTTAACCCAATATTGAGTCTACATGACTCAAATTACCCTAGAACACCCAAAACACTAACAAAATGGGTTTTATGTTCATCTGCACCCCAAACCCTAGCCCTAAATCAAATTAAACAAAGAAATTAAGATTAGAGCATACCACAACTATCACAACGAAGCTAGAGGGAAGGCGAACAACTTTAATGCTTGGACTTAAGCAAGAAACCTTCTTCTTCTTCTCCAAAATGGGGTTTCCCTCACTAAAAGCCACTCTCTCTCTAGAATTGATTTGGATAAGTGTTGGTAGTTGTGGAAGGAGTAAATGAACTCCCCAAAACTGATCTAAGGCATTAAATCCGGCCTCCAAGTGATTTTACCAAAATACCCTCAAAATATCTAATTTAAAAGAAAGAGAGAATCTGTCACAGACAGATGGCGCGGCGCGCTACCAGGCCGCGCGGCGCGCAACTCTCCCAGTCCAGCTCCTTTTGCCTTTTTAAAATATATACAACCAAACCCCGATTCGAGTATCGCACAATACACTTATATACACATGTGTACACTTCAATTATTCGGGTCTTACAGACCGACCTTGTGTCATAACCGTAATTGATACAACTGAATTGTTTAGGTCAAGGCTAAACAACTTTCATTGCACAACGTTTAATTACAAGTACTTTGGCATGCAACTACGGTGAGATCATAGTCCCATCTTTTCAACAACTTTTATACTTTAAATCATGGGATGAGAAACATATACGGTTTATATTTTTATACTTTGAACACAAGTACGAAAACAAACATTCCACAGCGAGTTAGAACAAAAAGCCTCAATTCAATTATCATTAGTTACACTTGCAGGGTGTAAACGTGAACTTATGTTATGTGATCGCATGGGCTTGACGAGCCCTCATTCGGACGGTTCGCTACCGTTAGTGGATGAAATATATTTTCGGGTATAGTGTAGGTTCTAACACTAATTCAATGGGGTTCGTATACAGTTAAGTCTTGATAATTGGGTGCTCGCGAACATACTTTTGGAATGCAAACGATTTGGATAATCAACTATACAAAATCTTGTGGTTCAAAAACAACGTTTATAAATACACCTATGATTTCACCAACGTTTTTCGTTGACAATTTTCTATATGTTTCTCAGGTTCATACTTGGCTACTTGATACATGCTTTCGCCTACACTTATACTTGTTTGGGGTCAAGCATACATGCATACACTTTGATTTCTTGCTTGGGGTCAAGCATACATACATACATACATACACTATTGATAGCATTCGAGATTTACAATTTATATTACGTCGCAAATTATTTCATTTATACTTTATAACTTTTATAAACTTAAACTATTTGTCGAACCGTTTGGTAACTAAACTTTGTAAGTCTTACACGTTTCAAATGAATGCGACATAATTTTGGTCAAACGCGTCTCATTTTGGGACTATGACCACGTAACGGGACCTAAGTTAACGACGCCGTCAATGACGTTTTTGCCGGGTCATTACAGTGTAATCTAAAATAGTAAATGAATCAGCTTAAAGGGTTTGTGGGACACAATCATCCACAACAATCGCGGGATGCGCTCACTTACATCATGCTCCTTTATACCAATAAAGACGTCTGCCATATCAGAAAGTACTCATCGGGCATGTTTTTCAGGATGCATTCACTTACAATAAATCACGCCGAGAAGGGAAATTAATCTTAAAGAATCTAATATAATCTTAAGTACGACAAATTAGTAACTTCTGAGAGTGATAGTGAGTCATAGTAAAAAAGATATCTTTAAACTCAATTAATCTAAATATGTTCTAAATCGTACTAGCATCCTGTCAGCTACGCTAAAAACTTGGTATTTCTCTAACACTCAGGTCACATTTTCGGGGCGTGATTGATAACGAGAGGCACATACTCGTGGTGTTTTATAATCTGTAAGCGTTAAAGCCTAGAATTGTTATCTCATATTGCAATTAACACTTATATACTAAAAGTGGTGGCGAGTCGTCGCTTCAGTTATATCGGATTGTCGTTTTGAGTTTGCGTTCACATTACAAACGGTCCCTCAACTTCGACTATATTTACACAACGGCCCCTCAAATTTACACTTTTTCAGGGGTAAAAAGTGTAAATATATAATTTTATTAAAACAAAAGAAACTAATTCCACCCGAATTTATAACGGGCTCTATCTTCTCGCTCGGTGCGAGTTAAATTTTTTAGAGACCACCGTTCAACTCGAAAAAATCTTACCAACCCAACGGGACTAATTATATGCAAAACGGACACTTTTTAAAAAACGCTAAACACAACGACAACCCGTATCTTCCCGCTCGCCACGAGTTAAATTTTTTCGACGGCAGCGTCAGACTCGAAATAATTTTATGAACAAAACGAAACTAACCACGTTCGAAACGAACACTTTTTAAAAAACGCTAAACACAACGACAGCCCGTATCTTTCTGTTCGCCGGGAGTTAAATTTTTCCGACAGCACCGTTACACTCTAAAAAATTTATTGAACAAAACTAACTACGTTAGAAACGGATACTTTTTAAAAAATGCTTAACACAACGGCATCTAAAACGGCACTTAACACATGGGTCGTGTTCCCCTCTGTAAATACATAACGCTACGTTAAATATGAATACGCAGGCCGAAAGCACCCGCCGCAACGCGCGGTCCGGTCCGGACTAGTTACACCTAAAGTTAATATGTGCTAAGTATGATCTAGGTTCGCTCTTCAAGACGATCGAATTTGAAACAGAGCTTACTTGGATAATTAGTTATTCAAGATAAGGTTTTAGATAATCGGATGTTTGATTGGTGTTTATGTAATTAAAACTGATAAAAGGAATAATATAAACTAGTGAAATGACCCGTGAAATTACGGGTTTGTTTAAATAAAACAGTTTAACGATGTGTTTAATGTATTAAGTGAACGTAAATGCTAAAGTAATTTAGTTTAATGGCCCGTGGAACCACATATTCTAACTAAGAAACTTGTCATTGTTTTTACAAACATATTGATATACTTAACTTAGTCAGAATAAATAAACTACATTTAACATATAATAATACTCCCTTCGTTCGACTACAAGTATCTAGTTACTTTTTGCATAAAGTTTTAAAAAATTTCACTAACTTCATTCTCCACCAATCAGAAATCTTTTCTCTCCAGAATAACCTCTTGTGATTGATTGAAATATCAAGTAGATACTTGAAATGGACAGCCCAAAATACAAAATTTGGATCATTATCATTATTGTAGTAACATCGTTGTATATGTATGTAAATCAGTATTGTTATCTCATCATATTGTTGGTCAAAACAATAACTGAAATGCTACCAGTGATGTGAGCAAAAGAAGTAAACAATTGTAATTAGTTAGATGTACATATCAATATTTTGACGAAACGTGATTTATAGTATCTGTAGTCTATCAATTAACAGAAATTAACAACAATAAAAAAAATTCCAGTCAGCTAAAGATATATAAAGATAACTAATAGTGATCACATTATGTATTCTCGCCTTATAATAGCTTTATATCGTTGAGGAGAATTAGATGATTAGCATGTATTGATTATGGTAGTTAATATCATAGTACATAGCTCGGAGAAGAAGAAAAAGCAAGCATGAATAATTGCCGCTAAAAAAATTAGGGCATAAAGACGTATCACATTAAGATTGAATAAATGAGTAAATATGATGAGTTTATATGTTTAAAATGGGCTCATATGATATAATCATATTTAAGTGGGTAAATATGTTATTATTAAAGTTAAGAAGGGTATATATGATAAAAACTCTAAATAAATAATAAAATATTTAATTAATGTTAATGACATCATCAAGATGGCTTAAATTTTTTTCTTTTTCTTTTTGATTTTTTTTAACAAAGAAAATAGTCTATTAATGACATCATCATTATAGGATTTCAATCTCATTTAGATCCGAGAATTATTTGTTAATGAAGAGCAACTTATGTTAAGTTGTTCACCATCAACGTGAATCAGTTTACTCGTGCGTCTCGTGCGTCTGCCCTATCTGAAATATGTACGATCAAACACATTTAAGAAAACACTAGATAAACATCTTATTTATATGGTAATGACTAAAAACAAAATAAAGCAGGAAAAATCTCACTTTCTTCTTTCAAAATTTGAAGATATAAGTTATAATAGTTTAATGACCTGTAAATTCATGGATTTGAAACAATAACCTCTAACTAAATAAATTATTAAATCAAAGTAATTACATTTGAAACATCATTAAATGAACTTTCATAACACATGTTGAGTGTAGATTGCATTCAAAGGAAATGAGAGTAAATCCCACCTTCATTAGAGCCCACATGCTAAAACGTGATCAGTATTCCAAATAAAGCAATTAGGCATTACCAATTTCTAACATGTCGGGATCTAAAAAAAAAGTGAAAATGAACAAATTAACGTACTCCGATATAATCAATTGGCAGTGATTGATACTACACATTCAAATAGCTCTACCATTCCACGCACCCGGTCGAACGCCCATTCGTCCTTAATATCAACAATAGAAGTCATTAAGAAAGAGAAATTAGTTAACTAACTAAAGACATTAGTTGTTGTTGTAAAATGTGTGAACCTGTCATGAGATGGTCATGATGTAACTTTGAATCATAAAAAAAATACTTGTGCCACTTGTCATGAAATGTTGAATACGTAACTTTATTGGATAAGTTAGGATAATGCAACATAATAAGACGGCAAGACCTGTTGGATATATAAGATACTGCCTATTGATCAATATCGGTTCTAACAAAACCATATCAACTTATTTCCCTAGCATCCCGACCCCGCCAAATCACGAATTGTTCAACCCATACCAAGACCTATTGGACATATGATATATTACAGAATGTTCCATCTGATGAATTTATTTGCTTACAGCGCAAATGACCAAAAGTTTATATTCGGTAACCCAGTGCAAATGACTAACATCCAAACGTATTGAAACCGATGGAAGAATTATCCTAAATAAATAATAAACGGACTCTAATTATCGTGTATTAAAGTCACGTGTAAACTACTCATAATACAAACATTCTTCAAGTTTACTAAAATATACATTCAATTGAACAAAATCAAAGTGTTTGGAATAAATTCTATATATACATTAGTATAAGAAGTTTACACACAAGTTTTAAGCTTTATCTATATGCCATAGATTTACCAGTGTCATTGTTTCAAATTTCAATCAAACCATCACCAACACGAATCCAAAGGAAAAAAAACTACCTAATAGTAATTAGATAAAAATCCTCAAAAACAATATCAATATGGTCTAGTTACTCAATTTCGCAAACGTAAATTCAGGAGTAAGTTGGCCAAGAAGTTGGTAATCCTACAAAACAATAAGCATGTGGCAATTACCTTAATTACCACCATTAACCATGGTTTGAGTGAACGACTCGTCGAGAAGATTAGGCGCCTTTTACGATACCACAAATGATCGATGAACTGGTTGGATGATTCTTTGAACTCTGGTTGTAAAATACGGCTTCGTTATCTTCACAAGGGTTGTCGGGACTTCCATTATTGCTCCACGATCCTTCTGTTTCTTTGTTTGAATTCACCATGGGTAATAAACTGTTTAGTTCTTGACACTTTAAGGCCATCAACTGAAATGAAATATAAAAGAAATATAAATATAAGATACTTATTAATATCAATAGAGATAATATTGATACGATATAGTTAAAACTAGTTGGGCGACCTGGCTTTGTGCCGGTTCTTCACCCTTAATTAACATTAATTACATAACTAATCATTGAGAAAGTAATTATTTATCATTTTTTTTCTTTTTCGTTTTGCCGAGGAAGGACCAAAAATAGTTATGTGATTGATTTGTAATAAGCGTGTCGTCTTGTCGAGAGAAAAGATTCAAATGCTCAATCAATTACGTGAGACGTACATCAACGATTGGTACAAACTATTTAATAAAATAGGAAAAACTATATATATATATATATATATATATATATATATATATATATATATATATATATATATATATATATATATATATATATATATATATATATATATATATATATATATATGTACACATATATATATATATATATGTACACATATATATATATATATAGATATATATATATATGTATATATATATATAACAATAAAACAGTTATTAAAAAAATGAGTTACGTAGTTAATTTATAATAAGGGAAAAAGTTAAACAGTAATAAAGTGGAAAATTATGTGATTGATTTAATAATAATAATAATAATAATAATAATAATAATAGTAATAGTAGTAATAATAATAATTATAATGAAGAGTTATTAGATGGAAAAAATTATGTGGTTAATTTATAATGAATGAGAAGTTTAATGGGTAAATTGTAAAATGTGAAAAGTTTGTGGTAAGTTTATAAAATGGATAAAGTGAACTATTATAATAAGTGTGTATGAATTGTAAAAAAATAAAAAGTTTGTGGTGGATTTGTGAAACTTGTAAAAGTTAATATTCATTTACCCTATACCTTTTAGATATATAGAATAATATCAAAAAAGATAAATTTCAATCATATGAGTTTACAATAAACAGAACTAAAACACGAATGGACATTGCGCTGCCTTTATGTCAATAGAGTTATTTCTATATGATCAGTATTGCCATCACCATCATCTCGCATATCATCAACTTATGATCAGTTAAGTAGACCATGTAATGCCTGAAAAGTAAAGTGAAATATGTTAATTCATGAGAACATTAAGCAAATAATATGCTATGAAGATATAGTTAAACTGACAATAGAGACTGTTTTTCCCTTTTTTCTTCCAGGCATTCAAACAAACACTTGGAGTGCAAGCGAAAGTTTGTGTTCACAAAAAAACCTACAGCAAAAACTCTTGATCCAGGACCTAAACAATCAATCAATCATCATCACCATCATGCTATACATTTACAATATTTAAAGTTAAATAAAGTGACAAATGATGATACCAAGGTGGTTGTATCTTTTGAACAGCATGAAAGTCCGGATGATTCACTATTTTTAATGTAATTAACATCGATGGTACTGTAATCCATCCCTGATGAATAATTATATACCTATAAGATAGATTGTTGAAGACTCTACTTGTTTTGCCGGCTTCAATAAATTACATAGATTGTTTCTTGTTCAGAATCCAGACTGACACTTCCAAGAGATTCTTCAACTGACTAAAACACAACATATAGAAGTAATTTAGTTTAATAATCAAATAGAATGTAGCGACCCGACAAAATCGTCATTGACGGCGCCGTCTACTTAGGTCCCGTTTGAAATGTCCCGTTCTTATTGATTAAAAACGTTCCATATTAATTGATTTCGTTGCGAGGTTTTGACCTCTATATGAGACGTTTTTCAAAGACTGCATTCATTTTAAAACAAACCATAACCTTTATTTCATCAATAAAGGTTTAAAAAGCTTTACGTAGATTATCAAATAATGATAATCTAAAATATCCTGTTTACACACGACCATTACATAATGGTTTACAATACAAATATGTTACAACAAAATAAGTTTCTTGAATGCAGTTTTTACACAATATCATACAAGCATGGACTCCAAATCTCGTCCTTATTTAAGTATGCGACAGCGGAAGCTCTTAATAATCACCTGAGAATAAACATGCTTAAAACGTCAACAAAAATGTTGGTGAGTTATAGGTTTAACCTATATATATATCTAATCATAATAATAGACCACAAGATTTCATATTTCAATACACATCCCATACATAGAGATAAAAATCATTCATATGGTGAACACCTGGTAACCGACATTAACAAGATGCATATTTAAGAATATCCCCATCATTCCGGGACACCCTTCGGATATTATATAAATTTCGAAGTACTAAAGCATCCGGTACTTTGGATGGGGTTTGTTAGGCCCAATAGATCTATCTTTAGGATTCGCGTCAATTAGGGTGTATGTTCCCTAATTCTTAGATTACCAGACTTAATAAAAAGGGGCATATTCGATTTCGATAATTCAACCATAGAATGTAGTTTCACGTACTTGTGTCTATTTTGTAAATCATTTATAAAACCTGCATGTATTCTCATCCCAAAAATATTAGATTTTAAAAGTGGGACTATAACTCACTTTCACAGATTTTTACTTCGTCGGGAAGTAAGACTTGGCCACTGGTTGATTCACGAACCTATAACAATATATACATATATATCAAAGTATGTTCAAAATATATTTACAACACTTTTAATATATTTTGATGTTTTAAGTTTATTAAGTCAGCTGTCCTCGTTAGTAACCTACAACTAGTTGTCCACAGTTAGATGTACATAAATAAATCGATAAATATTATCTTGAATCAATCCACGACCCAGTGTATACGTATCTCAGTATTGATCACAACTCAAACTATATATATTTTGGAATCAACCTCAACCCTGTATAGCTAACTCCAACATTCACATATAGAGTGTCTATGGTTGTTCCGAAATATATATAGATGTGTTGACATGATAGGTCGAAACATTGTATACGTGTCTATGGTATCTCAAGATTACATAATATACAATACAAGTTGATTAAGTTATGGTTGGAATAGATTTGTTACCAATTTTCACGTAGCTAAAATGAGAAAAATTATCCAATCTTGTTTTACCCATAACTTCTTCATTTTAAATCCGTTTTGAGTGAATCAAATTGTTATGGTTTCATATTGAACTCTATTTTATGAATCTAAACAGAAAAAGTATAGGTTTATAGTCGGAAAAATAAGTTACAAGTCGTTTTTGTAAAGGTAGTCATTTCAGTCGAAAGAACGACGTCTAGATGACCATTTTAGAAAACATACTTCCACTTTGAGTTTAACCATAATTTTTGGATATAGTTTCATGTTCATAATAAAAATCATTTTCTCAGAATAAAAACTTTTAAATCAAAGTTTATCATAGTTTTTAATTAACTAACCCAAAACAGCCCGCGGTGTTACTACGACGGCGTAAATCCGGTTTTACGGTGTTTTTCGTGTTTCCAGGTTTTAAATCATTAAGTTAGCATATCATATAGATATATAACATGTGTTTAGTTGATTTTAAAAGTCAAGTTAGAAGGATTAACTTTTGTTTGCGAACAAGTTTAGAATTAACTAAACTATGTTCTAGTGATTACAAGTTTAAACCTTCGAATAAGATAGCTTTATATGTATGAATCGAATGATGTTATGAACATCATTACTACCTTAAGTTCCTTGGATAAACCTACTGGAAAAGAGAAAAATGGATCTAGCTTCAACGGATCCTTGGATGGCTCGAAGTTCTTGAAGCAGAATCATGATACGAAAACAAGTTCAAGTAAGATCATCACTTGAAATAAGATTGTTATAGTTATAGAAATTGAACCAAAGTTTGAATATGATTATTACCTTGTATTAGAATGATAACCTACTGTAAGAAACAAAGATTTCTTGAGGTTGGATGATCACCTTACAAGATTGGAAGTGAGCTAGCAAACTTGAAAGTATTCTTGATTTTATGTAACTAGAACTTGTAGAATATATGAAGAACACTTAGAACTTGAAGATAGAACTTGAGAGAGATCAATTAGATGAAGAAAATTGAAGAATGAAAGTGTTTGTAGGTGTTTTTGGTCGTTGGTGTATGGATTAGATATAAAGGATATGTAATTTTGTTTTCATGTAAATAAGTCATGAATGATTACTCATATTTTTGTAATTTTATGAGATATTTCATGCTAGTTGCCAAATGATGGTTCCCACATGTGTTAGGTGACTCACATGGGCTGCTAAGAGCTGATCATTGGAGTGTATATACCAATATTACATACATCTAAAAGATGTGTATTGTACGAGTACGAATACGGGTGCATACGAGTAGAATTGTTGATGAAACTGAACGAGGATGTAATTGTAAGCATTTTTGTTAAGTAGAAGTATTTTGATAAGTGTATTGAAGTCTTTCAAAAGTTTATAAATACATATTAAAACACTACATGTATATACATTTTAACTGAGTCGTTAAGTCATCGTTAGTCGTTACATGTAAGTGTTGTTTTGAAACCTTTAGGTTAACGATCTTGTTAAATGTTGTTAACCCAATGTTTATAATATCAATGAGATTTTAAATTATTATATTATCATGATATTATCATGTATGAATATCTCTTAATATGATATATATACATTAAATGTCTTTACAACGATAATCGTTACATATATGTCTCGTTTAAAAATCATTAAGTTAGTAGTCTTGTTTTTACATATGTAGTTCATTATTAATATACTTAATGATATGTTTACTTATCATAGTATCATGTTAACTATATATATATCCATATATATGTCATCATATAGTTTTTACAAGTTTTAACGTTCGTGAATCACCGGTCAACTTGGGTGGTCAATTGTCTATATGAAACATATTTCAATTAATAAAGTCTTAACAAGTTTGATTGCTTAACATGTTGGAAACATTTAATCATGTAAATATCAATCTCAATTAATATATATAAACATGGAAAAGTTCGGGTCACTACAGTACCTACCCGTTAAATAAATTTCGTCCCGAAATTTTAAGCTGTTGAAGGTGTTGACGAATCTTCTGGAAATAGATGCGGGTATTTCTTCTTCATCTGATCTTCACGCTCCCAGGTGAACTCGGGTCCTCTACGAGCATTCCATCGAACCTTAACAATTGGTACCTTGTTTTGCTTAAGTCTTTTAACCTCACGATCCATTATTTCGACGGGTTCTTCGATGAATTGAAGTTTTTCGTTGATTTGGATTTCATCTAACGGAATAGTGAGATCTTCTTTAGCAAAATATTTCTTCAAATTCGAGACGTGCAAAGTGTTATGTACAGTCGCGAATTGTTGAGGTAACTCAAGTCGGTAAGCTACTGGTCCGACACGATCAATAATCTTGAATGGTCCAATATACCTTGGATTTAATTTCCCTCGTTTACCAAATCGAACAAAGCCTTTCCAAGGTGCAACTTTAAGCATGACCATCTCTCCAATTTCAAATTCTATATTTTTTCTTTTATTGTCAGCGTAGCTCTTTTGTCGACTTTGGGCTGTTTTCAACCGTTGTTGAATTTGGATGATCTTCTCGGTAGTTTCTTGTATAATCTCCGGACCTGTAATCTGTCTATCCCCCACTTCACTCCAACAAATCGGAGACCTGCACTTTCTACCATAAAGTGCTTCAAACGGCGCCATCTCAATGCTTGAATGGTAGCTGTTGTTGTAGGAAAATTCTGCTAACGGTAGATGTCGATCCCAACTATTTCCGAAATCAATAACACATGCTCGTAGTATGTCTTCAAGCATTTGTATTGTCCTTTCACTCTGCCCATCAGTTTGTGGATGATAGGCAGTACTCATGTCTAGACGAGTTCCTAATGCTTGCTGTAATGTCTGCCAGAATCTTGAAATAAATCTGCCATCCCTATCAGAGATAATAGAGATTGGTATTCCATGTCTGGAGACGACTTCCTTCAAATACAGTCGTGCTAACTTCTCCATCTTGTCATCTTCTCTTATTGGCAGGAAGTGTGCTGATTTGGTGAGACGATCAACTATTACCCAAATAGTATCAAAACCACTTGCAGTCCTTGGTAATTTAGTGATGAAATCCATGGTAATGTTTTCCCATTTCCATTCCGGGATTTCAGGTTGTTGAAGTAGACCTGATGGTTTTTGATGCTCAGCTTTGACCTTAGAACACGTCAAACATTTTCCTACGTATTTAGCAACATCGGCTTTCATACCCGGCCACCAAAAATGTTTCTTGAGATCCTTGTACATCTTCTCCGTTCCAGGATGTATTGAGTATCTGGTTTTATGAGCTTCTCTAAGTACCATTTCTCTCATATCTCCAAATTTTGGTACCCAAATCCTTTCAGCCCTATACCGGGTTCCGTCTTCCCGAATATTAAGATGCTTCTCCGATCCTTTGGGTATTTCATCCTTTAAATTTCCCTCTTTTAAAACTCCTTGTTGTGCCTCCTTTATTTGAGTAGTAAGGTTATTGTGAATCATAATATTCATAGATTTTACTCGAATGGGTTCTCTGTCCTTCCTGCTCAAGGCGTCGGCTACCACATTTGCCTTCCCCGGGTGGTAACGAATCTCAAAGTCATAATCATTCAACAATTCAATCCACCTACGCTGCCTCATATTCAGTTGTTTCTGATTAAATATGTGTTGAAGACTTTTGTGGTCGGTATATATAATACTTTCGACCCCATATAAGTAGTGCCTCCAAGTCTTTAATGCAAAAACAACCGCACCTAATTCCAAATCATGCGTAGTATAATTCTGTTCGTGAATCTTCAATTATCTAGACGCATAAGCAATTACTTTCATTCGTTGCATTAATACACAACCGAGACCTTGCTTTGAGGCGTCACAATATATCACAAAATCATCATTCCCTTCAGGTAATGACAATATAGGTGCCGTAGTTAACTTTTTCTTTAACAATTGAAACGCTTTCTCTTGTTCATCTTTTCATTCAAATGTCTTCCCTTTATGCGTTAATGCAGTCAAGGGTTTTGCTATTCTGGAAAAGTCTTGGATGAACCTTCTGTAGTAACCCGCTAGTCCTAAAAACTAGCGTATGTGTTTCGGAGTTTTCGGGGTTTCCCACTTTTCAACGGTTTCGATCTTTGCTGGATCCACCTGAATACCTTCTTTGTTCACTATGTGACCGAGGAATTGAACTTCTTCCAACCAAAATGCACACTTTGAAAACTTAGCGTACAGTTTTTCTTTTCTCAGCAACTCTAGCACTTTTCTCAAATGTTCTTCGTGCTCTTGATCATTCTTCGAGTAAATAAGTATGTCATCGATGAAAACAATGACAAACTTGTCAAGATATGGCCCACACACTCGGTTCATGAGGTCCATGAACACAGCTGGTGCGTTAGTCAATCCAAACGGCATAACCATAAACTCGTAATGACCGTAACGCGTCCTAAAAGCAGTCTTTGGAATATCATCCTCCTTCACCCGCATTTGATGATATCCAGAACGTAAATCGATCTTTGAATAAACAGACGAGCCTTGTAGTTGATCAAATAAGTCGTTGATTCTCGGTAGTGGGTAGCGGTTCTTGATGGTAAGTTTGTTCAACTCTCGGTAGTCGATACAGAACCTGAATGTACCATCTTTCTTCTTGACAAACAAAACAGGAGCTCTCCACGGTGATGTGCTTGGTCGAATGAAACCACGCTCTAAAAGTTCTTGTAATTGGCTCTGAAGTTCCTTCATTTCTCTAGGTGCGAGTCTGTATGGAGCACGAGCTATTGGTGTAGCTCCCGGTACAAGGTCTATTTGAAATTCAACGGATCGGTGTGGAGGTAGTCCCGGTAATTCTTTCGGAAATACATCGAGAAATTCTTTTGCGACGGGAATATCATTGATGTTCTTTTCTTCAGAATTCACTTTCTCGACGTGTGCTAGTACATCATAGCAACCTTTTCTTATTAGTTTTTGTGCCTTCAGGTTACTAATAAGATTTAACTTCGCGTTGCTCTTTTCTCCGTACACCATTAAGGGTTTTCCTTTTTCTCGTATAATGCGAATTGCATTTTTGTAACAAACGATCTCTGCTTTCACTTCTCTCAACCAGTCCATACCGATTACCACATCAAAACTCCCTAACTCTACTGGTATCAAGTCAATCTTAAATGTTTCGCTAACCAGTTTAATTTCTCGATTCCGACATATATTATCTGCTGAAATTAATTTACCATTTGCTAATTCGAGTAAAAATTTACTATCCAAAGGCGCCAATGGGTAACTTAATTTAGCACAAAATTCTCTACTCATATAGCTTCTATCCGCACCCGAATCAAATAAAACATAAGCAGATTTATCGTCAATAAGAAACGTACCCGTAACAAGCTCCGGGTCTTCCTGTGCCTCTGCCGCATTAATATTGAAAACTCTTCCGCGGCCTTGTCCATTCGTGTTCTCCTGGTTCGGGCAATTTCTAATAATGTGGCCCGGTTTTCCACATTTATAACAAACTACATTGGCATAACTTGCTTCAACACTACTTTCTCCACCATTACTCGTTCTGACACCATTTGTTCCTTTCGTTCTGTTAACCCCTGGTCCGTAGACCTCACACTTCACCGCGCTATGACCATTTCTTTTACACTTGTTGCAAAATTTGGTGCAGAACCCCGAGTGATACTTTTCACACCTTTGGCATAGCTGCTTCTGATTATTGTTGTTGTTGCGGTTGTTATTGTTGTTGGGATGATTGTTATAGTTGCTGTTGTTGTTGTTGTTGTTGGGCCGTTTGTTGTAGTTGCGATTGATGTTGCGATTGTTGGGATAGTTGTTTCGATTATTGTTGTAATTGCTGTTGTTGTTGTATTGGTGATTCTTATCACCGTTTTCCTCCCACTTTCTTTTGACTTGCTTCACATTGGCCTCTTCAGCAGTCTGTTCTTTAATTCTTTCTTCAATCTGGTTCACTAGTTTGTGAGCCATTCTACATGCCTGTTGTATGGAGGCGGGCTCGTGTGAACTTATATCTTCTTGGATTCTTTTCGGTAATCCTTTCACAAACGCGTCGATCTTCTCTTCCTCATCTTCGAACGCTCCCGGACACAATAGGCACAATTCTATGAATCGTCTTTCATACGTGGTAATATCAAATCCTTGGGTTCGTAACCCTCTAAGTTCTATCTTGAGCTTATTGACCTCGGTTCTGGGACGGTACTTCTCGTTCATCAAGTGCTTGAATGCTGACCACGGTAGTGCGTAAGCATCATCTTGTCCCACTTGCTCTAGATAGGTATTCCACCATGTTAACGCAGAACCTGTGAAGGTATGCATAGCGTACTTCACTTTGTCCTCTTCAGTACACTTTCTTATGGCAAACACCGATTCGACCTTCTCGGTCCACCGTTTCAATCCGATCGGTCCTTCGGTTCCATCAAATTCCAAAGGTTTGCAGGCAGTGAATTCTTTGTAGGTGCATCCTACACGATTTCCTGTACTGCTAGATCCAAGGTTATTGTTGGTATGTAGCGCAGCCTGTACTGCAGCTATGTTTGAAGTAAGAAAGGCACGAAATTCCTCTTCGCTCATATTCAAGGTTTGTCGAGTAGTCGGTGCCATTTCCTTCGAATAGTCAAATGAAACAAGTTAATCATACAGAATATTAAGAGTAGTTAATAGTATTTCGTAGCATAATATGAACTCATTTATAAAAGCTTTTTCTTCATATTAGCGTTTTATAAGTTTAAATTCGGGTAGTACCTACCCGTTAAGTTCATACTTAGTAGCTAATATACAATTCAACTACTACAATTCTATATGAAAAACTGATTATAATAATATTTCGCGTTCAAACTTTTACACAATATTTTACAAACTTACAATACCACTTATTTTACATATAGCATGAAATATAGCACACAATAACTTTGATACAAGATAGTTGTGAAGATAATTCTAGCTAGTACACAAGTCGTTCAGCAAAGGCAATAAAGACACGTAATTCATACGTCCAGAAACAAGTCATGCATTCTGGTTTTACTAGGACTACTTCCCTCCTTGGTCTTGTGGAACATAACCTGTATGGCCGTTGATAAGACAGCGTGTTGTAACGTCGTCAAAGGGACGAGTGTTACGTAATATCCAACAGTCCCTTAACAATCTAAAAACCTCATTTCTTACCCCAATTACCGACTCCGTCACTTGTGGGAACGTTTTGTTTAATAGTTGTAGCCCGATGTTCTTGTTCTCACTTTGGTGAGAAGCGAACATTACTAATCCGTAAGCATAACATGCTTCTTTATGTTGCATGTTAGCCGCTTTTTCTAAATCACGAAGTCCAATATTCGGATATATTGAGTCAAAATAATTTCTTAACCCATTGCGTAAAATAGCATTTGGGTTCCCCGCAATATATGCGTCAAAGTAAACACATCGTAACTTATGGGTTTCCCAATGTGATATCCCCCATCTTTCAAACGAAAGTCTCTTATAAACCAAGACATTCTTGGAACATTCTTCGAATGTCTTACAAACTGATCTCGCCTTAAATAGTTGTGCCGAGGAATTCTGACCGACTCTAGACAAGATTTCATCAATCATGTCTCCGGGTAGGTCTCTTAAAATATTGGGTTGTCTATCCATTTTGTGTTTTTATACTGTAAAATAGACAAGAGTTAGATTCATAAAAAAAATACTTATTAATACAAGCAATTTTTACATATATCATAAAGCATAAGCACACTATATTACATATATTACACCACACGAATACAACTATCTTATTCCGACTCGCTTGTTTCTTCTTCTTCGGTTTTGGTTCGTTTTGCCAAGTTTCTAGGGATATATGATGTTCCCCTAATACAAGCCATCGTTTTCCACATTGGTTTAGAAAAACCTGGTGGTTTAGAGGTTCCCGGGTCATTGTTACAACTTAAGGACTTCGGGAGTTGACGATACATATAAAGTTCATCGGGGTTGGAATTAGATTTCTCTATTTTTATGCCCTTTCCCTTATTATTTTCTTTTGCCTTTTTAAATTCAGTTGGGGTAATTTCTATAACATCATCGAAATTCTCGTCGGAATCCGATTCATCGGAGAATTGGTAATCCTCCCAATATTTTGCTTCCTTGGCGGAAACACCATTGACCATAATTAACTTTGGTCGGTTGGTTGAGGATTTTCTTTTACTTAACCGTTTTATTATTTCCCCCACCGGTTCTATTTCTTCATCCGGTTCCTATTCTTCTTCCGGTTCCGATTCTTCTTCCGGTTCCGACTCTTCTTCCGGTTCCTCTTCGGGAACTTGTGAATCAGTCCACGAATCATTCCAATTTACATTTGACTCTTCATTATTATTAGGTGAGTCAATGGGACTTGTTCTAGAGGTAGACATCTATCACATAATATCAAATGCGTTAAGAGATTAATATATCACATAATATTCACATGTTAAAAATATATAGTTTCCAACAAAATTTGTTAAGCAATCATTTTTCAAGTAAACACGGTCGAAGTCCAGACTCACTAATGCATCCTAACAAACTCGATAAGACACACTAATGCAAAATTCTGGTTCTCTAAGACCAACGCTCGGATACCAACTGAAATGTCCCGTTCTTATTGATTAAAAACGTTCCATATTAATTGATTTCGTTGCGAGGTTTTGACCTCTATATGAGACGTTTTTCAAAGACTGCATTCATTTTAAAACAAACCATAACCTTTATTTCATCAATAAAGGTTTAAAAAGCTTTACGTAGATTATCAAATAATGATAATCTAAAATATCCTGTTTACACACGACCATTACATAATGTTTTACAATACAAATATGTTACAACAAAATAAGTTTCTTGAATGCAGTTTTTACACAATATCATACAAGCATGGACTCCAAATCTCGTCCTTATTTAAGTATGCGACAGCGGAAGCTCTTAATAATCACCTGAGAATAAACATGCTTAAAACGTCAACAAAAATGTTGGTGAGTTATAGGTTTAACCTATATATATCAAATCATAATAATAGACCACAAGATTTCATATTTCAATACACATCCCATACATAGAGATAAAAATCATTCATATGGTGAACACCTGGTAACCGACATTAACAAGATGCGTATTTAAGAATATCCCCATCATTCCGGGACACCCTTCGGATATTATATAAATTTCGAAGTACTAAAGCATCCGGTACTTTGGATGGGGTTTGTTAGGCCCAATAGATCTATCTTTAGGATTCGCGTCAATTAGGGTGTCTGTTCCCTAATTCTTAGATTACCAGACTTAATAAAAAGGGGCATATTCGATTTCGATAATTCAACCGTAAAATGTAGTTTCACGTACTTGTGTCTATTTTGTAAATCATTTATAAAACCTGCATGTATTCTCATCCCAAAAATATTAGATTCTAAAAGTGGGACTATAACTCACTTTCACAGATTTTTACTTCGTCAGGAAGTAAGACTTGGCCACTGGTTGATTCACGAACCTATAACAATATATACATATATATCAAAGTATGTTCAAAATATATTTACAACACTTTTAATATATTTTGATGTTTTAAGTTTATTAAGTCAGCTGTCCTCGTTAGTAACCTACAACTAGTTGTCCACAGTTAGATGTACAGAAATAAATCGATAAATATTATCTTGAATCAATCCACGACCCAGTGTATACGTATCTCAGTATTGATCACAACTCAAACTATATATATTTTGGAATCAACCTCAACCCTGTATAGCTAACTCCAACATTCACATATAGAGTGTCTATGGTTGTTCCGAAATATATATAGATGTGTCGACATGATAGGTCGAAACATTGTATACGTGTCTATGGTATCTCAAGATTACATAATATACAATACAAGTTGATTAAGTTATGGTTGGAATAGATTTGTTACCAATTTTCACGTAGCTAAAATGAGAAAAATTATCCAATCTTGTTTTACCCATAACTTCTTCATTTTAAATCCGTTTTGAGTGAATCAAATTGCTATGGTTTCATATTGAACTCTGTTTTATGAATCTAAACAGAAAAAGTATAGGTTTATAGTCGGAAAAATAAGTTACAAGTCATTTTTGTAAAGGTAGTCATTTCAGTCGAAAGAACGACGTCTAGATGACCATTTTAGAAAACATACTTCCACTTTGAGTTTAACCATAATTTTTGGATATAGTTTCATGTTCATAATAAAAATCATTTTCTCAGAATAACAACTTTTAAATCAAATTTTATCATAGTTTTTAATTAACTAACCCAAAACAGCCCGCGGTGTTACTACGACGGCGTAAATCCGGTTTTACGGTGTTTTTCGTGTTTTCAGGTTTTAAATCATTAAGTTAGCATATCATATAGATATAGAACATGTGTTTAGTTGATTTTAAAAGTCAAGTTAGAAGGATTAACTTTTGTTTGCGAACAAGTTTAGAATTAACTAAACTATGTTCTAGTGATTACAAGTTTAAACCTTCGAATAAGATAGCTTTATATGTATGAATCGAATGATGTTATGAACATCATTACTACCTTAAGTTCCTTGGATAAACCTACTGGAAAAGAGAAAAATGGATCTAGCTTCAACGGATCCTTGGATGGCTCGAAGTTCTTGAAGCAGAATCATGACACGAAAACAAGTTCAAGTAAGATCATCACTTGAAATAAGATTGTTATAGTTATAGAAATTGAACCAAAGTTTGAATATGATTATTACCTTGTATTAGAATGATAACCTACTGTAAGAAACAAAGATTTCTTGAGGTTGGATGATCACCTTACAAGATTGGAAGTGAGCTAGCAAACTTGAAAGTATTCTTGATTTTATGTAACTAGAACTTGTAGAATATATGAAGAACACTTAGAACTTGAAGATAGAACTTGAGAGAGATCAATTAGATGAAGAAAATTGAAGAATGAAAGTGTTTGTAGGTGTTTTTGGTCGTTGGTGTATGGATTAGATATAAAGGATATGTAATTTTGTTTTCATGTAAATAAGTCATGAATGATTACTCATATTTTTGTAATTTTATGAGATATTTCATGCTAGTTGCCAAATGATGGTTCCCACATGTGTTAGGTGACTCACATGGGCTGCTAAGAGCTGATCATTGGAGTGTATATACCAATAGTACATACATCTAAAAGCTGTGTATTGTACGAGTACGAATACGGGTGCATACAAGTAGAATTGTTGATGAAACTGAACGAGGATGTAATTGTAAGCATTTTTGTTAAGTAGAAGTATTTTGATAAGTGTATTGAAGTCTTTCAAAAGTGTATAAATACATATTAAAACACTACATGTATATACATTTTAACTGAGTCGTTAAGTCATCGTTAGTCGTTACATGTAAGTGTTGTTTTGAAACCTTTAGGTTAACGATCTTGTTAAATGTTGTTAACCCAATGTTTATAATATCAATGAGATTTTAAATTATTATATTATCATGATATTATCATGTATGAATATCTCTTAATATGATATATATACATTAAATGTCTTTACAACGATAATCGTTACATATATGTCTCGTTTAAAAATCATTAAGTTAGTAGTCTTGTTTTTACATATGTAGTTCATTGTTAATATACTTAATGATATGTTTACTTATCATAGTATCATGTTAACTATATATATATATCCATATATATGTCATCATATAGTTTTTACAAGTTTTAACGTTCGTGAATCACCGGTCAACTTGGGTGGTCAATTGTCTATATGAAACATATTTCAATTAATAAAGTCTTAACAAGTTTGATTGCTTAACATGTTGGAAACATTTAATCATGTAAATATCAATCTCAATTAATATATATAAACATGGAAAAGTTCGGGTCACTACACCGTTACGTGGTCATAAGTCTTTAAAACAACGTTTGACCAAAATATGTCGCATTCATTTCAAATGTAAAGATGTTTCAAAGTTTACAAAAGTAGTTCAACGACTAGTTACATTACAACGTTTAAAGTACAAATGAAACGGATGCGACACAATTTAAAAGTAAGTCAAAAGACGCTCCATGTATGCATGTATACTCGACATCCAAGCAAGAGTCAAAAAGTAGAGTGCGGAAGCATGTATCACTTAGCATTCAAGGACTTGAGAAAAACATAGAAAATCTGTCAACGAAAACGTTGGTGAAATCATAGGTTTAGTAAGTATATTGTATTGAACCACAAGATTTAGTATAGAAATTGATTATCCAAATCGTTTACATTCCAAAAGATGTTGTTGTATCACGAGCACCCAATTATCAAGGCTTAACTGAATAGTACCTCTGAATCATAGTGTTAGAACCTACACTATACCCGAAAATACATTTCATCCGCTGACGGTAGCGAACCGTCCGAATGAGGGTTCGTCAAACTCATATGGCCACACAACATAAGTTCTCGCTTACACCCTACAAGTGTAACTAATGATAATTGAATTGAGGCTTTTTGTTCTAACTCGTACGTAGAATGTTTGTTTTCGTACTAGTGTTCACTTTGTAAAACGAAACGTTTATGTTTTCTCATCCTAAGTATAAGTATAAAAGAGTAAAAGTGGAACTATGATCTCACCTTGAGTGCACGAGAATAATTATACTTCACAAAGTTAACGTGTGTAAGAACGAATGCTAGTCTTGACCTAAACAATAGGTTGTATCAATATCGGTAAAGTATAAAGTCGGTCAAAGTGTTCAATTAGTCCTATGGCTCGTTACGACTCGATTATTTTAGCATGTGAGTCAAATTGTCAAGTTTCATGCAAGGTATAAGTATAAAAGCATGTTAGAACGATTGCATAAGCGTTTGGTTAAGTTTGACTAAAAGTCAAACTTGGTCAAAGTCAAAGTCAACGGGGTTGGGTCGGGTTTCCGACCATTCCACATAAAAACGTAGTCATATATAAGCATGTTGGCAAAATTTCATGTTAAACGAAGTTGCGGTTAAGCGGGAATGAAACTGTGAAAAACAAAGTGGTTTTTTGGTCAGGGGCACCTCGCGATCGCGAGGTCCAGATCATGCGATCGCGAGGTTGTGGTTTTCCATGCTGTTTGCTGAATTTTTGACTAGTGCACGAATTTAACTTCAAACAATCACAATTTATGAACCGTAAACAATTAGGACACGTATCTTATATCGTTGGAAAGGTAATTTAACGAGGAATACAACTAAACACATTTCATCAAACAAAAACATTATTTAAAATAATCGAATCCTCATCAAGTGATCATTAAAGGTTCATTTTCAAAGTTTCAAGTTCATAAATTGCATAAGATGATTCGGGAACTTAATACACACATATAATACGCCGTTTTGTAGCTAATTACGCATACAATACTACTAAACACTTACAAACAACATTGCAAGGCTTTTAATGCATCAAAAATCACATTTAAAGCTACCAAACCCTAACCAAAAATCATAAAATCCTTAATCATGTTAATGAGGCTTTTTCAAGTCAACCTACATACCAAATTGAAGCTAGTGATGCTAGTAACATATTTAATACATGCACTTTTAACATCTAACAACATATGATCAACCAAAACCCAAGATTAAGCAAGTAATCTTTCAAGTTTAAGCTAGTTACATCAAAATGACAAGAACAAGCATATAAATCACATATTCATGTTAGACTTGAGCCATAGACACTAATTAACACACTTTTAAGTTTAAAAGATCAAGAACAAGAAATTTAGTGTTTTTAGAAAGTTACCCAAATGAGATGAAGTTGGTATGGATTCGAAGAGGAAGTTGCAAGGATTCCAAATATGTAATTTGTTTGAGTTGATGCTTGCTAGATCTTGAATAGATGATGAATCTTTGTTTGTAGGTTTGAGAGCAAAAAGGTGAAAGTATTAGAATGGGGAGGATGAAATGAATGGAGGAGGATGAAGGTTGACTAGTTGACCTAGTCATGACTTTGCCCACTTGACAACTTTAGTCCCTCAAGTTCAAATACAGGTGCGTGAATTAACCAAACGAATTACCTTAAATATGTAGAGTAAACGAGAGATGTTATAATTAAATAACGGACTTTAAATTATTTAAACGGAAAGTAAATGGAAAAAGGCGGGATGTTACATAGAAAAAGAACATCAAAGTTTCAGAATAAGTAATTCACCAAGTGCTAGTTCCTCTGCAAGATAACGAGTCAAAGTGAGTTAAGTTGTAAGTTGTAAATGATCAACCTCATTTAGACAAATGGATAATTCGATCGATTACATCGAAGCCATTGTATCTTCATAATCACTAATAGATAGAAGCCATTGTAGATGAGTGTCCACGGATAGTCATTAGTCACTACAATACTTTTATCAATTTACAAAAGCAGTAGTTGAAATAATAATGAAATATTTAGAAAAAAAGACAGTCAGTAATAGCAAAAGGTTCGGCTTGTACATATCAGATACACCTTTGCACACACTGATTATGTTAATAATCAACGATTTATTAAAGAATTGCAAACCTGATTTACACAAGAGAATATAATATTAACCTCATTCTGAATCGCAACAAAAGCAACAAAAGTTAAAATTATCGGAATCTACATCAAAGCACATGAACATGAAATTAACTTTGATAAAACAATGGTTTTTAACAAAATCATTCAGCAATTCACGCAATAAAAACCCTAAATGAATCAACATCAATTTAAAAAACTATGAGAAAGATACTGTTAAATTTATACATATATATTCAATCTTATTCTAAAATGTCTTGTTTTTCTATATTTGTATTTTATTCTTATATTTGTTTTATTTTGTAGGTTTTTTTATTTTGAATGATTTAAAGAGTTATGTTGCTGAATGGTGATATTGAAGACTTGAGGGATCATTTTGTGAAGTCTATATGCTGCAAGGACCAAAGTGCAATATGTGGATATATATATACATCTTTTCTGGTTTCTTTTCATTAATTCACACGCAGCTCTTTTGTTCATCTTTTGTTTTCTCTCGTTTAATCTCCAAACCCTAGTTCATAAAATCGGCTGATTTGAGAAGTATCATCTTGATACTTAGTGTTCTTTTGAGAGATTGTTTTAGTCTGCTAGATCTTAGAGCTGTTCTTTTCTGCATTTTGTTATTGATTCTACTTCTGTAAATTTGGTTTTAATCATATGATTTTCAAGGTTTGGTGTGATTTCTTTGTGTGTTCATAGTTTCGTACATGGTATCAGAGCGTCTACGTTCAAATCTGAGACGTTGTGGGTTGAAGATTTAGATTTGGGTTGAAGATCTGATTCTAGGGTTTCGTTATTTGGGGTTCTGTTGGTTAAATTGATGTTCTATTGCTGCTGTTCTGATTATTCTTTCTATCCGGTGTATCTTCTCAACTATTGTTGATTTTTTTCGGTGATTCTTCTTCAAACCCTAATTTGTCAAATTAGGTTTTTCTTCATTTTGGGCGATCTAAGTTGATTCTTGTCTTCCGCTGCTGTTATTCTTCTTCTTTTCAGGATTTATTCTTGATAGGGGAGTTTTCTTGTGTTTATCTTCTAGTTTTTTATTTTTACCCTATTTTGACTGAATCCCAGCGCCCAACTCTTGATCTACGTTCTTGAAACGTATGAATACCTGATCAAGCACTTGGTTGATTCTGACCTGTTTATATTATATATTTTGTGTGTTCTTATCCTTACAGGGTGCTTGGTTAGTAACCAATTGCTACCGGAGATTTGTAAGTTGTTTTCTTCCTTACAGGTGTCTGGCCAGCAATTGTTGCTGTGGTTGTGATTTTTTGCTTATTATTTGTTGTGTGCTTATTTGCTCTCTGTTTTCTATGTTTCTTGATTATTTGTTAATATGACAAAGGATTCTGGTTCTGGTGATACACCAAGATCACTCAAGTGAGTGATCTTGATTTTGGTGATCCTCTTTATCTACATGTTAGTGATACTAGTACTACTGCTCTTGTCTCCTTAAAACTTAAGGGGACAGAGAACTACAATGTTTGGAGTAGGGCTATGACTCTAGCCCTACATACCAAAAATAAGTTTGGTTTTATTGATGGTTCTTGTAAGAAAAGTAAAACAGATAATGTGCTAATGTTACAATGGGATAGATGCAACTCTGTGGTTCGTTCATGGATTTTAAATTCTATATCTGATGAATTGTATTGTGGTCAAGTTTTTGCTCAATCTGCTCAAACTGTATGGGAAGAACTTAAAGAAACTTATGATAAGATAGATGGTTCTGTTACTTTTAATCTGCATCAAAAACTTAATTCATTAACACAGGGTAACTCTACTGTATCTGATTATTATCATAAGTTAAATGCTTTATGGAAACAGTTTGATGCTCTTGTTAAACTACCCACATGTGTTTGTGAAGCTAATAAAGAATTTAAGACTCATAATGATTTAATTAAGCTAATGCAGTTCTTAATGGGTTTAGATGAGTCTTATTCTTCTGTGAGAAGTAATATTTTGTTAATTGATCCTCTTCCTAGTGTTAAAACTGCTTTTGCTATTGTTTAAAGAGAAGAGTCTCATAGAACCTCTTCTCAAACTAGTAGTCCTGGTTCTGTTAAAAATCAAAATTCTGCTTTCTTAGTATCCAAGACTTTTGATAACAAAAGGAGAATTGGTAATGGACCTAATCCTAATCTTAAGTGTACTAAATGTAAAAGATTATGTCATACTATTGAAAGATGTTATGAAATTGTTGGTTATCCTCCTGGTTGGGTTAAAAGGAATGATACTAAGTCTGCTGTTAGTCATAATTTTGTGCCTGCTGTGAATACTAGTGATAACAGTTCTCATCCTTTCTCTTCTGAGCAAATTTCACAGCTTATGAGTTTATTGCATGATCAATCTACACAAGGAAATGTACATGCCAATATGGCAGGTACTTTTTTAAATTTTAATATTGTGTTTAACTCAAAGTTTGATACATTTTTTAAACAAAATGGTTCTAGTAACAATGATTTTAATAAGAAATGGATTATTGATTATGGAGCAACTAGACATATGACATGTTCAAGTGAAGGTTTAGTCAATGTTTTTGATGTGTCAAAATTAAATATGACTGTAGGTCATCCAAATGGTACTCTTGCTAAAATTACAAAAATTGGTAACCTTCACTTAACTAATAATTGTGTGCTAAAAGATGTTCTTGTGATTCCTGTATACTGTGTTAACTTGCTGTCTGTAAATAAGCTTTCAAAAGATTATCCTATGTTCATTGGTTTCACTAGTAATAACTGTTTTATTCAGGATTTGAATCTAAAGAAGGTTGTAGGGATTGGTAATGAAGTAGGGGGCTTGTATATTTTTGATTGTGATAAAGGTATTGATTCTAATAAGAAGGTTTGTGCATGTCACAAAGAAAATATTTTTTGGATTTGTTGGATGAGTTTGGTATGTCTGCTTGCAAACCTATTGATACACCTTTGGAAGTTAATTCAGTTTTAGCTTCTGAAGCATCAAAAGGTGATGATTTTTTGGAAAACATTACTGAATTTCAAAAATTAATTGGAAAACTTATTTATCTTACACATACCAGACCTGACATATCTTATTCTGTTCAAACCTTAAGTCAACATATGCATGCTCCTTTACAATCACATGTTAAGGCTGCCTTAAGGGTTTTAAGGTATCTTAAGGGATCTCCTGGAAAAGGAGTATGTATAAAAAAAAAGCTGATGATATGTTTAATCTTGTTGCATATTCAGATGCAGATTGGGGAAAATGTTTAAGTACTAGAAGGTCTGTTTCAGGTTTCTGTTTGTTTTTGTGTGGTTCTCTTGTGTCTTGGAAAAGTAAAAAACAGCCTACTGTTTCTAGATCTTCAACTGAATCTGAATATAGATCATTAGCTGCTACTACTTGTGAAATTATATTTGTTCTTAAACTTCTTGATGATTTTGGCATTCATAACCTGTTACCTGTTCATCTATATTGTGATAATAAATCTGCTATTCTTTTTGCTGCTAATCCTGTATTTCATGAAAGATAAAAACATTTTGAAACTGATGTTCATATTGTTAGAGAAAAAAATCTTTCTGGACTTTTAAGGTTGGAATATGTTGATTCAAAAGATCAAATTGCAGATGTTTTCACTAAAGGATTATGCAAGGCTCAACATCATTTTCTTTCTCAAAGATTGGAATTATTGGATTATTTTCAGAATAAGATTGAGGGGGAATGTTAAATTTATACATATATATTCAATCTTATTCTGAAATGTTTTGTTTTTCTATATTTGTATTTTATTCTTATATTTGTTTTATCTTGTAGGTTTTTTATTTTTAATGATTTAAAGAGTTATGTTGCTGAATGGTGATATTGAAGACTTGAGGGATCATTTTGTGAAGTCTATATGCTGCAAGGACCAAAGTGCAATATGTGGATATATATATATATATATATATATATATATATATATATATATACACACCTTTTCTGGTTTCTTTTCATTAATTCACACACAGCTCTTTTGTTCATCTTCTGTTTTCTCTCGTTTAATCTCCAAACCCTAGTTCATAAAATCGGTTGATTTGAGAAGTATCATCTTGATACTTAGTGTTCTTTTGAGAGATTGTTTTAGTCTGCTAGATCTTAGAGCTGTTCTTTTCTACATTTTGTTATTGATTCTACTTCTGTAATTTTGGTTTTAATCATATAATTTTCAAGGTTTGGTGTAATTTCTTTGTGTGTTCATAGTTTCGTACAGATACGATTACGATTTAAAACATGAACATACCTGACAAATCACATGTTTTGATTTAGGGAAGAGATTCGCAATAGAGAAGAGTTGTTGATAAAAATACCTGCCAAAAATTAGAGACAACAGATATATAAAAATCGTTCGAAGCTTCGGTGGAGGATGACGATGTAGAAGATGGTGAGGAATAGGGCAACGACGGTTTTAACCTAAAATTTGGATAATGAAGACCAAAACCGTGATTCTAATTTTAGGATTTTAATAAAATGCATAGATATTCATCATATCAAATATATCAAACAGAAACAACAAAATATCAACAATTAATTGAACTTACCATAATCAAAAGCAATAAAAACAGAGCCTAAGTTATTAAATTAAAATTATATTAACAAAATATTATTACCAGCCCAAATATTTTCTTCTTATACATCTCCCAAAGTTGATGATATCTAATTGGGAACATACAAATTTTCTGGTTCCGCTTCATTAATATTGACTCTTGTTCACCTTCTTCACCATTTTTATGCTCTGTTTCATTCTTCAAAGAACCCATTTTTTAGATACGTTGGGTTTGGATAAAATAGTCTTGAATAAATTGTCGCAAAACCCTACAAAAACCCCTTTATATAACTCGCACAACATAACAGTTTTTGTAATTTATTTTATCTTCCCCTTCATTCGGTTTTTATTATTTTTTGCGGGTAATTTTAGGGTATTTGTATCATGGACTTTTTCTGAACATTTATGGAACTTCAGGTACCAGATTAGGAAGATCTATGGAACTTTAGGGCATCAAATTGCACGATAAGTCCAAACTTTTAACTTGACAAAAACACCGGATGGTATTGACTATTGACCCAAAAACTTGCTCCACAAACTACACCAGTATCTTTCATATGTCTGGCCCAGCCTGCTGTGACAACCCACCTGCGGCAGCCTCCTCCGGCAGTGAATCCGGCGAGGTTGTGCAGATTGCCTCCTTGAATTCATATATATCCGGCAACAATGATTCAAAAGTATCTGTTATTCTTGCTTCTGATGTTTATGGTATTTATTCACTTTCCAACTATGTTCTACTTATTTATTTTAACTCTTAACCATTTTGGGTGTTTGGGTTAGCTAATTAATAATTTTCTTATACTTCTTATGTTAAAATGCTCTTGAATTTATTATGCTTATTATTATTATTATTAGCTTATAAGTTTATTTGGTCTTTTGGGCAGGTTATGAAGCTCCAAAATTGAGGTATGCCATGTAACAACAATTTCATAAAATAATTTATGCAAAATGGCAGTTAGTTTGTTGTATGGACAATATAAATCACAATATGACATATGTATGATATTCTCTTTTTTGAAAAAAATAAATTAATTTATGGTGTTATATTTGACATTGCAGGATACTTGCAGACAAAATTGCATCTGCTGGATATTATGTAGTTGTTCCTGATTTTTTTGATGGTCATCCTTTTATTCCTAAAACTCATTTACCAGATTGGATTAAAATTCATCCCACGGTTCGTAATCTCCTAATTAACATGTTATTTATTCGAATGAGAAATACGTAAAGTGTGACTTTCATGGTTACATGTTCTTAACTTATAGAAGATATATAGGTGATACATTTAAAAGGTGAAAGGTAGAAGTTTTTCCCTGTTCGGGCTACCCGGGAGGGCGTGTAATCCGACCCCATACTTTGATGTACGCAGCCCAGCAGGATTACTCCCTGGTTGTTTCCAACCCTTCCCTGGCCACCACTAAATATTCGTCCCAGACGGGATTCGAACCTGAGACCTCTTGCAAGGAACTCAGGGCCCCAACCACTGGGCTATCAATATACGTGATACATTTATATACATTAAACAAATAAAGAAAGTATGGTTAATAGATAGATAGTTCATAGATGCTATAACATTTCGTTTTCTGCTTGATATGATATTAGTCCTTAAAATGTGCCTGGATCTTCATGTTAAAGTTAAGAAATTATGTATTTTATTATTTCTGTAGAAACCTGCAGTTGAATTAGCAAAACGGGTTGTTCAGGCTCTCAAAGAAAAGGGTATATCTAAAATTGGCGCTGCAGGTTTTTGTTGGGGTGGTAAGATCACTAGTTTGTGACGAGTTTATTAATTTTTCATGGTTTATAATAATATTAATTCAATCATAAGTGACTGATTTAATTGCAACAAATGTCTGTAACAGCCAAGGTCGTTGTAGAGCTCGCAAAGGATGCTGATATAGAAGCTGCTGCACTCTTGCATCCTACTTTTGTCACTTTAGATGATATCAAGGGTACAATTTCCATCATAATCCCTCCGTTTTTTAAAAGGGGTTAACATTTGATCAATTTTCTAATAATATCTCGTATTGATTGTCAAAAAGTTTGTTTTTTGTTGTAGAGTATCGTCTGTTTCTTTTATACTATGATTCAATTCAATCTAGCTATCAGTTTAGTAAGAAATTGGATGAATTCATATTAGTTTATACGTTGTATCGCAATGTGGGTCCTCTTAGAATTTGCTTTTCTCTTTAATTTTTCAAATTTTGTAATTAAAATCTCCTAGCAAACTTGAGAATTTGTGTGGTTGATATAACGTATTAGGTGTTAAGGTTCCAGTTGCAGTACTAGGGGCAGAGATTGATAGAATATCTCCTCCGGAAGTTGTTAAACAGTTTAAGGCTGCGTTGCAAGCCAAACCTGAGGTAAGTGTTTGTGGGTCAACCCAACTTGACCCGTTTCAACTTGAACTTATTTTGACCCGTTACACATATAATCATTTTATTGTAGGTTGATCATTTTGTGAAAATATATCCAGGTGTATCTCATGGTTGGACTGTCCGATATAGAGATGAAGACATTACATCTACGAAATATGCACAAGAGGCACATCAGGATCTTTTGGATTGGTTTGGTAAGTGCTTTAAGACGACTCATTCGGCCCTCTAAAGCGCAAATCATGAAACAACAGAGCGATAAAGACGTATGAAAGCCTCATTAGAACTATAAAGTTGTGTTTGAAGATGCTATGTCACATGTTCAATTCTTTGTGCAAATAATTAGTTATTTAGCTTATCCAAGGTTGAGTTTATATTCTTGATTTTGAAGATGCTATAAGATAATTTCAGGCTCATATCAAGCGACTTCATCTGTTATCATTTATGAATTGATGTGACTAGTTTTATTTGGTGAAATGATTTGGGTTACGTGTAATCTGTTTTTTTTAACATATAAACTGGGTGTGATAATAATAAGTTCAAATAAGGAGACTTCACCTACAAAAGTGTGCATAATGTGAATCCATATGAATTTCTAATCCTCTATGTGTGTGTTTTAATTTTTTATAGTAGCATTATATCCCTTATATCCTTACTAGCCTTAAAGAGCTCGTGCGTTGCACGGAGGGCCCTATAAAGACTAAGTATAAGATTGGTAGTAACAGAATAAGTAGTAACTATATATATGTATGATCGTACCACTATTTTATGCAACATTTTGATCATTAACTGGATATTAATAGCCAAATCTCCAAATATCATATGCATGCATGTTTGACTTACTGAAATAATACCATCACATATCCTTAAATTCACTCCATAACAATTTGGTATACTCAACAACCCACAAACAAATGATGGTACTACCTCAAAATGAAATTAGAACAAATAAAGTAACATAGTTAATGGCATAAGAGATAAAACACTAACATCACTAACAACTACTATGCTAGACTAAAAAGGAATGTATTTATAGATAAAAGGACCGCCATGTCTTCCAGCTATAAGCTATTGCGTTACTTGAAGTTAGTAGGTTTTCAACCTTGAATACTACATTTTCAAAGTACTGGTCCAGATTTCCTTGTTCGTTTTTTACAAATTTATAACCCTGCAAATAACATTAAAAGTAAGTGTATGTGTGTTAATAGTTTTATGAGCCCGTCCTTTAAACGAAAGTTTGAACACAATGTTAAATAAATTAGAAAGTAATTACCCATATTTCAAATTCAAAAATCATAAAAGTTTTTTATATAAAGAAATGGTAGGAAATAATATTAATTTTAATACTACTTAGAGTAACTTTCAACTCAGTGTTATGTTCCTTTTGTTTGCATATCTTTTCAATTTGACTGTAATAAAAAAACATTGACCTAAATTGACCGTTTCATATGTTAATTGGGGAAAATTGCCACCCAAATGACTCTATACCCCTTTCGTCAACAAAATATGTATGTAATTAATGACCTGATATTCAAGATCAACAGCTGCAAAAAAAACATGTCTTTGATGCTCAGATTTCTCACACGGAAGACCACCCGATCTCCAAATATCGCAAAGAACCTACAAAGTATTGCCTTGTAGTATCTTCTCGATCTCGTGTAATACACGATTTACTAACATTTATGTGACTGGTTCTATACCTGCATTATAATGATAGAATTAAATTAGTAAACAACATTAGCATGTATTTCAAAGACCAATTATACACAATTACATATTAATGAGTCAAACCCTTTTATCCAAAAAAAATTGGATACTTTAACTTGCTGTATTTAGCAGAGTCAACAAAAAAAACCCTAAATTTTATTAAAACTAATAGAATCAGACGAATAATTTTTTCTTTTAATAAAATAATGATTTAGAAGGTGTAAGCTTTAAGAAATAGACACTGGAATATTTTGAACCATTCAACTAATTTGGTTATTTGACTCGTTAGCCATTTTACAGCTATTTTGATTTGACCCGTTGAGATTATAAACTACCCAAATAGACCCACATATAAGTTAATGGGTTTGAAAAGAGGTAGCACTTTTAACCAACAATTGCTGTTGGTTAAAATAGCCACCTCTAATTTACATCTTTGGTGAATGGGTTACAATTGCCACCTCCATTTTCACATATATGTAAATGGGTTATTTGACAGTTTACATCCGGATATGCTCATCGGTGTGTGGTGTGGATGGAAATCATACAAGTAATGGTACCTGAATAGGTGTGTCTATATCACCGTCAAGAAATGAAGTGAGCTCGAAGTTCATTTTTAATCTGTGGTCAGTAACCCTATTGTCCTGATACATAAATTACAATGTACACAATGTGTTATTGACAAATTAACACGAATATAGGGTAGAGAAAATGTATAAATAGATGACAAGTTATAAATAGTAATATAATATTTATGAGCATTAGAGTGCCACTTTTACTTTCAACTCATTTGACCCAAATGAACCCATTAATTACCAAATGGTTCAAAATTTACACCTATTATAAAAATAATATAGTGTCACGTTGTAATAAATATATACCTTGTAGTTGTAGGTACGGATCTTTCTGAGTGAGCATCGCTACCAACCTGCAATTAGGCTATTCGAAATTATTTCCCCATTCCATTTAGATTTCAATGTTATGATGCAACTTATCGTGTAACAGAGCAAAATTTAAAACCTGGAGATACACATATCATCCCTATTAACTAATTACATAGAAAGTCATCAATAGTTTAATTGCACCTTTTTTATATAACCAATCATGAATATGTCACATTTGTGGACAATCTTACACACACCATTATGTTCAACCTCTAATTTTTTTTACTTAACAGAAACCCATGAACAAATGCACAACTTCCATTTAAATATAAGCCATAAAAAATCAGCAAAAAAAAAAAAAAAAAAAAAAAAAAAAAAAAAACTGGTGTTTCATAAAGAGCAAAAATACAGAGTATTTCTTTAATTGTAAGGAGCAAACCAATTAGTGTATATAAAAATAAAAAAGGTGCAAGTAACATCAGAAATTAAAAATAATTAGTAATATAAACCACACTATATTATAACTCTTAAAAATCTTAAGTTCTAAATAGTGATAATGAAATAATATAAACCAAGTTATGAAAATCACAAATGTTACAACACTTTTTTTAAGATAATACGAAATCCAAATCTAATCATACCTACGAAAATGGGGACAATGTACATTTGTTGTTGTATACATACCTTTGCTATATCGCCAATATTCGTAGTAACAGTACCGAGACACCAACTTGGAGAGAATGCGCAATTCAGATCCATCTATCACTGTGTAAATGGGTAAGGATAGCCCATTTCTTGTATATCTTTAACATATCATTCTATAAATGGGTAAAGATAGCCACCTTTGTTTTATATACCTTTAACATCTATTAGTATGTAAATGGGTAAAGATACCATGTACCTGTACCTGACTTAGTCTCATTAATTAGTATGTAAATCAGTAAATGGGTAAAGATACCATGTACATGTAAATGAATAACATACACATGTACCAACAAATCAGTCAATCTATGATTCAAAATTTACTTCAAAGACATTGTGAAATGAAACAGCCAATTATTTCAGATCCCACCACAAATGGCATTCATATTACACATATACTTGTACCAAATGTCAAGCACCAACAATTGGGATTCCATCAGCAGAGTCTAACAGACTTTGAAAAAAATAAAATAGAGCCTACACACACATGGTTCTTAAGATCTATTGATACAAATGATAACTCAAATATATACCTCAACACTACATATAAAGAAATCAAGCAGCTCTTGTGACTGTTCTATTCATTCCTCATATCAGGAAATCACCAAACCCTAGAAAAAATAAATCTCAATATTAAGTAAAATCAAAAATTGTAAGAAAAAAATAAAAGAATCAAATATAATTACAAATTGGAGAAATCGCTGGATGAACAACATATTAGAGAAGTCTATTCCCAATTGCTGAACAAAAACTCAGACGACCTACAATGAATCAAATATAAAGGAATATCCAACCACATAAATTAAACCAAATGTTAAGAAAAAAGCTTAACATAAATATAAAAATGATTTTCTCAATTCAGCATATTAAATAACGAACAAATCTGTTGATCCAAATCTTGAAACCCTAACTTTTACAAAATCTGTTAAACATTCGTCCGTCATTTTGATCGGCAAATCTTAAAACCCTAACTTTTACAAAATCGTAACAAAAGAGAATTCACTTACCACGACGGTGGAAACAACAACGGTGGATGTGACAGATTGGATTACAACCGGGGATAAGGCGACGTGGTTGCGACGGAGATGGTAACGGTGTGGTTGTAACTACCAAGAATGGGTACTAATTGAATAAGCGTGCAGTAATTTAAGGTTTATCACTCCTTGGGAAACCGTGTTCGGCGATAATAGCAGAAAGGAGGATGAAGGAGATGAAAAGAATGGAGAGGGTTCGGTGAAAAAAATTGTGGAACGGAGGATAATTCGTAATTTTAGTTGGTTTTTAAAATAAAAAAAAAATTAGAAAATCAGAGAATGAAGACATGTGGCGATTGGATGGAGTCTAGGATTGTGGGTCTGACACATGGATTTAAACACCATGATTTATGTGAGGAAGGGATTGTGTCCCTTTAAAAAAAACAGTTTTAAAGTGCTGTTTCCGCTGTTCTACATTGTTTGCTTATAAATTCTGGCAAATTTCAATGATATTTCATGTGTATTCTTGTTTTTGTATTTGATTCCATTGTTTTTGTATTTTGTTTCAGATCTCTACTACTCCGTAGTATTCTTTTTCAGTTATTCAATTTTATATTTGGTATTGTTTCCTCTTTGTGTTGGCCATGGGTGTAAGGATCGCATAGCCCAAACACAATGTCCTGCAATATAAGCCCAAGAGTCTATTCTTATTTGTTTTGTCCCATGACCGATGTAGTACTTTGGTTTGCACCCTAACAAACCTCCCCTCAAACCCAAGTCATCTGGGCCTCCCCTCCAAGGATAGTCTAGATCCAACCTTTACCGCCGCCAACTCGGAACTCTCAACCTGGTGGAAGGGCAGGGAGATTTCGATACAAGGCTTCCAGGATCAACTCATCGTGCCAGGGTCCTCTCGAACGATAGCTGGGTCCACTCATCGCTGACAGCACCGAGGGGTGCGCCACGTCACACCGTGCACTCATGGGTGCGCCCTACTACGCCGTCCACTACATCGACTGTGACGATCGCTCCAAATCCATATGGACAATACGTCATTCATTGATTTCATTGCGAGGTATTTGACCTCTATATGATACATTTTGTAAACATTGCATTCTTTTGAAAAGGCACACCATAAATGAATATTTAAATCAAAGGTTTTCAACATCTGATGATTTCTACATATAGACAATCACTGTAAATAATAGTTTACAATAGTACTTCCGTTGACAGTACAGTCAAAATAAGATACATGGTGATGATTTGGTGAATGCAACGTTTCCTTGAAAAATATGCCATGTATGACTCCATGCACATAGCTTGTCTAACATATAAGCAAACAGCGGAAGACTTCTAGGCAACCTGAGAATAAACATGCTTCAAGTGTCAACACAAAGGTTGGTGAGTTCATAGTTTTAATATTACACATAATCCGTATATCAATGTGGATTACAAAAGTTCAGTTGTTTTATTCAAAACGTTTATCAATAGGTTTTACATAAAAGGGGGATCACAAGATTTCAGTTGTTTCATCCGAAACGTTTATCAAAATATTCTACGAAGTTGAGCACCCTGGTAACCAAACTTTAACGTATATAATAAGTACCCCTCGTTTAACATGCAACCAACATGTACAATACACGCAATCCAACGTGTACTAACTTCAAATAGCATACGTCTGTTTTATAGTTCAGGCTAGAGTTTCTTTCTATACCTGGAACAGACGGGGATGTCAAGCCCTATGGATCCATATACTACTACTCGCGCCCACCAGTTCTTATAACCGGCAGTTACTAGTTACCAAAGCTAAGGGATTTTTGGTTCAAACTCAGTATAGAATTTAGTATGTACTTGTGTCCATTGTTTTTAAAATAAAGTACATGTATTCTCAGCCCAAAAATATATATTGCAAAATCATTTAAAAAGGGAGCAAATGAAACTCACGCATATAAATATTGTAAAACATTTAATAAAGCATTTGCATGTATTCTCAGCCCAAAAGTGTAAAGAGTAAAAGGGGAGTAAATGAAACTCACGCATATAAATATTGTATATCGGTTAATAAAGCATTTTCATGTATTCTCAGCCCAAAAATGTAGGGAGTAAAAGGGATCATATGAAACTCACACAAAATCAGTTTTAGTATTTGTATCTATTTAGTAAAACAGTTTATAAAACTGCGCATGTATTCTCAGCCCAAAAATATAATTTGAAAAAGGGATCATATGAAACTCACAGTTTAATATTGATATACAATATTGCAGGAAAGCACGTAGACGCATTGGAGATAATAAGCACGAGGTTTGATTCACAAAAATACCCCCGAATATTACCCATAACCTCCTTGGCAATAACCCATATTTTCCTTAGCTCTAGCTTTCTCGGAAACTCGTTTTGAAAAATTACTTGGACAGCACTCCGTCGTAATATTTTATGTACATTATTATTTTTGTATCGCAAAAATAATAACACTAATAATAAAAATAATAAGATTAATAATAATCTTATTATTAATAATAATAATAATAATAATAATAATAAAATAAATAAATACGGAGTAAAAATAATATATATGTGTGTGTGATTTATCTAGCCAAAACTCGAAAATTTATAGCACTTGGCCTGAAATCTGGAGTCATGCGACTCGCATGGAAATGGCCTTCTGGCCATGCGACTCGCATGAGGACCAGGGACAGCTCACATTGTTTTGGCTCCTAGCTTGTCGACATAATATAAAATAAATATAAATATATAAATAATTAATATAATTATTTATATATTATATTTTATTCTTGTGCATAGTAGACTAGATATTTTTGGTCCGTTGCGTCGGGCGTTTCTTCTTGACTCGGGTCCCGGTTCCGGATTTTCAGACGTCCTTGCGTACTATTTTATATCGTGTACTTTGCGTTCCGCAACTTGTACTCTTGTCATTTTTAGACGTTCTTCATCAATAATTTGAACCTTTTTAATTGTATCTTGTACATTTGAGCATTTTGGACCTTTCCGTCTTCAATTCTTCGTTTTCGCCTTTTGTCTTCGCACTTATTAAATATAAACGAATATTACTTGAATATGGAACAATTACAACTAAAATCCTGTCTTTCTTGGGGGATAATGCTATGAAATATATGTTCCTTTTTAGCCTTATCAATAGCCTTAAATTATCCCTTAATTATATCACTCAAAGTGTATCTTAAACTTTCGAGTGTTTTGGTCATTTACTTCTATAAATCATCGTCTCGCTATTTGTTAAAATACATTTTTATAATAGCGTTTTACTGTAGCAATTCACTGTAGCAAAGTCAATTTCACTGTAGCAAATAGTGATTTTCGAAAACACTGTAGCATTTTGAGTAATGTGGCAATTTGAAAACACTGTAACAAATTAGTGTTTAACTGGTTCATCTTAAACGCTTTAGTTAACTTATCTAAATATCAATCGAATCAATAATCGAATGTTACTATCGTTTACTAAATAACTTGAAATCATATATATTCAAATAGATATATAAACCAATAAGTTTAATGTACGGTATCATGCAATTAAAACTTTGTTACGTTTTCAAGTTATAGTATATATATGTATCTGTTTACATATAATGGTTCGCGAATCGTTGAGAACAACCGAAGGGTAATTGAATAGTTCAAAATTTTGAGATTCAACTTCATAGGCTTTGCTTATCGTGTCGAAGTCATTAATCATTTAAGATTAAGTTTAAATTTAGTCGAAATTTCCGGGTCATCACATCGGGGCTATAGCCTAGCTCTGTAAGGATCGCATAACCCAAACACAATGTCCTGCAATATAAGCCCAAGAGTTTATCCTTATTCTAAAACCAATTGGTGATGGAATGACTTTCCCTTAGACTTATATACATACATTTGTTTTGTCCCATGACTGATGTGAGACTTTAGTTTACACCCTAACAATGAGATCGGCTGGTGAAGGGTCGGTCAGGTCGGGTCGGTTTCACTTCTTTTAGATCCCCTTCATTAACTTGTTATACGTGTTTAATGTGAAAATATGACAGTATAATGACATTTAGACAACACTTGTGAAAATTGTGAGACCTACAGAGTGGAGTAGTATTTATATATCAATATTATTAGTATTTCGTTTGGTTAGATGTTTGATGTTTTTTGTTTATCCATACAATTCAAATCTAGCTACCAGTTTATTAAAGTAGTTGTACACATTTAGTGCCATTTAATAAAAGTATATGCCACTTATTATTCCATGAAAATGAAACATTGATTTTAAAACTAGATTGACTTTAAAACCAACATTTTTTCCCAGTTATCAAAATCAAGATATTTCATGAAAAACTATGATATACATACATATTTAGTCCTTAGTCTTCAGTGTCATACTATGGTTATACCTTGAGTATTCAACATAAACTTTCTCAAAATACTACTCCGTATTCGAAGAGGACGAATATTTTACTAAAAGAACTATTGTACGTAGTATAGAACGGTAGTTGATTTTATACTTTTTCCAAACCTTATGTATCAACATCACGGGTGGATCTTATGTAGGGTAGGGAGAGATCGTCGGCCCTTTTGAATTTGACTAAGTAATAAAATACGTAGCTATGTGAATTAACAAACGTTTGAACTTTTTAATCAACTAAATCGAAATTCGTGTGAGGGAGATAAGACTAAAATGGATTAACATAATTTGCATTTATCAACAAATTACACTTATATTTTCCATATATTACGGTCATCTTTGAACTGCCAGCATCGTAAGTTGAAGAAAGTAGCTTAGATGTGCATTTCAGATCAATGTTGCAACCAAAAATATTTATAAAATGTGTATAAAGCAATTAATATCAGTATAGTTTTGGTCCCCGAAACTTACGTTCAAGTCCCGCCACTCATCAATGATCAAACCAAAATCGTTATGATAAATAGATTTCGGGTTTGAGTGCTTGATTTGGGAAAAAAGTGAGTCGAATGTTTTAACTCCAATAATTGTACGAACCCCGATTTGGAATCTGGATTCCAAGGGCGTAAAACAATCGATTGAGTTAACCTTATTCGATCGGAATCGAATAAGTTAATATCTTAAAGTAAAGATTGGCTCCGATGATGATCGGAGCGTTGATCAGAATTGAGTTAACGATTGGAGTAATGCTATCGTGATTAATTTGGGCAGAGTAACATTAATGCATGCAGTGTTGTGTAATAAACGATCTTGTTCATGAATTTATAGATGTTAGGAGGAAATGATGACGTGGCACATGTCCCTTTCATGGTTGTAACGAACTTTGCCAATCCCGAGGGGTGACGTGGCACCTGTCTTTTTCATGGGAATAATCAAGCAGATCCTAACAAACTTTCCTAGATTCGTGGGCTGACGTGACATGCAATTTGCTTGCATGCTTGTTCCGGGATGAGGTGTCTGTTCCGCGACAGTGCACTTTCTCCGGGATAGCATGCTTGTCCCGGGAGGGTGAAAGGACCCGTTCATATACATTATGAACGATTCACAATAATTGATTACATCGCGAGGTATTTGACCTCTAAATGATACATTTTACAAACATTGCATTCGTTTTTAAAAGACAAACTTTCTTTAAATCGAAAGTGACGGCATGCATACCATTTCATAATACATCCAACTATAATTGACTTAATAATAATCTTGATGAACTCAACGACTCGAATGCAACGTCTTTCGAAATATGCCATGAATGACTCCAAGTAATATCCTTAAAATGAGCAAATACACAGCGGAAGATTTCTTTCATACCTGAGAATAAACATGCTTTAAAGTATCAACCAAAAGGTTGGTGAGTTCATTAGTTTATCATAATCAATCATTTCCAATTATATAATAGACCACAAGATACTCATATTTAGAAAACAATATGTGCAGGTTTCTCCTCCTGTAAAATCATTCATATGAAGAACACCGGAACTTTTCAAAACAACTCACCAACGGTAGCTAATGCGTGCGTGCAATGCAAAATCATCTCACCGTGGTAGTTAATACAATATAATTTCAATAACGGGAGCTAATGCGTGCGTGCAATGCAAAATCATCTCCCCATAAATAATTTTACAATGGTAGCTAATGCGTGCGTGCAATGCAAAATCATCTCACCGAGGGCAGCTAAAACGTTAGCTAATCCGTACGTGCAATGCAAAATCATCACACCGTTACTAACTACTAAATTGAAACATTTCGGTAGCTAATGCGTGCGTGCAATGCAAAATCATCACACCGATGGTCGATAATATAAACTTTATAGAAATCGAACCTCTGAATCCAAATAATTCTATCATAGAATGTAGTTTTGAATATTTGTGTCTATTTCGTCAATCATTTATAAAAAACAGTTCATGTATTCTCAGTTCAAAAATATATCTCAAAAACATTTAATAAAACAGTTATAAAAACAGCGCATGTATTCTCAGTCCCAAAAATGTAAAGAGTAAAAGAGAATCAAATGAACTCACAATATTGTATTTCGTAGTAATTAAGCATATAATGGCATTGAACAAGTGCAAGGTTGGCCTCGGATTCACGAACATATATCATTTGTATATTTATTAATATACATAGTTGTAATCGAACAAATATATATATATAAATTTATTATATATCCTTTTTATATTAGTAATATATATATATATATATATATATATATATATATATATATATATATATTTCATATATTCATTTTGTTATATAAAAATATTATTTTCCGTTATGTGTAATTATTTATATAAGTAATATCAATATGTCTGATATATAACTATATGAAATATTAATTTAATTATAGTATATGTAATAAATATATTTTTATATACAAAATTATTTATTTGTTAATAATGATAGTTTTGATGATAATAAAATGATAGTTTTAATAAGGATATTAATTTCAATGAAAATACGAATTATAAATTTTTAAAATAATGATACTATTAATAATGATAATCATAATAATACCGATAATAATAACGACTATAATAATAGTAATTTTTTATTACTAATGATAATGATATAGTTGTGATAATCATAATAATGGTAAAAGTAATAATAATGATAATGATAATAATAACAATAATATTAATAATACTTAGTAGTAATAATAATAATAATACTACTAACAATAATAATACTAATACTTAATAACAATAACAATAATAATAATAATAATTCTCGTAATACTTAATAATAATAATAATAATAATACTAATAATAATAAAAAAAAATGAAAGAAAAAGGTATACCCTTTTTTTAAAAGATTTTCTAAAAAAAATAGCCCCAGACCGGGCTCGAACCCGAGACCTATCGCTCACCCAATACACCCAAGACCATTCATCCGTTCCTTCCATTTCTGATTAAACCTCACTTAGAATTTATATAATCCATTACTATCTGTTCTATTTTATTCTTCATCTTCTCAAAAGTGATTCGACCAAATCAAAACAAAATCATAACAACGATTTATTTATATGATTAGAGCTTGGAATTTAAACAGAAACTATTTGGTTGTGGTAATTTAAATTAACAGAAAAGAGTAAAATAAAAATAAATAAATAAACTAATGTGCTGTCGCGATATACTTAAAAAAATAATGATTTTGCAATTGAGGACGTTTTGGCTCACGATTCCTTCATGAAATATGTTTTAAAACCTTCTTAGAACATAATGTTTGACTTTTGAAAATAAAAGTTTAACCTTCAAATTCGAACTCAATATGAAAAATTGACGATTGAAACTTTACAGAAAGTTTAGGTATGAGATTCCTAACAAGACTGCATTAACACTTTTTGAAATTTAATTCGAATTCAAGGATTTGGCAAAAACGTTCAAGAACAGAGGTTTGAGTTTGTAGCGACCCGACCAAATCATGTTTGACGGTGAAATGTCCCGTTCTTATTGATTAAAAACGTTCCATATTAATTGATTTCGTTGCGAGGTTTTGACCTTTATATGAGACGTTTTTCAAAGACTACATTCATTTTTAAAACAAACCATAACCTTTATTTCATAAATAAAGGTTTAAAAATCTTTACGTAGATTATCAAATAATGATAATCTAAAATATCCTGTTTACACACGACCATTACATAATGGTTTACAATACAAATATGTTACATCGAAATCAGTTTCTTGAATGCAGTTTTTACACAATATCATACAAACATGGACTCCAAATCTTGTCCTTATTTTAGTATGCAACAGCGGAAGCTCTTAATATTCACCTGAGAATAAACATGCTTTAAACGTCAACAAAAATGTTGGTGAGTTATAGGTTTAACCTATATATATCAAATCGTAACAATAGACCACAAGATTTCATATTTCAATACACATCCCATACATAGAGATAAAAATCATTCATATGGTGAATACCTGGTAACCGACAATAACAAGATGCATATATAAGAATATCCCCATCATTCCGGGACACCCTTCGGATATGATATAAATTTCGAAGTACTAAAGCATCCGGTACTTTGGATGGGGTTTGTTAGGCCCAATAGATCTATCTTTAGGATTCGCGTCAATTAGGGTGTCTGTTCCCTAATTCTTAGATTACCAGACTTAATAAAAAGGGGCATATTCGATTTCGATAATTCAACCATAGAATGTAGTTTCACGTACTTGTGTCTATTTTGTAAATCATTTATAAAACCTGCATGTATTCTCATCCCAAAAATATTAGATTTTAAAAGTGGGACTATAACTCACTTTCACAGATTTTTACTTCGTCAGGAAGTAAGACTTGGCCACTGTTGATTCACGAACCTATAACAATATATACATATATATTAAAGTATGTTCAAAATATATTTACAACACTTTTAATATATTTTGATGTTTTAAGTTTATTAAGTCAGCTGTCCTCGTTAGTAACCTATAACTAGTTGTCCACAGTTAGATGTACAGAAATAAATCGATAAATATTATCTTGAATCAATCCACGACCCAGTGTATACGTATCTCAGTATTGATCACAACTCAAACTATATATATTTTGGAATCAACCTCAACCCTGTATAGCTAACTCCAACATTCACATATAGAGTGTCTATGGTTGTTCCGAAATATATATAGATGTGTCGATATGATAGGTCGAAACATTGTATACGTGTCTATGGTATCTCAAGATTACATAATATACAATACAAGTTGATTAAGTTATGGTTGGAATAGATTTGTTACCAATTTTCACGTAGCTAAAATGAGAAAAATTATCCAATCTTGTTTTACCCATAACTTCTTCATTTTAAATCCGTTTTGAGTGAATCAAATTGCTATGATTTCATATTGAACTCTATTTTATGAATCTAAAAAGAAAAAGTATAGGTTTATAGTCGAAAAAATAAGTTACAAGTCGTTTTTGTAAAGGTAGTCATTTCAGTCGAAAGAACGACGTCTAGATGACCATTTTAGAAAACATACTTCCACTTTGAGTTTAACCATAATTTTTGGATATAGTTTCATGTTCATAATAAAAATCATTTTCTCAGAATAACAACTTTTAAATCAAAGTTTATCATAGTTTTTAATTAACTAACCCAAAACAGCCCGCGGTGTTACTACGACGGCGTAAATCCGGTTTTACGGTGTTTTTCGTGTTTCCAGGTTTTAAATCATTAAGTTAGCATATCATATAGATATAGAACATGTGTTTAGTTGATTTTAAAAGTCAAGTTAGAAGGATTAACTTTTGTTTGCGAACAAGTTTAGAATTAACTAAACTATGTTCTAGTGATTACAAGTTTAAACCTTCGAATAAGATAGCTTTATATGTATGAATCGAATGATGTTATGAACATCATTACTACCTTAATTTCCTTGGATAAACCTACTGGAAAAGAGAAAAATGGATCTAGCTTCAATGGATCCTTGGATGGCTCGAAGTTCTTGAAGCAGAATCATGACACGAAAACAAGTTCAAGTAAGATCATCACTTGAAATAAGATTGTTATAGTTATAGAAATTGAACCAAAGTTTGAATATGATTATTACCTTGTATTAGAATGATAACCTACTGTAAGAAACAAAGATTTCTTGAGGTTGGATGATCACCTTACAAGATTGGAAGTGAGCTAGCAAACTTGAAAGTATTCTTGATTTTATGAAACTAGAACTTTTGGAATTTATGAAGAACACTTAGAACTTGAAGATAGAACTTGAGAGAGATCAATTAGATGAAGAAAATTGAAGAATGAAAGTGTTTGTAGGTGTTTTTGGTCGTTGGTGTATGGATTAGATATAAAGGATATGTAATTTTGTTTTCATGTAAATAAGTCATGAATGATTACTCATATTTTTGTAATTTTATGAGATATTTCATGCTAGTTGCCAAATGATGGTTCCCACATGTGTTAGGTGACTCACATGGGCTGCTAAGAGCTGATCATTGGAGTGTATATACCAATAGTACATACATCTAAAAGCTGTGTATTGTACGAGTACGAATACGGGTGCATACGAGTAGAATTGTTGATGAAACTGAACGAGGATGTAATTGTAAGCATTTTTGTTAAGTAGAAGTATTTTGATAAGTGTATTGAAGTCTTTCAAAAGTGTATAAATACATATTAAAACACTACATGTATATACATTTTAACTGAGTCGTTAAGTCATCGTTAGTCGTTACATGTAAGTGTTGTTTTGAAACCTTTAGGTTAACGATCTTGTTAAATGTTGTTAACCCAATGTTTATAATATCAAATGAGATTTCAAATTATTATATTATCATGATATTATCATGTATGAATATCTCTTAATATGATATATATACATTAAATGTCTTTACAACGATAATCGTTACATATATGTCTCGTTTAAAAATCATTAAGTTAGTAGTCTTGTTTTTACATATGTAGTTCATTGTTAATATACTTTATGATATGTTTTCTTATCATAGTATCATGTTAACTATATATATATATATATATCCATATATATGTCATCATATAGTTTTTACAAGTTTTAACGTTCGTGAATCACCGATCAACTTGGGTGGTCAATTGTTTATATGAAACATATTTCAATTAATCAAGTCTTAACAAGTTTGATTGCTTAACATGTTGGAAACATTTAATCATGTAAATATCAATCTCAATTAATATATATAAACATGGAAAAGTTCGGGTCACTACAGTACCTACCCGTTAAATAAATTTCGTCCCGAAATTTTAAGCTGTTGAAGGTGTTGACGAATCTTCTGGAAATAGATGCGGGTATTTCTTCTTCATCTGATCTTCACGCTCCCAGGTGAACTCGGGTCCTCTACGAGCATTCCATCGAACCTTAACAATTGGTATCTTGTTTTGCTTAAGTCTTTTAACCTCACGATCCATTATTTCGACGGGTTCTTCGATGAATTGAAGTTTTTCGTTGATTTGGATTTCATCTAACGGAATAGTGAGATCTTCTTTAGCAAAACATTTCTTTAAATTCGAGACGTGGAAAGTGTTATGTACAGCCGCGAGTTGTTGAGGTAACTCTAGTCGGTAAGCTACTGGTCCGACACGATCAATAATCTTGAATGGTCCAATATACCTTGGATTTAATTTCCCTCGTTTACCAAATCGAACAACGCCTTTCCAAGGTGCAACTTTAAGCATGACCATCTCTCCAATTTCAAATTCTATATCTTTTCTTTTAATGTCAGCGTAGCTCTTTTGTCGACTTTGGGCGGTTTTCAACCGTTGTTGAATTTGGATGATCTTCTCGGTAGTTTCTTGTATAATCTCCGGACCCGTAATCTGTCTATCCCCCACTTCACTCCAACAAATCGGAGACCTGCACTTTCTACCATAAAGTGCTTCAAACGGCGCCATCTCAATGCTTGAATGGTAGCTGTTGTTGTAGGAAAATTCTGCTAACGGTAGATGTCGATCCCAACTGTTTCCGAAATCAATAACACATGCTCGTAGCATGTCTTCAAGCGTTTGTATCATCCTTTCGCTCTGCCCATCAGTTTGTGGATGATAGGCAGTACTCATGTCTAGACGAGTTCCTAATGCTTGCTGTAATGTCTGCCAGAATCTTGAAATAAATCTGCCATCCCTATCAGAGATAATAGAGATTGGTATTCCATGTCTGGAGACGACTTTCTTCAAATACAGTCGTGCTAACTTATCCATCTTGTCATCTTCTCTTATTGGTAGGAAGTGTGCTGATTTGGTGAGACGATCAACTATTACCCAAATAGTATCAAAACCACTTGCAGTCCTTGGCAATTTAGTGATGAAATCCATGGTAATGTTTTCCCATTTCAATTCCGGGATTTCGGGTTGTTGAAGTAGACCTGATGGTTTCTGATGCTCAGCTTTGACCTTAGAACACGTCAAACATTCTCCTACGTATTTAGCAACATCGGCTTTCATACCCGGCCACCAAAAATGTTTCTTGAGATCCTTGTACATCTTCCCCGTTCCAGGATGTATTGAGTATCTGGTTTTATGAGCTTCTCTAAGTACCATTTCTCTCATATCTCCAAATTTTGGTACCCAAATCCTTTCAGCCCTATACCGGGTTCCGTCTTCCCGAATATTAAGATGCTTCTCCGATCCTTTGGGTATTTCATCCTTTAAATTTCCCTCCTTTATTTGAGTAGTAATGTTATTATGAATCATTATATTCATAGATTTTACTCGAATGGGTTCTCTGTCCTTCCTGCTCAAGGCATCGGCTACCACATTTGCCTTCCCCGGGTGGTAACGAATCTCAAAGTCGTAATCATTCAATAATTCAATCCACCTACGCTGCCTCATATTCAGTTGTTTCTGATTAAATATGTGTTGAAGACTTTTGTGGTCGGTATATATAATACTTTTGACCCCATATAAGTAGTGCCTCCAAGTCTTTAATGCAAAAACAACCGCGCCTAATTCCAAATCATGCGTCGTATAATTTTGTTCGTGAATCTTCAATTGTCTAGACGCATAAGCAATCACCTTCGTTCGTTGCATTAATACACAACCGAGACCTTGCTTTGATGCATCACAATAAATCACAAAATCATCATTCCCTTCAGGCAATGACAATATAGGTGCCGTAGATAGCTTTTTCTTCAATAACTGAAACGCTTTCTCTTGTTCATCATTCCATTCAAATTTCTTCCCTTTATGCGTTAATGCAGTCAAGGGTTTTGCTATTCTGGAAAAGTCTTGGATGAACCTTCTGTAGTAACCAGCTAGTCTTAAAAACTGGCGTATGTGTTTCGGAGTTTTCGGGGTTTCCCACTTTTCAACAGTTTCTATCTTTGCCGGATCCACCTTAATACCTTCTTTGTTCACTATGTGACCGAGGAATTGAACTTCTTCCAACCAAAATGCACACTTTGAAAACTTAGCGTACAATTCTTCCTTCCTCAATACTTCTAACACCTTTCTCAAATGTTCACCGTGTTCTTGGTCATTCTTTGAGTAAATAAGTATGTCATCAATGAAAACAATGACAAACTTGTCAAGGTATGGTCCACACACTCGGTTCATAAGGTCCATGAACACAGCTGGTGCATTAGTTAAACCAAACGGCATGACCATAAACTCGTAATGACCGTAACGTGTTCTGAAAGCAGTCTTTGGAATATCATCTTCTTTCACCCGCATTTGATGATACCCGGAACGTAAGTCAATCTTTGAATAAACAGACGAGCCTTGTAGTTGATCAAATAAGTCGTCGATTCTCGGTAGTGGGTAGCGGTTCTTGATGGTAAGTTTGTTCAACTCTCGGTAGTCGATACACAACCTGAATGTACCATCTTTCTTCTTGACAAACAAAACAGGAGCTCCCCACGGTGATGTGCTTGGTCGAATGAAACCACGCTCTAAAAGTTCTTGTAATTGGATTTGCAGTTCTTTCATCTCGCTGGGTGCGAGTCTGTAAGGAGCACGAGCTATTGGTGCAGCTCCTGGTACAAGATCTATTTGAAATTCAACGGATCGATGTGGGGGTAATCCCGGTAATTCTTTCGGAAATACATCGGGAAATTCTTTTGCAATGGGAACATCATTGATGCTCTTTTCTTCAGTTTGTACTTTCTCGACGTGTGCTAGAATAGCATAGCAACCTTTTCTTATTAGTTTTTGTGCCTTCAAATTACTAATAAGATGTAGCTTCGTGTTGCCCTTTTCTCCGTACACCATTAAGGGTTTTCCTTTTTCTCGTATAATGCGAATTGCATTTTTGTAACAAACGATCTCCGCTTTCACTTCTTTCAACCAGTCCATACCGATTATCACATCAAAACTCCCTAACTCTACTGGTATCAAATCAATCTTAAATGTTTCGCTAACCAGTTTAATTTCTCGATTCCGACATATATTATCTGCTGAAATTAATTTACCATTTGCTAATTCGAGTAAAAATTTACTATCCAAAGGCGTCAATGGACAACTTAATTTAGCACAAAAATCTCTACTCATATAGCTTCTATCCGCACCCGAATCAAATAAAACGTAAGCAGATTTATTGTCAATAAGAAACGTACCCGTAACAAGCTCCGGGTCTTCCTGTGCCTCTACCGCATTAATATTGAAATCTCTTCCACGGCCTTGTCCATTCGTGTTCTCCTGGTTCGGGCAATTTCTAATAATGTGGCCTGGTTTTCCACATTTATAACAAACTACATTGGCATAACTTGCTCCGACACTACTTGCTCCGCCATTACTCGTTCCGACACCATTTGTTCCTTTCGTTCTATTAACCCCTGGTCCGTAGACCTCACACTTCGCCGCGCTATGACCATTTCTTTTACACTTGTTGCAAAATTTGGTGCAGAACCCCGAGTGATTCTTTTCACACCTTTGGCATAGCTGCTTCTGATTGTTGTTGTTGTTGCGGTTATTATTGTTGTTGGGATGATTGTTGTAGTTGCTGTTGTTGTTGTTGTTGTTGTTGGGCCATTTGTTGTAGTTGCGATTGATATTGCGATTGTTGGGATAATTGTTGCGATTATTGTTGTAATTGCTGTTGTTGTTGTATTGGTGATTCTTATCACCGTTTTCCTCCCACTTTCTTTTGACTTGCTTCACATTGGCCTCTTCAGCAGTCTGTTCTTTAATTCTTTCTTCAATCTGGTTCACTAGTTTGTGAGCCATTCTACATGCCTGTTGTATGGAGGCGGGATCGTGTGAACTTATATCTTCTTGGATTCTTTCCGGTAATCCTTTCACAAACGCGTCGATCTTCTCTTCCTCATCTTCGAATGCTCCCGGACACAATAGGCACAATTCTGTGAATCGTCTTTCGTACGTGGTAATATCAAATCCTTGGGTTCGTAACCCTCTAAGTTCTGTCTTGAGCTTATTGACCTCGGTTCTGGGACGGTACTTCTCGTTCATCAAGTGCTTGAATGCTGACCACGGTAGTGCGTACGCATCATCTTGTCCCACTTGCTCTAGATAGGTATTCCACCATGTTAACGCAGAACCTGTGAAGGTATGCGTAGCGTACTTCACTTTGTCCTCTTCAGTACACTTACTTATGGCAAACACCGATTCAACCTTCTCGGTCCACCGTTTCAATCCGATCGGTCCTTCGGTTCCATCAAATTCCAAAGGTTTGCAGGCAGTGAATTCTTTGTAGGTGCATCCTACACGATTTCCTGTACTGCTAGATCCAAGGTTATTGTTGGTATGTAGCGCAGCCTGTACTGCGGCTATGTTTGAAGCTAGAAAAGTACGGAATTCCTCTTCATTCATATTCACGGTGTGTCGAGTAGTCGGTGCCATTTCCTTCAAAATAGTTAAATGGAACAAGTTAATCATACAGAATATTAAGAGTAGTTAATAGTATTTCGTAGCATAATATGAACTCATTTATAAAAGCTTTTTCTTCATATTAGCGTTTTATAAGTTTAAATTCGGGTAGTACCTACCCGTTAAGTTCATACTTAGTAGCTAATATACAATTCAACTACTACAATTCTATATGAAAAACTGATTGTAATAATATTTCGCGTTCAAACTTTTATACAATATTTTACAAATTTACAATACCGCTTATTTTACATAAAGCATGAAATATAGCACACAATAACTTTGATACAAGATAGTTGTGAAGACAATTCTAGCTAGTACACAAGTCGTTCGGCAAAGGCAATAAAGACACGTAATTCATACGTCCAGAAACAAGTCATGCATTCTGGTTTTACTAGGACTACTTCCCATCCTTGGTCTTGTGCAACATAACCGTTATGGCCGTTGATAAGATAGCGTGTTGTAACGTCATCAAAGGGACGAGGGTTACGTAATGTCCAACAGTCCCGTAATAATCTAAAAACCTCATTTCTTACCCCAATTACCGACTCCGTCACTTGTGGAAACGTTTTGTTTAATAGTTGTAGCCCGATGTTCTTGTTCTCACTTTGGTGAGAAGCGAACATTACTAATCCGTAAGCATAACATGCTTCTTTATGTTGCATGTTAGCCGCTTTTTCTAAATCACGAAGTCCAATATTCGGATATATTGAGTCAAAATAATTTCTTAACCCGTTGCGTAAAATAGCATTTGGGTTCCGCGCAATATATGCGTCAAAGTAAACACATCGTAACTTATGGGTTTCCCAATGTGATATCCCCCATCTTTCAAACGAAAGTCTCTTATAAACCAAGACATTCTTGGAACGTTCTTCGAATGTCTTACAAACTGATCTTGCCTTAAATAGTTGTGCCGAAGAATTCTGGCCGACTCTAGACAAGATTTCATCAATCATGTCTCCGGGTAGGTCTCTTAAAATATTGGGTTGTCTATCCATTTTGTGTTTTTAAACTGTAAAATAGACAAGAGTTAGTTTCATAAAAAAAATACTTATTAATACAAGCAATTTTTACATATATCATAAAGCATAAGAACACTATATTACATATATTACACCACACGAATACAACTATCTTATTCCGACTCGCTCGTTTCTTCTTCTTCGGTTTTGATTCGTTTTGCCAAGTTTCTAGGGATATATGATGTTCCCCTAATACGAGCCGTCGTTGTCCACATTGGTTTAGAAAAACCTGGTGGTTTAGAGGTTCCCGGGTCATTGTTACAACTTAAGGACTTCGGGGGTTGACGATACATATAAAGTTCATCGGGGTTGGAATTAGATTTCTCTATTTTTATGCCCTTTCCCTTATTATTTTCTTTTGCCTTTTTAAATTCAGTTGGGGTAATTTCTATAACATCATCGGAATTCTCGTCGGAATCCGATTCATCGGAGAATTGGTAATCCTCCCAATATTTTGCTTCCTTGGCGGAAACACCATTGACCATAATTAACTTTGGTCGGTTGGTTGAGGATTTTCTTTTACTTAACCGTTTTATTATTTCCCCCACCGGTTCTATTTCTTCATCCGGTTCCGATTCTTCTTCCGGTTCCGATTCTTCTTCCGGTTCCGACTCTTCTTCCGGTTCCTCTTCGGGAACTTGTGAATCAGTCCACAAATCATTCCAATTTACATTTGACTCTTCATTATTATTAGGTGAGTCAATGGGACTTGTTCTAGAGGTAGACATCTATCACATAATATCAAACACGTTAAGAGATTAATATATCACATAATATTCATATGTTAAAAATATATAGTTTCCAACAAAAATGTTAAGCAATCATTTTTAAAGAAAACACGGTCGAAGTCCAGACTCACTAATGCATCCTAACAAACTCGATAAGACACAATAATGCAAATTTTCTGGTTCTCTAAGACCAACGCTCTGATACCAATTGAAATGTCCCGTTCTTATTGATTAAAAACGTTCCATATTAATTGATTTCGTTGCGAGGTTTTGACCTCTATATGAGACGTTTTTCAAAGACTACATTCATTTTTAAAACAAACCATAACCTTTATTTCATAAATAAAGGTTTAAAAAGCTTTACGTAGATTATCAAATAATGATAATCTAAAATATCCTGTTTACACACGACCATTACATAATGGTTTACAATACAAATATGTTACATCGAAATCAGTTTCTTGAATGCAGTTTTTACACAATATCATACAAACATGGACTCCAAATCTTGTCCTTATTTTAGTATGCAACAGCGGAAGCTCTTAATATTCACCTGAGAATAAACATGCTTTAAACGTCAACAAAAATGTTGGTGAGTTATAGGTTTAACCTATATATATCAAATCGTAACAATAGACCACAAGATTTCATATTTCAATACACATCCCATACATAGAGATAAAAATCATTCATATGGTGAACACCTGGTAACCGACAATAACAAGATGCATATATAAGAATATCCCCATCATTCCGGGACACCCTTCGGATATGATATAAATTTCGAAGTACTAAAGCATCTGGTACTTTGGATGGGGTTTGTTAGGCCCAATAGATCTATCTTTAGGATTCGCGTCAATTAGGGTGTCTGTTCCCTAATTCTTAGATTACCAGACTTAATAAAAAGGGGCATATTCGATTTCGATAATTCAACCATAGAATGTAGTTTCACGTACTTGTGTCTATTTTGTAAATCATTTATAAAACCTGCATGTATTCTCATCCCAAAAATATTAGATTTTAAAAGTGGGACTATAACTCATTTTCACAGATTTTTACTTCGTCGGGAAGTAAGACTTGGCCACTGTTGATTCACGAACCTATAACAATATATACATATATATTAAAGTATGTTCAAAATATATTTACAACACTTTTAATATATTTTGATGTTTTAAGTTTATTAAGTCAGCTGTCCTCGTTAGTAACCTATAACTAGTTGTCCACAGTTAGATGTACAGAAATAAATCGATAAATATTATCTTGAATCAATCCACGACCCAGTGTATACGTATCTCAGTATTGATCACAACTCAAACTATATATATTTTGGAATCAACCTCAACCCTGTATAGTTAACTCCAACATTCACATATAGAGTGTCTATGGTTGTTCCGAAATATATATAGATGTGTCGACATGATAGGTCGAAACATTGTATACGTGTCTATGGTATCTCAAGATTACATAATATACAATACAAGTTGATTAAGTTATGGTTGGAATAGATTTGTTACCAATTTTCACGTAGCTAAAATGAGAAAAATTATCCAATCTTGTTTTACCCATAACTTCTTCATTTTAAATCCGTTTTGAGTGAATCAAATTGCTATGATTTCATATTGAACTCTATTTTATGAATCTAAAAAGAAAAAGTATAGGTTTATAGTCGAAAAAATAAGTTACAAGTCGTTTTTGTAAAGGTAGTCATTTCAGTCGAAAGAACGACGTCTAGATGACCATTTTAGAAAACATACTTCCACTTTGAGTTTAACCATAATTTTTGGATATAGTTTCATGTTCATAATAAAAATCATTTTCTCAGAATAACAACTTTTAAATCAAAGTTTATCATAGTTTTTAATTAACTAACCCAAAACAGCCCGCGGTGTTACTACGACGGCGTAAATCCGGTTTTACGGTGTTTTTCGTGTTTCCAGGTTTTAAATCATTAAGTTAGCATATCATATAGATATAGAACATGTGTTTAGTTGATTTTAAAAGTCAAGTTAGAAGGATTAACTTTTGTTTGCGAACAAGTTTAGAATTAACTAAACTATGTTCTAGTGATTACAAGTTTAAACCTTCGAATAAGATAGCTTTATATGTATGAATCGAATGATGTTATGAACATCATTACTACCTTAATTTCCTTGGATAAACCTACTGGAAAAGAGAAAAATGGATCTAGCTTCAATGGATCCTTGGATGGCTCGAAGTTCTTGAAGCAGAATCATGACACGAAAACAAGTTCAAGTAAGATCATCACTTGAAATAAGATTGTTATAGTTATAGAAATTGAACCAAAGTTTGAATATGATTATTACCTTGTATTAGAATGATAACCTACTGTAAGAAACAAAGATTTCTTGAGGTTGGATGATCACCTTACAAGATTGGAAGTGAGCTAGCAAACTTGAAAGTATTCTTGATTTTATGAAACTAGAACTTTTGGAATTTATGAAGAACACTTAGAACTTGAAGATAGAACTTGAGAGAGATCAATTAGATGAAGAAAATTGAAGAATGAAAGTGTTTGTAGGTGTTTTTGGTCGTTGGTGTATGGATTAGATATAAAGGATATGTAATTTTGTTTTCATGTAAATAAGTCATGAATGATTACTCATATTTTTGTAATTTTATGAGATATTTCATGCTAGTTGCCAAATGATGGTTCCCACATGTGTTAGGTGACTCACATGGGCTGCTAAGAGCTGATCATTGGAGTATATATACCAATAGTACATACATCTAAAAGCTGTGTATTGTACGAGTACGAATACGGGTGCATACGAGTAGAATTGTTGATGAAACTGAACGAGGATGTAATTGTAAGCATTTTTGTTAAGTAGAAGTATTTTGATAAGTGTATTGAAGTCTTTCAAAAGTGTATAAATACATATTAAAACACTACATGTATATACATTTTAACTGAGTCGTTAAGTCATCGTTAGTCGTTACATGTAAGTGTTGTTTTGAAACCTTTAGGTTAACGATCTTGTTAAATGTTGTTAACCCAATGTTTATAATATCAAATGAGATTTTAAATTATTATATTATCATGATATTATCATGTATGAATATCTCTTAATATGATATATATACATTAAATGTCTTTACAACGATAATCGTTACATATATGTCTCGTTTAAAAATCATTAAGTTAGTAGTCTTGTTTTTACATATGTAGTTCATTGTTAATATACTTTATGATATGTTTTCTTATCATAGTATCATGTTAACTATATATATATATATATCCATATATATGTCATCATATAGTTTTTACAAGTTTTAACGTTCGTGAATCACCGATCAACTTGGGTGGTCAATTGTCTATATGAAACATTTAATATATATAAACATGGAACTATATATATATATATAATCAAGTCTTAACAAGTTTGATTGCTTAACATGTTGGAAACATTTAATCATGTAAATATCAATCTCAATTAATATATATAAACATGGAAAAGTTCGGGTCACTACAGACGGCGCCGTCTACGTAGGTCCCATTACATGGTCATAAGTCTTTAAGACAAAGTTTGACCGAAAAATATGTCGCATTCATTTCATAAGTGGATGTTTCAAAGTTTACAAAAGTAGTTTCCATAACTAGTACATAACGATGTTTAAAGTACAAATGAAACACGTGCGACACAGTCTAAAGTAGTCAAAAGACGCTCCGCATATGCAAGTATACTCGACATCCAATGCAAGTATCAAAATAATGAGCGAAAGCATGTTTCACATATCGTTCAAAGACCTGAGAAAAACATAGAAATCTGTCAACGAAAACGTTGGTGAAATCATAGGTTTAAGTAAGTAAGTGAGTAAAAGTAAGTCGAACCACAAGATTTGCAATATTGATGAAATAGTTGTACATTCTAAAAGTTAATATTCACGAGCACCCAATTATCAAGGCTTAACATTCCGTCCGTTGAACCCCATTAATAGTGCTAGAACAACACTGTTTCTCGAAAATATATTTCATCTGTGGACGGTAGCGAACCGTCCGAGATGAGGGTTTGTCAAACCCATATGGCCATACAACATAAGTTCACGCCTACACTTACACACTGCAAGAGTAACTAATGATAATCGAATTGAGGATTTTGTTCTAAACTCGTATGTAGAATGTTTGTTTTCCTCTACTTGTGTTCACTTAGTTAAAAAGAAATGTTTATGTTTTCTCATCCCAAATGTAAGTTCAAAAGAGTAAAAGTGGGACTATGATCTCACCTTGAGCGCAAGAGCAAATAAGTACTTCGACAAGTAACATGTGCAAAGAACAATGCTAGTCTTGACCTAAACAAATAGGTTGTATCAATAACGATAGTCACGATTGGTCAAAAATGTTCAATTAGTCCTATGGCTCGTTACGACTCGATTATGTAGCATGTGAAACAATTTGTCAAGTTTCATGCAAGATACAAGTATAGAAACAAGTTAGGAAGGTTGCATAATCATTTGGTTAAGTTTGACAAAAAGTCAAACTTTGGTCGGTCAAAGTCAACGAAAAAGTCAACACGTTCGGGTCGGGTCCCGAACTATTTTTCTGAGGTTTTTATTCATATATAAGCATGTTAGAACAAGTCTCATGTGAATCGGAGGTCCATAGCATGCCAAACATTTTTCGTATTTTGACCAAGGAGGTCAGAAACTGGACACGGCTTATGCCGCGCCGCGGCCCCAAATTGTCGCGCCGCGACAATACACGGGAGCTGGTACCTGGCCAGTTTCAGTTTTTCTAAGTCCAAACCAAAATCTTTTCATGCACAAAACACAAACCGTAACCACTTAGAACTCGCACCTTATATCGTTGGAAAGCTCTTTTGACAAGGAATACAACTAAATACATTTCACCAACCGAAAACATTAATTGCAACAATCGACTTTTCAAATCAAATGATCAATCAATGCACACATTTAATGCTTCAAATTTTATAGGTGCACATTTATGATTTGGGCATTTAATGAATACATACAATACGCCGTTTTGTAGGTAATCGAGCATAAAATACAACTAACTACTTACCAATGACAATTCATGGCATTCAATGCATCAAATATTCATTTCAAGTTTATCAAACCCTAACCTAATTTCACCAAAATCACTAATCAAGTTTATGGAGTTTTCTCGAGCAACCTACCCATCAAATTGAAGTTAGTGATACTAGGAACACATTTAATACATGCATTTATAACATTTAACAACATTCACGCAACCAAATCACCAAATCAAACACACCAAAGTTCATATTCAAGCTAGTTACTTCAAATAACGAAATCAAGCATATAAATCATATAATCATGTTAGACTTGAGCCATAGACACTAATTAACAACTTTATAACTTAAAAACATCAAGAACACAAAATCTAGTGATTTTAAAAAGTTACCCAAACTTGATGAAATCGGTATGGAATCGAAGAGGAAGTTGCAAGGATTCCAAATATGTAATTTGTTTTGATTGAAGCTTGCTTGAACGAATTTAGATGATGATTCTTGAAGATGAAGATTGAGAGAAAAGTTGAAAGTATTAAATGAAAAGTGAAAATGAAAATGGAAAAATAATGGGTGGAGGAGATGGAGTGTTGACCATTTGACCTAGTCAAATGTTTGGCACTTGGGCAAGTTTGGTCCCTCTAGTTCCATTCGGGTGCGTGAATTACCTAACGAGATAATTTAAAACGCATGTTAACGGGAGATGTCATAAACATATAACGAAGTTTAAAATAGTATAACGAAAAGGTAAACGGAAAAAGGCGGGATGTTACAGAGTTCGTCTTTTTAAATTTTAATTTGATTTTGCTGTCTTCCTCTCGAATTGTAGTATTAGAGGATTATATAAAGGTTAACAGATAATATTCCATCTTAATATAACTCTATTTACATTTGTTTTGTAGCTTGATTGGCTGGACAAAGAAAATATTCTGTCAGAACGAAAGAAAAAAAAGTCAATTTAACAGATTTTGTTTGTTAATATGACTTAATTGAACTCATTCGTACCAGTTTGTAGGCAGAGAACAAATTACAACATAGTTTGATAATGATAGGGAACTGAATACTTAATTTTATATATATACATGTATTTAATCATATTTATATATTTATAAAAATATATATATATATATATATATATATATATATATATATATATATATATATATATATATACATGTATTTTGTATATGTATCTCTATTTGATCATAATCTGTATATAACAATATTCACATATCTGTATCTATATCTATATTAGTATTTTTATATCTCTTTTATTTATAATACTATATTATAATTAATCTTATTAATAAATATAACCATAATAATAATACTCTTAATATTATAAATAATAGTAATACAAATTTATAATATAATAATAATAATAATAATAATAATAATAATAATAATAATAATAATAATAATAATAATAATATTGATAATAATTACATCTAACACTGATTTTAATAATAATATTAAATAAAAATATTAATATTATTAAGGGTACTATTAATATTATTAGTTATAATAATACAAGTTTTATTAATGATAATAATAATATTAATAATAATAATAATAATAATAATAATAATAATAATAATAATAATATAACAACTTATATTTATCGAAATTCATATATATATATATATATATATATATATATATATACTTTATGTAATGATACTAATGATACAAATATTAATATTAATATTAATAATAATAATAATTAATGTTAATATAAAAATTATTCCTTATCTTGTATTTACATATAATATATTACTATTTATTATCTCATATCTACCAATACTATAATTCATCGATTCTTTAATATTTATATATTACAATATATAATATTATCTATGTAAAGAATTTATATATATCTATATTTTTATAGTAACTTAATTAATCTGTATATTTTTATATTTTTATTTCTATTGATTAAATTGTATCTTATTATTTAAAATTATTATATATATACCCTTTTGTTTATATATATATATATATATATATATACACACACACACACACATATATATATACATTTAATTACACACAATTGTTTGTGAATCGTCGAAGTTTGGTCGAGGTTAAATGAATACATAAATACAGTTCAACATTTTTGGAATTCAACTTTATAGACTTTGCTTATCGTGTCGAGATCATATAAAGATCAAGTTTAAATTTGGCCGGAAATTTTCGGGTCGTCACAGAGGGTATTGTTATGCCGAGTTGAAATGCCGAACCGAGAAGTGGTGACGGTACCAGCAGCATTCGGTTCCGGCTAAGGTGTCAGAGCTCTTAGCCTAATCCGGGAAGGTTTTGCTCTTCACTTGTCGCCATGACTGGCTACGTGATGCCAGTTATAGCTATCATGACCGGCTACAAGATGCCGGTTATATATGTGTTATCCGAGATCTAGATCTAGCCGTTCGTCCAGCGTGGTAAAGTTGCTGAGATGACATCGGATGGATGTTGGGAAAGGGTTCGTGTTCCGGGACAGACAATGCCGGGTAAAATCCTTGTCGGGACGCTTGCTTGTTTTGAGACGGATCGTTATGCGTATCATTAAGTCCCCCCAGTTTGGTGGTGGTAGCCAGAACGGTTACCGTCGTCAAACTTCCGAGACGAAGCCATGCTTCCGATTTGATGCGCATTTAATGTTTGTCAGCGTGAAAGGACAGTTACTTAGATGCCCTTTTCGTGTTTTTTCATTTTTCAACTTTTTGGAACGGCGTTCGAGAGATTTCTTTTTGCGATTTCAATCATTGCTTTTGTTGATCCATCTTTTGATCTGAGCCGTTGGATCAATTTTCTTAAAACCTATAAATAGCTTCCCTTTTCCAATATTTGCACTTTTTACATCCTTCGTGCCCTAAAAGTTTCTTCTTCAAAAAAACCAATAGTTTTTTTACGAACAAAGGTACCTTTTCTTGTTTCCTTCTTCTTTATTACTTTGCTTTTTGTATTTCCGTACATATGGCGGATCAGCGTTCCATCGGACCTTAACAATCGGAATTCGGCTTTGTTTCAATGTCTTGACGGAGGTGTCCACAATTTCAACCGGTTCCTCCACAAAATAAAGTTTGTCATCAATAGTAAGTTCCTCAAGAGGGATGACGATATCGGGTTCGGCAAGACACTTTTTCAAGTTAGATACATGGAAGGTAGGATGAGCGGAGTTCAATTGAGGCGGAAGATCTAAACGATAAGCAACGGTTCCAATACGCTCCAAGATTTCGAAAGGACCAATATATCGAGGATTTAGCTTCCTGCGTTTCCCAAAATGGATTACACTTTTCCAAGGTGCGACTTTTAACATTACTCGGTCACCGACTTGAAATTCGAGGTCGTTGCGTCTTTTGTCGGTGTAGCACTTTTGACGACTCCGGGCCATCCGAAGCCTATCTCGGATTTGTACGATCTTCTCGGTGGTTTCGTGAATGAGTTCGGGTCCGATGATTTGCACGTCGCCTACCTCGGCCCAACAAAGAGGTGAACGACATTTTCAACCATATAGCGCTTCAAAAGGTGCGGCTTTTATACTCGCGTGATAACTATTATTGTAAGAGAACTCGGCGAGAGGTAAGTGCTTGTCCCAAGCTTTTCCAAAATCGACAACACAAGCTCGTAACATATCCTCCAAGGTTTGTATTGTACGTTCACTTTGCCCATCGATTTGTGGATGATAGGCGGTGCTCATGTCTAAACGTGTTCCCAACGCTTCTTGCAAGGTACGCCAAAATCTAGAAACAAAACGGCCATCTCGGTCGGAGATAATCGATAAAGGTATACCGTGTCGGGCTACGATCTCTTTGATGTAAAGTTGTGCAAGTTTCTCCATTTTGTCGGTCTCCTTCATGGCGAGAAAGTGTGCGGATTTGGTGAGACGGTCAACAATAACCCAAATGGTATCATAACCGCCCGTTGTCTTTGGTAACTTGGTGATGAAGTCCATCGTTATTCTTTCCCACTTCCATTGCGGGATTTCGGGTTGTTGAAGTAACCCGAACGGTCTTTGGTGTTCCGCTTTGACTTTGGAACATGTTAAACACTTGGCAACATAAGTAGCTACGTCCCTTTTGATGTTCGGCCACCAATATTGTTCTTTAAGGTCGTGGTACATCTTATTGGCACCGGGGTGAATCGAGTATCGTGGCTTATGGGCTTCATCTAAAATAAGGTTTCGTAGGTCCCCATAACTAGGCACCCAAATCCTTTCGGCGAAATATCGGAGTCCGATCTCCCTAATTTCGAATCGAGAGACGAGAATGTTCAAGAGCTCATGTGAAACATTTTCATCCTTGAGAGCCTCATCTTGGGCTACCCGAATTTGGCTATTAAGGTTGGTGTGGATGGTGATGTTTAAAGCTCGGACACGAAGAGGCACCGCTCTTTCTTTTCGACTTAAGGCATCGGCTACTACGTTTGCCTTCCCGGGATGGTAACGAAGCTCGCAATCGTAATCGTTTAAGGTTTCAATCCACCTTCGTTTTCTCATGTTTAGTTGCTTTTGATCAAAGATATGTTGGAGGCTTTTGTGATCGGTGAAGATAGTACTATTGGTTCCATAAAGATAGTGTCTCCACATTTTAAGTGCGAAGACAACGGCTCCGAGTTCAAGATCATGTGTCGGGTAGTTTCGTTCATGAATTTTGAGTTGTCGAGAAGCATAAGAAATGACTTTCGTTCGTTGCATCAACACACACCCAAAACCATGTTTTGAGGCGTCGCAATACACAACAAAATCATCATTGCCTTCGGGAAGTGACAAGATAGGAGCGGTGGTTAGCTTCGTTTTCAAGATTTGAAATGCGGATTCTTGTTCGGTCGCCCAAACAAATTTCTTTCCTTTGTGAGTTAACGCGGTTAGAGGACGAGCGACCAAAGAGAAATCTTTGATGAATCTACGATAGTATCCGGCGAGACCCAAGAATTGACGAATGTGAGTAGGAGTAGTAGGAGTCTCCCATTTACTAATGGCTTTGATTTTTGATGGATCGACTTTAATACCTTGATCACTTACAACATGACCAAGAAATTGAACTTCCTTCAACCAAAATTCACACTTGGAGAATTTGGCATAGAGTCGTTCTTGTCTTAAAAGTTCAAGCACAAGTCGGAGATGTTCCTCGTGCTCTTCTTCGCTTTTAGAATAGACCAAGATGTCATCGATGAACACGATAACGAATTTGTCAAGATACGGTTTGCACACGCGGTTCATAAGATCCATGAACACCGCCGGTGCGTTAGTGAGACCAAATGGCATGACAAGGAATTCATAACTACCATAACGAGTTCGGAAAGCGGTTTTGGAGACATCTTCCCCCTTAACCCTTAATTGATGGTAACCCGAGCGGAGATCGATTTTCGAATATACACAAGACCCTTGTAGTTGATCAAAGAGGTCATCGATGCGAGGAAGAGGATATCAGTTCTTAACCGTCAATTTGTTTAGTTCACGATAATCAATGCACATTCGTAGGGATCCGTCTTTCTTTTTAACAAACAAAATCGGAGCGCCCCAAGGTGAATGGCTAGGTTGGATAAAACCACGATCAAGTAGTTCTTCGATTTGACTTTGCAATTCTTGCATTTCGGATGGAGCGAGTCTATATGGTGCACGTGCTATGGGTGCAGCTCCCGGAATAAGATCGATTTGGAATTCAACCGGTCGATGAGGTGGAAGACCCGGCAATTCGTCGGGAAATACATCGGAAAAGTCACTAACAATTGGCACATCATCGATATGCTTCTCATCGGACTCGACTTTCTTAACGTGAGCAAGGATCGCAAAATAACCCTTACGGAGTAGTTTTCTAACTTTAATGCATGAAACGAGGTTGAGTCCGGTGCAACTCTTATCGCCATAGACGATCAAAGTTTCGCCGTTCTCGATAGGAATTCAGATTGCGTTAAGATCACAAAGGATGTGAGATTTCATTTTGGCTAGCCAATTCATACCGATTATTACATCGAAGCTTCCTAATTCCATGGGTATCAAGTCAATTTCAAACTCATTACCCAAAATGTTTAATGTACACCCCCGGTAATATGTGTCGGCACTCAGTAGTTTTCCGTTGGCTACTTCAATGGTATAAGTGGTATCTAGTGGAAGTGGTGGAGTACTAAAAGAATGAGTCAAAGTCTTTGATACAAAACTCTTATCGGCACCCGAATCGAATAAACAAGTAACATAAGTGTTGTTGAGAAGAAACGTACCCGTGACTAGTTCATTGTCATCATGGGCTTCCTCGGTGTTAATGTTGAAGGCTCGGCCACGTGTGTTGGGGTTGGCCTTCTTCTTCGGGCATTCGTTCCTATAATGGCCCGTTTGGTCACATTCGTAACAAGTGACCGTTTTTGGAGGATTGGGCCCCTTTCGAGCGACGGGGGCAACACTTGTGCAATTGTTGGCCTTATGACCAACTCCTTGGCACCGGTGGCAAATTAGCTTGCCGCATTCACCCGAGTGGTGCTTGTGACATTTGTTGCAAAAAGGTTGAGTTTCGGCATAACCTTTCTTACCATCGTTGGTGAAAGGCTTTTTGGTGAAGGTGTTGTTGTTGTAGTTGCTTGATGGAGTGGCTTCCCATTTCCTTTTGTTGCCACCCGATTTGTCCTCGGCCTTAGAAGCCGGCACTACGATTTCATCAACCGTTTCAATCAATTGGCGGGCCATGTTCAAAGCGGCTTGGTGATTAGCGGGTTTTGATGACATCACTCCTTGTTTGACGCTCTTTGAAAGACCATCCATATAGAGTTTAACCCTTTGAGATTCGGGGTTCACGAGATTATGACACATCAAGGATAGTTCGGCGAAGCGTTGATTACAGGCTTTGAGATGGTTCCCGACCGCCTTTAAAGCTCTTAGCTCTTGTTCGAGCTTTCGAGTTTCTTCGCGAGGGAAATATTCAACAATCATCTTCTCCCTTAAATCGGCCCAAGAGAGGGCATGAGCTTCATCGGTACCCACCGATTGAACATAGGTGTTCCACCACGTGAGGACGACACCGGCGAAAGTGTGAGTGGAGTATTTGACCTTGTCTTGGTCCCGACAACCGCTTATGCTAAAGACGGCCTCCGTTTCTTCGAACCATCGAGTGAGTGTAACCGGTCCCCCGGTTCCATCATAAGTGTGAGGTTTGCACCCCATAAAAGCCTTGTAGGAGCACCCTTCGCTAGAGTTACCGGCTCCTTGGTTGTTGTTGTTGTTGTTATTGTTATTGTTGTTGTTGGAGGAGTGACCGGCCATGGCCGCCTCTACGGCGGTGGCCACCATTCGTTGTAGTGCTTGTTCGGGAGTTTCACGGCGTGGCACACGGCGAGGAGGCATTGTTCCTTCAAAGCAAAAGAATACCGTTGGTTAGTATTCTAAATAATACTAACCGTGATATGGAATAAAGATAGAGAGAAAATTTTCCTTGACTCGCCTTAAATTCTTTATGTCATAATGTCGGAACGTTCATATGAGTCACCGTAATATAATCCTGGAAATTATATTACCCTAATTCATATGTGCATTCGACACTATTTCATATAGTCAAGGTGGCGCATCAATTAAATCAAGTAACGTGAGATTAAGATTGAATAAGAATTAGATATGATAGAGGAGTTCGAGTATAATGCATAAGTAGTCAAGTAATTCCTACTTCAAGTCTATATGCCGGTTGTAGTCTAGACTCACCAATGTACCCTATGACTCGGGGTTGACACCAATGAACTCTAAATCCCAACAACCAATGCTCTGATACCATCTGTAGCGACCCGACCAAATCATGTTTGACGGCGCCGTCTACATAGGTCCCATTACATGGTCATAAGTCTTTAAGACAAAGTTTGACCGAAAAATATGTCGCATTCATTTCATAAGTGGATGTTTCAAAGTTTACAAAATTAGTTTCCATAACTAGTACATAACGATGTTTAAAGTACAAATGAAACACGTGCGACACAGTCTAAAGTAGTCAAAAGATGCTCCACATATGCAAGTATACTCGACATCCAATGCAAGTATCAAAATAATGAGCGGAAGCATGTTTCACATATCGTTCAAAGACCTGAGAAAAACATAGAAATCTGTCAACGAAAAGTTGGTGAAATCATAGGTTTAAGTAAGTAAGTGAGTAAAAGTAAGTCGAACCACAAGATTTGCAACATTGATGAAATAGTAGTACATTCTAAAAGTTAATATTAACGAGCACCCAATTATCAAGGATTAACATTCCGTCCGTTGAACCCCATTAATAGTGCTAGAACAACACTGTTTCTCGAAAATATATTTCATCTGTGGACGGTAGCGAACCGTCCGAGATGAGGGTTTGTCAAACCCATATGGCCATACAACATAAGTTCACGCCTACACTTACACACTGCAAGAGTAACTAATGATAATCGAATTGAGGATTTTGTTCTAAACTCGTATGTAGAATGTTTGTTTTCCTCTACTTGTGTTCACTTAGTTAAAAAGAAATGTTTATGTTTTCTCATCCCAAATGTAAGTTCAAAAGAGTAAAAGTGGGACTATGATCTCACCTTGAGTGCAAGAGAAAATAAGTACTTCGACAAGTAACGTGTGCAAAGAACAATGCTAGTCTTGATCTAAACAAAAAGGTTGTATCAATAACGATAGTCACGATTGGTCAAAAATGTTCAATTAGTCCTATGGCTCGTTACGACTCGATTATGTAGCATGTGAAACAATTTGTCAAGTTTCATGCAAGATACAAGTATAGAAACAAGTTAGGAAGGTTGCATAATCATTTGGTTAAGTTTGACAAAAAGTCAAACTTTGGTCGGTCAAAGTCAACGAAAAAGTCAACACGTTCGGGTCGGGTCCCGAACTATTTTTCTGAGGTTTTTATTCATATATAAGCATGTTAGAACAAGTCTCATGTGAATCGGAGGTCCATAGCGTGCCAAACATTTTTCGTATTTTGACCAAGGAGGTCAGAAACTGGACACGGCTTATGCCGCGCCGCGGCCCCAAATTGTCGCGCCGCGACAATACACGGGAGCTGGTACCTGGCCAGTCTCAGTTTTTCTAAGTCCAAACCAAAATCTTTTCATGCACAAAACACAAACCGTAACCACTTAGAACTCGCACCTTATATCGTTGGAAAGCTCTTTTGACAAGGAATACAACTAAACACATTTCACCAACCGAAAACATTAATTGCAACAATCGACTTTTCAAATCAAATGATCAATCAATGCACACATTTAATGCTTCAAATTTTATAGGTGCACATTTATGATTTGGGCATTTAATGAATACATATAATATGCCGTTTTGTAGGTAATCGAGCATATAATACAACTAACTACTTACCAACGACAATTCATGGCATTCAATGCATCAAATATTCATTTCAAGTTCATCAAACCCTAACCCAATTTCACCAAAATCACTAATCAAGTTTATGGAGTTTTCTCGAGCAACCTACCCATCAAATTGAAGTTAGTGATACTAGGAACACCTTTAATACATGCATTTATAACATTTATAACATTTAACAACATTCGAGCAACCAAATCACCAAATCAAACACACCAAAGTTTATATTCAAGCTAGTTACTTCAAATAACGAAATCGAGCATATAAATCATATAATCATGTTAGCTTGAGCCATAGACACTAATTAACAACTTTATAACTTAAAAACATCAAGAACACAAAATCTAGTGATTTTAGAAAGTTACCCAAACTTGATGAAATCGGTATGGAATCGAAGAGGAAGTTGCAAGGATTCCAAATATGTAATTTGTTTTGATTGAAGCTTGCTTGAACGAATTTAGAGATGATTCTTGAAGATGAAGATTGAGAGAAAAGTTGAAAGTATTAAATGAAAAGTGAAAATGAAAATGGAAAAATAATGGGTGGAGGAGATGGAGTGTTGACCATTTGACCTAGTCAAATGTTTGGCACTTGGGCAAGTTTGGTCCCTCTAGTTCCATTCGGGTGCGTGAATTACCTAACGAGATAATTTAAAACGCATATTAACGGGAGATGTCATAAACATATAACGGAGTTTAAAATAGTATAACGGAAAGGTAAACGGAAAAAGGCGGGATGTTACAGAGTTCGTGTTTTTAAATTTTAATTTGATTTTGCTGTCTTCCTCTCGAATTTTAGTATTAGAGGATTATATAAAGGTTAACAGATAATATTCCAGCTTAATATAACTCTATTTACATTTGTTTTGTAGCTTGATTGGCTGGACAAAGAAAATATTCTGTCAGAACGAAAAAAAGTCGATTTAACAGATTTTGTTTGTTAATATGACTTAATTGAACTCATTCGTACCAGTTTGTAGGCAGAGAACAAATTACAGCATACTTTGATAATGATAGGGAACTGAATACTTAATTTTATATATATACATGTATTTAATCGTATATATATATATATATATATATATATATATATATATATATATATATATATATATACCTGTATTTTGTATATGTATCTCTATTTGATCATAATCTGTATATAACAATATTCACATATCTGTATCTATATTAGTATTTGTATATCTCTTTTATTTATAATACTATATTATAATTAATCTTATTAATAAATATAACCATAATAATAATACTCTTAATATTATAAATAATAGTAATACAAATTTATAATATAATAATAATAATAATAATAATAATAATAATAATAATAATAATAATAATAATAATAATGATAATAATATTACTAATGATATTGATAATAATTACATCTAACGCTGATTTTAATAATAATATTAAATAAAAATATTAATATTATTAAGGGTACTATTAATATTATTAGTTATAATAATACAAGTTTTATTAATGATAATAATAATATTAATAATAATAATAATATAACAACTTATATTTATCGAATTTCATATATATATATATATATATATACTTTATGTAATGATACTAATGATACAAATATTAATATTAATATTAATATTAATAATAATTAATGTTAATATAAAAATTATTCCTTATCTTGTATTTACATATAATATATTGCTATTTATTATATCATATCTACCAATACTATAATTCATCGATTCTTTAATATTTATATATTACAATATATAATATTATCTATGTAAAGAATTTATATATATATCTATATTTTTATAGTAACTTAATTAATCTGTATATTTTTATATTTTTATTTCTATTGATTAAATTGTATCTTATTATTTAAAATTATTATATATATACCCTTTTGTTTATATATATATATATATATATATATATACACACACACACACACACACATATATATACATTTAATTACACACAATTGTTTGTGAATCGTCGAAGTTTGGTCGAGGTTAAATGAATACATAAATACAGTTCAACATTTTTGGAATTCAACTTTATAGACTTTGCTTATCGTGTCGAGATCATATAAAGATCAAGTTTAAATTTGGTAGGAAATTTCCGGGTCGTCACAGAGGGTATTGTTATGCCGAGTTAAAATGCCGAACCGAGAAGTGGTGACGGTACCAGCAGCATTCGGTTCTTGCTAAGGTGTCAGAGCTCTTAGCCTAATCCGGGAAGGTTTTGCTCTCCACTTGTCGCCATGACTGGCTACGTGATGCCGGTTATAGCTATCATGACCGGCTACAAGATGCCGGTTATATGTGTGTCATCCGAGATCTAGATCTAGCCGTTCGTCCAGCGTGGTAAAGTTGCTGAGATGACATCGGATGGATGTTGGGAAAGGGTTCGTGTTCCGGGACAGACAATGCCGGGTAAAATCCTTGTCGGGACGCTTGCTTGTTTTGAGACGGATCGTTATGCGTATCATTAAGTCCCCCCATTTTGGTGGTGGTAGCCAGAACGGTTACCGTCGTCAAACTTCCGAAACGAAGCCATGCTTCCGATTTGATGCGCATTTAATGTTTGTCAGCGTGAAAGGACAGTTACTGAGATGCCCTTTTCGTGTTTTTTCATTTTTCAACTTTTTGGAACGGCGTTCGAGAGATATCTTTTTGCGATTTCAATCATTGCTTTTGTTGATCCATCTTTTGATCTGAGCCGTTGGATCAATTTTCTTAAAACCTATAAATAGCTTCCCTTTTCCAATATTTGCACTTTTTACAGCCTTCGTGCCCTAAACGTTTCTTCTTCAAAAAAACCAATAGTTTTTTTACGAACAAAGGTACCTTTTCTTGTTTCCTTCTTCTTTATTACTTTGCTTTTTGTATTTCCGTACATATGGTGGATCAGTCTTCCACTTCTACCAGTGTAGATGCTCCCGAGACTTCTTCTAGGCCTTCTGTAGATGTTGGTGGTATTATGAGTCAAGTGTGTGTTGGATACCTTGACGAGATGGTACGTAGGTACCCGTTTTTGACCCGTTATACATTGATGGTGCCTGATGCCATCCACAGGGCCCATAAGCCTCCCCCAGGTATGGTTACCTTTTATGGCGTAACCATTAGTGTGGGCAATTTTTGATTGCCCTATTCCGAATTCATGTACCAATTCTTTACGCACTATGAAATAGCGCCTGCTCAGGTACATCCCCATGCGTACCAAAAATTGGTAATGTGGGAGATGTACCTTAATCATTATCATATTCTTCCTACCGTACGAATGTTTTGATTCTGGTTTTCCGTCTCGAGGTCTGAGGTTGGATGGTTTACCATCAAACGAAGAGCGCAATTCAATTTTATTGGAGACATGGACACTTCATTGAAGGAGTGGCGGGAGTCTTTCTTTTTTGTCGATAGCAAAGGGCTACAGCCACGATTTGTTGGGCTCTGCGAATGGGCAATTGACGTGAAGAAGAGAGCCAATAGAGTTCCGAATCTGAATGCTGCCGAGAAGGCGTGTATAGAAGCCATCCGGGAGTTCAAGTTTCCACAATGGCCATACCCGGAGGCCATGCTTGTGTTGGGGAAGTTAGCCGCCAATGGCCAGATCCGAATACCAAGCCTGTTCTTCGTTTTAATGAAGCAGGTGAAGACTGATCCTAGCCAACTGCTATGTCGCCTAGTTTATTAATCGTATACTGACCTTGTTTGTGTATGATGCTTATACAACAGTAATGGAGCTTGCTAGCGCAATGGCTTTTGGTGATCTGGCAGAGATCTGGGTGGAAAGCGTCCCGGTCAATCCGGGAGACGAGCCGGATGTCGCTCCTCAGGACCTGGAGCAAAATGCCGGCGATGGGTCCGAATTGATTCTTCCCGGTCCCGATGTGCCAGAGGGGCACACGATGGTGAAGAGGAGGATTCAGGAAGTTCCTCATCTTCAAAAGAAGGCCAAAGGTGATTCTTGTTTTAGTAAATCAATCTTATCCAAAATTTTGATTTTGTCTCATGCCTATCTTTAATAATTTTTTGTTTTGCAACTGCTGCTGAGCCATCTGTGGGTGGCGGTACGGCCGAGACAGAACCCATAAACTTGGATGAGGGTGCATAATTTACCCTAGAAAGCTTTGATGACCTGCACTTCAATGTCTCTGCATGCGATGTTCTTATCCGTGCCTTCTCTCAGCTGTATTGATTATCCCGGCTGTACGAGTGTTTTGGAGAAGGGGTCATCTTTTTCCCTCCGCCAAGCAGTTTCTGCCCTCCCCCGGGAGAATTCCAAGGCTATTCGAGCCCGGGCACTCATGGCGATGATTACCCTTATTCTGGATGGTTTTGACCGGGAGGGGCAGGTGACGGACCTGGAGCGCCAGCTGAGAACTGCCCAAAATGAGCTGTCTCAGGTACACACGGCCCGAGAAGCTGTTAAGAGCTTGGAGACCCAGCTAAGGGCTGCCAAGGATGAGCTTTCCCGGGTGGTAGAGGAAAAGGATAAGGAGGTTGTTGCCAAGGAGGCCGCCCTGGAAGAGTGTAAATGATTATGGGGTGGTCTTCCTTCTATTTTGAAGAAGGCTATCAATTCTTCCACCGTGAAGTCACCCTTTCAGGTTTATTTGGATAGCTTCGGGTCGGCCAATTTCACCCACACCGTTAGGTTGATGCAGAAGCATCATGTTAGTGGGGTTGTCCCTTTGCATCCGGATATTTCCGAGAAGGTGAATCCAACCGCTGTGCAGGAGGTCAAGGCTGCTGAAAAGGCCTTGGCGGAGATTCGTTTTAGCAGTTTTGAGGATCTTTGCGCCGATGATGGTACAACCGTGCAGCAACTCCTAGATTTTAATTTTTAGAAACTTGTATTGCACAGTTGTATATTTTTGAAGAAACTTGTAATGAAGCCACGTGTAATTAATGAAAGTTTAATTCCAAGTATTTTGTGTTGAATTTTCTTCGGTTGAACTAGTTCATTTCTTCGTATGTATGTCTAGAATAAATTTGTGTTAGTTTTGGCATGTACATCATGCAGTCACGCGTGTTTATGCCATCTACTCATTGGCCGTTTATCAGTATAAACTTGTACCGACGAGGACTAGACAATCACCTCTTAAGGGGGTCAAAATAACGTGCATGAGACTTATGTGGATGCCGGAATCCGTATGCCGCTAGCCAGTTATAATTTTTTGAACATCGTTGTAAATAACGTAATGACAAAGTTATTGTAAACGGTAGAATGCTTTTATTAGTTCCTTAAAAAGGAAAAACATACATGAGTTCTTTATTAAAAAGAAAAAGACAAACATCAAGATAACCATGAGTTGAAGTGATCAGTTTCAATCACGGTATTTATGTAACACCCGTTTTTCAGTTACACGTTATTTCGAGCGTCATTCGAAATACGAGGCATGTAAGTGTATATTTGGATCCCAAATAAAGTTGGAGTTGATGTTCTAAAACCTTACCATTGGATAGTAAATCTCATTACGTTTCCAACGATATTTGATTCGTCGAAAACGGAGTTACGGTTTGAAAGTTACGACCAAAACAAGTTCAGTTTCAGACTCAGTTCATTGGGACTCCATCCAGACTTCAGGACGCCGTCCAACAATGAAGGTTAGGACGCCGTCCAAGTTTTTTGGACGCCGTCCAGAAGGCCTGACGGGCCAGCAGCTCTATTTTACTCAAATTAAAAGGGGTATTTGGGTCTTTTCACTTGGGGTCAGTTTGGAGCCTCTAAAACTGATCCAACCTCATTTATGGATCACATTTCACCCACCAACACTCTCATCTTCAAACTCTAGAGAGAGGAGGTGTTTTTAGTGAGAGAAAGCTTAGTTTGGAGAAGAAGAAGAGCGGTTTGGGTCGGGTCGCTAGAGTTAAAGTTGTTTCTTTCGTTCTCGGCTACATTTTGATTGTTATGGTAAACTCTAACTCCGAATTTTATTGTTAAGATTCTTGTTCATATTTAGGGATTGAACTAGTTTGGATTATAAACTCCATTCCTCATGAATTTGGGGGTTTTGCTTTATGTATTGTGTAAGTAAACCCATTTATTGTGGGTTTAGGGTTTGAGGACAAATTTGGTCATGGTTTGGGTGTTTAACCACTAGATTGTAAATGTGTTAGTGTTTAGATGTTCATAAGAACATGTTTGTATGACAAAATGGGTGTTAACCTTTATTTAGTGTCAAACTAAGTTATGAGGTCAAGATTTAATGAATCAAGTATATAAAAGTTTGATTCATGTGTTAAATGGTATTTTGAAAAGTTAATCACTAGCCGTTAGTGATTAAAGATGTTTTTGGGACTTATGTCAAAATGGGTTGACTTAGATGGGTCAAAATTGATGATGACACTAATTTTGGATTTAATGAATGTTAAACGTTTTTGTTAGGTATTAAATGATGTTTTTGAAGGTAATTACTCGCGAGAAGTAATTTTTGGGTTAAAGTGATACTTTAACATAAGTCAAAGGTAGTCAAAAGCAATATGGGTCAATATTGCACGTGTTGGGGTTTTGGTGTAAGTGACGATTGAAATGATTACTACCTACGTACTAATTTAGTGTTAAGACCTAGGTTTGGTCTACTTGGTGTCGAGTACTATTTGGGCTAAATTGTACTTTGTTGCGTGGGTTTGAATTACCACCCGAAGTGGTAATTGGTTTGTGTCCATTAGGTGTTAAATGGGCGAGTTTTGGCGAGCAAGGTGAGATCCCTCGACTAAGGGATGTGAGTGTCGGGTTCTCTTTCAGAGAATTTCTATTTATGTACATATTGTGCCTATGTGTGATATAGGTGGTTGCTTGCTCGGATATGAGGACGGAGGTCATAATACACTACTTGTGCGGGCATTCCGAGGTGAGTGGAATAATTATGCATGTATGTATATAGTGTATTTATTTGTGAATGTTATGGCATGAACCAACGAGCCGGTAGTACCATAACATGTGTGTGACGAGTGTCATGATGTGAACCACGAGCCGGTAGCATCAAAGTGTGAACCAAGAGCCGGTAGCACTATAAAATGAGATGTGAACCACGAGCCGGTAGCATCAAAGTGTGAACCACGAGCCGGTAGCACTATAAAATGAGATGTGAACCACGAGCCGGTAGCATCAAAGTGTGAACCACGAGCCAGTAGCACTATAAAAGAGTATGACTCAAATGCGTAGTGGCGTGAACCAAGGAGCCGGTAGCATAATAGCATTGCGTACGGTGTGAACCACGAGCCGGTAGCACCATAGCGTTTATGGTTAACCATATGGTATTGTGTATGTGTTGTAGTGTAGCATGTTATATTGTTTGAGTATATGCTATTGGTTATGCTAGCTTGCGATATTGGAGGTTATTAGCTTGATACTTAAGATGGTTTGCTAATTATGTTGCTAGCATGTATGCGGTATGTGAGTAAGTGTATGCAAGTAGGTACATTATATATGTATATGTATAATTATTGCATTCACTAAGCGTTAAGCTTACCCCTCTCGTTGTTTACCTTTTACAGGTATTGTGTTATTGATGCTAGCTAGTTGTTAGACTAGACGTGCAGGAGCGGTTGGGCTTGATGGGGTAGCTTTCGGATAATTGGACGCGGATGGGGGTTTTGGTAGTCCCCGGGATTATGCTCTTGGTATCGGGTTGGGTTGTAGAGTTCTAATCCGTCTAAAGAGATAAATGGGTCGAAACTGCTACTTTATTTGTAAAACGGGTCATTGTGAGCCCGGAGTTGTAAAACTTGTTTTTATGGTGGCAATATCTTAGTTTTACTTAATATGTCATATTGTGAAAATGGTTTCGTTGAAAAGTGTCGGGGAGCGAGTTTTTTCGCTAGCGTGTAAACAAAAAAAACTGATCAGTACTTTTTAGTTCATTGGGACGCCGTCCCAAATCCTTGGACGCCGTCCCAGTTGTAAAGGCTGGACGCCGTCCCGATTTCTGGATGCCGTCCAGATGGGCAGTCACAGAATTTTTTTTTTTTTTTTTGTCGTGTTTTTGGTAAATCAATGTTGGGTTGTTACAATTTATCTAAATCTCAGTTGCTCCATTCTCTCACTTTCATTTTCTTCAACCGCTATCCTGTCTCGGTTGGAGCTTTCACAACTTTCAGTCCTTGAACGCTTGAGTGTCGGATTAAGGAGTTCAGCCTTTTCGCGCACACCATTAAATGATTTCTCCCATCCTGACCGGCGACGCCGGCCGGCAACTGCCTTCCCTGCTTCATTAACCATGACTGAATTTTTGCTACCTGGGTGTGCCGGCGGGGAGAAGAAGGTTAGCCTTTTGAGGACAGAAACACGCTTTTCCTCCATGACGTGTGGTGTCCTCCATGATTCAGCGTATTACCTATCTCGAATGCCTTCATTCCCGGGAAAAGGGTGTCGGGTGGATTGAACCATGGCCACGCCTTGCCGGGTTGGTAGCTTGAGTATGCCATGAGCGGTAGATGCTATTGTATCGAGCTTCTTGAAGAATTGTCTTCCTAGTATCACCTTTGTAGCAGTCACAGATTTGACGACATAAAAGTCGATGACTTCGCTACGGAGGTAGGGTTGAATACCCACCATGACCGTTGCCTTTAGTTTACCTGTGGGTTCTTCATTGGAACCCGTGAACCCATAAATGACAGCATTAGATTGTCTCATCTTCCTTCCGACACACTTTAGGAGCCGGAAAAGGCAATGAGCATATAAGACCTCAACTTCGCTTCCTGTGTCAGTGTACATTTCGCTGACCGGGAACCCGTCTATCATGCCGGTAATGACTACCGTTTCATCCCAAGAGTATTGTGGCGGTAGTCCCGGGAATGTGTGCATCTTTCCAGGAGCTCTGCGGGACAAACTCATCCTTCTCGACATTGATCATGTTAATGACAACTTTATCTTTAGCCTTCTCACATTTTTTACCGTCTTCCTTCTGCCAACTGAATGTTTTGTTAGGATCAGCCTTTTTGAACTTCCGTCCTGACAACAAGTGATTGAGTTCACCTACTTTGATTTTGGCAATGATTTCACGTATCAGCGCCTTGCATTCATCGGTGTCATGGCCATTGTCTTCATGGAACTCACAATACTTGTCTGACTTTTGACCGTCCCATTTTTCCAGTGGTGCCGGAGGGGTAAACTTTGCCTTCACGGGTTCCGTTAACAGTATCTCCCTTGGGGTTTTGGAGAGGCTGTCGATTAAGGACCCCTTATCATAAGGTTTCCGGCTGCTCTTGTCATGCCTATGGCTGTCATGGCTTTTGCCGTGGCTGTTGTGATCTTTGTTATAGCTTTCACTGTGTCTGCTGCTGTCGTGGCGGTGCCTGCTGTGATGGCCCCGTCAAAACACTTAACGGCTCCGTCACTTGGTCCCACAGCTTGATCGAACTTAAATTAATTTAGTAAATATCATTGCATTCTTTTATTTCAAAATTTTCCAAAAAGGAAATATACCAAAAATATGTAGTTTAAGTAACCCAACATTATGCTTGAAACTGATAAACGAATCCATCCTAGCTCTAATCTCGTCCATCACCTCGTTATGCGGCAAGGCACGCATACAGTCGCTAAGAGCATCAATACGAGTCTCATTCGTATATGCCATGGTCATGTGAGCGATGGTGGCCATGTAATAGTCAACTGGGTCGTCGATTAACGGCTGACGTGCACGGCGTCTATCCTCAGACGTCGGAGCAGGAGCAGGAGCAGGAATGGAATTGTTGCTGGAAGTCGACATCTGCAAACAGTAAAACCACAAACCACATACAACATAGAAATAACATAAGTAGTAACTTATAATTATTCCTCATGCGAAATGAAATGAAATGCATAATAATGCTATAACAAAAAGGGTCGGGCTGTAGACTAGACTCTAATGCACCCTAAAAACTACGGGTTGACCACATTAAGACTGCCTAGTTCCCTACAACCAGAGCTCTAATACCAACTGTGATGGCCCCGTCAAAACACTTAACGGCTCCGTCACTTGGTCCCACAGCTTGATCTAACTTAAATGAATTTAACAAACGACATTGCATTCTTTTATTTCAAAAGTTTCCCAAAAAGGAAATATACCAAAAATATGTAGTTTAAGTAACTCAACATATTAAATACCAAAGTTGACATAAAACATTGTCAACAAAACACAAGTTTAAATTATCCAAAAATAGAATGCAAGTTCAAAGTTTCATAAATGTTTAACAAAAATCTGCCCAGATGCATGCAGACTCTTCTAACACAGCGGAAGCATCAAACAAACTCAAGTACATGTGAAAACATGCGAGTAAACTGTCAACAAAAATGTTGAGTGAATTATAGGTTTAAATAAACGTATAAGCTTTAGACCACAAGATTTAAAATGTTATAAAACATAAAACATTATTCCATTATCAATGAGCCACCTGGTAACCACTTAACCCTTTATTTACCCTTGCCAAACACAATAATTAATATACACTGAACAAGTGTATCTACAACAAAATACGAAATACTAAACATTCCGATTATAAATTGTTAGCGCGACTAGCTCGAAATGGGGTCGTCAAACCGATAGATCTATCCGTAGGATTCGCGTTCACCAGTAGAAACCAGTGATTACAGTTACCAGACTAGGGAATATTTTTGTTCAACTCACAATGAATAATTTAATTTAATTGCCACTTGTGTCTAAACGTAAAATAAAATGCATGTAATCACATCCCAAAAATATACTTTGAAAAGTATGTAAAAATGGGACTATAACTCACCTTAATAGCAAACGAAGTAACCACACAAATATGCGAACAACAAACGATGTAAAGTGATCAGGAATGATCACAACGCCGACCTATAAATAAAGCATGTCGATATAAATAACTAACTTAGGTCAAGTCTTAGTATGATAGCTATTGTACATGTTGCAAGTATACATAGAACAACACTCAACATGCATCGGTTTGATCAGAACAGCGTACGGATACACACTTTCTATTTTTAGAAAGTTTCTATTTCTAGCAGGTTTCCATTTTTAAAAAGTTTCTATTTTAGGAAAGTTTCTATTTTAGGAAAGTTTCTATTTTAGGAAAGTTTCTATTTTTGAAAAGTTTTCATACTTAGAAAGTTGCTATTTTTGGAAAGTTTCCTTAATTAGAAAGTCAACAAAAGTCAACTGAAAGTCAAAGTCAACCGAAAGTCAACTCAAAAGTCAACCTTGGTCAAACATAGTCAATATTGAATTTTAAAGTATAAGTTATATTAATAATATAAGTTATAATTTTATTTAAAGTCATATATGTATAATTATGTCTTATCATAAGTTTAATTAAATTAAAATGAATTATTAAAGTTAACATAAGTTTAAATGATATAATTAATATATCATAAGTATTTAATTAATTAATTAAATATTAATCATAATATATATATATTATTAATTAATAATAAATTTTAATCATATCATAAGTATTATTAATTAATAATGAATTATTAATCATATCATAAGTTTCTAATTATAATCATTAAATCATAAGTATTTAATAATTAAATTATAATTAAATAATAACTAAGCCTTATAATAATTAAATAATTAATTAATCCTTATTATAAGTCTTATTATCAAGGTTGCAAAAGACGCGAGACGGGGTCGAGACGGTCGGGTCCTAAAAGGGTCGAGACGGTCGAGACGGGGTCGAGACGGAGGTCTAGACGGAGGTCTAGACGGATGTTGACTAACGTTGACTATTAAATAAAAATGTTATATATTATATATATATATATATATATATATATATATATATATATATATATATATTGTACATTACATTATTTCAAACATAAGCATTTCACACATGTTTAAATACTTCAACATTTCAAACATAAAAAAAGAAACCCTAAGTAATAGCACAACGTTTAATTTTTTTTTTTTTTAAAAAAAACTTTAAAAAAATCAGAAAAACCCGTTTTTTGCCGTCTCGGACCGTGTTTGACCGTCTTTTGACCGTTTTTTGGCCGATTTCCGTTTTTTCAAACGTTTTATGTATAAACGGGACGGGGCACTCCAAAATCCGTCTACACCCCCGTTTTTTCCGTTTTTTACAACACTGCTTATTATAATAATCTCATAACATAAGTTTAATACTTACCATAAGTATTTTTCATTAATAATAAAAGTATCATTAATCATAAGTTTAATTAAGTGTTTAATTAAATCATAATGTAATTAATAAATAATATAATAAATATGTATATCATAAGTCTTAAATTAAAATAATTACTTCTTATATCATAAGTAATTTATTAATAATGAAAATCATTATTTATATCACGAGTTAGATGTTATAGCCATAAGTTTTAATTAAAAGTTCACCGGGTCATATCTTGAGTCCCGGGTATCGGTTTTCGGCGAGTCTTATATATATCTTCGCCTAACCAAACCATCCGACATATTAGTACACTCAAGAACACCCCAAGAACAGCCAACAATTCGTGACCAACAGCCACCATTCAACTTGGAGCTTTAATCCGTTCAAAAACATGTTTTAGTCATAACGGGTGATCCGTGGCTCGAATTTCGATGACCCGAACATGAAAGTTCATCCAATCTTCAATACTAACACACTAGTACACCCTAGAGACTCCAAAAATGGTCACAAAGTGGGACCAAACCTGAACACATTCATTTTTATGTTTTAATTCCATGAAAACACCATTTTAATCATATCTTAAGCTCCGGGAATCGAAATAACATGAATCCGGAGCCTAAAATTAATGTCTTGATGAGAGGAACACATCAAAACACTTTAATTTAACATTTAAATCAGTTAATTTTACAGAAAATACCAATTACTCCGCTGTCCAAAATCAATCAAACCGAAATCATGAATTAACGAGTGATTCTACGCATACAATCAACAATACAACAACATACAAGCATCATACTATCATAATAACATATAAATACATAAAAATTAAAGAAAAATCAAAAATTTAGGGTTAGAGTTTATACCCTAATCAAGAATCAAGAAGAAGGATGTTGAAGATCGCGAGATGCAGAACCCGTATTTGCAATTGATCTTTATAGATGATGAATAATTGATATGTTGATGAAGAAAACCTAAAATGATGATGATGTGGCTGTATTGGTCGTTCAAGATGAGAGGAGAGGAGAATGAGCCTTTAGGTTTTGATTAAAATGAATGTATTAGTGAATTTTTGACTAAAAAGCACTAGTATGCAAAAATCACACATTACCCCCCTTTCTAAAGAGGGTTCGGCCAAAAATGGGTAGAGTGGGCCACTTAGTGGGCCAATTTTGTTAAATGACTAATAGCTTTTGGCCCGAATGCCCGAACGAAGCCCGAAATGCGAAAATGCTGTTACGCGATTAAATCTTCGGAGGAATCACGCACACGCGAAAAATAAAATATAGAAATACTTTATATACTCATATGATATAAAAGTATCATAATTAAAATAATTTGGATTTAAAAATCTCAAAAGTCTAACCGTTGATTTGAAAACCGAAATGATTCGCCGGATAGAAATCCACGACACGTAGAAACGTACAATTTAAAATATGAATAAAAATATTCATTTAACACATAAAAATTAATATAGTATTACTAAAATAATAATATAGGTGATAGAAATGACATGGCACGAATAACAATTAATGGGCGTTAAATAATAAACGGTAAAAGATAACGGAAAAGTAGGGTCGTGACACCTGCTGTCGCTTCTCCTCTCCTCTTCTCTTTCCCTCTCTTTCCGATGATACCCAGCCTGTCTCTCCCTCCCCGAGTGTTGGTATTGCCTTGCTACCATCACGACATCTGCAAATGTACCCGGGATGTTCCATCGGAGTTCAGAGACAAGCGACGGGTGTGCATCCTTGTCCAGATATGTTATAAATCCGAAAATCTGCTGTGTTTTCGGGAGTCCAGGGATTTTCTGGCATTCCAGCATATACCTTGTGATGAAGCTTTCAATTTTCTCTCCCCGGTACATTGGGATTTCGTAAGCATACAGGTGTGTATACGTGTGTCGCGGAGGTTATGATATTGCATGAGAAACTTTTCTCGCAAGTCTGCGAAGCATGTGATTCCATTAGGTGGTAACTTTGCAAACCACTCCCTGGCAGCCGACTGTAGTACAGTCGGAAAGAGATGACACGCCACCTCATCACTCCAGTGCTGAGTTTTCATGGCACCCTCAAAGATTTGTAAGAAATTATCCGGGTCAGTGGTGCCATTATACACCCCCAAAGTGACCGGTATGACGATGTTAGCAGGGAGTATGCAGCTAGCGATCCGTTCGCATAGCTTCTGGCTAGTAGCTGACATCTCAACGGGTAACTTTGCTTTGTTACCGGTGATTAGGGTGAACAGATTTTCGAGTGCAGTCCCCTGGACGGCGAGTTGCGACAGGGAGTGTTTGCATGCCGGCGGCGCAGCCTGCACGAGGAGCTCGGTCAGCCATGCGTTCACGGCAGCTTTGGTGACACCCTCGTTTCCTGCACCGACATTTAACATTGGGCTGGTTTTCAGAACGTCTAGAGTTTGTGATTGCTGCTTCTCTACTAGACTGTTATCGTTCAGCATGAACTTTAGCTTTTCGATCACTTGTTTCTCGACGTCGACTGAGATCATTTTGGTGATCATGTCGGTGTCGTTGTGAGACGATCCGATGCCGCTTGAACCACCAGTTTTAAGACCAAGAGTGCCGAGATTCAACCTATCTCCACCGAGTGGTGATCCCTTTTGTGTGTCGTCGTCGGAGACATTCATCTCATCTCCCGACGCGTCACCGGAGTGAATGTGAGTGATTGATTGTTTTTGAGGTTGAGGTGGCTCCACCGGTGGTGAGATTCCTTTATTCACAGGTGGTTGAACATCGTCGTTCGTTCCTTTCTTGCTTTCCGTTTCGCTACTTGGTTTCACTGTGTTGTTCGTACCTTTAGGTGGCGCCATTTGATCAAACCAAAATCGTTATGGTAAATAGATTTCGGGTTTGAGTGCTTGATTTGGGAAAAAAGTGAGTCGAATGTTTTAACTCCAATAATTGTGCGAACCCCGATTTGGAATCTGGATTCCAAGGGCGTAAAACAATCGATTGAATTAACCTTATTCGATCGGAATTGAATAAGTTAATATCTTAGAGTGAAGATTGGCTCTGATGATGATCGGAGCGTTGATCAGAATTGAGTTAACGACTGGAGTAATGCTATCGTGATTAACTTGGGTAGAGTAACATTAATGCATCCAGTGTTGTGTAATAAACGATCTTGTTCATGTATTTATAGATGTTAGGAGGGAATGATGACGTGACACATGTCTCTTTCATGGTTGTAACGAACTTTGCCAATCCCGATGGGTGACGTGGCACCTGTCTTTTTCATGGGAATAATCAAGCAGATCCTAACAAACTTTCCTAGATTCGTGGGCTGAGTGGTATGCAATTTGCTTGCATGCTTGTTCCGGGATGAGGTGTCTGTTCCGGGACAGTGCACTTTCTACGGGACAGCGTGCTTGTCCCGGGAGGGTATTGTTATGCCGGGTTAAAATGCCGAATCGAGAAGTGGTGACGGTACCAGCAGCATGTCGGTTCCGGCTAAGGTGTTAGAGCTCTTAGCCTAATCCGGGAAGGTTTTGCTCTCCACTTGTCGCCATGACTGGCTACGTGATGCCGGTTATAGCTATCATGACCGGCTACAAGATGCCAGTTACATGTGTGTCATCCGAGATCTAGATCTAGCCGTTCGTCCGGCGTGGTAAAGTTGCTGAGATGACGTCGGATGAATGTTGGGAAAGGGTCCGTGTTCCGGGACAGACATTGCTGGGTAAAATCCTTGTCGGGACGCTTGCTTGTTTTGAGACGGATCGTTATGCGTGTCATTAATCAACATACGTTTATTTTGTATTTCTAATTTAAGGAATAAACACGACACATATTGTGACCAAGAAACTTACTAAAAATTATGTCGAGTGTCCAAAGGCCAATTCAAAACATTCATGCGTTAATAAAAGTCACTTATTACACATAACTAGTATTCAATGTTCGTTTATCACATTGATATCTAACGTAACCTCAAACAACTTTTTACAAAATCCTAGCGTTCATCTGTTACTTATAAATTATACGAGTAGTCATTAACCCCAAAACTGACTAAATTATTACCACAACAGTACAACACCAAATCGACACCACCAGAGTGAATTAGAGATGCCAAATTACTATTACTCCCTCCGTCCCAGATTAATTGTCCCCAGACAAAAAACACACAGTTTAAGAAATGTCATTATCACACTGTACTTTTTTTGTACTTTTTTCTTACTTTACTGTTTTACCCTCAACTAATTAATTAGAAATCTCTCTCACCTTTGTAATTTAATTAATTCATTAGGGACAATATTGTAAACTTTATCAAATTTACTTTTCATATTTGGAAGTGGACAATTAATCTGGGACGTCCAAAAAGGAATACTGGACAATTAATCCGGGACGGAGGGAGTACTATATTATCTAAAGTAATTAGGGGCATTTTTGTCCTTTCACTTTTTTTTTATTTTAATTAAATTCCTCTATACTAACAAAGACCCCACACTTTTTCCAAATATCCAAATCGACCCCCAAATAGGAGTTAAAGTGTCAAATAACCATTTTCATAAAAAAAAATCTTAAATAAACTCCACTCAAATATTCAACGGGTCATATCTTCTCGCTCGCAACGAGTTAAATTTTTCCGACACCATCGTTAAACTCGAAATAATTTTAGGAACACAATGTCACTAACTATATGCAAAACAGACGCTTTTTAAAAAACGCTAAATATTTGGGGTACTTTTCATACACGTTGATTTTGCGTTAAATTTTTAAAAGTCGATAATTACATAGCTAAACACGGAGATGGACATATATTGTTAATTTAAAATAACATTTAAATCTTTCACGGGTTATACCTTTTAGTTCGACTCGAGTTGCGCCTCAACGACATCATTCTTTCACCACGAAATAATTTTACAAACTAAACGCAATAAAATACGTTGAAAACCGAACCCCAGCACGAAGCGACGATTCAACAACTAGTTCGTCACTATTTTTGAAAGCCTTAAAAATCACAAAAACTATGCGTATCAATTTAAAAAGTCTAAAACTTATGTGTATGATAGATATAGAAGACTGAAAACCCTGGGGTAGCAGAGTGAATTTATTTACCAAACCTTGCTTTCTCAAAGCCTCTAAAAATGGTTTGACTCGAAAACATACTCCAGAAACCACCCGAAATCCTGAAATGTCTGGCCCAGAATGCTGCGAAAACCCTCCGGCGCTTGCCGTCGGCGAACAAAATGGAGAAGTTAAGCAGATCGCTTCTCTCAATTCTTATGTTTCCGGCGATCCTAATTCGAAAATCGCTGTCGTTCTTATTTCTGATATTTGGGGTAATCTAATAGATTTCGATTGTAGTTACAATAATTAGTTATATTCTAGTGTTAATTTTTTTGATATTTAGGTCTTAATCCAAAAATAGTTGAGATTAGTCATCGTAGCTTGTTCGTTAAAAGTTACTAAAATTAGATAGTACTACTCTATGACGCCTATATTTATTTTATTTATTATCATCATAGATTTTTTGTCGTTTTGGTTACATATAACTTTATTGTATTAGACTTATATGAATATGAATATGAACATGATTGATTGATTGTGGTATTACTGTGCAGGTTATGAAGCTCCAAAGTTGAGGTACTTTTTATAGTCAACTACTTTATCATCATTATTTTTTAGATTAATGTTAGTTTTGAAATGTTATCTTTTCAACAACAAAAGAATAATTATTTATTTGTTGATATTCAACTATTCGATTGTTTATTATAGCTGTAGTTACATACTTACATGTACAAAAGTCTGATTTACTTGTAATTTTGTATAGGTTTTTTTTTTTTTTTTTTTTTTTTAAAAGATCAAAAGTTCATGTTTAGTTCTTGATTTAATGAATATAAAGTGATGAATCTAACTTTGCAGGAACATTGCAGACAAAGTTGCATCTGCTGGATATTATACAGTTGTTCCTGATTTCTTCCATGGTGACCCCATGACTCCTGGAACTCAGATTAGTGATTGGCTAAAAAATCATGCTCCGGTTCGTAATCTTCATAATTCATATCTTGTTACTCTTATGGTCAAATGCTTCTAATTACTTGAAGAGGTGCTGGCTTTTAAGAAGCAAGTGATGTTATGATATACTAATATTTTGGAGTATTCATAAAACTCTGCTCAGATATCTATATAGAAAATTAAGTACCATTATTACTTTTATCTTTGCTCTTTTCTTTACTGTAGGAGCAAGGAGTTGGATTAGCGAAACCGGTTGTTCAAGCTCTCAAAGAGAAGGGTGCATCTAAAGTTGGGGCTGCAGGTTTCTGCTGGGGTGGTAAGACTACCTTCTGAACAAGCCTTAAATTTAGAGGTGGCAAATTCGAGCGTTAGATATCAGTTGGTGGTTTGGTTATACATTATCTTTAATGGGTCAAGTAGATGATATAGATAAAAAAGAAACAAAAAGATAGAAAGACACTACAAGGGATATCTATAACTTTTAATGACTAAAATCTCTTAAATCATTATCATTATATTCATTATTACTGAAATATTTATAATTTGTAATGTTTTTCAAAGAGTAATGAATAAAATTGGACAGAAAGTGTGTCTGGGTTAACACAATGTACCCATGTTGTGGCGTAAGCGTAACCATCCCTAGCCGGCCATTTTGCCACTTTCACTATTACGTTATTTACAATTGTTTGACTCGAGTGCATCTTTCTCTTTAATAGCCAAGGTCGTTGTAGAGCTAGCAAAGGATGCTGATATAGAAGTTGCGGCACTATTGCATCCTTCATTTGTCAGTTTAGATGATATCAAGGGTATGTTTTTTTTTTAGTTTTTTTAAAGGGCTGCATTCTATCCCTTTTAAAAGTACCCTAATTTGATTAAGTAAAAGGTCGGCTGATTTCTGTTAGTATTATTACTATTCTTTGTTGAATCATTTGTTGTTATCCCTATATTTTTAATCTAACTATCATCTTTCCTTTAAGTTGGATGATGTCATTTTAGTTTGAACGTAAAGAATTAGTAATTGACTTTAATTTTTTTTCATTTATGTTTTTGTTCAGTTTGTATCCGCTAATTTTAAACTTTTCTAATTTTTGTCTGATTGATGTGACAATTATAGGAGTTAAGGTCCCTATCGCAATACTAGGTGCCGAGATCGATAAAATGTCTCCGCCAGAGGTCGTGAAAGAATTCGAGGCTGCGCTGAAAGCCAAACCTGAGGTAATTTCCTTTAACCGGTGTGAAATGCACACTTTATTGGTATGCAGGTTGATCCATACATATGGTTAATGTATTTTGACCCATTATGGTGTGATCTATGGGTATGCAGGTTGATCACTTTGTGAAGATATATCCTGGGGTGTCACATGGTTGGACCTGTCGATATAAAGATGAAGATGAAGCAGAAGTGAAAACTGCAGTAGAGGCTCATCATGATCTTGTCGAGTGGTTTGGCAAGCGTTTCTAGACAAACCATTTGACCCTGTATAAACTGTATCGTGTGATGTAATATGCGGTGTCAGATATTTGAGGACCTCCGTTTATTTAGCTAAATAAATAAATCGCATTTGAACTCTTTGTATTTGTGCTTATTAGCTTAATACAAAGTTAAGTTTAGCTCTACTATGAGTTTGTAAGGTGATCATTTTAGCATTATACTGCGCATCAAAGGTTCCAAAATAGTCGTAGTACTGTGTTATTTTTACATTTTTATAAAAAGAATAAATTACTATCCATTTATAGCATTTTTTTTTGAATAATCATTGATTTGGAATACTAAAATTTATGCTGATACTACATGTTTGTACATAAGTTTTTTCAAACGCAATAATTTTAAGTTTTTTCAAACACAATAATTGATTAACATTTCACTCTAAATAAGATGTTGCCATAAGTAGTGACTTAGTGGTAGTTAAGAAAAAAAAATTGGAGAAACAAGAATTCATAGTTGTTTAAAATTCAATATAATATTGAGGATTCAGTTTATAAAAGAACCATCATAAAAGGGTAAAAGATAGAAGGTTTTTTATGTTTGGACTACTAGGAGGGCAAAAATCCGACCTCATACTCTGATATACGCAGTCATTATTTTGAGTTGTTTGTCATGTATAACATCATATTCAATTTACTTTCAAATTATAGTTCTCCTTAAACAAATATATATATACATATAAAAATTTTTAAAGGGGGAAATAGTATAATACGCCATCTCAAAAAGAATGTCTCATAAAATTTTTTGTTACAACTAAAATAAATGTTGTTATAATTCAGTAGGCTTATAACTACCTTTAGTGGTTTGATTCTTGATGTTATAATTCAGTAGGCTTATAACTACCTTTAGTGATTTGATTCTTGATTAAGAATACTAATAATGAAGTGTAAGAACAAAGATGATAATGGAGAGAAAGAAAGAAACACTTTGTAAGTGTGAGAAAATGGTGCAAGTTTAATGCTTGCATTCATGGCTATTTATAGCAAAAATATCACAAGTTTAGGTAATACAATAATATTACTTTTGTGTATCAATAATTGACTATCCATTTATATATATATATATTTATATATTATAACACTCCCCCTTGGATAGCAATTTTGTTTGTTGAAGATCAACCGTAAGTTACTGCCTCGTTAAAAACCTTGCTAAAGAAAACCCAGTGGGAAAAACTTTAGCTAAGGAAAAAAGAGTGCAGCATGGAGTTGACTCCCCCTCAAGTAGACATCGCTTCGGTTGTTACATCTTTTGAACATGTCTCATGCCAATGTTATGAACGTGTGTTCTGAAAATAGCAGTTGGAAGTGCTTTCGTGAAAAGATCAGCAGAGTTTTTGCTGGATTGAACATATCTCATTTCAATCTCGTTGTCCTTAATGAGATTTTGAGTGTATGAGAAGAATCTAGGAGGTATGTGTTTGGTTCGGTCACTTTTGATATACCCTTCTTTCATCTGTGCTATGCAAGCTGCATTATCTTCATAGATAATTGTTGGACTTTTATCGCGTTCTAGTCCACAAGAATCAGTAATGATTTGTGTCATTGATCTCAACCAAAAACATTCCCAAGTAGCTTCATGTAATGCAATCACTTCGGCATGATTTGATGATGTAGCAACAAGTGTTTGTTTTTTAGAACGCCATGATATTGCAGTACCTCCATTTAGGAATACATATCCAGTTTGAGATTTAGCTTTATGTGGATCAGATAAATAACCTGCATCAGCATAACCAACCAAATCTTATTTTGATTCGTTAGAATAAAATAATCCTAAATCAGTAGTTCCTCGAAGGTATCGAAATATGTGTTTGATCCCATTCCAGTGTCTTTTGGTAGGAGCAGAGCTGAACCTTGCCAACAAATTAACTGCAAAAGAAATGTCAGGTCATGTACAATTTGTAAGATACATAAGAGCTCCAATTGCACTAGGATATGGTACTTCTGGTCCAAGAATATCTTCATGATCTTCACATGGACGAAATGGATCAGTTTCAACATTGAGTGATCTAACAACCATAGGAATACTTAATGGTTTTGCCTTGTCCATATTGAAACGTTTCAAAATCTTTTCAGTATATGTTGTTTGATGTACAAGTAAACCATTAGGCATATACTCAATTTGTAAACCAAGGCAATACTTGGTTTTTCCGAGATCTTTCATTTCAAATTCTTTCTTTAGAAGTTGAATGGCTTCATAGATCTCTTTATTTGTACCTATGATGTTAAGATCATCAACATAAACAGCTATGATCACATATCCGGATGTTGTTTTCTTAATAAAAACACAAGGGCAAGTAAGGTTATTTGTATACCCTTTGCTTATCAAGTAATCACTTAATCGGTTATGTAACGACCCGGCTTTTTCGACTTGCTTTTGTGCCTTGTGTTTTTGCGAAACTGCGTATTTGTGCGTACTGTGTTACTTTATACTCTGGAAACTTGATTTACGTGCTTTACTTCCATTTATATGTTAAAACGTGCCTTATAGTACGTAGGATACATAACTTGATCATTGGAAGCCTTTATAACCGTTAGTGTTATTTGACGTTTCGAATAAACCGCGAACTTGCGCGCACGTTTAACTTTTGTCATAATCGGAATATTATGACTGCGAAATATTAATTATTATTTTATAATAATAATTACCTGAATTTTTGGATGCTTAATTACGCGTAGTAATTTAATTATGCACAATAGTTAGTCTTGTTGGACTTTCTACCTTGTTGGGCTCAAGCCCACCCTACTCTAGCTGGTGACCCAATTAATTAGCCCTTGTCCATGTCATCAATCCTTGTCAAATTCCTTGCTTATAAATACTAGCCCTTGTCCATGTCATCGATCCTTGTCAAATTCCTTGCTTATAAATACTAGCCCTTGTCCATGTCATCGATCCTTGTCAAATTCCTTGCTTATAAATACTAGCCATTTACCTCTCATTCAAATCACTTGCTCATTTTGGTTTTCACACACACTTGTTCTTTCTTTCTTTCCTTTCTAGTATTGCTTGTTGACGACCTTTCGGACCGACTTACTACTTGCGTACTTTCATTACCGACTTTACCGCTTTTATCACTGTGAGTTATAGCATTCTCTTTTTACTTTAACTTATTTTGGGAACTGAGAATACATGCGGATTTTATGTTTTACATACTAGGCACGAGTACTTAAACTTATATATGTGTGGGTTATATAACGGCAGAAACATTCCCTTTAGCTCGGTAACGTTTAATCATTGGTTTATGAACCGGTGAACGCGAATCTTAGATATGGATCCATAGGGTTTGACATCCCCACTCGGGCTAGTCGCGCTAGCAGTCAACGAGTGTTTAATACTTCGTAAACATACGCACTCGCCAAGTGTACTTTCAGGGGGTATTTTAAACGTTAAGTTAGTTACCGAGTGCCCACGGTTGAGCATATACTTAAACATACTGATTTGGATTACTATTTTGAAACGCTCGTTGTAGCACTGAAATCTCGTGGCCTACTTACATTACTGTTATACTTAAACTATAGCTCACCAACCTTTGTGTTGACGTTTTTAAGCATGTTTTTCTCAGGTGCTTAAGGTTGCTTCCGCTGTTGTACTAGTCTTGCTGTAGACAACCCGCTGCTTTAGAAATGTCCCGCATGAACGTTTACTTTTGCATACAAACTTTATTACAATTATTATTTGCTTCTACTTAGTGAAGCATGCTTTTGGGTTGTAAAACATTCGATGTTGGTTATGACATCACTATTTATATGAATGCAAACTTCTTTTGAAATCGCATATAGTACTTAACCTTGTAATGATACTGTTGTTGATGGTCCGTACATGATGATTTAGTACGGGGCATCACATTTGGTATCAGAGCATTGGTTGTAGGGAATTAGGTTGCATTAGTGAGTCTAAGACCGACCCGAGTAGGATTCACTAATAGGACTAATCTACAACTTGTTAGTTTACTTGTTTTCGCTGAACTTACTGCATGCTGCTGCTTACTTTTACTGCTATATGCAGTATGCTACTACCTGTTTTCACTACTGCATGCTATTATTTGCTTTCGATTGCATGCAACTGTGTTATATTACTGCATGTTACCGTTTACTACTACTGCCTGTCACTGCTTACTTCTACTGCTGTATGAACTTACTGCATGCTACCGTTTCCTTTTACTGCTATGTAAACTCGCTGTATGCCTTTGTTTACTCTCGCTACTGCAAACTACTATCTGCTTTTAACATGTTACCTCGGTATGATACTGTTACTATTGCCATGTTACGTGCTATCGTAAACGATCTAGGCTGCTGTAGTTGATATGCCTGATTACACTCTTGCTACATGCCTATTGTTCGCTATACCGACTTGGAGAACTCATCCTTCCGAGTTCAGATGTTTTCCCGAACTACTTTCCCACTCGTCTAACCATAAGAACTAATAGTGTAATCGACCTATTACTACTGCTCCACCGTTCCAGAGATCGAAACATTACTTCACGCGATCTAGAAGATTGTACAGTTGACACATACCCTGTACGCTTTTGTGACCGTCACTTAACTCTTTCATTCCTTACCACAGCTCGACGGTCTAACGACACTTCTGGACTTAGGTCCCTAACACTTCTATATTTAGGCATTGAAGAAGTCGGGAAGGCATTCCCTTTAACGAGGTCATAGTGTCTTCTACTGATGCTCAGCCATACCCACGGACTTGGGAGTCGCCTCGAGACATATCGTATCACTACTTGCTACACGTACAACTTGGCACGAGACCCAGATTGAATTTCTAGAAAGGAATCTAACGATGTTACTTGAACCCGAATATTTTGAAGAAATTTCGGAGCACTTAGGCATTGATGCATGACCTATGGAGCTTACGCATCCACACCGAGAAACCGTGAGATTGATTATGTAGATTTTATTTTAAGACAACACGGGTAAAGCACCGTTAGATAAAATTGAGTAGAACTTGAAGTGATCACGTTACATTGACAATATGAAGTGATATTGGAATGAATGTACGATTTAGTACAATATAATGACGCCAGGCCAGCGTGATTATATTGAAGTAAATCATGCAGAAGTTCCAATGTTACTACATGAGGAATATGAGGTGGTCCAGGGAAAATTTTGGCAGGGATCACTTGAGCATACGCATTATAGTCTGTTAAGGGTAGGGAAGGAATAACCACGTAGCCCAGATACTGTACAAGAGGGGCCTTGATTACAGAATTGATAACCCGAAAATTTGTTATAGATATCGACACCCTGGGCATTTAATGAAAAAGTTCTCATATAGGAAAAACTTTAAACTTACCTGCGGTAAAGAAATCATTATGGAAACTTGCATGGATCCTGATTCTTGTTAGGGTACGTTTCGGCACAACGTTTTATTGTTTTGGAGTTGTTTAATACTAGAATGATAGAAACCTTACATCTAAGAACCTTAGCATTATCATGAATAGTAAACCATCAACAACAATGGGAATTAAGTATTCTATAGGACACAAGCAAATGGTAAACTGAGGAAGATAGAGGAATAATTTAAGGTAGTACTTTAAGATTAACAGGTGGGTCATTGGAGATGACCTCGTATTAACCAAACTTGGAAGTTTTAATGTAGTAGTTGAAAAGGGATTAGTTACCTACGTACAGGCATACGCTATTCGAAAAGATTGATAGAATTTTTCACAGTAGTACAGTAAGATTTGATTTGGGATGAACTTTAAGCTTAACCTAATACTCATCGAGCCAGGAAGCTTTGATGAAATAGTTGGAACGAACTGACTTTCAAGAAGGAAAGCGGAATTTATTTATAATGGGAAAAATTTATTTGTATACCTCGCAAGAATGGTGAAACTATTTTGGGGAGAGATGTAGCCCGAAAACGGAACCTTATTAGTTACATGACAACACCCCGAAATCCCATAATGGAAATGGGAAGAAATTCATCATTAACTACCAGAGACGGTATGCGGATAGGACATCATCTCGGTTATTATTGACCATCTCGCCAAAACTGCTCACTTTCTAGCCATGAAAGAAACCGATACAATGGACAAACTTGCACAGCGATACTTAAAGGAAATTGTATTCCGTCACTTCAGCAATTCAAATTCTATATTGAGGATTACCCAAGAATCTCATTTGATACTCATTCTTACGCAACTCTAAATCCTAATTTATTACGAGAAATTTCTTATTTGATGATAACCACAACCTCATCCTTCTCACTTCAATATTAGTCATACCAGTTCGAAATTTTCCTAAAATCAATGAGTGGTTAACCCTCATCCTCATACTGTCCTATTCGTACCTCACTCATAAGCAACAGCTTCACGCTTAGGCATTTTTGGTCAAGGAACTTATGCCCTACTAATAGTTGTCAATCTCATCTAAATTTAATGGTTTTTATTACCTCAAATATCACTCGAAATTTTTAAAAGTCTTTTACTCGATTCTCATCAATCTTTTCCAACTTGTAACCTCCGAAATATGAAAAATTTTGTTTGCCAAAATTTTACACACATTATTTTACTGTGCTATCCTCTCAAAGCTTTATAAAAATAAATTTATTTTATCTGCCATTCATGCAAATTTTTGAAATCGTATCCGTTATGTAAAATAAAGTAAATGATTACTTATTTTTGCAAATACATATGAAACTTTACTTTCACTTTTACAAATCAAATCTTTTATTCAGAAGATATTATACTTTGAACGGTACGTGTTGTACATAACCCTAATTTACTAAGAACTTCATTTCTTCTCTTGCATTGTCACCATAAACAATTTCTATTAAACTTTCGTTGCGTATTATACAAAACTTTTCGTGTTATTCGTATCCAAGTCATCCTAAAAGCTTTATAACCGTCGAAATCGAAAGATTCATGTGTATGTGATAAAGGCACTGACTACCACGTCATGCAAGGCTTTCGGGCATCCGCTAACACTTAAACCATTCAAAACTATTACGTTACCCCATGTATTTATTTCACCACACGTGTTGGAACAATGTTCTTTCTTACATGGCTCTAAGTCCTGACTCATTCCAAGGAATTCTCATTTAGTGGTATTAATACCATCATTATTCCGGCTTTAATACTAGTGATAACCTGTTTGGCACTTTGTAAATTCAAGAAGCAATTAACTTCTCATCCTCGTGCTTTATCCTTCGTACCTCACTTTTAGCAACGGCTTCGCACGTAAATATTTTTGGCCCAAAGACTTGTGTCCTGATAATTACCAAAACTACATTTATGTCATTAGTTTTCATTATCTAGTAACTGGTCACCCGAGGATTCCAAGCTTTTTTTTTTCACTCAATCTTTTTCAACTCGTAACCTTTGAAATACGAAAAACTATGTTTATCAACTTTTTTTTTATTACACGTTGTTTATTTGTGCTAAAAACTTTTCGGTCACAAGATTTACAGACAATGAAAGTACTAAAAACTTTTCGGTCACTTAAACGATTTATAAAATCATATATGTATAAATTTATACTTACTTATTTTGATACTAAGTTATATCTTCAAAATATTTAAAAACCGCTCCTTTACCGAGTTATTCAACTTAAGTCAAATAGTTTTAAGCAAAATGGTACACGTTGTACCTACTCCTAAATTTACTAGGAACTTCGTTCCGTCTACGTTGTCACAACAAGCGTTTAAAGGTTTTGTTTTTCAAAACCCCCTTAGTTGATTTTATTAAAGGTTTTCATATTAGACTACACCATGTATGGATCACACTTTTCTCGCCCTCCGTTAGAGATGAAACTTACTATTAAGATCTTTGTTAAAAAAAAAAAAAACCCTTGAGCCACTTTGGATGGCGGTTTTATAAAATTTGTGAGAAAATCTTTGCGCCCATAAAATGTTCTTTTAAAAGCTAAACATGACAAAAACGCGGGCCAATAAATCAATTTTTTTTTAGGTACACTCGTTGGCCACCCTATTGTAGGAAAGGTACTAGGTGGGTTACTGTTCTCAATACTTCAAGGCAAATCACAACACCCTATTAAACCTCATCTCTATGAATCAGTATGTTGAGACACAAGAATCATATTTGGAGATTCTTTTCACTCGGAGTAAACCATTCGTTAGAACCAAGGGTTCACGTATCTTCTCATCCGCACAACCCCTTAAGTACACGGATAAATTCGGAACAAACCACTCAAAGAGTTCACTCTCGATTCAAAGACCACACCTTTCGTGCGACTTTCCTTCGGAAATATAATATAAGATACTTTGAGAACCTATGAATCTTGTTATCCCTTGGGAGGGGACTGCTTAAAACATTTACGACACTGATGTGGATACTCTATATGTTCCTTCCTTCATTGGTTGCAACTGTATGTTGCTCTAGTTAACGTTAACCCTACTTCAACATGTAACTGAAAGGATGAAGTTACATTACAGAACTGTGCTTTCATTTCATCCAAGGGTAGGTTCACCTGCAGTATGGTAAACTAGGTGATATTCCTCATTGTTCGTTCAGACCGTTCTGAAGGCACTATGAATAATTATGGCTTGCAAGTCCGATTGATCACTTTTAGCTAAAATCTCAATTCACTTATTCAAATGAAACGTTCTTAAATATCGAGTTCCTATGCCTATGGCCTCCTTCCGAAACCAAGAGATTGGTAAAAATTCGTGGCTAACGCTATCCAGACATCAAATCGCATGGTTGTAATTACTATGTTTTCCATTCTACCGTCAGCTTATATTACGACATTCACGCTCAATGTTTTAGATGAGCTTAGAATCATTCATGATGCATTTCACGCATCCAACTTACCGAAGATGCCTGTAAGCCTAGACACACCATCTTTCTTTTTGTAGATATACATTCAGATGACATACTCAGGTTAATCAGAAACGGAATCGATTTGTTGATCTCTTAGGACAAGAGACTTAATTAATGGCATGTACCCATTCTTACTTTCATACACCGAAATACCTTTCAGGGTAAATAACTTACTTATGAGCCTACGGGTCTCACGGAACTTTGATACACCCCTCTTAATCGATTACGGTACCATTTTTTTTTCACTCCTCAAATTTCGGGACGAAATTTCCATTAACAGGTGGGTAATGTAACGACCCGGCTTTTTCGACTTGCTTTTGTGCCTTGTGTTTTTGCGAAACTGCGTATTTGTGCGTACTGTGTTACTTTATACTCTGGAAACTTGATTTACGTGGTTTACTTCCATTTATATGTTAAAACGTGCCTTATAGTACGTAGGATACATAACTTGATCATTGGAAGACTTTATAACCGTTAGTGTTATTTGACGTTTCGAATAAACCGTGAACTTGCGCGCACGTTTAACTTTTGTCATAATCGGAATATTATGACTGCGAAATATTAATTATTATTTTATAATAATAATTACCTGGATTTTTGGATGCTTAATTACGCGTACTAATTTAATTATGCACAATAGTTAGTCTTGTTGGACTTTCTACCTTGTTGGGCTCAAGCCCACCCTACTCTAGCTAGTGACCCAATTAATTAGCCCTTGTCCATGTCATCAATCCTTGTCAAATTCCTTGCTTATAAATACTAGCCCTTGTCCATGTCATCGATCCTTGTCAAATTCCTTGCTTATAAATACTAGCCCTTGTCCATGTCATCGATCCTTGTCAAATTCCTTGCTTATAAATACTAGCCATTTACCTCTCATTCAAATCACTTGCTCATTTTGGTTTTCACACACACTTGTTCTTTCTTTCTTTCCTTTCTAGTATTGCTTGTTGACGACCTTTCGGACCGACTTACTACTTGCGTACTTTCATTACCGACTTTACCGCTTTTATCACTGTGAGTTATAGCATTCTCTTTTTACTTTAACTTATTTTGGGAACTGAGAATACATGCGGATTTTATGTTTTACATACTAGGCACGAGTACTTAAACTTATATATGTGTGGGTTATATAACGGCAGAAACATTCCCTTTAGCTCGGTAACGTTTAATCATTGGTTTATGAACCGGTGAACGCGAATCTTAGATATGGATCCATAGGGTTTGACATCCCCACTCGGGCTAGTCGCGCTAGCAGTCAACGAGTGTTTAATACTTCGTAAACATACGCACTCGCCAAGTGTACTTTCAGGGGGTATTTTAAACGTTAAGTTAGTTACCGAGTGCCCACGGTTGAGCATATACTTAAACATACTGATTTGGATTACTATTTTGAAACGCTCGTTGTAGCACTGAAATCTCGTGGCCTACTTACATTACTGTTATACTTAAACTATAGCTCACCAACCTTTGTGTTGACGTTTTTAAGCATGTTTTTCTCAGGTGCTTAAGGTTGCTTCCGCTGTTGTACTAGTCTTGCTGTAGACAACCCGCTGCTTTAGAAATGTCCCGCATGAACGTTTACTTTTGCATACAAACTTTATTACAATTATTATTTGCTTCTACTTAGTGAAGCATGCTTTTGGGTTGTAAAACATTCGATGTTGGTTATGACATCACTATTTATATGAATGCAAACTTCTTTTGAAATCACATATAGTACTTAACCTTGTAATGATCCTGTTGTTGATGGTCCGTACATGATGATTTAGTACGGGGCATCATAGGTTATACCACATACGTCCCGATTGTTTTAACCCATATAAAGATCTTTGTAATTTAATCGAATACATTTCTTTGGGTTTTGCATTTGATGCTTCTGGTACCTTAAATCCTTCAGGTATCTTCATATATATATCACTATCAAGTGATCCATATAGGTAAGCAGTCACAACATCCATGAGATGCATTTCTAAATTTTTAGAAACTGCCAGGCTGATTAAGTACCTAAAAGTAATTGCATCCATAACAGGGGAATAAGTTTCTTCATAATCAATTCCCGATCTTTGAGAAAAACCTTGAGCTACAAGTCTAGCTTTATACCTTGTAACTTCATTTTTCTCATTTCTTTTTCGGACAAAAATCCATCTGTATCCTACAGGTTTCACATCTTTAGGAGTGAGAATGATGGATCCGAAAACTTTTCTTTTATTGAGTGATTCTAATTCAGCTCGTATTGCTTCTTTCCATTGAGTCCAATCATGTCTATTTTGACATTCAACCATAGATGTTGGTTCTGGATCATCATCATTATTCATGATGTCATATGCAACATTAAATGAAAATTTCTCATCAAGATTTTTCATTTCATTTCGGTTACATAATATTTTTGAATATGCATAATTGATTGCAATTTCTTTATTGACATCATCAATCTCCTCTGCAGTAGGAGTACTGATTTGTGGTTCTTCTTGAACACTTTTGATAAGGTTAAAAAGGAACATATATTTCATAGCATTATCCCCCAAGAAAGACAAGATTTTAGTTGTAATTGTTCCATATTCAAGTAATATTCGTTTATATTTAATAAGTGCGAAGACAAAAGGCGTAAACGAAGATTTGAAGACAAAAAGGTCCAAAATGCTCAAATGTACAAGATTCAATCAAAAAGGTTCAAAATATTTATGAAGGACGTCTAAAAATGACAAGAGTACAAGTTGCGGAACGCAAAGTACACGATATAAAATAATACGCGAAGACGTCTGAAAATCCGGAACCGGAACCCGAGCCAAGAAGAAACGCCCGACGCAACGGACCAAAAATATCTAGTCTACTATGCACAAGAATAAAATATAATATATAAATAATTATATTAATTATTTATATATTTATATTTATTTTATATTATGTCGGCAAAGCTATGTGACAAACGTATGTGAGCTGTCCAGCATAGCCATGCGACTCGCATGGATTTATGCCTATTTCCCATGCGAGTCGCATGAGGATCAGATTCAGCTCAGGTTCTATAAAAGGCCAGTTTTCTACTCGTTTTTAAGAGACCACACACACAAATAATAATAATAATACTCCATAAGATAATAAATATATATATATATATATATATATATATATATATATATATATATATAGTATAGATTAGTGTTATATTAGATTAGTTCGGGTTATGTAAAGGTTATTTTACGGGTTTTTGAAGTCGAAATTCTGTCCGTTTAACACTACGCGATAAATACTCAATGTAAGTTATGTTCTCCTTTTTAAATTAATGTCTCGTAACTAAGTTATTATTATGCTTATTTGAGCCGAAGTAATCATGATGTTGGGCTAATTACTAAAATTGGGTAATTGGACTTTGTACCATAATTGGGGTTTGGACAAAAGAACGACACTTGTGGAAATTAGACTATGAGCTATTAATGGGCTTTATATTTGTTTAACTAAATGATAGTTTGTTAATGTTAATATAAAGATTTACAATTGGGCGTCCCTATAAATTACCATATACACTCGATCGGACACGATGGGCGGGGTATTTATATGTACGAATAATCGTTCATTTAACCGGACACGGGAATGGATTAATAGCCACTAGAATAATTAAAACAGGGGTGAAATTATGTACAAAGGACACTTGGTATAATTGATAACAAAATATTAAAACCTTGGGTTACACTCAGTCGACATCCTGGTGTAATTATTAAATAAAGTATTAAAATCTTGTTACAGTTTAAATCCCCAATTAGTTGGAATATTTAACTTCGGGTATAAGGATAATTTGACGAGGGCACTCGCATTTTATATTTATGACCGATGGACTGTTATGGACAAAAACCAGACGGACATATTAAATAATCTAGGACAAAGGACAATTAACCCATGGGCATAAAACTAAAATCAACACGTCAACCATCATGGTTACGGAAGTTTAAATAAGCATAATATATTTTATTTCATTTTTTTCTCGTACTTTTATTTATTGTCATTTTAATTATTGTTATTTATTTTATTGTTATTTAAATATCATCATTTACTATACGCTTCGCTTAAAATATAAATCGACAAACCGGTCATTAAACGGTAAACCCCCTTTTATATATTATTATATATAATTATATATATTTTGTACAAATATAGTTGTTTAAAAATATAGTGTGCAATAAGCCCGCTCCCTGTGGAACGAATCGGACTTACTAAAAACTATACTACTCTACGATTAGGTACACTGCCTATAGTGTTGTAGCAAGGTTTAGGTATATCCATTTTGTAAATAAATAATTAAAACTTGTGTAATTTGTAACGTATTTCGTAGTAAAATATAGTACTATCACGTACCCCTCCGCTACCACATCAAGTTTTTGGCGCCGCTGCCGGGGAGTCGGCGAAACTATCTATTTTTCATTTTTGTATATATATATTTATTATTTTTAGAAAAACAATATAAAATCCTAAAAATTAAAAAATTTAAAAATCTAAAAATTTAAAAAATTAAAACCGAAAAGAAAAAAAAAATATATATATATATTTTTATATAATTTTAAGATTTTTATTTATAAAATTATCAAATATTTCTATTTTTAGTTTTATAAAAATATTAAGTTTTTATTTAAATTATATATATATTTTATTTAATATTTAAAACAGAAAATATAAATAAATATAAATAATACGGTTGAGCCTGTCATTTGACCCCACTCATTTGAACCGGCTCTGGAGGTCATGCGACTCGCATGACCCTTAGCCTGAACCCCATGCGAGTCGCATGAGGGGTCTGACAGGGCCACATACAACCCTACTTTCGCATTAAATACGGTATTTTATTTATTATTATTAATATAAACCCTAATTAGTTTATTAATTTAATATTAATTAGTTTTAATTCTTAATTAATTTGTATTTTACTTTTAATTAGTTTTATTAATATATAAATTAATATCTTTAATAAATAATAATATAAAAATAATATTTTTTTTATAAAAATTATTCTTTTTCTCAACTTTTTATATATTTTTATATTTTGTATCTTTTAGTCGTTTAGCGTAATATTTGTATTTTGTCGTTCGTACTTAGTTTTAAATATAGATTTTGCCGTAGTTTATTTTTATATTTCTAGATTTTTAGGTTTGCCGTAAAATCCCTTAAGTACTTATTCCTTAGACTAAGATTTAGGTGCTTTAGAATTTTGCGACGCCATTTTTCGTACGACTTTCTTACTTTTATTTTTCGACGTCTATTTTTCTACCTTTTTATTTTTCGACACTTTTCGACGCGCAATCTATTTCTTTCTATTTTCTCGACACTCTAGTTTTTAGGACCTAGAATTTTCTCTATTTCTTATCTAATATCTCAAACAGAAAGAAAAATTATTTAAGCGGTTAAATTAATGGACGTTGACATTTTTCTGGTTCGTAGTAATAGTTGGATTTGTTAGTGGCTAGTTGTGGGCTTCCGATTTAAAGGGTCCTGGCTACCTACTGCATCTTTTGGCTATTCGAAACGTGGGCAAAATCAAAAAAGTCTATTAATTGGACAACTTATATAAGTTTTTCTATTTTTATAACTAATAGGATAATTCGTGAATGCACCACATTGTAGCTAAAATTTGGCCATCGCAATAAAATGGAAAATTTTGAAAACAAGGCCTTGGAAACTCTTTTTGAACTCCAAAATCAATTAAATCAATACTCTCAACCGAGTGTTGATGACAATTCGGTCAGTCAATCTTGGATCGCGAACGACGAAACAATAACTGGTTGTGAAATCTGTGGAGATTATCACTCAACATGGGAATGTTACTATTACGTTCCTACTGAAAATTACGCACCCACAGAACCTGAATGGAACGATTATGAAGAACACAATTCTAATTGGGATTATTCCCAAGAAGATATTCAAACTCAACAACCAGAAGAACTTGAAGATTCTTTAGATTATATGAGAATCAAACTCGAAGAACTTGATGCTCAAAAGGAACAAATGAGAGAGTTTGTAAATAGGCAAGCTGAAACTCTATCAGATTACACACCTGTTGATCTGAGGAGTATTGTGCAAGAAAATCTCAAATCATCGAATTTTGATGAATTCGAGAGCTCCGAAATCACCAACTATCCCGATGATAATTCTTATTCAGCCTTACCAATTTCACAACATATCGACACATTAGCCTCTACCGACGAAGAAGATGTAAGGGTGACAAATTGGTACTCTTGGGAAAACGATAATGTTGAAAATTTTACCCCCGAGACCAAAATGGTGAGACCAATAAGTACCGTTAATGAAGAAGAATCTACTCCAATCCCGAAATTCACCATTCCACAACCTTCCAACCCAATATTCTCAAAAGACGAGTCATCTACCGAAGATGAACTACGAGCTTTAATAGATAATGACACCTCGGATTTCACCCAATTGGGTAATAGAGGTGAAAACTTTGATCCCGAGAATAAACGGAAGGAAATGTTAGGAATTGTCCACCCTATAGTATGTATGTCGGTGTATATCGATCCATTTGACCAAGAACCAGAAAAGAGACATATACATTTACTAAAAGCTACATTTAAAAAAGAATTAGGTAGTGACGATCGGGTGAGTCTAAACTTTAAACCCATTGATATATTATACACCACCCGAGATATAAATAACTGGCTCACTATTCTAATTCGTGGAACTTATTCTACCGACTTCACATGTCGTCAGCTAAGTGTGGGGAAGTCTAACCCCACTTAACGTTAAAATAGGGGTTCGGGTTAGTGCATAACTCGTTAATAACCATGCATGATAAGTTAGGGTAAAATATGTATTTTCAAAAAAAAATTAGCAAACAGTTCAGAAAAGCAACCATTTTTGAAGAAAAACATGTGTGATAAAACAAAAAGGAAGGAACGATGAGGCGCGCCATCTATCATTCGACGAGCTTTGTAAGTACAAACTAGGTATTCTTAATCACTTTTCTACACTAATCACCCTCATGAATTTATAATTAGAGTCTGATTTCATGCAAATGAGGGCATTGCATGATCTCAAGTGTGGGGAAGGGTTATAAATTCTCTCGGGTTTACACTTGGTTTATTTGCCAAATTTTGTGAAAATTTGAAAAATTTTCAACTAAATAAATTTAAAATCATGTTTATACATATTTATGAACGATGAAAACTAGGTGTTAATACCGAAATTATCGTTACCTAGAAAAGGACATAAATTGAGAAACAACCCAAAACGCTTGAATTCATTTAAAATGGAATAAAGGAAAATAACAAGGCAAAGAAAGAAACTAAGTGTGGGGAGAATATACCAAGTTATTAAAAACTATCTATCATATGTTTCTGTAAAGTTATTGCAGGTGTTTTTGTTTTGGACTAAATTAACTGTTTTACCCGATTTACTGTAATGAAAGATGGATCTACACGATGAATCAATTCCATCATTAAAAGGAAGTAAAGTCTTCTGAAAAAGACACGCGCTTCTTGATTTAGGTCATGAAGTTGTCGTCCAGACCAGCTGTAGGTTGACGAAAAATCTAGAAAAGTCATCACTAAAATCGGCTGGAAATCCACGGACCTCAGCATCAAACAGGGTCGCCAAGTGATCAGATTTATCCTAACCATGAGAAGGATTTATCTCGTACAATGGGGGGGCACCGTGCAAATTAGCTTGATAAGACTAATGAATCAGATCCCCAGAAAGGATAATCTCCTTAAAGATTAAAAATCAGCATTTAAGCCTGATATTCCTCAATCCTTGAGATTGACCTTAAAGATTGAGAATTCAAACTCATAGAATTCAATGATATCTAAACTCGAGCTTGAACGAGAAAATATTTTGATCAAAATTATAAACCGATTTGTTTTCTGAAAAACCCATTTTCAATGCGTTCATTACCATTGAACGTAAAATCCTAGGAATTCACCTGGAATTCATTAGGTCACCTGAACCAAATCGGGTGTCAACCGTAAGAACGGTGGTTGCATAGCATGGTCGAAGACAGGACCTTGTGCCAGACCAAAAAATTATAGGATGATCTTTACTATTGCTCCTACAAAGGATAGTACTAGCATCCGACACGTTTATAGACCATAATCATCTGCATGTCACAAGTGATAATGCTAAAAACGAACATATATTTCATAGCATTATTCCTCAAGAAAGACAAGCTTTTAGTTGCAATTGTTCTATTTACAAGAGATATTCGTTTAAATAATAAAAGGTGAAGACAAAAGACAGATTCGACGAATTGAAGACGTAAACGACCAAAAAGCTCAAAAGTACAAAAGACAATCAAAAAGGTTCAAAATATTGATGAGGAACGTCTCAAAATGACAAGAGTACAAGTTACAAGACGCAAAGTACACGATATAAAATAATACGCGAAGACGTCCGAAAATCCGGAACCGGGACCTGAGCCAAGAAGAAACGCCTGACGTAACGGACCAAAAATATCTAGTCTACTATGCACAAGAATATAATATAATATATATATAATTATATATAATTATATATTATATTATATATTATTATTATATTACGTCGGCAAGAAGAAAACAAACCAATTTGGCTGGATCCAGGGTGGCCATGCGACTCGCATGGCCAGAAGCACAAAATCCATGCGAGTCGCATGAAGTGAAAATGATGGTCAGGTCCTATATAAAGCCAGTTTTCTGCCGAGTTTTACACACAAAAAAATATCTATCTCTCCCTCAATATATACGTAATATATATATATATTTTATATTTTAATTTTAATTTTTATTTTAAATCCTAATAATAAGGGTATGTTAGCGAATTTTGTAAGGGTGTAAGTCGAAATTCTGTCCGTGTAACGCTACGCTATTTTTAATCATTGTAAGTTATGTTCAACCTTTTTATATTAATGTCTCGTAGCTAAGTTATTATTATGCTTATTTTAAACGAAGTAATCATGATGTTGGGCTAATTACTAAAATTGGGTAATTGGGCTTTGTACCATAATTGGGGTTTGGATAAAAGAACGACACTTGTGGAAATTAGACTATGGGCTATTAATGGGCTTTATATTTTTTTAACTAAATGAAAGTTTGTTAATGTTAATATAAAGATTTACAATTGGACGTCCCTATAATTTATCATATACACTCGATCGGACACGATGGGCGGGGTATTTATATGTACGAATAATCGTTCATTTAACCGGACACGGGAATGGATTAATAGCCACTAGAATAATTAAAACAGGGGTGAAATTACATTCAAGGGTAATTGGTGTAATTGTTAACAAAGTAGTAAAACCTTGGTTTACACGCAGTCGATAACCTGGTGTATTCATTAAACAAAGTATTAAAACCTTGTTACAATTCGAATCCCCAATTAGTTGGAATATTTAACTTCGGGTATAATAATAATTTGACAAGGACACTTGCAATTTATATTTATGACTGATGGACTGTTATGGACAAAAACCAGACGGACATATTGAATAATCCAGGACAAAGGACAATTAACCCATGGGCATAAAACTAAAATCAACACGTCAAACATCATGATTACGGAAGTTTAAATAAGCATAATTCTTTTATTTCATATTTAATTTCCTTTATTTTATATTTAATTGCACTTCTAATTATCGCACTTTTATTTATTGTTATTTAATCGCACTTTTAATTATCGTACTTTTTAATTATCGCAATTTTATTTTCTCGCACTTTTATTATTCGCAATTTCATTATCGTTATTTACTTTACGCTTTAAATTAAGTCTTGTATTTATTTTATATTTTACATTAGGTTTTAACTGCGACTAAAGTCTTAAAATCGACAAACCGGTCATTAAACGGTAAAAACCCCCCTTTATAATAATAATATTACTTATATATATGTTTGTATTTTTATAAAAGTAAACTAATATAGCGTTGAGCTTTGTTTAAAGATTTCCCTGTGGAACGAACCGGACTTACTAAAAACTACACTACTGAACGATTAGGTACACTGCCTATAAGTGTTGTAGCAAGGTTTAAGTATATCCATTCTATAAATAAATAAATATCTTGTGTAAAATTGTATCGTATTTAATAGTTTTTCCTAGTAAAATATAAGCTATTTTATATACACCCCGCTGCACATCAAGTATTTTTGGCGCCGCTGCCGGGGAACACTCTTAAACGCCGGAAGCGCAACGCTAATATAAAAAAAAAAAAAAAAACATATTTTAAAGTGTATTTTAAGTTTTTCTTTATTATTTACAAAATATTAAAGTATTTGTATTTTATTTTAGTATTTTATTAATTTTTTATATAAATTATATATTTATATCTTATATTATATATAAAACAGAAATTAAAAATAAATATTAAATAATTACGTGACCTGTCATTTGAACCAGTCCAATTGAACCAGTTCAGGGTGTCCATGTGACTCGCATGACCCACCCCCTTATTCCATGCGACTCGCATAAGGAGTTTGACCAGGCCACCAATTTGCCCTAATTCTGCATTTAATGCGGAGTATAATATATTATTATTATTATTAAACCCTAATATTATTATTATTATTATAATTAAGTTTTTAGTTTATTTTATTTATATTACTTTTAAACTAGTTTTATTTATTATAAACTTAATACTTTTATTATAAAATATAAAAATAATATTTTTATAAAAATTATACTTTTTACAACTTTTTGTATATTTTTATATTTTGTCCCTTTTTAATCGTTGTAGCGTAATATTTGTATTTTTTAGCTCATATTTAATTTTAAACTTAGTTTTTGCTATAGTTATTTTTACTCCTAGATTTTTAGGCTTTGCCGTAGAATTCCTTAAGTGCTTTTTCTTTAGACTAAGATTTAGGTGCTTTAGAATTTTGCGACGCCTTTTTAAGTTTTAGTTTCTTTTTAAGATATTTCCATTTGGGATTTAGTTTTTCCTGTAAGCTTTAATATTTTTAGACACCTTTTACTATGTACCAATTATCATTCCAATTAGTAATTTCAATTTGCGATTATAATTTTAAGTTAGTTGTAGTAATAAGGTTAGGTTAGTTAAGTATTTTTTTTTTATAAGTTTCTTTTATTTTTCCGTCACCTTTTAATTTTCAACCATTATTTTTCCTTTTTCGATTTTTTTTCGACGAACTCTTTTTCTTTCTTATTTCTCGCTATTCTAGTTTTAGGACTTAGAATTTTTTCTACTTCTTATCTAAATTTCTTAAAATTACGAAAATTTATTTTAAGTGGTTAAATTGATAGACATCAAAATTTTCTGGTTCGTAGTAATAGTTGGATTTGTACGTGGACCGGGTTATTGGAGCCAAACAGTCCTCAATTATATTGAGACCAAACGAATCCTGCCCCTCTGCTGCATCTTTTGGCTATTCGAAACGTGGGCAAAATCAGAAAAGTCTATTAATTGGATAACTTATTATAATTTTTCTTTCCTTTTAAAAACTAATAGGATATTCAGTGAATGCACCGAGCAAGACGTTCATCACCTTTTGTACGTTCACCACCTGTAACTCGATCAAGACATCGTTTAACAAATATAACCGCCGTTGATTTTTCTTTAGAATCGTCATCCAGTAGACCAAGTACTTCAGTTCAAATTTCCGATAATCCATTTTTTGAACCCAACCTCACAATTGAGAATCCGGAAAATTTTCAGGAACGGTTCATAGATCCTGAACCACTAAACTTTCCTCCGGAACCACCAATCATTCAAACAGAGATTGTTGAGGAACGAACTATTAAATCAGAATCATTTAGTGATTCCGATTCAACAAATTCAATTATGGAGAATCTAGAACCTTTAAGTATGGAAGACCGAATGAGAGCTAAACGCACTGGCCAAGGTCACGCAATTACTCATCCGGACATTAATGCGCCAGATTATGAAATCAAAGGACAAATTCTACACATGGTGACTAATCAATGCCAATTTAGTGGTGCGCCGAAGGAAGATCCAAATGAACATCTACGTACCTTTAATAGGATCTGCACACTATTTAAAATCCGAGAAGTGGAGGATGAACAGATATATCTCATGTTATTTCCCTGGACTTTAAAGGGAGAAGCCAAAGATTGGTTGGAATCGTTACCTGAAGGGGCGATCGATACATGGGACGTTTTAATTGACAAATTTCTTAAACAATTCTTTCCTGCATCTAAAGCCGTAAGACTTCAAGCAGAAATTGTTACGTTCACACAAAAGCCAAATGAAACTCTATATGAGGCGTGGACAAGATATGGAAAGTTGTTAAGAGGATGTCCGCAACATGGTTTAGACACCTGTCAAATAGTACAAATATTCTACCGAGGATGCGACATCACTACAAGAAAAGACATAGATATAGCAGCTGGTGGTTCTATTATGAAGAAAACCGAAACTGATGCTTACAAAATTATTGATAATACTGCTTCCCACTCACATGAGTGGCACCAAGAAAAAGACATCATTAGATCATCTAAAGCAGCTAGAGCCGATTCTAGCCATGACTTAGATTCCATTTCCGCAAAGATAGATGCTTCCGAGAGACGAATGGAAAAGATGACTAAGGATATTCACTCAATACGAATTAGTTGTGAGCAGTGTGGAGGACCACATTTGACAAAAGATTGTCTCAGTATTGAATTAACAATGGAACAAAGAGAGAATATTTCATACATAAACCAAAGGCCTGGAAATAATTATCAGAATAATTATCAACCGCCAAGACCGATTTACAATCAAAACCAGAATTATAACCGAAATATTCCATACAACAACCAACAAGGTCCTAGCAATCAACAAGTATCCAATAATACTTATAATCAGCAAAGACCAAATTTTCAAAACAAACCACCACAACAAACCGATGATAAAAAGCCGAATTTAGAAGATATGATGACGAAGCTAGTTGAAACTCAAACGCAGTTTTTCACATCTCAAAAACAAACTAATGAACAAAATGCTCAAGCATTTAGAAATCAACAAGCTTCTATTCAAAATCTGGAACAAGAAGTAAGTAACCTAGCAAGGTTAATAGGTGAAAGAAAACCGGGAAGTCTACCTAGTGATACAAACGCTAACCCCCGGAATGAAACAGCTAAAGCTATTACCACAAGAAGTGGTACAACACTTAAACCACCTGAAATACCTGTAACTTCTGATGAAACTATTCCTACTCCACAAGAACCACAACCTGATCAAGATAAGGAAAAAGAACCGGTAGTTGAAAAGGGTAATGAAAATAACACAGTTAAGGATAAACCTTATGTTAAACCATACCAACCACCACTTCCTTACCCGAGTAAAATGAAGAAAGAGAAACTTGAAGCCGAGCAATCCAAATTCTTAGATATGTTTAAACAGATAAATGTAAATCTTCCTTTCATTGATGTAATTTCAGGAATGCCAAGATATGCTAAATTCTTGAAAGATCTAATCTCAAATAGAAAGAAAATGGAAGAACTCTCGGCTGTTACTATGAATGCTAATTGTTCAGCAGTGCTGTTGAATAAGATACCAGAAAAACTATCTGATCCAGGAAGTTTCACAATTCCATGTTTTCTGGGTAGTCTTAGTTCAATAGAAGCATTGGCAGACTTAGGTGCTAGTATAAATCTAATGCCGTATTCACTATACGCTAAACTAGACCTTGGAGAATTGAAACCAACCAGAATAAGCATACAACTAGCCGATAGATCAATAAAATATCCTAGAGGGATAATGGAGAACATGCTAGTTAAAGTTGGTACTTTAGTATTTCCAGTAGATTTTGTTGTTTTGGACATGGAAGAAGATTCTCAAGTTCCTCTCATATTAGGAAGACCATTCTTAAACACGGCTAAAGCAATGATAGACGTGTTCGGTAAGAAACTGACCCTAAGTATAGAGGATGAGAGTGTTACCTTTTCAGTGGATAGAGCAATGCAACAACCACAATCTGCAGATGATACATGTTATTATATTCAAACTATAGATGCACATGCAGAATTATTAGAAGAATTTCCAGAATTACAAGGAACAGGAGAATGTTCTTTAGGAGAAGGTAATGAACCAATTGATGAAGCTGAAATGTTAGCTACACTTATAGCTAATGGATATGAACCAACAACAGAAGAAATTCAAATGCTTAAAGAAGAAGACAGATATCGATATAAATCATCGATAGAAGAACCTCCGAAATTAGAGTTAAAGCCACTTCCAAACCATTTGGAATACGCTTAATTACATGGTGAATCTGAATTACCTGTAATAATATCGTCTTCTCTTACTGAAAATGAGAAATCACAACTCATTTCTGTGTTGAAAGCTCATAAACCAGCCATTGCATGGAAGATTCATGATATTAAAGGAATAAGTCCTTCGTATTGCACACATAAAATCCTTATGGAAGAAGGTCATAAAACGTATGTGCAACGCCAACGAAGACTAAATCCTAATATGCAAGATGTTGTTAAAAAGGAAATTATTAAACTGCTAGATGCAGGTTTGATATATCCAATTTCTGATAGTCCATGGGTAAGCCCAGTTCAATGCGTACCTAAGAAGGGTGGCATGACTGTTATCACAAATGAGAAAAATGAGCTTATTCCTACTAGGACTGTAACAGGATGGCGTGTATGTATTGATTATAGAAAATTAAATGACGCCACCAGAAAAGATCACTTTCCCTTACCTTTCATAGATCAAATGTTGGAAAGATTAGCCGGAAATAGTTACTATTGTTTTCTAGATGGATTTTCCGGATATTTTCAAATTCCAATAGCACCCGAAGATCAAGAGAAAACCACATTCACGTGCCCTTATGGTACTTTTGCTTACAAACGCATGCCATTTGGACTTTGTAACGCCCCTGCAACCTTTCAAAGGTGTATGATGGCGATTTTTCACGACATGATAGAAGAATGCATGGAAGTATTCATGGATGACTTTTCAGTCTTCGGTGATACATTTAAATCATGTCTAGTTAATCTAGAACGAATGCTAACTAGATGCGAAAAATCAAATCTAGTACTTAATTGGGAGAAATGCCATTTCATGGTTAAAGAAGGCATCGTTCTTGGACATAAAATTTCAAAAGAAGGAATTGAAGTGGATAGAGCTAAAGTAGATGTAATTGCTAAACTTCCACATCCCACCAATGTTAGAGGAGTTAGGAGTTTTCTAGGGCATGCCGGTTTTTACCGACGTTTCATAAAAGATTTTTCTAAAATTGCCACTCCTATGAATAAACTCCTAGAAAAGGATGCTCCATTCATCTTTTCAGATGAGTGTATCAAATCTTTTAATATTCTTAAAGAGAAACTCACTAATGCGCCGATCATGATAACACCAAATTGGAATCTACCATTTGAACTAATGTGCGATGCAAGTGATTTTGCAATGGGAGCCGTTTTAGGACAAAGGATTGAAAAACGATTTCAACCTATATATTATGCTAGTAAGACGTTACAAGGAGCACAAACGAACTATACAACTACTGAAAAAGAACTCCTTGCTATTGTCTTTGCTTTTGACAAATTTCGATCATATCTCGTTCTAGCAAAAACGGTGGTCTATACCGACCATTCTGCTCTTAGATACCTATTTTCAAAACAAGATGCTAAACCAAGATTAATCCGTTGGATCTTACTCTTACAAGAGTTTGATATTGAAATCCGAGATAAAAGAGGAGCAGAAAATCTCGCCGCTGATCATCTTTCTAGTCTTGAAAATCCTGAGTTAGAAGTTCTAAATGAATCGGCCATACAAGACAACTTTCCTGATGAATATCTATTGAAGATAGATTATAAAGAAATCCCATGGTTTGCAGACTATGCAAACTACTTAGTTTGTGGATTCCTTGAAAAAGGATTATCGTACCAAAAACGAAAGAAATTCTTCAGTGATATAAAACACTATTTCTGGGAAGATCCACATCTGTTTAAAAGTTGTCCCGATGGAATAATATGCCGATGTGTATTTGGAGATGAAGCTAGTAAAATTTTAAACCATTGTCACCCAGGACCAACAGGAGGGCATTATGGGTCTCAACTAACAGCAAGAAAAGTTTATGAAGCTGGATTCTATTGGCCTACAATTTACAAAGACGCACACCTTCTTTGCAAATCCTGTGATGCATGTCAAAGGGCCGGAAAAATAAGTCAACGTGATGAAATGCCACAGAATGTCATCCAAGTATGTGAAGTATTTGACATTTGGGGTATTGACTTTATGGGTCCATTTCCAAAATCTCATAATAATCTATATATACTCGTAGCCATTGATTATGTATCTAAATGGGCGGAAGCACAAGCTCTCCCAACTAACGATGCACGAGTTGTAGTCAACTTTTTAAAACGTCTTTTTGCAAGGTTTGGAACACCGAAAGCTTTAATAAGTGATCGGGGTACTCATTTCTGTAATAATCAACTTGAGAAAGTTCTTAAAAGATATGGAGTAACTCATAAAATCTCCACCGCATATCATCCACAAACAAGTGGACAAGTTGAAAATACCAACCGAGCTTTAAAACGTATTCTAGAGAAAACCGTAGGATCAAATCCGAAGGAATGGTCCATTAAATTGGAGGATGCACTCTGGGCTTTTAGAACAGCCTACAAAACTTCAATTGGAACCACACCTTTTAGACTTGTTTATGGAAAAGCATGTCATCTTCCAGTAGAAATTGAACACAAAGCATTTTGGGCTTTGAAGACATGTAATCTTGATTTACATGAAGCCGGACGTCTACGATTAAGTCAACTAAACGAATTAGAAGAATTAAGACATGAAGCATACGAAAATTCGTTAATCTATAAAGAAAGAACGAAGAAATGGCATGATAAAAGAATCAGAAGTTCAAAAGAATTTAAAGAAGGAGACAGAGTTCTTCTTTTCAATTCACGATTCAAGCTATTTCCTGGAAAATTGAAATCAAGATGGTCTGGACCATTCATAGTCAAAAGAGTTTTCCCATACGGAATGATAGAATTGATAAATTCAAATGGGATTGAATTTAAAGTTAATGGTCACAGAGTTAAACATTACATACATGGTCCGATGGAAGTCGACAACGAAGTTAATCACAATTTCGACAACACAGCTAACTAAGTGTGGGGAGAATCAAGTCTTTAAAGGATAATATGTATTTCTGTTAGAGTTAGATTGTCTGTTTTCGTGTAGTTCTCGAAAATGGAACACGTATGGTCTTTCCCTAGCAGACCCTAAAGAACTAGTCTTCTTCCCCCATTCTGAATTTTTATTTTTTTTTAGGTTTTTACGAAATGAAGACTGCCTGTGAACTAAACCATGGTCTAATGCTACACGCTTTGATCACTAAACGTAATAATGACATACTACCGAGCGAATTAGTATCAGTAATCAGAGAAAGAATGGACGGAGTTAGAAAAGGATCCAGATGCGAAGATAATAAGTTACAATTTGGTAAAGGAAAATCAAAATCCGCAGCGAAAAGAAGAGCACGACACCTAGAAAGATGTCACAAATGCGGAAAATGGTCACATGGAGGTAAATGTTCAAATAATCAAACCTATTCAAATACCGAATTTGTTACTTTATGCAGAGACGGACCGTTCATATGTTTAGAAGAAAAGACACTGAATGCTCGAGGTTACGCCTATGCAGCCATGGAAAATCAATTAAACCGACTATCTTATGAATGGAATAGATCATATAACTAAGAAATCTATTTCACAGGTATGTCTGTACAGTTTTTATTTTTATTTTTATTTTTAACCTTTTGATAATAAACGCTAATTTGTTCGCTAAAAAGTATTAAATTGGTATTGAATAAAATTAGGTTTGGCGACCGAAATTATTGATATCATTCAAAAAAATTTATTACATCACTGCGAAATTTAACGTTTATTCTTAAGGTATAAATATCTTTAATCAATCAACCCAAAATATTTCAAAAATTCGTCATGAGTCAAATTAGGTCTTGGAACCGAAATTACTTTACCGAAAAGAGGGGCGCATATTTTTGATAATATTTGATTGATTAAAGTGGGATAAAAAGACAAAAAGATTTTTAATTTTATTTTTACCATATTTTTAAAATTGATATATAAATCTTAAATTAATATTGTAAATTTTGTAAAAACAATATATTTAAAATTGTAAATATTTGAAAAATTAATATAAGTTTGGTATGAATTTATAATATGAATTTTTAAATTAAGTTTGGTGTGAATTTTTAATTTTTAAAATATGAAATTTTAATTTTATGCATTTCAAATTTTAAGTTTGGTGTAAATTTTTAATATTAATTTTGAATTTTATATTTAAGTTGTGTGAATTTAAAAACAAAAATTTACTTTATCTCATTAAGTTAAAAATATGATTTTTAAAATTCGTCGTAAGTTGAAGACTAGGTCTTTGAACCGAAATTGCTTTACCCGAGGGAGGGACGAGAACTTTTATTATCATTATTTTTAATCTTATTGATTTAAAGTATGCCAAAAAAATTAAAAAATTAAAAAATCTAAGCTTTTAAAACAATCGCTTGAAAATGACAAAATTTTAAAATTTTGTCGAGGGACGGACTAGGGCATCGTCCCGAAACGACCTCGTCTTAAAAAGAAACAAAATTTTTAAAATTTTATTTAATTTATGTTTTAAAAGTTTAAGGTTTTATAGTTAAAAAAAAAAAAAAAAAAATATTAAAATCCAGAAAATACACCCCATGCGAGTCGCATGGGGGTAAGGCTTATACCATGCGACTCGCATGGCTAATAAAAACTGGCCATGATCAAAATTCCAGTCGCCCTGCTTCTGTCTCTCACAATACACACACATACACGAACTTACTCCAAAACCCTCTCAAAAATTCATCATTTTTCACCAAATTTCTTGCAAAACTTCACAACAATTATGCCTAGATTCAGTAGTCTCAACCCTTTCAGGAGAAAGGTAAAGATTTCACCCCTAATCTCTTTAAATTCGAATTTTTGTGTTCTTGAGCTAGAAATTTTATATTTTGATTTTGTTAAATTTAGGTGTAATTAGAGCTAAATTGTTGTTATATTATGCATGTATATCCTAGATAGAAGCTATTTAACATGAATTGAAGCTAAAAACTTCAAATTTTTAAGAATCTAGGGTTTGTGTTCTTGAGCAATTTGGGGCTTTTTGATATAAACAGGTTATGGCCGATTTTTGTCATGAATTGTTGCTAAATTAAGTAGTGTAACATGTTTAGGTAGTTAATTGATCCAAACTTTGAGCCTAAACATGTTTTTGAGAATTAAAGTGGACTTTTTAAGTCTAAAAATTCATGAACTTGGATAATTTGATATAAAGGCCATTTGAAACTTGTTTCATTGCTAGTAGTGATTATTTTGGCATGTTATTTAAGATAAATGCTTATGAACTTGATGTACATTTTTCATATGTACTTATTTGAAAAAATGTAGAATTGACAAAAATATGAAAATGAACACTAGTTTGATATGAATGCCATGTAACAAGTGTTTAATTGCTATAATGATTATTGTTGACATATTTAAGAGTTTAAATGTGATAAAACATTGTATACATTTTCGTATGTAAAAGTGTAGAATTGTTATTGTTAAGAAAATGTGTATAAAATGTGTTATGAATTGAACATGTCATCATAATTGTTTCAAGTTATTATTTTGCTAACACTAATGCATATTTGGATGCACAAATTTTGTGTTTAATGTGTTTTGCAGAGAAATACAGATACGGACGGTGCATCATCGTCCAGACAACCAGAGCCCGAACCGGAAATGTTTTATGAACAAGAACATATGCAACAAGAAGAAGAACAACATGAGGATCAACATATTCCATATCACGATCAAGATCAATTATTCATGAATCAGTTTCGTCAATTCGCTCCACATCAAACGATTCTGAGCTTAGACATTAATGAAGATCAGTTACACCCAAATCTGAGATTTGATCGATGTTGGATAGAGTATCCAGATTATCAAAAGAACATGCACATTCTCTACTTTAAGGTTGTTGAAATGCCAAGGGCAATTGACTGGGTACCTTTGGAAACAGTTGACCTTGCCGAACCGATTCGGGAATTATTGGTGCAAAGGTATGGTAATTCTCAGTTTAACGATTGGATGCGCCTATTTTCCATTCGTAGAACCATATATAGGGAATGGTGTATAGAATTACTTAGTACTATTAAGTTAAACAGTGATGTTAGGAGGATAGATGATAGAAGCTTTATTAGATTTCTGTTAGGTGGACGCATGTACAGAATGTCCATGATAGATTTAGCCAGGGCCTTACAGATTTACACCCCTGCTGAACTTTTGAGCCCCGACTGTAATAGCCTGATTGCCCAAGGAGAAAGGATAGATAGGGAATTTGATATTAACGCCGTCTGGAGGCGTATGTCCTACTTTAATGAATTTCACGCCAGTGGAAATCATACATACTTAGATATAGACAGAGCTGAACTCCGGGTGATTCATAGATTCTTAGCAAACACAATTACACAAAGGGGTAAGAATAAGGAGAAATTGACCGTAAACGATTTGTTTTACCTCAAGTGTATTAGAGACCCGAGGAGTTTCGTTAACATTCCCTATTGTGTTGGTTATTATCTCGCTAATGTAGTTTCGGGGATGAAATCGGGGAGTATTATAGGTGGTGGTATTTTCATTACTCTCATTGGAGAGTATTTAGGTGTGGATAAGCACCAAGGGGGTCCAATGAACGAAATAGAGGACGAAGGTGAAACTATAAGTTCAAACCTTTATCACAGTGCAAGGGTATTATTGATGAGACGTGGTCGGGTATATCGATACGAGGGACCTCAGCGACAGGTAGAGAGAGGTTCGGATGACGAAATGGAAGAGGCGAACAACATTATAGGAGTTGTTCGGGAGACTGCTCTTGATTTAGGCGTTCGTATGGAGGATGAATACATGACGAACTATGATAGGCATATGCAGTACGAGGCATGGCAACGTCGGAATGACTACGAGCATTCCCGGCAACGAGAGCATGGCCGATGGGATTATCATCAGCGCCAAATTATAAGCCAGTTGCAGCCTGGCGAGATGTATTATCCGACCCGACCCGCATACTATCCTGCACATCAGCCAGAAATGAGACCACCCTATGATTCATATGATTATGACGCAGCATACCAGTTCACCTATAATCAGCCATGGAACCCGGACGCGAACATGAATTGGGATCCATATCCTAATTTTCCTCCTAACCCACCTCCTGAACAGTAGAGATAAGTTGGTAATTTATAATTTTTATTTTTATTTTAAACACTTAACATTTTATTACGTTTATGTAATGTTTGATATTCTTATTATTATTGTGTACTAATATTTTTCTTATAGTTTGAAAGTGGGATGCCAAAGTTCCATTTCAAATTACATGTATGATTATATTTGTATTGTATGTATTCTATTTTATGCACAAAACAGGGTAAAACAACGCGTTTTCAAAGACTGGCATTAAGTTCAGCAAAAGCAAGTAATTTTTGACGACAATGATGCAAAATATATGTGAAATAACAACAAGACGGAATGAACAAATGACGTGCACCATTTATCATTCAACAATCAAACGACAATATGTTTGAAACTTTGGTAAAATTTAATCATTTTTCTACGCTAATAACCCTCAATAATTTAAATTGTTACTGATTTCTTGCAAATGAGGGCATTGCAAGATCTTAAGTGTGGGAAGGGGTTAAATTCTTTCGGATTTTAAAATTTTTTACTTTATACACTTGGTTACCATTAAAAATACTAGTAAAGCAGTAGTTGTATTAGAATCTAGTGCTCTCTGATAAAAAAGAACAGCCCTAGTCTTATATACTGACTACCCAATTCTAGTAAAATTTTTCAATTAAATGAATTCAAATCATGTTTATACATATTTATGAACGATAAAACTAGGTTTTAACACCGAAATTATTGTTACCTCGGAAAGGACATAAATTGAGAAACAAACTAAAATGTTAAAATTCATTTAAAATGGAATAGAGGACAATAAAAAGGAAAATAAAAGCCAAGTGTGGGAAAATTTACCAAGTTATTTTAAACATATGTCACATATATCTGTAACCAATAACTGAAAATACTTTTGCTTTGAACTAAACTAAACTGTTTTACCCAATGAAAGAAAAGAAGAGATGGATCTACACGATGAATCAATTCCATCATTAAAAGGAAGTAAAGTCTTCCGAAAAAGAAACGCGCTTCTTGATTTAGGTCATGAAGTTGTCGTCCAGACCAGCTGTAGGTTGACGAAAAATCTAGAAAAGTCATCTCTAAAATCAGCAGGAAATCCACGGACCTCAGCATCAAACAGGGTCGCCAAGTGGTCAGATTTATCCTAACCATGAGAAGGATTTATCTCGTACAATGGGGAGGCACCGTGCAAATTAGCTTGATAAGACTAATGAATCAGATCCCCAGAAAGGATAATCTCCTTTAAAGATCAAAAATCAGCTTTTAAGCCTGATATTACTCAATCCTTGAGATTGACCTTAAAGATTGAGAATTCAAACTCATGGAATTCGATGATATCTAAACTCGAGCTTGAACGAGAAAATATTTTGATAAAAATTACAAACCGATTTGTTTTCTGAAAACCCATTTTCAATGCGTTCATTACCATTGAACGTAAAATCCTAGGAATTCACCTGGAATTCATTAGGTCACCTGAACCAAATCGGGTGTCAACCGTAAGAACGGTGGTTGCATAGCATGGTCAGAGACAGGACCTTGTGCCAGACCGAAAAATCAAAGGATGATCTTTACTATTGCTCCTACCAAGGATAGTTCTAGCATCCGACACATTAATTAGACCATGAACAAATGCATGTCATTAGACATTGCCTTAACAGTTGCTTGTTCAACGCTTTCCTTTACAACCGGACGGTAGTTTGCCGAAAGGTAATATACGGAACAAGTAAACTGGACGTGTTGCTTTCCAAATACAAGGTTAGCAAGTGGGTGACACAAAACAGCAATTTTTGAACTAAAATTTTCAAATCTAAAACCCACCAAACCCACAAAAATATTTTGCAAACACCGGTAAAGGGTTATTCCGGAAAACTTATCTAGGGTAAAAACTAGATTTCAAAAGATCAAATGTTTTCATAAAGATCCAATTTCCTTAATGGATCTAAATTTTTATAGTCATGTGGGACTGTAAACCATATCGTTACTACCATTGTTTATACCGCCGTATAGAAATCACTGATGTACAAAGTGTGAAGAATAAAGAAGTGATTCTAGTATTTCAAGACGATATTGCTTGAGGACAAGCAACGCTCAAGTGTGGGAATATTTGATAATGCTAAAAACGAACATATATTTCATAGCATTATTCCTCAAGAAAGACAAGCTTTTAGTTGCAATTGTTCTATTTACAAGAGATATTCGTTTAAATAATAAAAGGTGAAGACAAAAGACAGATTCGACGAATTGAAGACGCAAACGACCAAAAAGCTCAAAAGTACAAAAGACAATCAAAAAGGTTCAAAATATTGATGAGGAACGTCTCAAAATGACAAGAGTACAAGTTACAAGACGCAAAGTACACGATATAAAATAATACGCGAAGACGTCCGAAAATCCGGAACCGGGACCTGAGCCAAGAAGAAACGCCCGACGTAACGGACCAAAAATATCTAGTCTACTATGCACAAGAATATAATATAATATATATATAATTATATATAATTATATATTATATTATATATTATTATTATATTACGTCGGCAAGAAGAAAACAAACCAATTTGGCTGGATCCAGGGTGGCCATGCGACTCGCATGGCCAGAAGCACAAAATCCATGCGAGTCGCATGGAGTGAAAATGATGGTCAGGTCCTATATAAAGCCAGTTTTCTGCCGAGTTTTACACACAAAAAAATATCTATCTCTCCCTCAATATATACGTAATATATATATATATTTTATATTTTAATTTTAATTTTTATTTTAAATCCTAATAATAAGGGTATGTTAGCGAATGTTGTAAGGGTGTAAGTCGAAATTCTGTCCGTGTAACGCTACGCTATTTTTAATCATTGTAAGTTATGTTCAACCTTTTTATATTAATGTCTCGTAGCTAAGTTATTATTATGCTTATTTAAAACGAAGTAATCATGATGTTGGGCTAATTACTAAAATTGGGTAATTGGGCTTTGTACCATAATTGGGGTTTGGATAAAAGAACGACACTTGTGGAAATTAGACTATGGGCTATTAATGGGCTTTATATTTGTTTAACTAAATGAAAGTTTGTTAATGTTAATATAAAGATTTACAATTGGACGTCCCTATAATTTATCATATACACTCGATCGGACACGATGGGCGGGGTATTTATATGTACGAATAATCGTTCATTTAACCGGACACGGGAATGGATTAATAGCCACTAGAATAATTAAAACAGGGGTGAAATTACATTCAAGGGTAATTGGTGTAATTGTTAACAAAGTAGTAAAACCTTGGTTTACACGCAGTCGATAACCTGGTGTATTCATTAAACAAAGTATTAAAACCTTGTTACAATTCGAATCCCCAATTAGTTGGAATATTTAACTTCGGGTATAATAATAATTTGACAAGGACACTTGCAATTTATATTTATGACTGATGGACTGTTATGGACAAAAACCAGACGGACATATTGAATAATCCAGGACAAAGGACAATTAACCCATGGGCATAAAACTAAAATCAACACGTCAAACATCATGATTACGGAAGTTTAAATAAGCATAATTCTTTTATTTCATATTTAATTTCCTTTATTTTATATTTAATTGCACTTCTAATTATCGCACTTTTATTTATTGTTATTTAATCGCACTTTTAATTATCGTACTTTTTAATTATCGCAATTTTATTTTCTCGCACTTTTATTATTCGCAATTTCATTATCGTTATTTACTTTACGCTTTAAATTAAGTCTTGTATTTATTTTATATTTTACATTAGGTTTTAACTGCGACTAAAGTCTTAAAATCGACAAACCGGTCATTAAACGGTAAAAACCCCCCTTTATAATAATAATATTACTTATATATATGTTTGTATTTTTATAAAAGTAAACTAATATAGCGTTGAGCTTTGTTTAAAGATTTCCCTGTGGAACGAACCGGACTTACTAAAAACTACACTACTGAACGATTAGGTACACTGCCTATAAGTGTTGTAGCAAGGTTTAAGTATATCCATTCTATAAATAAATAAATATCTTGTATAAAATTGTATCGTATTTAATAGTTTTTCCTAGTAAAATATAAGCTATTTTATATACACCCCGCTGCACATCAACAAGACATTGCCTTAACAGTTTCTTGTTCATCGCTTTCCTTTACAACCGGACGGTAGTTTACCAAAAGGTAATATACGGGACAAGTAAACTGGACGTGTTGCTTTCCTAATACAAGGTTAGCAAGTGGGTAACACAAAACCACAAGTGTTGAGCTAAAATTTTCAAATCTGAAACCCACAAAACCCACAAAAATATTTTGCAACACCGGTGAAGGGTTATTCCGGAAAACTTGTCTAGGATAAAATCTAGCTTGAATTTTCAAAAGATCAAATGTTTTCATAAAGATCCAATTTCCTTAAGGATCTACATTTTTATAAGTCATGTGGGACTGTAAACCGCCTTTCAAATGTGCACTTTGCTTTGGAAACCGAAAGTAAATCGGCTATTTAATTGCCAGTGTCGTTGACCTAAACCCGAGGCAACTATAAAAGACACACCCACCTTTAACCACATCGTTACTATCATTGTTTATACCGCTCTATCAAAATCACTGATGTATAAAGTGTGAAGAATAAAGAAGTGATTTGTATTATCCTATTTCAAGACTGTATTGCTTGAGGACAAGCAACGCTCAAGTATGGGGATATTGATAAGGTTAAAAAGGAACATATATTTCATAGCATTATCCCCCAAGAAAGACAAGATTTTAGTTGTAATTGTTCCATATTCAAGTAATATTCGTTTATATTTAATAAGTGCGAAGACAAAAGGCGTAAACGAAGATTTGAAGGCAAAAAGGTCCAAAATGCTCAAATGTACAAGATTCAATCAAAAAGGTTCAAAATATTTATGAAGGACGTCTAAAAATGACAAGAGTACAAGTTGCGGAACGCAAAGTACACGATATAAAATAATACGCGAAGACGTCCGAAAATCCGGAACCGGGACCCGAGCCAAGAAGAAACGCCCGACGCAACGGACCAAAAATATCTAGTCTACTATGCACAAGAATAAAATATAATATATAAATAATTATATTAATTATTTATATATTTATATTTATTTTATATTATGTCGGCAAAGCTATGTGACAAACGTATGTGAGCTGTCCAGCATAGCCATGCGACTCGCATGGATTTATGCCTATTTCCCATGCGAGTCGCATGAGGATCAGATTCAGCTCAGGTTCTATAAAAGGCCAGTTTTCTACTCGTTTTTAAGAGACCACACACACAAATAATAATAATAATAATACTCCATAAGATAATAAATATATATATATATATATATATATATATATATATATATATATATATATATATATATATATATATATATAGTATAGATTAGTGTTATATTAGATTAGTTCGGGTTATGTAAAGGTTATTTTACGGGTTTTTGAAGTCGAAATTCTGTCCGTGTAACACTACGCGATAAATACTCAATGTAAGTTATGTTCTCCTTTTTAAATTAATGTCTCGTAACTAAGTTATTATTATGCTTATTTGAGCCGAAGTAATCATGATGTTGGGCTAATTACTAAAATTGGGTAATTGGACTTTGTACCATAATTGGGGTTTGGACAAAAGAACGACACTTGTGGAAATTAGACTATGAGCTATTAATGGGCTTTATATTTGTTTAACTAAATGATAGTTTGTTAATGTTAATATAAAGATTTACAATTGGGCGTCCCTATAAATTACCATATACACTCGATCGGACACGATGGGCGGGGTATTTATATGTACGAATAATCGTTCATTTAACCGGACACGGGAATGGATTAATAGCCACTAGAATAATTAAAACAGGGGTGAAATTATGTACAAAGGACACTTGGTATAATTGATAACAAAATATTAAAACCTTGGGTTACACTCAGTCGACATCCTGGTGTAATTATTAAACAAAGTATTAAAATCTTGTTACAGTTTAAATCCCCAATTAGTTGGAATATTTAACTTCGGGTATAAGGATAATTTGACGAGGGCACTCGCATTTTATATTTATGACCGATGGACTGTTATGGACAAAAACCAGACGGACATATTAAATAATCCAGGACAAAGGACAATTAACCCATGGGCATAAAACTAAAATCAACACGTCAACCATCATGGTTACGGAAGTTTAAATAAGCATAATATATTTTATTTCATTTTTTTCTCGTACTTTTATTTATTGTCATTTTAATTATTGTTATTTATTTTATTGTTATTTAAATATCATCATTTACTATACGCTTCGCTTAAAATATAAATCGACAAACCGGTCATTAAACGGTAAACCCCCTTTTATATATTATTATATATAATTATATATATTTTGTACAAATATAGTTGTTTAAAAATATAGTGTGCAATAAGCCCGCTCCCTGTGGAACGAACCGGACTTACTAAAAACTATACTACTCTACGATTAGGTACACTGCCTATAGTGTTGTAGCAAGGTTTAGATATATCCATTTTGTAAATAAATAATTAAAACTTGTGTAATTTGTAACGTATTTCGTAGTAAAATATAGTACTATCACGTACCCCTCCGCTACCACATCAACTTTCTTTTACTTCATTATCAGCTGATTTTCTTTTTCGAGGATTTTTATCCTTTGAACCAATTGGTCTTCCACGTTTCTGACGTGGCAAAGATTCATGAGTGACGTTATTGCCAGCTTTTGGAATTTCAATTCGAGCTGGAGTATTTACTGCTGGTATATATGATTTTGTCACCGTTTTTGTATCTGTAAATGCATCAGGCAATTGATTTGCAAGTTCTTGTATATGCATTATCTTTTGAACTTCTGTCTTGCATTCTTTTGTGCGAGGATCAAGATACTTTAATTGAGGTTCACACCATGAAACATCATTTTCTTTATTTTTTATTTCTCCCCCTAATCTAGGGAACAATGTTTCATTAAAATGACAATCAGCAAAACGTGCTGTAAAAACGTCACCTGTCATAGGTTCAATATACCTTAATATTGAAGATGTTTCATATCCAACATATATTCCCAACCTCCTTTGAGGACCCATTTTTGTACGTTGTGGTGTCGCAATTGGAACATACACTGCACAACCAAATGTTCTAAGATGGAAAATATTTGGCTCTTGACCAAAAGCAAGTTGTAGGGGGGAATATTTATGACTTGCACTTGGTCTGATGCGAATCAATGCAGCAGCATGTAAAATTGCATGACCCCATATAGATACAGGGAGTTTTGTTCTCATTATCAATGGTCTAGCGATTAACTGTAAACGTTTAATCAATGACTCGGCTAAACCATTTTGTGTATGCACATGAGCAACAGAATGTTCAACAACAATTCCTATAGATATGCAATAGTCATTAAATGCTTGAGATGTAAATTCACCAGCATTATCAAGTCTCACCCTTTTAATGGTGTAATCAGGAAAATGAGCTCTCAATTTAATAATTTGGGCAAGAAATTTTGCAAATGCCACATTACGGCTTGATAACAAACAAACATGAGACCATCTGCTAGATGCGTCTATTAGAACCATGAAATATCTAAATGGTCCACATGGTGGATGAATTGGTCCACATATATCACCTTGAATTCTTTCAAGAAACATTGGTGATTCTTTCTCAACCTTAAGTGGTGAGGGTCTAGTTATCAATTTTCCAAGAGAGCAAGATGTACATGGAACCATTGTATCATGATGGATTTTTCTATCCTTTAGTGGATGTCCATGAGTACATTCAATAATCTTTTTCATCATTGTTGATCCTGGATGGCCTAATCTGCTATGCCATAAACTGAATACACCAGGATCAATATATTTTTCGTTAACTACCATATGTATTTCTGGTACATTTATATGTGTATAATGTAATCCAGAACTAAGTCTTGGCAGTTTTTCAACCACATGACTCTTGTCAGTGATACTTAAATATTTCTCATTTTCTGTTGTCACTGACTGATAATCATACCCGTTAAGGTATATGTCGGAGAAACTCAATAAATTTCTGCTTGACTTGGGAGAAAATAAGGCATCATTTATTAAAAATTTTGTACCATTTGGTAGTATGAAATTTGCCTTTCCTATCTCTTTTATCAAGTTAGCAGGTCCTGATATTGTATGTATAGTTCCTTCCGTTGGTTTTAGATCAATAAAATATTTCTCGGATTTAAGTATAGTGTGTGTAGTTCCACTGTCTGCTATACAGAGATCTCCACCACTTGATTGATGTTGTATTCCAGCAAAATTCATATTGAACTTCATATATAAGAAATAAATATTGAGTACATTAATATTACACAATATTTTACACGCAAATAGATAGTACTGAAACATTTAGCAAACATAATGACAAAGACAGACGATATTAAATCGTTTATTTTTCGAAAGACACACAACTTAAACATTCAAGAAATCTTCATATAAATCAGATGGTTTCTCAGTGACTGTTGGATCGACGTTATCCACAAAGTTTACTTCCTTTTCTTTATCTTTCAGCGAATCCTGATACATCTTAACAAGATGTTTAGATGTTCGGCAAGTATTAGCCCAGTGGCCCATTCTACCGCATCTGTAGCAAGATTCTTCAGAATTTTTAGAAGAATTTTCTTCAACATCTTGTTTAGTGGGCTTGTTTTGTGGTTGATATTTATATTTTCGTGGATTATTATTTCTTTGACCACCACGGCCACGACCACGACCACGTCCTCGCCCATTACCATTACCATAAGGATGGTTTCTACCATATTTATGGCTTTTGGCATGATGATGGTGATGGTTATTATAACCACGACCTTGCCCGCGTCCTTGTCCCTGTTTATAATTATTTGCAGTATTTGCTTCAGGGATTGCAAGTGTACCAGTAGGACGGGATTGCTGATTTTTCATTAATAGCTCATCATTTTGCTCTGCAACTAAGAAATATGAATTAAGTTCAGGATATGTTTTGAACTTTAGCATTCTCAAATTTCTTTGCACTGTGATGTTTGCAGCATTCATTGTGGAGAAAGTTTTCTCCATCATGTCTGCATCACTTATTTCATGTTCACAGAATTTAAGTTGTGAACATGTATTATACAGAGCTGAGCTATATTCATTTACTTTCTTAAAGTCTTGGAACCTTAATGTTCTCCATTGTTCCATAGCAGCTGGAAGTAAAATTTCTCTTTGATTATTGAATCTGCTTTTGAGACCTTCCCATAAAACATGGGGATCTTCTACAGTCACATAATTATTTTGTAAGCATTCATCAATATGTTGATGAATAAAGCAACATGCCGTTGCTTGTTCTTTTTCAGAACAAGTGTTGTTTTCATTTATGGCTTCAAGAATGCCCATTGATTTAAGATGCATTTTTACTTTTATAACCCATGGCATGTAGTTGTTTTTAGTTGATTCTAAAGGAGTAAATTTAAGCTTTTCCAGATTCGACATTTTCTATTAAAACAAACAACATGATAAATTATAGTCACTTTATATTCATAAGTATATAAACATTAAACATAAATTTAATATAACATAAATGATAAGTAGGCGACAGTGTCGACCATATGTAAGCAATCATTAATAAATGTTATATAACATAAATATAAATATTAGTAAACATAAATGATAATTAGGCGACAGTGTCGGCCATATAAATGTTAGATAATAGAAATATAAATGTTAGTAACATAAATGATAATTAGACGACAGTGTCGACCATATATTATTCAGGTGGTATAACCGACCATATATCATTTAGGTGGCAGACTCAACCATAATTAGTATTAAGATTATCGTGCTGATAACGTGTTATAATTCAGTAGGCTTATAACTACCTTTAGTGGTTTGATTCTTGATGTTATAATTCAGTAGGCTTATAACTACCTTTAGTGATTTGATTCTTGATTAAGAATACTAATAATGAAGTGTAAGAACAAAGATGATAATGGAGAGAAAGAAAGAAACACTTTGTAAGTGTGAGAAAATGGTGCAAGTTTAATGCTTGCATTCATGGCTATTTATAGCAAAAATATCACAAGTTTAGGTAATACAATAATATTACTTTTGTGTATCAATAATTGACTATCCATTTATATATATATATTTATATATTATAACAAATGTCACTTTTACGAACATATTCAAGGTTTAAGAAATAGATGATTGAAAGTTGAAACTAATAAATAAAGGTAATTTTTTAAGTTTGATCATTGATAATGTTCGGTAGTAGTTTTTTTTCGTCTTTTTTTTTTTTTTTTTTTTTGCAAGTGATTAATTGTAATAAGAGAAATATAAATAGTGATGAAATTTTTATTCCAGACGAAGTTAGTATCTAAATTATGTCTTAGAAGGTAACTAGTTGTAGAGCCCTCGCTTCGCGCCGGGGGCTCCGTTTTGAATGAGAGTTAAAAAAAGTGTTGATCTATTTTGTAAAAAAAAAAAAATTCGACATCTAACATTGAAGGGCTGTTCCTTTGTGAAAGTTGCTTCTTTTAGCGTTCGGGGTTTTTTTTTTTTAAAAGTTAGTTGATCTATTTTGTAAAAAAGAATATTTTTCGACAACTTTTGGTATCATTGAAGGGTTGTTTTTTTTATGAAAGTTGCTTTTTTATCGTTTGAGACAAAAAAAAAGTAGCACAGTAGTAGCGTGATGAGTGTTATTATTCAATATTTTTAGTGTTAGGGATGAGATAAATAATATTTTAGCATATAGGTATAAAATGAGGGGTTCGATTTGTATTTTAATGAAAGTTAGGGGGCTGGGTGTGTGAAACATGAAATATTAAATAGTACTATAAAATGAGGGGTTCGATTTGTATTTTAATGAAAGTTAGGGGATTGAGTGTGTGAAAAAGAAATATTAAATAGTACTATTCATAACTAATAAGACAAATTTTGTCTATTAGTTATATTAGTAATTTACTTAAATAACATTTATAATAATACTTGTTTGTATTATATAATAATTAAAATTACAAGGTGATAGTAAATGAAAGTTAACAAGCATGGTCAACTCAACCGCGCTTCGCTGCAAGCGAAAACTTTTTCGTTAAACATATCTATATATTTTAAATTAAAAGAAATATTTTATCGTTTAGAGTCTAGTAAAACAAAAAAAAAACAATAACTTATTTCAACATATCAAACCAACATAATTTAAACTTCAATAATCAAAGTAACTAAAATTTACATTAGTGCTTTTGTTATTGTATTGTATTGTACTACAACCTAAAACACATGGTCAAATTGGTCGTCCCACCATCACAAAACGACATTAAAAAAAACACACAAAACCACACCCCACAACGTTAACCATTTCACATTTCTCACCCCTGAACAGGGGTCAAAAGTACCTCTATAATTTTAATTTTAAAAAAAATTTAACTAACTCCACCCACATTCTAAACGGGACGTATCTTCTCGCTCGCCATAGGATAAATTTTTCCGACACCACCGTTCAATTCGAAATAATTTTACGAACACAACGCAACTAACTATACTCGAAACGGACGTACTTTAAAAACGCTAAATATTTCAGGCTACCTTTCATACATATACACACACGTATAATAAACAACCCAAACTAACTATATCATATCGACGGATCCGTTCCCTTTTTTAAGCAATCTTCCTGACGTAAAAAAAACGCAGCCCATTATGTATACTATGTAATAACTACGTGTATTCAAATACACCCGTAGTAACGCGTTTTTAAATCTGTAAATACATAACGCTACGTTAAACATGAATTTGCAACTCGAAAGACATCGTTGCATCGCTCGGACCACTTATTCTAGTTAATACTAAAATGTAGAAAAAATAAAAGATATTATATGTAAACAAAATAAAAAAAATAGTATAAAGGTTGAGGTAAGATTTATTTACTAAGAGGGCCAAAAGATCAATATAGATTAGTTAGTGTGTGTATTTTTGGGAATCGATATTTTTTTTTTTTTTTTTTTTTTGAGAAGTTAAATTGGAAAATTAAAAGTGTAAGGGCTATTAGTGTAACTATGTATTTTAAAAAGAATTATAAAATATAAAAGTAGAAGGGTACATATGAAAAGAAAAAAAAACGGAGACGTGATTGTTTTTTTTTAGGAATAGAATTTTTTTTTTGGAGAATTTAAATTTGGAAAATCAAAAAGGCAAGGGCTATTAGTGTAATTATAAATTTTAGGGAAGAATTATAAAATATAAAAGTAGAAGGGTAGAAGGGTGCATGTGAAAAGAAAAATAAAGGGTTAAAGCCAAAAATAGGCTACAAACTTACACAAATGTACCGATGTCGCCCACAAACTAATTTTCGTCTTACTGTCGCCTACAAACTTATAAAAAATGTGCTAATATAAAAAAAATATTTTTTTTAACCGTCAACCAAAATGGATGATACGTGGCTTCTAAATAGTCATGACACGTCGGTGATACATCGAAACAGAACTGAAAGTATATGGGCGACATCGGAACAAAACTGAAAGTATATGGGCGACATCGGAACACAACTGAAAGTATATGGGCGACATCGGAACATATAAAACTAATAAAAAAAAGTTAAATAATTAACTTTACCGGTTCAGCAGTTAACCGGTAACAAAATTTTAACATCAACACATTTTTTATAAGTTTGTAGGCGACAGTAGGACGGAAATGAGTTTGTGGGCGACATCGGTACATTTGTGTAAGTTTGTAGCCTATTTTTGGCTTAAACCCAAAAATAAAATGGGGAGTGGAAGTCTCGACCTCTTTTGAGAGTGTTGCACCATTAAATCATCCAAGCTTCAAATTATTTACCGAAATCGATAAGTTAGATTTAAAATGCTTAAAATTAGACCTGGCAATTGTGACTCATACACTCAATTTCGGGTCAAATGGGTCAAGCTTTCAGGTCAATTAGGTCTTGAGAAAAATTAAGGCTAACAATGTAATTCAAAACTTAAAAAAAGATCTAAATGAGTTTCTCTCCAACCTATTGAGTTATATACAAAAAATGAAGGAACGAGTCTAATGGGTATCAATACTAAAAGATCAATAAATAGAAATGGGTTTTGTGAATGGGTCAAATGGGTCGAGCACAAAAAGTTTCATCCGTAAAAAATTTATGAAAGTATTCATGGTTATATCATTTATCATGTATATTAATAGTTCTTATGTATATATAATAAATAATAATAACTAAAATAATGTAATAAATGTAACAAAAGCGATGTAACCCATTTGACCCAACTGACCTGTAACCCGTTTCGACCCGTTACCCAAACCAACCCAACCTGACCCATTTTGACCCATTTAAAAAATTGACCCGTTTGACCTGTGACCCATTTCAACCCAAAACCATTTTAACCCATTACCCAAACCGACCTAACCTGACCCGTTTGCCAGGCATACTTAAAATAGACTTTAAAAAAATCCAGAAACCAAACAGCCCTATAATTCCAGACCATTTCAAGAAACTATCAAATCTCGAGACCATAGGAGTACAAATAGAATGTATAACCAACATTCGTGGGATTAAGTATTATTGTTGAAATGGTCAGGGAGAGGTAAGTACAAATATTCTTACTCCATATGTAACTTGAACAAAAAAAAAATAATAACATGTTTATAAAAGTGTTATAGGAACAAACGAAAGCATGAACATTTTTATGTAAACGTTAAATCGGCATTCTACACTTGTATAAATTATAGAATCACAAACATAGATTAAACCCTTTATACATCAAACTACACCAATCTCCCATCAAATTTCTATCACATTTCCAATTCCATTTTTCAGTATAAAATCAAATCAATGAATCACCACACCACCTCCAAAATAAAATAAAAATAAACAAATAAATCATTATAATCACCAAAAATATAAGACATACTACTATAACCCGAAATCGTCATCTGTTCTTAAAGAAGTTAAGATCCCAACGTTTTAACAACCCATCCATTATGTTACTCGATGCACTTTTTTCAACTGTTACTGTAGCTTTAGTCCTATCTACCATGTCAACATCTGATGAACCAACTAAGTAACTATTTGAAGCAGAACGCTTACTTGTACTACCAGAGCCATCGACAGATGGAGTTATATTCGATGACTGTTCAGCTGACGATGTGCTATTACATGGGGACATAAATTGTGAAGGTGAATCGCTGCTGCTTTCTGTTGAAACCCCTGTTTGATCGGTTTTTATTGGTGGACAGTGATCTGTCGCTGAAGGCTTGCTATCATCAGCTGATGGTTGTTGATGGCCTGGTTGTTTCGGTTCTAAATCTTTTAACGACAGGAGTACAGCTTCCATGAGCATCTAGAAAATTTTAGCCGGGTGAATCATCAACATATGTACTAACATGTTAAACACTAGCAATGGTGTTGGTATGTTAGGTCTTTAATGACAATAGCATATGATCACCCATTTTACCTCTAACGGGTCAAATGAGTAACTACCAGAAAAAATTATTCAAAACCAGAAGGGTCGAACTGAATGTGACCCAAAATAATCACTTCATAAATTACCATTGAAGAATTTAGTACACACCAATAAAAATATTGTTTACTTAAAAATCTATGAAATTCATATAAACAAACAACCAGCATGTTTTAAATCTTACTCCGTATTAGATAATAATGGTGAAGATCCGAACCCAATACCAAACCCGTGAACCCGCCCATTATGCCACCTTCACATGCTAGACACAATGCTTACCCTTTCTTCTTCCTCGACATCACATGGGAAACCTTCCACGTGTTGAAGTGGGTACTCAACATACTCATTATCATCTGCTGATGATGAGTAAGAATGGCCATTAGAAAACTCAAAATTTATCATTTTTGAAGATGATGATGATGGAGTAGGCCCGGTAGTAGCTCCTTCGTCCTGAAGCAACAACAATATCCACAATAAATTTAAATACTATTCTTCAATTCTAACCAAGTAACCGACACACTTGCACACAAAGAAAAATGCAAACCAAGTCCATAAAATAAATAAATTTCTAAAAATCAGCATCATTCTTTATGAGTGTCAAAATGAGTTAATTCTAAAGGTTGATATGAAATGTTCTACTTGCATAAACTTCATCACTGACAATGTTTAATTCCTGTAAAGTTAACGGCTTGTATCAAAAATATCAGAAAAAGAAGGAGAAAAATATACCTCAGAGTTGCATTGTTTATCTGTTGACGGGATATCAGAAGGGACCTGAAAGTTGAGATACATAAACATTTTCAGAAATGCAAGGGAAGTATGCATACTAGAAATCACATAAACACAAATTAGCAAAGAGACAGAAACATATATGCATAAAACCAATTACTGACCTCGGTCCTACTCATTGGCCTTTTAGAACGGAGTTGATTAATTGCATCCTCGGTGCTACTTGATGCTGAATAAATTCATTAGAGTTAAAAAAAAATTAAGTCACAACTCTTCCAAGAATAGTACGTAATTAAACCAACTATAAAATCACATCATATATAGCCAACCTTGAGGCGTAACAAAAAATTCATCTTCGTATCCAACTCCATTGATTTCCTGAAAGTACAACCAATAAAAAGATTATGGTTTGATAGCATTGCCCTTAATTTATACATAATATATTTGTAACGCGATGTGTTAAGTATACCTTGCCGAGGTAATCAAGAGACGAATCAAAGAAGTTGCCCTTAACTTCATCTTCTGGTGGTTGCAAGACGTTGTGGAAAAAGATGTTTATAGAATCAAAATAGAATTGGGGACGTGGAGAATTATGGTCACCTTCAAATTTTATGATATTTTTGTCCCCCTGTCAAGATATATTATCAATATTAATTATTACTGTAATAAATAAAAATTATTTATGTCTAGTACTTGTCTTAACTAAAGAATAGCAAATTACCATGTAAGCTTCATAAATACGATCAGAATGATGTGGCTGTATAAAATCATCATCGCATGCATGACCAAATAGTACTGGAACAAAAGAAGACTTTGCAACCTATGATCAAAATTAGCCAAATCAGTTTCAGATATAAAGCATCAAAAAGATCAATACGACAAATAATGAAACGCATAAATAGATAATAAAAGTCAAATATAAACTAGAACTCTAAATATGTTATCCAAACATTTAAACTCTGATTAATGTGACTTCACATTGTAACAATCAAATAACCAGTTCTGAATATAAATATATGCTAACGGCAGAACAGTGGTGACCTTTATGGTATTGAGCTCCACAATATCGAATTTTGCCTTTTTAAGAATAGCTCTTCGCATGTACTGGATAGCAAACTTAACCTGAAGACAAACACAACACAAAATCATATAAGTTAAAAGATAAGTAATTAAGACTAAGAATAAGTTGATTTGATTATATACAATATAGTCTTAGCTTGCTAGACAAATCATACGATACAACAACAACAACAACAACAACAAAACCCAATACCACATAAGTGGTGTATGGGGGAGGTGTGATGTAGACAATGTATGGGGGAGGTGTGATGTAGACAATCCTTCCCCTATCCGAGAATAAAGACAAGTCATTTCTCCACCCAGAGTCAAACACTCTCAAAAGTAGAGGAAGTCATCCCTCTCTCTATTCGACGGATAAAGAGATTGCTTCCGAGAGGATCTCCGGCCTTTAAGTAGGAAAAAGTTTTTAAAAAATTAAAAAAATATAAAATAAAAATAATTATACGCCATGAAAATGGTAGAATCAAATTTCCACGGGTTTTAAATCCTGACTGGAATTTAATTTAAGCTCTAAGAGTCAGTCAAGTCGCCAATAAATCGACGATTGTTGTCGACTCAATAGAGCCGTACAAATCATACGATACGTAAAGCTTTAATCAACGTACAGTAAACTTTGGCAGACGAATTTTGTAGGTATCAACAAGTTCCATCATTAAATCAACCAAATCGGAGAAAGGGCTGTCAAGAACCATTCCTGCTATTGAAGGATCCTCAGCTCCATACATCAGGCTGACATCATCAACACTTTAGTCAATAAACTGATCATTAACATATTATTAATTCAAATTTGAAATAAATGAACCACTTAATTGTTCTATATAAAACTAAAATTTCTTCATCTCTGACCATATTAGCCATTTACACTTAAAACCATTTGAAGCAACTGAATGAAATTAATGTTTCTTTATCTCTGCTTTAACAATCAAATCAAAAATTAATGCATTATTACCTTGTTACAGCACCCATTGACCGGCCCCAAAGGCCAATTAATGAAACATTTTCATCAGCCCGCAAATAATCTACCACCGATTTCAAATCGTTCTTCTGTGAAATGAAACAATCCTTGTTATTCTATTGGGTAAAAAGCGATCCAACAACTAAAAATTTAAAACTTCGGTGTATCACCAACCACTCTTCCTTTATTTCAAATATATGCAAAAAAAAACTATTGATACTAGAAATAAGCTCAGTTCCTGATAACTATGTATCATATATTACTTATAAAAAAACAAATACGTATAATCATAAAAAAAAAGTCTGTCAAATAAGATAAAGCTGATAAGTATACTAGAAAATGATTATTCATTTACTTACTTCGTACCACCCTAAACTGACATGTTCTCCTCCAGAGAGTCCAGAACCAGAGAAATCGAGGGTAAATACTGTAATATTTGACGGCAGTAATATTATAGCAGCTTCACTAGCATCTGCTCGGCACCCACTACAACATATTCACGTTAAGAACCTTGTAAGTAGTCACACTTTATATGTTAAAAAATGGGGCAAGTAACTTCATAGTTCTTACTCCTACGTATAGATTTATATGATCATATCTATGACGAGTTAATAAACATACATTACATATCCAGTAACTAGAATGTGGGGTTATATAAACTATTGCCTAACCACTACAACAACAAAATGTATGTTTAATGAACGTTCAAGAGAAACGTGCATCTCACTAACCTGTTTCCATGGCAGTATATTACACATGGCAAAGGCTTTCCTTCTGGACTCACAATAGGCAAGTAATGACTACACTGCAGAACATCTCCTCGGCTATTTACAATCTGAAAATATAAGAAACACTTAATAACATACCCAAAATATGTATAAATGCTATTCATCGAGGAATATTAGAGCATTGCAACAATCTACTTCTTCAGATATGGCTATTAACAACAATATCAATAGAATATACAGGTTTACATCTTAAAGAAAAAACTAACAAATCTTACCTCTATATCTTTCCTTTGAAACCATTTTCCTTTAAGCATGAATTCTTGATCTAGTAAGTCATTGTTTGGCTCGTACTCAGCTCTACCATGAAAGCAAAAAAAATTCATGGCAATTTTTAGTTAAATCCAGCAAAAATATACATATACATATATATATATATGAAAGCTAATAAAATTAATCTACACAGTACAATTAAAATGAAATCTTGAAAGCACAATAAACTGCATGGATTGTCTCTGTTTTAAGAAACATACAGCTCAATAAGAATGAAAACCATTGAAGTGATAACCATTTATGACTATAATAATCTTCCCTAACATGCATAAAACTATCTTAAATGTTTATATCAATTGATATTCAACAATATGAACAGAAGGTCAAAGATTCTTTCTGTTTTCTTTGAATCAATTATCCATTTAATTAGCAGAAACTTTAAACACCCATTGATTAAACCAAGAATAGTACAGAAACCAAACAGCCCCATAATTCCAATTACAGACACAACTAATACCAACAGTTAAAAATAACTAGGGAAGTACAAACACAAACTAAAGTTCACATTTTTAACAGAATCCAATATCAAGAACACCCAAAAAAGTAAACTTAACGAACACCCATAAAAACCCAGATCAAGAATTAGGGTAAAGACGTATATATGCATCATTTATCTAAATAATAATAATAATAATAAACAGGAACTTATATTAAAGAAAAATGGAGAATGTAAATAACCTAGGTGGGCGAATAATGAAGTTGATAAGCTGTTCCATCAAGATTTAACAACAGTAGATCTTGCTTTGTTTCCAAGATCCTAATTTTCTTCTCCAAGTTATGTATATATATATATATATAAACTGTATGTGTGTATGTAACTATGTATTCGATTTGTGAATTGACAAAACCCTAGACAAAATTGAAGTCAAATTTCAGACGAAATGATAAAAAAAAATGTAGGAATATTCTGGTAACGGAGAGTTTTTTTTGGCGTGGTTGGGTGTAAATGTGTAATTGCTGTAATTGATTGTTGTCAACGGTTGGTCGGTTCACAGTTTACGTTTTTCTGTGTGTAAAAGAAAGAGCTTTTATTTTCTTTCCCAATTTGAAGACGCATGTGTAACTGTGTATAACGGGTAAATCTAACTAAACGGATCTTTGACTAAAGCTATAAATAGACTATATAATTTATCAAATGTCTCGATATAACTCATATACTCAATTTTGTCTCATATCAGCTATATACTTTCAAAAAATGTATCAATATCAACATTTTGTTACCGGTTGCCTGCTGAACCGGTAAAGTTAATTATTTAACTTCTTTTTTCATTTTATATAGTTACAAATAGGTTATATACTTTCAGTTGTGTTCCGATGTCGCTCATATACTTTCAGTTTTTGTTCCGATGTGTCACCGACGTGTGATAACTACTTAGAAGCAACGTCGTCAATTATTTTTGTTACAGGTAAAAAGTATAGTGGGCGACATCGGTACTTTTTTTAAAATATATAGCCGACATGAAACGAAAATGAGTATATGAGCGATATCGAAACATTTGAGAAAATATATAATCTATTTATAACTTTAATCCTTAAATGATTTGTTTCATTATTGATTATACTACTGTAATTATAATTAAGTTTAAACTTAAAAGTAAAACGTATCTTTCTATAGGATACATCTAATAAACTAATACTTTCTTTAAATATTAAATTTTGTAATTAATACAAGCAATAAAAGGTAATATTATATTATATTAATATATATTAAATAAAATTTATGATATTTATAGAACTTACGAGTTCATTAAATGCGTATTAATGTATGACTCAGGGTATACGTTAGTACAAGTAAAAATTAATTTTTAAAACATAATATAATAAAAATATAAAATATTTCTTATTACGTTGTCATTTTGAAAATTCTGTTGGTTCTGATTCAAACACACTAATTGTGACGATTGCTCCAAATCCATATGGACGAACACGTCATTCATTGATTTCATTGCGAGGTATTTGACCTCTATATGATACGTTTTGTAAACATTGCATTCTTTTGAAAAGACACACCATCAATGAATATTTAAATCAAAGGTTCTCGACATCTGATGATTTCTATATATAGACAATCACCGTAAATAATAGTTTACAATAGTAATTCCGTTGACAATGCAGTCAAAATAAGATACATGGTGATGATTTTGTGAATGTAACGTTTTCTTGAATAAAGCATGCAAGACTCCATGTACATAGCTTGTATAACATGTAAGCAAACAGCGGAAGGCTTCTAGGAACCTGAGAATAAACATGCTAACAAGTGTCAACACAAATGTTGGTGAGTTCATAGTTTTAGTGTTTCGTATAATCTGTATATAAAAGTGGATCACAAGATTTCAGTTGTTTCATCCAGAAACGTTTATCAAAATATTCTACAAGATTGAGCACCCTGGTAACTAAACTTAACGTATATATAATTTGTACCCTTTGTATAATCATCTTAATAATACACGCAAACCAACGTGTACGCTTCTCAAATAGCATACGTCCGTTAAAAGGCTAGTGCTCTAGCTCGGACGGGGATATCAAGCCCTATGGATCCATATACTACTACTCACGCCCACCAGTTCTTATAACTGGCAGTTACTAGTTACCAAAGCTAAGGGATTTTCGGTTCAAACTCAGTATAGAATTTAGTATGTACTTGTATCCATTGCGTTTAAAATAAAGTGCATGTATTCTCAGCCCAAAAATATATATTGCAAAAGCAATTAAAAAGGGAGCAAATGAAACTCACCTTAGCAGTACATAAAGTTGTTCACCAAAACGTGACTGAAACTCGGAATATCAAATAACTGTAGATCTCAACCTAGAGAACATATGTTGGTCAATAAATGTCTATCAAGGTAGGTCAGATCATTGTGTATCACAATCCTAATGCTCGAGATCGACATACAATAGTTATCAAAAGTTATTTCAAAAAGTCAATTTTGACAATTGTTTAAGAAAACGAGACGTGCCTTATATTAGGATTCATTTACTCGGTTGGTAATATTCAAAAATCTATTTTATTAATCTTGTAAACAAATTGTTTAAATCTTAATTGCAGATTCAAAAGCAATTTCAATTAACGTCAATCATAATTCAGTTGACCATATCTTTTAATCCGTTCATCGAAACTATTCAGTGTCTAAATGAAAAGTTATTGATTTTTCGCTAGCCTTCCAAAAACATGTATATCATATACCTTTTACCAGTAATATATGGATTTAATTTGTGATTCATTATAAACTGTTTAACGACGAAATTTAACATACAAACATGTATAAATATATATACTCGAGCACTAGACATGTATACACTATTAATTTATAAAAGATAAAATATGAGTGCTTACATATTAATATTGAGATTCAATATTGTAGGAAAATACGTAGACGCAACAGAGATGATAAACACTAGATTTGACTTAGAAGCAAAACCCTCGAACAATACCCGTAACCTCATTAGTAATAACCCAAAGTTTCCTTAGCTCTATCTCGCTCGAAAACCATTTTTGAAATCTTTTGGACATAACCTCGTCGTAGTATTTTATGTGTAATACTAATAATAATACAAATACTACTAATAATAATAAGATTAATAATAATATTAATCTTAATAATAATAATAATAATAATAATAATAATAATAATAATTATTATAATAATTATAATTAATAATAATAATAATAATAATATAATTAATAAATATAATACGGAGTAGGAATGAAGAATGAGAACCAGAATGCAGAAATGGCTCGATTTATAGATGTGGCCAGATTTCAGACTCCATGCGATCGCATGAGTTTTCAGTGTTTTTGCCATGCGATCACATGGCCGCCTTATCCGTTTTTGTTTGCTAGTTCGTCGACATCAAATAGTGTTTACTGTAGCAAATAGTGTTTACTGTAGCAAATAGTGTTACTGTAGCAATTCATTGTAGCACTGTAGCAAAATACGGTTGCACTGTAGCAAATAGTGTTTTACTGTAGCAAAGTCATTTTTACTGTAGCAAATAGTGATTTTCGAAAACACTGTAGCTTTTCGGGTACTGTAGCAATTCGAAAATACTGTAGCAAATTAGTGTTTTACTGATTCATCTTAAACGTTTTAGTTAACTTATCTAAATATCAATCGAATCAATAATCGAATGTTACTATCGTTTACTAAATAACTTGAAATCATATATATATATATATATATATATATATATATATATATATATATATATATATATATATATATATATATATATATATGTATGTATATATATATGCACATTAAGTTATATATATATTGTTCGTGAATCTTCGAGAACAGTCAAAGAATAAATGATTACATGATTCCAAAACTTTGAGACTCAACATTACAGACTTTGCTTATCGTGTCGAAAACATTAAATCATTTAAAGATAAAGTTTAAATTTGATCAGAAATTTCCGGGTCATCACAGTACCTACCCGTTAAAGAAATTTCGTCCCGAAATTTAAGTGAGGTCGTCATGGCTAACAATAAAAATGTTTTCATGACGAATATGAGTTGATAAATAGAATTTTATCACCGTTGAATAATATGGATAAAACAATCCGATTTCTCGAAGCGTATGAGAGAAGTTATCGTAAAAGAGTGAAATGAAAGAATAGAGATTCGTCTTAACTTTTGACGTAGTTACGATTGATTTCCGAAATTTAAGGAATAGAAAATCTTCATAATCTAAATAAGATTTGATTCTTCGAAATTTAAGGAAATTAAGATTTCCTTTAAATGCGTAATCTTCCTTGATTGCTATGTCTGATATTTTGCTATAAATTAACCACTTCCGTTTCATTATTTTCACTACTCCTACATCTTCTTCCTTATTTCATACTTCTAAAAGATTGTGAAATGCTTAATCCAGTTCTGATTCTTGATATTTTCTTGGCTATCGTATCTTTCATTCTTCTTTTTCATCTGTCACCAGAGGAAGTTATTTTCTTCTACTATTACCTTGGGGTTATAGTATTTTTCATTCTCCCGTGTCTTTATATTGCTATACGCATTGATATACATGGTTTGTAATATATGTGTTGTTGTCAGGCTTTATATTTTCCCTTATATTTAGGAGCTCCATGCTTTCGTTTTTCCTTTCCGACTTCAAGTCAAGCGAATAATGGTCCAGAATTCGTAGCTATACATTTCGGAATGAACTTAGTTAATGTTCTAAGAAATAAATTGTAATGGCACGATCTTGATTTGTCAAATTACCAGAATATCTGAAAAAGACCGAATCATCAAGAAAAGTATTTCTTGATATATTTAGAGATTAAATAGAATGAAAGAGTTATGTGACGTGGTTCATGATGAGGGTGTGATCTGTGAATCTTTATCACGTTCCATTAGAAACTCAGCATGACTTACTGTAATATAATCACGTTGATCAAGTGTCATTATATTATACTAACTCATGCTTCAATTCCCAACATTACTTCAAAACATCTATTTTTCGAATTTTTTTAGATTTTAGAAACTAAAATAGTTTCTTTTATGATGTAACACAGATAGCGCGAAGAGATGAATGGTTTCAGATAAGAATAATTACGAAAATATCTTCAGAAATATTGAGGATATTTATAACGAAAGATATGATGATATCTTAGAATATTCAAGATAAGATGATGATGAAGAATATTATCCGTAAAGGTTTTAGAGTAAGGAGCAAGGTATTTGCTAAGGATTTCAGTAGACATTGAATCATTTGGATTCTTTGAAGGCAGGTTCAGTCTTTGTGATTTATCCACAGCCTCCTTCATACTTTGCTCAATCCGTTTTCCAGTTCCAAACCTTCTCTTTTTCTCAGCTTTACCACCATACTATTCTTTATCATCAAACTTTTGACTGTTAAGGTCGTTTACAATTTTTGCTACTTCATCAGCATTATTCCAATTTCAGAGAACTAGTTCATAGTTTGGGATGTTTTTCAGAAACTTCACATTCGAAGTATGTGAATCCAGGAGGTAGACGTCATATGTACACATATAACTGTTGGCGTAGGCGTGCTGTAAAATTTCAAAATACTGATTGCTAATTCCCGATAATTCTTATGGCAATTCTCGTTACAAGATGCTGATGAGTAAATGATAGGGTTTCAATGAGTATAAGGATTTCCTGAAAGGTCAAAGATCAATGAAGTTGTTGGTAAATTTACTGTTAACGTGGTGGAACATGAAAGGTTTCCCAGTAACAAGAACGTATATATCAAAGTCACAATAAGGCTAATATGAAAAGTCGAAGTTGGTTGGAAGTGTGATAAAACTGGATACTTTGAAAAGGATTGCAAGATTATTTTCGGTAAAAACAACGCTAAAGGATCTTGCACAGTTTTGAAGTCAAAATATAGCTTTGAAAGATGTCGAGATCTAAGAATGATGTCACCGGTTCAGAGTTATGACTTGGATTCTGATCCGTTAATATGTAATCGAATTTGTATGAAAACGATTGTATATCGTTGTGAGCATTGTTAATAATTTTTGAATCAGAGTTGAAGAATGTACAGTATAACATATTAATTGTGAACTTATATATTTCCCGAGTATTACCTACCCATTAAAGATTTCACAATTAATACTTTGTACAAAAGAATTTTTATTACCGTTTTTATGAAAATATATGTATGTATATTTTCTTCAGATGTAATACAGATTTAATGAGTTAATATCATATTAAGCTCATCTGATTTTCGACTTGAATTAGAAATGAATAATCTCTAAAATATTAAAGATTACATAATCTTTGCGGAGTATTTCGCTAATGAAATCAATACTTCATTATTTATTCTTATTGATATTCCTTGGTGAAGGGTGTTGATATTCGTGGAATTCTTACAAACTTCGCAAGGTGCAAATGATGTTTTCTAGAAAGTTTCGAGTGCATCGAAGATGAAAGTGTAAAATCAACCATATTATTGAATAATACATTTGGTTTATTATGAAACAGAATTCTTTGGATTGAAACAGAGATTGTAGTTAACGAAGGTTAAGTTGTTAACGAAGGATGTACATCATAGCATATTAGTAATATGAATTTAACCGAGTAGTATTTACCCTTTTTTCAATTCATACTTAATAGCTTAGTACGAAAAGATTTATGATGATTTTAAAATATATATAAGATATACATATAAATTCTTAAGAGGGAATGAGTTAATATTTCATAACTCGTTGATACAAATATACGCGTTGTTGACTTGTAATAATATCCACGGTGCTTTCTTGAACTGGCGGAGCTTGTGATGTTAGAGGTGCTGATGATTCTAATGATGTTGACAGCACTAACTGTGCTGGTGAGGCTAAGGGTACTATTGATGCTGTTGGTAAAACAAGTCTAGCTTGTACCTTACGCATCATTCTTGTCAGGGTTTCTATTCTTCCTTCTATTTATCTGATTTACGGTTAGAACTGGGATAAATAATCTCTAAGATTTTAGAGATTACATAATCACCGTAGAATATTTCTTCGATGAAGTTATGAATCAGTACTTCATCATTTATTGTTGTTGGCACTCCTTGGTATCTACGGTGTGTATGATGTTGATATCCGAAGTACAGTTTTTAGATGTGATATTGAGGTGTGGGATGCGGATGTGGTTGTTGGTGGTGGTAATGGTACTGTTGTTGATGATGGTGGTACTGTTTATGCTGCTGGTGCTGGTGCTGGTGTTTGTAACCTTCGCAACAGAGATGATAAACACTAGATTTGACTTAGAAGCAAAACCCTCGAACAATACCCGTAACCTCATTAGTAATAACCCAAAGTTTCCTTAGCTCTATCTCGCTCGAAAACCATTTTTTAAATCTTTTGGACATAACCTCGTCGTAGTATTTTATGTGTAATACTAATAATAACACAAATACTACTAATAATAATAAGATTAATAATAATAATAATAATAATAATAATAATAATAATAATAATAATAATAATAATAATAATAATAATAATAATTAATAATATTAATAATAATAATAATAATAATAATAATAATAATAATAATAATAATAATAATAATAATAATAATAATTAATAATAATAATAATAATAATATAATTAATAAATATAATATGGAGTAGGAATGAAGAATGAGAACCAGAATGCAGAAATGGCTCGATTTATAGATGTGGCCAGATTTCAGACTCCATGCGATCGCATGAGTTTTCAGTGTTTTGCCATGCGATCGCATGGCCGCCTTATCCATTTTTGTTTGCTAGTTCGTCGACATCAAATAGTGTTTACTGTAGCAATTCAATGTAGCAAGTCGTTTTCACTGTAGCACTGTAGCAAAATACGGTTTCACTGTAGCAAATGGTGTTTTAATGTAGCAAAGTCATTTTTACTGTAGCAAATAGTGATTTTCGAAAACACTGTAGCTTTTCGGGTACTGTAGCAATTCGAAAATACTGTAGCAAATTAGTGTTTTACTGGTTCATCTTAAAAGTTTTAGTTAACTTATCTAAATATCAATCGAATCAATAATTGAATGTTACTATTGTTTACTAAATAACTTGAAATCATATATATATATATATATATATATATATATATATATATGCACATTAAGTTATATATATATTGTTCGTGAATCTTCGAGAACAGTCAAAGAATAATTGATTACATAAATATAGTTCCAAAACTTTGAGACTCAACATTACAGACTTTTCTTATCATGTCGAAAACATTAAATCATTTAAAGTTAAAGTTTAAATTTGATCAGAAATTTCTGGGTCATCACAGTACCTACCCGTTAAAGAAATTTCGTCCCGAAATTTAAGTGAGGTCGTCATGGCTAACAATAAAAATGTTTTCATGACGAATATGAGTTGATAAATAGAATTTTATCACCATTGAATAATATGGATAAAACAATCCGATTTCTCGAAGCGTATGAGAGAAGTTATCGTAAAAGAGTGAAATGAAAGAATAGAGATTCGTCTTAACTTTTGACGTAGTTACGATTGATTTCCGAAATTTAAGGAATAGAAAATCTTCATAATCTAAATAAGATTTGATTCTTCGAAATTTAAGGAAATTAAGATTTCCTTTAAATGCGTAATCTGCCTCGATTGCTATGTCTGATATTTTGCTATAAATTAACCACTTCCATTTCATTATTTTCACTACTCCTACATCTTCTTCCTTATTTCATACTTCTAAAAGATTGTGAAATGCTTAATCCAGTTCTGATTCTTGATATTTTCTTGGCTATCGTATCTTTCATTCTTCTTTTTCATCTGCCACCAGAGGAAGTTATTTTCTTCTACTATTACCTTGGGGTTATAGTATTTTTCATTCTCCCGTGTCTTTATATTGCTATACGCATTGATATACATGGTTTGTAATATATGTGTTGTTGTCAGGCTTTATATTTTTCCTTATATTTAGGAGCTCCATGCTTTCGTTTTTCCTTCCCGACTTCAAGTCAAGCGAATAATGGTCCAGAATTCGTAGCTATACATTTCGGAATGAACTTAGTTAATGTTCTAAGAAATAAATTGTAATGGCACGATCTTGATTTGTCAAATTACCAGAATATCTGGAAAAGACCGAATCATCAAGAAAAGTATTTTCTTGATATATTTAGAGATTAAATAGAATGAAAGAGTTATGTAACATGGTTCATGATGAGGGTGTGATCTGTAGCACTGTAGCAAAATACGGTTTCACTGCAGTAAAGTCATTTTTACTGTAGCAAATAGTGATTTTCAAAAACACTGTAGCTTTTCTGGTACTGTAGCAATTCGAAAATATTGTAGCAAATTAGTGTTTTACTGGTTCATCTTAAACGTTTTAGTTAACTTATCTAAATATCAATCGAATCAATAATCGAATGTTACTATCGTTTACTAAATAACTTGAAATCATATATATATATATATATATATATATATATATATATATATATATATATATATATATATATATATATATATGCACATTAAGTTATATATATATTGTTCGTGAATCTTCGAGAACAGTCAAAGAATAATTGATTACATGAATATAGTTCCAAAACTTTGAGACTCAACATTACAGACTTTGCTTATCTTGTCGAAAACATTAAATCATTTAAAGATAAAGTTTAAATTTGGTCAGAAATTTTCGGGTCATCACACTAATATTAATCCGTTCTTAATTCGTTTAAAGTTTATTGAACAAACAAGAACATACTCCGTTCTTGCTCGTTCCACTCGCTTATAGACCTGTATATACCCTTTATATGGCATCATGTGGCATCGTGACAAGTGTTTAGAACCACTTAAAATTCAAAACCCTTTTTCTACGATCAAACTTACTAAATTGTATTAATATAATATCATCAACGAAATCGAATCAATTTAACATGAGAGTTGATCTTTCCACTTTATTTTTTGATAGAAGTACTATATGTATTAAAAAGTTATATTGTGCAACCTGTTAATGTATAAATGTAGTGAAGTTATCAAAAATTGAAATAGATTTATCACTTACCAGTTAACATAGACAATATGTAGATTAATTAGCTAGTTTGTAGATATTACAACCAAAATCTTCAATTTGGTTATAGACTTCGGTAAAATGCAATCATTTAGAAAGTAGGCTACTTAATGGGATAATAAAGTAGCTTGTAGTTAAAATTGTGCTAAAAAATTATGCTCCAACAACGTTAATTTGACTTTAAACTATAACGCTGTTGCTGGAATTTGCTATTGTTAGGTTGAATATTTTTTCATCATTTTCTAAATCAATTGAGTTTTACTGTTCATTTATTTTCTAAATGAATATATAGATAATATGTGACATGAGAAAACTAATGTTGAATTTTTTTAGACCGCGTTGCTTATGTGAACATGAATTAACTCAATTGCTTTCATTTCTATTAGTGTTACGTTACTTTACTTTAAAGTTTTATGGCGTATAAATTAACAGTAAACTCATAGATTCAATGATATTTGAAACCCGAGAATCCGAGATATAGATTTCTTATTTATCAATTTTCAATTTTACTTATAATAAATACAAAACTAATACTAGTATGGTAATATTACGTAATACATTAATCGGATTTCTAATTATAATCAACTCTCCATTTGAAGAGGTCGTAAAATTGAGATGCGAATCTTTATGATAATATATTTGATATCATGATTTCGTCCTTTTCTTATTGTTGTTTTAAGAACGTAAACTCACGTACCCATTACAAACTTATTTAGTTATATGCGAATATGTTTACGACAGAGCTTGAACCTCAAGTTTTTGATTGAAAGGCTCCTGAATACCGCTAGAACATATGATATTCAGTAGTTCTTATTGTTGTTTTTAGTTGTAATAAGTGCATATCGCCACCTTTTTTTAACGGAAAGCTTTGCATCAGTGTATCATTTATTTCAACGACACTCATCATTTGCACACACACACGCGTTCAGGAGAAAATCTGAATCACATTACGGGAACCCGATCTTTAAACCATCCCGAGGGGCAGGCGGACCGTGTTTGAATCCTGAATGAATCCGGGAGAAAACCCCCTGGGGTCAATCTGGATATCCATATTTCAAGCATATTAATTAATAGGATGGGTAGAGCGAGACTTGAACCCATGACCTAACCCCCAGCCTAACACACAAGGTGAAGGGAATGTCATTGAAACAATGCTTCGTTGGCACATATCACCACTTCTTAAGTAACTAAACTTATAACTTCTATTGAATATTGGTCCTAATAAAAAAAAAAAAATCAATTATATGTATACTAATAATCTTGTACCAAAACACCATTATTTAATCCCGTCAAGGTGATAAGGATTATACGGATACATTTATTTAATTTAGAAATCCTTTTTCAAACTCAATGGTGGTCTAGTAGTTGAATGTTTAGGTTTCTCCAAATGAGACATATGTTCAATGTTCAATTCTCACAAATTACATTTAAAGTCTTGCCTTTGAAGAAAATAAATCCTTTTATTAACTAAAGTATAATGTTAATTATGACATCCATCATTGTTAAACTCCAATTGGCTGGTAACTTCAGCTGTTTTAACCTTTCGATTGGCTGATAACTTCACTTGTTTTAACCTTCCAATTGAAGCGACCCGTCCTAATCCATAAGAACGAATACAATAACATATGGTTTCATTGCGAGGTATTTGACCTCTATATGATACATTTTATAAACATTGCATTTGTTTTTAAAAGACAACTTTCATTACAACAAAAATTGATAGGCATGCATACCATTTCATAATATATCCAACTATAAATTACTTAATCTGTCATTTACTTAATAATAATCTTTATTGAACTCAACGACTTGAATGCAACGTCTTTTGAAACATGTCATGAATTACTCCAAGTAATATCTTTAAAATGAGCAAATGTACAGTGGAAGATTTCTTTAATACATGAGAATAAACATGCTTAAAAGTGTCAACCAAAAGGTTGGTGAGTTCATTAGTTTTTCATAATCATTCATTTCCATCATTTTAATAGACCACAAGATTTCAGTATTTAATTGTACACGTAACTCGAGTACAAAATAATACACATAACCTGTGTATAAAAATCAATCATATGAATTGAACACCTGGTAACCGACATTAACTTTAATGCATAGAATATCCCCAAACGGAACCTCTCGTCTGTATAATATTAATCTCGAAGTACTAAAGTATCCGTAACCCGAATGGGACTTGTCAAGGTCCATAAATCTATCTTTAGGATTCGCGTCAATTAGGGGCCATTTCCCTAATTCTTAGGCTACCAAGCTTGAAGTGGCGATATTCGGTTTAATAATTCAACCATAGAATGTAGTTTTAAGTACTTGTGTCTATTTCGTAAAACATTTATAAAAGCAGCGCATGTATTCTCAGTGCCAAAAATATATAAAAATGGGAGTAATGAAACTCACAATACAGTATTTCGTAACAATTATGCATATGACGGCACTGAACAAGTGCAGGGTTGGCCTCGGATTTACGGACCTATATTAAGTATATATATTTGTATGTTGGTCAATATCTGTCTAACAATTTAGGTCAAGTCGTAGTGTATCACAATCCTAATGCTCGAGATTATCATGCAAAAGTCAACAAAAGTCAACTTGACCCAAAATGATTTCCAAAATCTATACGTGTTTATTATATAACTTAAATATAGTTTTTTTATATATTTAAATATATTTATTAGATTTTATTAAAGTAAATAATACAAGTTATGTGACAACCCAGAAATTTTCGAGTTAATTTAAACAAAAATCTTTATATGATTTCATTAAACTTCGACTGTTTCCAACGATTCACGAACAATTGTGTAAATAAATATGTATGTATGCGTGTATATATATATATATATATATATAATATAAATATTCAATATATAATATATATTATAATATGTAATAATAATTAAAAGTTAAATTATAGTAAATATACTAATATTACTTCCATCATTAAAAATAAATATTAACATTAACATCAGTATTCTTAATATTATAATTGATATGAAAATTATTATTAAGTAGTATTATTATTATCATTATTTTTTTTAAAATTATAATTATGATCTTTATCTATTATTATTATTATTATTATTGTTAATGATATTATTATTAATATTATTATAAAATATCATTTTTCTTACTATTTACATTATTATCATTTTATCAATAATATTAGAAGTATTATTATTATTATTATTAATATAATTATTATTATTATTAGTATTATATTTATAAAAAAAAAAGAAATCCTAATACCTAATTTAGGTCGACAGTTTTTTTTTTAATTTTTGTGATCTGCTATTACTTTTCATATATTTTATGAAAAAGAAAAGATTAGGTATTTTTCTTTTATATTTATTTTTTTATCGTGATCTGATTTATATTTATTTATATATATACAAATTCGGTTCCTGTCTGCCATATCAATTTTAATCACAATACAAAACAAAATTTAGCAATTAATATTTTTGTATCAATCACTCACAAGCACGTTATATATATTTCTGTTAATTATTGAGGAAAAACAGAATCAATTTTTTTTTTCTCAAACAGCGTATAACTCTGTTTTAGTTTCATTTTTTTAAAAACTTTGAATCCGAATCAAATTGCAAAATCCTTAAATGCAGTTTTGTTAGTATTCCTTTACTCAATCTATCTGCAAAATCCTAGGTTCCAATTCTTGATATCGAGTCTTAATTTCGAGGTCAAAGTTGAAAATCCAAAAGTCAAACGTTTTGTGATTTTGCAAAATTTGAATTCATTTTAATGTTTCTGTTGAAATTGAAGACTCGGAAAGTTTATATGAACAATTTAGAACATAATTCATGTTATAATCTTTAACTAAAACTGTTTTAAATTCGAAATTGAGGTTGGGATTGTTCTTGAGTTCTTCACGACTGCTACCATCTTCCTTTTATTTTTTTTATTTATCCCAAATCACTTGTAGTTAGTTCGTATTCATCTCATTGCAATTCCTAAACAAAAATAAAAATCAATTCATGTTAAAGATGTATCCTCTGATCGACTAGTTATTATGAAGAAGATGGAAATAAGTTAATAAGGGTTATATATATTTCGGGAGAGATATAATCAGAAAAAATAGACTTGGAAGCATGGTTAAGGGTGTTAGCTGGGTAGCGAGAGGTCTCGGGAGCCCGGTCGTGAGTATTTTTTTTTTGAAAAAAGCTTTATAAGGTAGTTTCCATTTATATTATTATTATTATTATTATTATTATTATTATTATTATTATTATTATTATTATTATTATTATTAATTATTATTATTAATTATTATTATTATTATTATTATTATTATTATTATTATTATTATTATTATTATTATTATTATTATTATTATTATTATTATTATTATTACTACTACTACTAGTATTATTGTTATTATTATTATTATAATTAAAATTATCATTGTCATTAACATTATCACAACTACAATTATTATTAAAGTTATTAATCTTAATACTAACATTATTATTTTATGATTCTTATTACTAAAACTAAAATATTATTCTAATATATTAACATTAATAAGTTACCTTTTTAAATTAATATTAAGTACTTATTTCAATTTCTGAAAATAAATATATTTAAGTTATGATGAATTATTATCATTATTATTTTCATTATCATTATTATTAAACCTTTCATATTATTTAAAAACTACTGTTATCATTATTATTATTATTATTATAAGCATTATTATTATATCATTATTATTATCTTTATTAATAAAAGTATCATTATTTTCAAATCTATCGATGTATCTAATATTATCATTAAGAATATTATTAGTAGTATCATTATTATAAAAATAAACATTTTTATTAAAACTATCATTTTAAATAAAAATTATCATTTCTAAGTATTATTATTATTACTACTATTACGATTATTATCATTTTTACTACTAGTATTATTATTGTTAATATAAAATAATACAACTCTTTATTCATTAACATTATTAATATTATTTTATCAAATAAATATTTATATATAGAACATATATAATAGTATATATACAGAAATATATAACAATTGAAATAACATATATAAACTTATTCGATTACGAGTATATGTGTTAATATATATACTTGATATAGGTTCGTGAATCCGAGGTCAACTCTGCACTTGTTCAGTGCCGTCAAACGCATAATTACAACAAACTATCATATCGTATCGTGAGTTTTCATAGTTCCCTTTTTATATATATTTTTGGGCTGAGAATACATGCGCAACTTTTATAACTGTTTTACGTTTAGACACAAGTACTCAAACTTTTATGCTATATACATGCTTTGTCATGCTAAATCCCTGTCGTAATATCATTAATTGCTGAGGCATAAGATGCAAGCTTAGTTATTGTGAGTAGCGCTACTGAGAGTGACGTCTCTGTCCATTTGACCGTTGGTCTTTGGATACATAATAATGATTCAACGACACAAATAACAAGTGTCACAGGGTAACTTTTATTTAGTCACGATATTACAAACAATAACTCTTTTGATTGATATATTTGGTATCAATCAACTTTAAACTGAAATCTTGTGGTCTAATGCTATACTGAACTATTGATTTATGATAAACCTATGAACTCACTCAACCTCGTGTTGACTTTTTAAAGCATGTTTATTCTCATGTACTTAAATATTGCTTCCGCTGTATATCTGCTGCTTGATGATGATTGCTTGCTATGCTTGGAGTCTTCATTACATATCATATCAATTAAAGACATTGAATGCTCTAAATACAATGTAATCTATTTATCTTCCGCTGCAAAACTCAATAAAACGTCTCATATAGAGTCGTTCTCATTTATACAACTGTGATTTGATATAATTAGTCACAAATATCCCAGGCCCTATTTGGGGGTGTGACAGATTGGTATCGGAGCAGGTTGTTGTAGAGAACCAGGATTGCATTTTAAGTGTGTCTTATACAATTAGGTACATTAGCAATGTAGGACTACAACTTTCCTTGACCATAGTGCCTTTAATTGTTTCCTTTAATTGTTAAATGCTACACTATACTTTAGAAACTATGCTTATTAAATTCTTTAATCTTCCTTAGAATGCCAAGCCAATATAAGAACTCTGCTCACTCTCCTAAGTACTATCCAATTCCGCCACCACATTTAAATGTGACACCATGATTTCTGAAATTCTCGACATTCCTTTGTCATCTATCATGGTTTTGTGTATTACATATGTACTACATGAAATGTTATCCATGATTCTTGAAATCTCTACTATTCATATTCGTTACTTTCAAAATTTTTGCTTTCTCGTTATTTTTGATCATTGAATTTTCTTGACGATTGGCGTCTACGAAACTCTAGAATGGAAGGGTTTGGATTACCGATTTAAAGGATCCTATAGCTCAAGCCCCTAGACCTGAATAGGCCATTACGAATTGAAAGTCTTTAATCGAAAGAATATCTATCAATCCTTGTTAGAAATCATTTGCTTAATAATTGAAGTCTCGACACGTCATACTGCGATTATTGCACAGATGATGTACAGACAAATTCATATCTTATCATATCTATCCCAGTAAACTTTGTCTAACACTTTTCCTAAATTTCCTCCGTAAATTATGGAAATCTTTTGCTATATATACTTATTCAAAGAAACGAATATATCATTCAGTATCCAGCACTCATTTCATATCAAATCCTACTCCAAACACATAATATGGATTCCTCGAACTCCTTGAGCTCCAATGGCAGCGTAATCGGAATGAACGAACCAATCAGTCATCATCTATTCTGGATGAATTGGGGATGGGTTCGTAGTCGACTCAATCAATGGAAGCAAGAAAAAGGTGATCCCTTCAACCAAGCGAATTCACCTCTTGGTGAAGAACCTGAAGCGCTTACCGGCGAACCAGTCCGAAACACCATTTTCTCTCTTCTTTACAGGGTATCCCGTCACGATTATATAATATCGAAGATTTTAGATCTTATTCACCCCTTGTTCCAACCGCCAATCATCCCAGAATAGTAGAAGAAGTCAACGAGCTTCGCGCTCGAGTGGTAGCTCTGGAGAATATGGTGCGAATTCTACAAGCATCAGCAACACCAGCAGTATAACCAGCACCACCAGTACCAGCAATACCGCCAACATCACCAAAACCGCAAGCGCTGAAAGTACCAGCAGCATCACAAGCTCCGCAAAGTCCAAAACTACTGAAGACAGCAACACCATAGATATCAAGGAATATTAGTAATAATGAGTTAAGATATATTGACTCATTCTTCCTGAAGAATTATATATGTATACTTTATATATATATATATATATATATATATATGGTTTGGAACAATAATAAATCTTTTCGTACTAAGCTATTACGTGTGAATCTTAACTAGTATGTACTACTTGGTTAATTCATATCACTAATATGCTATGATGTACATCCTTCGTTAATGACTTAACAATCGTTAATCACTGCTTCAACACAATAATCTTCATTTCATAATAAACCAAGTGTGTTATTCGAATACATGTTTGGTTTTACACTTCTATTTTCAATGTAATCGAAACTCTCTAGAAAACATCATTCGCGCCTTGCAAATTTCACAAGAATTCCACGATCACCAACATCATATACCGAGGTATATCAATAACAATGAACGATGAAGTATTGATTCATAACTTCATTAAAGAAATATTCCGCGACGATTATGTAATCTCTAAAGTTTTGGAGATTTTTTATCCTCGTTTCAACCGTAAATCAAATGAGTTTAATATTATATTAACTCATTAAATCCATAATTACATCTGAAGAAAGATATATATGTACGTATATTTTCATAAAGATTGTAATTAAAAATTCTTTTGTACAAACTGTTGATTGAGAAAATATTTTAACGGGTATGTAAAACCCGAGAAATATTTATATCTCACATTAATATGTTACATTGTACATTCTTCAATTCTGATTCAACGATCAAATTCAAAATCCTTGAAAACACCTTAGAACTATAACCAACAATTCAGATTCGTTAATCTTAATAATGCTGGTGAAGCAGCAAAAGCTGTAGATGGTCTTAATGACCAGAAGCTTGATAATAAAGAATTGTGCGTTGGAAAAGCTCAAAAGAAAATCTGGTATTGAAAGACGGATTGAGCAAAACATGAAGGAAGCTGTGGACAAATCCCAAGGACTAAACCTGTATTCAAAGAATCTAGATGATTCAGTATCTGCTGAAATCATTAGCAATTACCCTGCTCCTTACTTATCTTAAATCCTTACAAAAGAACTTTCCTCATTATCATTTGATCTTAGAAAATTCTAAGATATCATCGTATCTTTCGTCATAAATATCCTCGATATTTCTGAAGATATCTTCATAACGATTCTTGTCCGCAAGTAATTATCTATTTGCGATATCTTTATTACATCATAAAGGAAACTATTTTAGTTTCTATATTCTGTAGAATTCAAGTTTAAATTTTGAATGGTTTGAAGTAGTGTTGGGAATTGAAGCACGAGTTAGTATAATATAATGACGTCAGGCCAACGTGATTATATTACAGTAAGTCATGCTAAATTCTTAATGGAAGATGATGATTCATAGGCTTTATAATCATCATTTGCCATGTTACACGACTTTTACATTCTACTTAACATCTGAACATATCAAGAACATATATTCTTGGTAGTTCTATCCTCAGTAATCCTGGTAATTTAACAAATCAAATCGTGATATTACGTTTCTTTCTGCTTAGAACATTAAGTTCATTTAAAACTTCATACCTACGAATTTTGGACTATTATTTGCTTTACAAAAGCATGAAGCTTCAACATATAAGGGAAAATATAAAGCCCGATAACAACACCAAAATTACAAACCGTGTATATCAATGCGTATAGCAATATAAAGACACGGGAGAACTAAAAACACTATAAATCCAAGAGCATAGTAGAAGTAAACTGACTCTTCCGACGATAGATGAAAAAGAAGAACGCTAGATATAAAAGTCAGGACTATATCCAGAATTAGAACTGGATGGAGCATATTAACAAATCTTTTGGAAGTATGAATTGAGGAAGAAAGTATAGAAGTGGTGAAGATAATGAAATGAAAGAAGCTAATTTATAGCGAAATTCTAGACACTACAATCAAGGCAATCCACCGCATTTAATCAAAGATAATCTCAATTTCTTTAATTACCGGAGAATCAAATCTTATACAGATTATGAAGATTTCTTTAAATCCCTTGAATTTCGGAAATCAACTTTAACTATGTTAAAAGTTAAGACGAACATTTAATTTTCTCATTTCACTCTTTTGTGATAGCTTCATTTATACTCTTCCTATAATCGAATCATTTCATCCATATTACCCAATGTTGATAAAACTCTATTTTTCAACTCATATTCATCATTCTTGTTGTAAACAATGACGATCTCTATCAAATTTCATGACTATGATTTTCATGAACTCTTCTCTATTTTGTCTACTCTAATATTGTGGCATAAACGCTCAAGGTTTAAATAAGCTCACTATTATTTATAACTCATTTCATGTGTATTGAAATGCTTGTATAGCGTCATCATCTCTTTCTGAGAAAACATAATCAATGACACTCTTGTTAAATCCTTTAGATAACCTCCGCATTAATAATAAAATGCACTTCGTAGAATTTATGAATCGTAAGATTTAAACTCTTAAAACAAAACAATATTCTATCCGTTGAAATTCACGCAAGGCCCCGAGTATACCTGGGAACGTGAAAACCAAATAAAACGAAAATATCCTCACCTGTTTACAAACAACGCCGACTGGTGGCAACAACTAAAATTTTGGAACGAAATTTCTATTAACAGGGGGATACTGTGACAACCCGGAAATTTCCGAGTTAATTTAAACAAAAATCTTTATATGATTTCATTAAACTTCGACTGTTTCCAATGATTTACGAACAATTGTGTAAATAAATATGTATATATATATATATATATATATATATATATATATTATAATATGTAATAATAATTAAAAGTTAAATTATAGTAAATATACTAATATTACTTCCATCATTAAAAATAAATATTAACATTAACATCAGTATTCTTAATGTTATAATTGATATGAAAATTATTATTAAGTAGTATTATTATTATCATTATTTTTTTTAAAATTATAATTATGATCTTTATCTATTATTATTATTATTATTGTTAATGATATTATTATAAAATATCATTATTCTTACTATTTATATTATTATTATTTTATCAATAATATTAGAAGTATTATTATTATTATTAATATAATTATTATCATTATTATTAGTATTATATTTATAAAAAAAAGAAATCCTAATACCTAATTTAGGTCGACAGTTTTTTTTTAATTTTTGTGATCTACTATTACTTTTCATATATTTTATGAAAAAGAAAAGATTAGGTATTTTGCTTTTATATTTTTTTATTTATCGTGATCTGATTTATATTTTTTTATATATATACAAATTCGGTTCCTGTCTGCCATATCAATTTTAATCACAATACAAAACAAAATTTAGCAATTAATATTTTTGTATCAATCACTCACAAGCAAGTTATATATATTTCTGTTAATTGTTGAAGAAAAACAGAATCAATTTTTTTTTCTCAAACAGCGTATAACTCTGTTTTAGTTTCATTTTTTTTAAAAACTTTGAATCCGAATCAAATTGCAAAATCCTTAAATGAAATTTTGTTAGTATTCCTTTACTCAATCTATCTGCAAAATCCTAGGTTCCAATTCTTGATATCGAGTCTTAATTTCGAGGTCAAAGTTGAAAATCCAAAAGTCAAACGTTTTGTGATTTTGCAAAATTTGAATTCATTTTAATGTTTCTGTTGAAATTGAAGACTCAGAAAGTTTATATGAACAATTTAGAGCCTAATTCATGTTATAATCTTTGGCTAAAACTGTTTTAAATTCGAAATTGAGGTTAGGATTGTTCTTGAGTTCTTCGCGACTGCTACCGTCTTCCTTTTATTTTTTTTATTTTTTTATTTATCCCAAATCACTTGTAGTTAGGTCGTATTCATCTCATTGCAATTCCTACACAAAAATAAAAATCAATTCATGTTAAGGATGTATCCTCTGATCGACTAGTTATTATGAAGAAGATGGAAATAAGTTAATAAGGGTTATATATATTTCGGGAGAGATTTAATCAGAAAAAATAGACTTGGAAGCATGGTTAAGGGTGTTAGCTGGGTAGCGAGAGGTCTCGGGTTCGAGCCCGGTCGTGAGTATTTTTTTTGGAAAAAGCTTTATAAGGTAGTTTCCATTTATATTATTATTATTATTATTATTATTATTATTATTATTATTATTATTATTATTATTATTATTATTATTATTATTATTATTATTATTATTATTATTATTATTATTATTATTACTACTACTAGTATTATTGTTATTATTATTGTTATAATTAATATTATCATTGTCATTAACATTATCACCACTACAATTATTATTAAAGTTATTAATCTTAATACTAACATTATTATTTTATGATTCTTATTACTAAAACTAAAATATTTTTCTAATATATTAACATTAATAAGTTACCTTTTTAAATTAATATTAAGTACTTATTTCAATTTCTGAAAATAAATATATTTAAGTTATGATGAATTATTATCATTATTATTTTCATTATCATTATTATTAAACCTTTCATATTATTTAAAAACTACTGTTATTATTATTATTATTATTATTATTATTATTATTATTATTATTATAAGCATTATTATTATATCATTATTATTAGCGTTATTAATAAAAGTCTCATTATTTTCAAATCTATCGATGTATCTAATATTATCATTAAGAATATTATTAGTAGTATCATCATTATAAAAATTAACATTTTTATTAAAACTATCATTTTAAATAAAAATTATCATTTCTAAGTATTATTATTATTACTACTATTACGATTATTATCATTTTTACTAATAGTATTATTATTGTTAATATAAAATAATACAACTCTTTATTCATTAACATTATTAATATTATTTTATCAAATAAATATTTATATATAGAACATATATAATAGTATATATACAGAAATATATAACAATTGAAATAACATATATAAACTTATTCGATTACGAGTATATGTGTTAATATATATACTTGATATAGGTTCGTGAATCCGAGGTCAACTCTGCACTTGTTCAGTGCCGTCAAACGCATAATTACTACAAAGTATCATATCGTATCGTGAGTTTTCATAGCTTCCTTTATATATATATTTTTGGGCTGAGAATACATGCGCAACTTTTATAACTGTTTTACGTTTAGACACAAGTACTCAAACTTTTATGCTATATACATGTATGATGACCCGGAAATTTCTGACCAAATTTAAACTTTATCTTTAAATGATTTAATGTTTTCGACACGATAAGCAAAGTCTGTTAGATTGAGTCTCAAAATTTTAGAACTGTTTCATATATACAATTACCTTTGACTACTCTCGACGATTCTTGAACAATTATATGTATGTATATATATATATATATATATATATATATGTATGTACAAGTAAAAACGACTTTCCTACAGTAAAACATTATTTGCTACAGTAAAAATGACTTTGCTACAGTAAAACACTATTTGCTACAGTAAAACACTATTTGCTACATTGAAACCGTACTTTGCTACAGTGCTACAGTAAAAATGACTTTACTACAGTAAAACACTATTTTGCTACAGTAAAACACTATTTGCTACAGTGACACTATTTGCTGCAGCAAACACTATTTGCTACAGTAAACACTATTTGATGTCGGCGGAAAAGGAAACACTATTTGCTACAGCAAACAAAAACGGAAAAGGCGGCCATGCGATCGCATGGCAAAAATACTGAAAACTCATGCGATCGCATGGGCAGGTGGGACAGGTCTAGTCCTATAAATATCGAACGTTTCTGTTTTTCTGTATTCGCATCTATCTCTCAATGTATATTATTATTATTATTATTATTATTATTATTATTATTATTATTATTATTATTATTATTATTATTATTATTATTAGTATTATTATATTATTATTAAGATTAATATTATTATTAATCTTAATATTATTAGTAGTATTATTATTAATTAGTATTATACATAAAATACTACGACGAGGTCATGAGCGTGTCACTTTCAAAATATGTTTTCGAGCGGGATAGAGCTAAGGAAATTATGGGTTATTGCTAAGGAGATTATGGGTAATGTTCGGGGGTATATTTGTGAATCAAATCTAGTGTTTATCATCTCCGTTACGTCTACGTACTTTCCTACAATATTGAATCTCAATATTTATACGTAAGCACTCATATTTTATCTTTTATATATTAATTGTGTATCCATGTCTAGTGCTTGAGTATATATATATTTATATATGCTTGTATGCTAAATTTTGTCGTTAAACAGTTATAATGAATCACGAATTAAATACATATATTACTGGTAAAAGGTATATGATATACATATTTTTGGAAAGTTGACGAAAAATCAATAACTATTCATTTAGATATCGAATAATTTCGATGAACGGATTAAAAGATACGATCAACTGAATTATGATTAACGTTAATTGAAATTGCTTTTGAATCTGCAATTAAGATTTAAACAACTTGTTTACGAGATTGATAAAATGGATTTTTGAATATTACCAACCGAGTAAATGACTCCTTATATAAGGTATGTCTCGTTTTATTGAACTAATGTCAAAATTGACTTTTTGAAACGACTTTGGATAACTTTTGTATGTCGATCTCGATCATTAGGATTGTGACACACTATGACCTGACCTAGCTTGATAGACATTTATTGACCAACATATGTTCTCTAGGTTGAGATCTACGATTATTTGGTAATTCGAGTTTCGATCACATTTTGGTGAACGACTTTATATGCTGCTAAGGTGAGTTTCATATGATCCCTTTTACTCAATATATTTTTGGGCTGAGAATACATGCGACTGTTTATAAATATTGAAAATACTAGAATTATATGCGTGAGTTTCATTTGCTCCCTTTTTAATTGCTTTTGCAATCTATATTTTTGGGCTGAGAATACATGCACTTTATTTTAAACGCAATGGATACAAGTACATACTAAATTCTACACTGAGTTTGAACCGAAAATCCCTTAGCTTTGGTAACTAGTAACTGCCGGTTATAAGAACTGGTGGGCGCGAGTAGTTATATATGGATCCATAGGGCTTGATATCCCCGTCCGAGCTAGAGCGCTAGCCTTTTAATGGACGTATGCTATTTGAGAAGCGTACATGTTGGTTTGCGTGTATTATTAAGATGATTATACAAAGGGTACAAATTATATATACGTTAAGTTTAGTTACCAGGGTGCTCAATCTTGTAGAATATTTTGATAAATGTTTCAGATGAAACAACTGAAATCTTGTGATCCACCTTTATATACAGATTATGCGAAACACTAAAACTATGAACTCACCAACCTTTGTGTTGACACTTGTTAGCATGTTTATTCTCAGGTTCCCTAGAAGTCTTCCGCTGTTTGTTTATATGTTAGACAAGCTATGTGCATGGAGTCTTACATGGCATATTTATCAAGGAAACGTTGCATTCACCAAATCATCACCATGTATCTTATTTTGACTGCATTGTTAACGGAATTACTATTGTAAACTATTATTTACGGTGATTGTCTATATGTAGAAATCATCAGATGTCGAAAACCTTTGATTTAAATATTCATTTATGGTGTGCCTTTTCAAAAGAATGCAATGTTTACAAAACGTATCATATAAAGGTCAAATACCTCGCAATGAAATCGATGAATGACGTGTTCGTCCATATGGATTTGGAGCGATCGTCACAACATGCTTTGTCATGCTAAATCCCTGCCGTAATATCGTTAATTGCTGAGGTATAAGATGCAAGCTTAGTTATTGTGAGTAGCGCTACTGAGAGTGACGTCTCTGTCCATTTGACCGTTGGTCTTTGGATACATAATAATGATTCAACGACACGAATAACAAGTGTCACAGGGTAACTTTTGTTTAGTCGCGATATTACAAATAGCAACTCTTTCGATTGATATATTTGGTATCAATCAACTTCAAACTGAAATCTTGTGGTCTAATACTATACTGAACTATTGATTTATGATAAACCTATGAACTCACTCAACCTCGTGTTGACTTTTTAAAGCATGTTTATTTTCAGGTACTTAAATATTGCTTCCGCTATATATCTGCTGCTTGATGATGATTGCTTGCTATGCTTGGAGTCTTCATTACATATCATATCAATTAAAGACATTGAATGCTCTAAATACAATGTAATCTATTTATCTTCCGCTGCAAAACTCAATAAAACGTCTCATATAGAGTCGTTCTCGTTTATACAACTGTGATTTGATATAATTAGTCACAAATACCCCAGACCCTATTTGGGGGTGTGACAAGTTATTTATTAATAAATAAAAATTTATATTAAAATTTATATATGATGAAAATATACTTTTATATATCTCAAGTAATGAAATTTATACAGTTCACTCAATATCATAAAAATATAGTAGTATGTATTATTAATGTAATCATATTACGTGTGGTAAAAAAATATCTTTGTATCACGTATTTATTTGATAAAATTATATTGATGATAATAATAATGAGTAAAAATTGTATTATTTTGTAATAATAATAATGATAATTATTATTCTACTACGAGTAATAATAACAATACTTATGTTTGTTAATGATGATATTAATTATAATAGAATGATAATGCTAATCATGATAATTTTAATAATAACGATACTTTGTAATATTATCTGTAATATTAATAATATTTTATATAAAAATAATAGTTCTATTCAAAATGATAATTTTTAATAATAATAATATTAAAATGATAATAATAATGACATTTTATAATAACAATGATATTTCTATTAAAAATGATAATTTTAATAAAAATGATGGTTTTAATATTAAAGATACTTTTAATAATAATAGTAATGATAAAAATAATGAAAACGATATTTTTATCTAAATCAATATCATACAATATTTTAATTTCATCATGATACTTACACTCATTATTTCCTAATCGATTTGTTTAATAGCTTTTAGTCCTCTTTATATCGCATTCATAATAATGATAATAATAGTAATCATAATAATAAGATGATACTAATATTAGTTTTAATGTTAATGATACTAATAATAATTATAATAATACTATTGATAATACTAACAATTATTATAATGATAATAATAATAATAATAATAATAATAATAATAATAATAATCTTAGTGATAATAACGATAGTATAACAATAACAATTTTTAAATGATAATATTTATATTAATAACAATAATGATAATAATAATAATAATAATTAGATAATAATAGTAACGACGATAACTACGATAGTAATAATAATAATCATTTTAATAATAATACTAAAATTAATGATAATTCAGTTGGCTATATCTTTTAATCTGTTCATCGAAACCATACGCTTTCTAAATGAAAAGTTATTAATTTTTCGTCAGCTTTCCAACGACATGCATATCATATACCTTATCTCAGTAGCATATATATTAAATTCATGATTTATCATAAACTTTTTAATGACGAAATTAAGCATACAAGCATGCACAACATATCTACTCGAGCACTAGTCAGGTATACACTATTAATATACAAAAGATAGGATATGAATGCTCACATATCAATATTGTGATTCAATATTGCAGGAAAGTACGTAGACGCAACGGAAATGATAAACACTGTGTTTGACTCATGAGCTATACCCCCGAACAATACCCATAACTTCCATAGCTATAACCCATAACTTCCTTAGCTCTAACCCGTTTGAAAACTCGTTTTGTAAACATGCGAGCAGAACCTCGTCATAGTATTTTATGTATAATAATACTAATAATAATAATACCAATACTCCTAATAATAATAATAATATAATTAATAATATATATATATATATATATATATATATATATATATATATATATATATATATATATATATATATATATATATATATATATATATATATATATATATATATATATATATATATATATATATGACAGAGATAGATGAAATATATGGATAAATCGAGCAGAACGATCGAGCTTTTATAGACCCAATTTGATCCCCACCATCTCCGTGATCGCGATGTTTCTAGGGCAACATTCTCTGCAATCACGAAGCCCTGAAATCCAGCTCACTCTCAATTATTTGATGGCTGCCGACGGTTTATAAAATAATATATATAATATATTTAATTTATATAATTAATTATATATTATATTATATTCACGTGTATAGTTGACTTGTAATTTTTTTTCCGATGACTTGTACGTTGACGCTCGACTTAAGTCCCGGTTTCGGTTTTTCGAACGTCCGTTCGTACGCTTAGGAAACTTGTACTTTTCGTTTCGCGACGTGTACTTTTTTTAATAATTAGCCTTAATTCGCCAATAATTTATATTACAAGAAATGTACTTTATATATTTGAGAGTTTTGGTCATTTGCTTCTTTAAATCACCGTCTCGTTATTTATCAAAGTATATTTAATAATATTATTTTAAATCAAAACGTTTTATGACTAAGTTAATATTTATTTTATCACTTTGTAATATATAAATATATTTTCATTTAGAAATATAGATTTATATATATTAGAAATATTTATTTAGTAATATAATATTTAGTCTTTCAAAAACTTATTTATATTTCAAAGTATAATTTAAAATCGTTTACATAATAGAAAATATTATATCATATAACGTTTACATTTTAAAACTTAAATAGATATAATTCATTTATGTACTAGCGTTTATTTTAATTTCTCAAACATTCTAATTAACATAACTAAATTAAAATTAACAAGTGTTACTATTGTTTACTTAATTAATTTGAAATCATATATATATTCAATATTCATAAACATGTTTTAAATATACGTTGCGAGTTATTTATATATTTAATAATTAATATTCCAACCTATTAAATATATTCAAATTATGTTATTTAAACAATAACATTTTAATAATCAAATTCTATCGAAAAGCATTTTCGCACGATTGAAACTAAATCAATTGAATATTATGAACTTTAGTTCTCTACTAACTTTTGTCTAACTCTCGTTGATTGACACATTTGTTCTTACTTGTAAATCACTTTACCATTTATTTTGAATGCCGTTAAAAATGAAACGATCTCTTAAATCACAGTGGACCTCACAACAGAAACCCGTAATCATATCACAATGTATCTGATAATTCAATCATTTGATATTATCTTTTAATTCTGTTGATAAATATATTAAACATATATTGAAACACATACATTCATGTAAAGTATTATACATCTAATACTTTGTTAACGTTTTCAATTACTATAACTATATATTATATATATACATATCTATATACACATAAATGTTCGTGAATCGTTGAGCATAGTCAAAGGGTAATTGATTACATGAATATAATTCCAAAATTTTTAAGACTCAACATTACAGACTTTGCTTATCTTATCAGAAACATATAAAGATTAAGTTTAAATTTGGTCAGAAATTTCCGGATCGTCACACCAATTATAAAAGTTGATAGGTGTTGAGTCCGCAAAATAATTAAGGATTTAATTATGACAAAACGGTAATTTATTTACACTAAAATATTATGTGCAGCTAACACAAGTTTGTTTATGTATAGACAGCAAATATTGTTGTGTCAAGTGTTCAGTATGCTGCCTAGTCTACCTGCACAAGGTAGAGTGTATTCTTTGAATCAGCACAGGATGAGTACTCAGCAATTCAAGAATATCAAGTGACTCAGCATAAGAAAAACCAGTAAACCTGGTAAGTAGCATACAACACAAGACAGCCATGCTCCATTACAAGCATGATGGTTTCCCGAGTAGTCTACATCAATTGTACTATTCAACATGTGACGATCCAAAAATTTCTGACCAAATTTAAACTTAATCTATATATGTTTTCGACACGATAAGCAAAGTCTGTAATGTTGAATCTTAAATTTTGAAGTGTTTGCATTTATGCAATTAAACTTTGACCGATCTCGACGATTCACAAACCTTTAATGTAGATATAAATGATTATATATGTAAATAGTTATATATAATAAATTAAATATGTTACTGAACTATTATAAGATAACTTAATATAACCAGAACTTGTTATTTGAATATGTAGAGTATATTGACTATAAATAATTTTGAAAATGATTCTATGAATAAACGTATATTGTAATACATACATACATATATATATATATATATATATATATATATATATATATATATATATATATATATATATATATATATATATATATATATATATGTGTGTGTGTGTGTGTGTGTGTGTGTATGTATGTATATATATATATATAGTGTATAAATGTTAAATTTTATTATACAATTAATAAATCTTACATAATTAATAAATGGTAATATTAATATATAAAATATAATTGCAAGTTAATTCTAGATGTTATATTATTATTATATACATTATTATTTAATATCAGTACTATTAATATTACTACAAAGTATAATATAAAATTTATATATTTGATTTGTTATGTTATTGTTATTATTAATATTATAATTATCAATGTTAATATCATTATTATGATAACTAATAATAAAATTATAATTTTTGTTATTATGATTAATATTAGTATTATTATTAGATATTAACATCATAATTGTTATTAAAGGTTATTATTATTATTGTAAAAATAATACAATTTATTAATATTATCATCATAAACATTAATATATCTATTAAGTATCATTATTCTAAATATTTTATAAATAATAGCATTACTATTTTAAAAATTATTATAATAATTCTGTATTATTAGGTATTTATTATTTAATAGTAATTAATATTATATATAAAATTAAATTATATAAATCAAAAAATTCTATGTATTAATCTGTTACAGGCATCAATCAACTTTACAGCATTTTGTTTGCTATCTTTAAATTTGTTAAACATCCAATTCAAGCTACAATCTAGGACAAATTCTGTTAGAGATCGTAGTCTTTTTTTATATTTTTTCTTTGTACCTGATTCAACTTTCTGTCGGCTAATTTGATTTAAATCTAGCCAATCCTGTGGATAATTAGTACCATACGACTTCACATTTTCAATTACAAGTAATAAATACCCTTAACAACTCTTGTATAATTCAAATTAATCAGAGAAACCCCGAAAGAAGTCGATATACCCTGTTCTTATTACTTTTTCACACAAACTCAATTTCAAATGATTTTGCAAAATGTATTAATGCAAAGATGTTAGAAACCTTGTATTCAAACTATCTGGAATGTTTCAACTCTCAATTCTTTCTACTACTCAAGAATTTTTGAGTCAAACTTTAAAAGCAAAAAAAGTCAACAATTGTTCTTTGCTCAAATTCGAGTTCGTTTTTATGTTTTAGGTTCAATTAAGACTACAGATAGTTTCTAGAAGAGTTTTGCGAACTATTTCATGTAGGAAGTGTGGTCTAAAACAGCTTCAATTTTAAAATCAAGATTTGAGTTTGTATGTGTTCATCGTGAACTATTACATCACGTTCTTTTTAATTTTTTTTTTGTACCTTTCGATTCTAGTAATACAAAGTTCTGGTCTGATGTTAATTGTTTATAATTACTTGATGTAATCAAATCATTGTTATGATGTTTGGTAATTGATTCTGGTCGATTAGTTAATTTGTGAAGAAGAGAAGAAAATTGAATCAGGAAAGAACGAGTTATAAAATTTAAATATAGGATTTATAACAGAAAAATATAATGGAGCAGCTGGTTGTGTACATGTCAGTTTAACGAGATGTCTCGAGTTCGATCCTCACTTGGTGCATTCTTTTTATTAAAGGCTTTTAAAGTTAGTCTTTATTTATTATTATTATTATTATTATTATTATTATTATTATTATTATTATTATTATTATTATTATTATTATTATTATTGTTATTGTTATTATTGTTATTATTATTATTATTACTAAAATATGTATTAGTAACCATTTATTATCTATCATAATTAAAATTACAAATATGATTATTAATTATTGTTATTGTTATGTTAATATTAATATGATTATTATTATTATTATTATTATTATTATTATTATTATTATTATTATTATTATTATTATTATTATTATTATTATTATTATCATTTTAGTTATTATTATGTAATATCACTAAGTATTGTTAGTATTATTATTATTATCATGGATATATGTATGATTATCATTATTATTATGAATATGATTATTATTATTACTATTGTTATTACGAAAATAACACAAGCTATTATTATTATCATTAATATTAGTATTAATATCTCTTTTTATAAATAATAGAAGTGTTAATATTGATAAAGGTAATATTATTATCACGAATATTATTATGTAAATACTAAAATCGGTATCATGACTATCATTAACAAATTGTTACAAGTATTATTATTAATGTCACTATTATTATTATTACTATGATTCTTATTATAATTATTATTATAAGTAATGTTATTATTAATATTATCATTATAATCAAATACAACTTTTAATTAATATATTATTAAGTATATAAAAATATACTCATAAGTAATATTACATATAAATATGAATATATTATATTAACAATTTTTATATAAATATTCATATAAAAAAATTAGGTATTTTAATATATATATATATATATATATATATATATATATATATATATATATATATATATATATATATATATATAACTATATAAATAATAATCATTTTCAAATATATATACAAATTAAATAAATAATATATAAAGTTATAATATATGAAATTGTTCGATTACAATTATATGTATTAATGAATACACAAATGATATAGGTTCATGAATCCGAGGCCAACCCTGCATTGTTCAGTTGTTCAGTTTCGTCATATATATTTTTACTACAAAATATAGTATCGTGAGTTTCATTTGCTCCCTTTTTAAATGCTTTTGCAATATATATTTTTGGGACTGAGAATACATTTTATAAATGCTTTACGAAATAGACACAAGTAATCGAATCTACATTCTATGGTTGGATTTTCAAACCGAATATGCCCCTTTTTAGCTTGGTAGCCTAAGAATTGGTGTTTATGATAATTGCCACCAATTGACGCGAATCCTAAAGATAGATCTATCGGGCCCAACGAGCCCCATTCTAGTTACGGATGCTTTAGTACTTCGAATTTATCATGTCTGATGTGAGTCCTGGAATGATGGGGATATTCTATATGCATCTTGTTAAGGTCGGTTACCAGGTGTTAAATCCATATGAATGAATTTTAATTCGCGAGTTACGCGTGACAATATATGAAATCTTGTGGTCTATTAAAATGATGGAAATGAATGATTATGATAAACTAATGAACTCACCAACCTTTTAGTTGACACTTTAAAGCATGTTTATTCTCAGGTATTAAAGAAATCTTTCGCTGTGCATTTTCTCGTTTTAAAGACATTACTTGGAGTCGATCATCGCAATGGGACCAGATTTTGGTGACTTCATCCAGATGAATTAGGACTGGGTATGACATGTGGTATCAGAGCGGTGGTCTTAGCGAACCAGGTCTTGCATTAGTGTGTCTAACTGATAGTTGTTTAGATGCATTAGTGAGTCTGGACTTCGACCGTGTCTGCATGTTAAAAGTTTTGCTTATCATTTCGTGTCAAAAATTACCTGCTTGTCATTCTTAGTCTAGACATGTCCTACTACCTTTATTGCATAGATAGTGTATAGATAAATTCATATCTTAGTGTATCTATTACAGTAAACTTTGCCTGATATCTCCCGTAAATTTCTCCGTAATTTAAGGGATCCTGGTACTATATATATCTATGCATATTATGCATTGAGAATACCATCCAACTATCATTTGCTGTCACTAAACTTTTCATACCAAAAAATCTTTTCTGTGATCGCGTAAGATGGCCTCTACGAATCGACCAAGTTCCTCTGACTCCGAAGACAGCGTGACGGGAGCGCACCAACCGATCAACTACCGTGATTTCTTTAGAAAGTGGGGATGGGTTCGCGAAATACTTACCCTATGGAGAAATGAAGAAGGTACTCCATATCACGAGCCAAACTTACCCCCTAACATCGGAGTGCTCGATCCGCTTACCGGCGAACCTGTTCGCAATACCATTTTCACTCTTTTCGCATTGATTTTCTGCCTCAAAGGTCGAGTCGATGTCGTTAAAGATAGTATTCGTCCTCTACTCCCGAATTCTAATCAGATAGGATTATTAGAAGAAGTTAGAAGACTTCGAACTAAATATCAAGAATTGACAAACCTTACGGAAGAATGGGTAGAACTAATTCATAGACTCGAGCGTAAAGTAGAAACCTTGGAGGTGACGGTGTTCGATTTGGAAGCTAGGCTCGCATCTATTACGCAGGTACCACAAGCAGTACCAACACCAATAGCAACACCACCAACACCAGCATCATTTCCATCACCACAAGCTCCGTAAGCACCATAGACACCGAAGAGTACCGAGAATGATGAATTATGAAATATTAATTGATTACTTTCTGTTCACGATTAAAAGATATATGTATATATATTTATGTATATCTCGAGATCGTAATAAAAATTCTTTTCATATTAACTATGACGTGTCAATTTTTAACGGGTAGGTAATACCCGAGAAAGATAAAAGAAGCTTTAAAGGGCTTCTATCATAATTAATTCACATATGTTATCATTCACATCTTTCATCAACGATTTAACAATCGATATCTATAAATCCATGATTACAACTGAAGAAAATATATATGTAAGTATATTTTCATAAAGATTGTAATTAAAAATTCTTTTGTACAAACTGTTAATCGTGAAAATATTTTAACGGGTAGGTAATACCCTAGAAATATTTAGATTTCACATTAACAAGTTACACTGTACGTTCTTCCAATTTGATTCAACAGTCATTTACTATCCTATTTTCATCCACAGATATACGTATCCGTTCACCGCAGAATAAACATTTTCATTCAATTTCATATTTGGATTTTAACCTACCAGAATCCAACAAGTGGCATAATGAAGAAAACATTGGACAAAAATAAAATTTGTTAGAAACAAACAAATTAACTATGAGAAATTTTGTTAAGAATCCACCATAACTGTTCCTAGCTAACTATTCCTAGCTAACTGATTACATTTTAATTATCGCAATTTATATTCTCGCAATTTTATTTATCGTCATTTAATTTCTGTTATTTATTTTACGTACTTTAAATATCGGGACACATATACAAGGTTTTGACATATCATGTCGACGCATCTATATATATTATTTGGAATAACCATAGACACTCTATATGCAGTAATGCTTGAGTTAGCTATACAGGGTTGAGGTTAATTCTACAATAATATATATACTTTGAGTTGTGATCGAGTCTGAGACATGTATACAATGGGTCATGATACGTATTAATTAATTCGAATATTATATATGAATTATTGAATTACTAACTGTGGACTACCAACATTGGACAATTAAAAATGAATTAAAATATTGATTATAACATATGAAACTAAACAATTCTTCAAGTTTGCCACTTGATTTCATCTTAAACCTTATTTGTATCTTGACGATTTCAATCTGTGTTCAAACCTTTCACGGATTTGGAAAACACCTCAATCAAGAGGATGAACCAACCGCACTTCATCTACGGAAGAAAAGATTGATGCATATAGTTATGCACCTGAAAAACACTCAGAACCTGAGTAAACGTATAACACGTAGCTGTGCTAATTCCTTTAGCATTATTATTAACGAAAATAACTTTGCAACTCCTGTTCGAGATAGTCAATTTTGTCACAGCTCCAACAAATTAACTTCAACTTCATTCGGATTAACTTCATTATAACTTTGATATATAAACTTGCCTTTCGTCATCGTTAATGGGGAACCGTTTATAATCCATCACATTAGTAGTAAACTTACCAGTAACTTCATTGATCTTTGACTTTCTGAAAAATTATTATATTCATTGAAACCCTGTCATATACTCATCAGCGTTTTGTAACGATAATTGCCATACCAATTACCGAGAATCAGCAATCAGTATTTCGAATCTCGCAGCGTTTCTACATCAGCAGTTATATGTATACATATAACATTTACCTCTTAGAATTATGATCTTTCATTTTGAAATTCTGAAAAGCACCCAGTCTACGAATCAATACTCGAAATGTTGAAAAAACTCAAAGATTTTGATACTGAAAAATGAATTGAGCAAATCATGAAGGAGACTCTGAACAAATTACAAGGATTAAACTTGTATATAATGGATTCAGATGATTCTGTTTCTGATGAAATCTTTAGCGAATACCTTGCTCCTTAATCGCTCTAAATCATCGTGAATGAATTTCTTCATCACAATTTGATTCTAAAATTCTAAGGTATTATCGTATCTTTCATTACAAATATCTTCGATATTTCTGAAGATATTTTCATAAATATTCTCGTCCGAAATTATTTATCTTTTCGTGCTATCTATATTACATCATAAAGGAAACTACTTTAGTTTCTAAATTTCTTTAAAAATTCGAGTTTGAATTATGAATGAATTTATAGCAGTGTTGGAAATTGATGCATGAGTTAGTATAATATAATGACACTTGATCAACGTGATTATATTACAGTAAGTCATGCTGAGTTTCTAATGGAACATGATGATTCACAGATTATAACGTCATCATGTGCCATGTTACATAACTCTTTCATTCTGCTTAACTTCTGAATATATCAAGAAAGTATATTCTTGATAGTTCTATTCTCAGTGATTCAGGTAATTTGACAAATCAAATCGTGCGATTTCGTTCTTTCTTGTTTAGAACATTAAGTTCATTCGAAACTCCATACTTACGAATTCCGGACCATTACTCGCTTTACTAGAGGTCGGAAGGAGAATAAAAAGGTAAAGAGCTCCAAAATATAAGAGAAAATATAAAGCCCAATAGCAACTCGGAGGTTACAAATCGTGGACATCAATATGAATAGCAATATAAAGATACGGTAAAATTAAGAATAGTATCAACCCAAGGTAATAGTAAAATTAAACAGATTTTTCTGGTGGAAGATTGAAAAGAAGGATGACAGAAATGATAATTAGGAAAATATCAAGGATTAGAACTGGATTAAGCATTTTCACAATCTTTTAGATGTATGAACTAAGAAAGAAAGTATAGGAATAGTGAGAATAATGGAACGGAAGAGTTTAAATTTATAATGGAAATATCAGACAGAGTAATCGAGGCAGATCACCGTATTTAATTATAGAGATCTTAATTTCCTTACTAGCCGAAGAATCAAATCTTTTAGATTTCGAAGATTTTCTTTAAATCCCTTGAACTCTGGAAATCAATCCTATCTACGTCAAAAGTTAAATCTCTATCTCAATTTTTTTTTGTGACAGCTTCACTTGTACGCTTCACATAATCGAATCGTTTTATCTATATTAGTCAATAATGATAAAACTCTATTTATCAACTCATATTCTTCATGAAAATATATTATTTGTCAGTCATGACAATCCCAATCAAATTTCGAGAAGAAATTTCTTTAACGGGTAGGTACTGTGACGACCCGGAAATTTTCGACCAAATTTAAACTTAATCTTTATATGTTTCCGACACGATAAGCAAAGTCTGTAATGTTGAATCTTAAATTTTGAAGTGTTTGCATTTATGCAATTACCCTTTGACCGATCTCGATGATTCACGAACCTTTAATGTAGATATAAATGATTATATATGTAAATAGTTATATATAATAAATTAAATATGTTACTGAACTATTATAAGATAACTTAATATAACCAGAACTTGTTATTTGAATATGTAGAGTATATTGACTATAAATGATTTTAAAAATGATTCTATGAATAAACGTATATTGTAATACGTATATATATATATATATATATATATATATATATATATATATATATATATATATATATATATAGTGTATAAATGTTAAATTTTATTATACAATTAATAAATCTTACATAATTAATAAATGGTAATATTAATATATAAAATATAATTGCAAGTTAATTCTAGATGTTATATTATTATTATATACATTATTATTTAATATCAGTACTATTAATATTACTACAAAGTATAATATAAAATTTATACATTTGATTTGTTATGTTATTGTTATTATTAATATTATAATTATCAATGTTAATATCATTATTATGATAACTAATAATAAAATTATAATTTTTGTTATTATGATTAATATTAGTATTATTATTAGATATTAACATCACAATTGTTATTAAAGGTTATTATTATTATTATTGTAAAAATAATACAATTTATTAATATTATCATCATAAACATTACTATATCTATTAAGTATCATTATTCTAAATATTTTATAAATAACAGCATTACTACTTTAAAAATTATTATAATAATTCTGTATTATTAGGTATTTATTATTTAATAGTAATTAATATTATATATAAAATTAAATTATATAAATCAACAAATTCTATGTATTAATCTGTTACAGGCATCAATCAACTTTACAGCATTTTGTTTGCTATCTTTAAATTTGTTAAACGTCCAATTCAAGCTACAATCTAGGACAAATTCTGTTAGAGATCGTAGTCTTTTTTTTATTTTTTTTATTTTTTCTTTGTACCTGATTCAACTTTCTGTCAGATAATTTGATTTAAATCCAACCAATCCAGTGGATAACTAGTACCATACGACTTCACATTTTCATTTACAAGTAATAAATACCCTTAACAACTCTTGTATAATTCAAATTAATCAGAGAAACCCAGAAAGAAGTCGATATACCCTGTTCTTATTACTTTTTCACACAAACTCAATTTCAAATGATTTTGCAAAATGTATTAATGCAGAGATGTTAGAAACCTTGTATTCAAACTATCTGGAATGTTTCAACTCTCAATTCTTTCTACCACTCAAGAATTTTTTAGTCAAACTTTAAAAGCAAAAAAAGTCAATAATTGTTCTTTGCTCAAATTCGAGTTCGTTTTTATGTTTAAGGTTCAATTAAGACTACAGATAGTTTCTAGAAGAGTTTTGTGAACTATTTCATGTAGGAAGTGTGGTCTAAAACATCTTCAATTTTAAAATCAAGATTTGAGTTTGTATGTGTTCATCGTGAACTATTACAGCACATTCTTTTTAATTTTTTTTTTTTACCTTTCGATTCTAGTAATACAAAGTTCTGGTCTGATGTTAATTGTTTATAATTACTTGATGTAACCAAATCATTGTTATGATGTTTGGTAATTGATTCTGGTCGATTAGTTAATTTGTGAAGAAGAGAAGAAAATTGAATCAGGAAAGAACGAGTTATAAAATTTAAATATAGGATTTATAATAGAAAAATAAAATGGAGCAGCTGGTTGTGTACATGTTGGTTTAACGAGAGGTCTCGGTTTCGATCCTCACTTGGAGCATTCTTTTTATTAAAGGCTTTTAAAGGTAGTCCTTATTTATTATATTTATCATTATGTTTATTATTATTATTATTACTAGTTATTATTATGATCATAATAGTTATTATTATTATTATTATTATTATTATTATTATTATTATTATTATTATTATTATTATTGTATTATTATTATTGTTATTGTTATTATTGTTATTATTATTATTATTACTAAAATATGTATTAGTAACCATTTATTATCTATCATAATTAAAATTACAAATATAATTATTAATTATTGTTATTGTTATGTTAATATTAATATTATGATTGTTATTATTATTATCATTTTAGTTATTATTATGTAATATCACTAAGTATTATTAGTATTATTATTATTATCATGGATATAAGTATGATTATCATTATTATTATGAATATGATTATTATTATTACTATTGTTATTACAAAAATAACACAAGCTATTATTATTATCATTAATATTAGTATTAATATCTCTTTTTATAAATAATAGAAGTGTTAATATTGATAAAAGTAATATTATTATCACGAATATTATTATGTAAATACTAAAATCGGTATCATGACTATCATTAACAGAAAAATCAATATTATTACAAGTATTATTATTAATGTCACTATTATTATTATTACTATGATTCTTATTATAATTATTATTATAAGTAATGTTATTATTAATATTATCATTATAATTAAATACTACTTTTAATTAATATATTATTAAGTATATAAAAATATACTCATAAGTAATATTACATATAAATATGAATATTGATGTGTTCTAGAGGGTGTGTATGAAACGGCTATTAGTTTTATATTTATTTACTACAGGAAATCACCTAAATTAAACTAAAACACAAAAGGCAAGTATACCTATCGTGTAATAATATAGCTAAGGTAAAGTCCGGGAGGTCGATCCGTGGACACTATTATTGGGTGTCTTACTAGGTCAAATTAGTTAATTAAGTAGTTAAACTAGATTTAATAATATATAGTAATTATAGGTAACTTTGGGGGGATTTACCGTTTAATGACCGGTTTGTCGATTTTGAGACTTATATCACAGTTAAAACCTAATGCAAAATATTAAATATAAATATAACTTATTTTAAAGAGTAAAGTAAATGACAACAAATAAAAGTGCAATAATTAAAAATATAAATAAAACGTAAAAATAAAAGTGCGATAATTTAAAGTACGATAAATAAAATGACGATAAATGAAAGTACGATGAGATATAAAATAAAGGAATTATGCTTATTTAAACTTCCGTAATCATGATGTTTGACGTTTTGATTTTAATTTATTACCATGGGTTAATTGTCTTTTGTCCTGGATTATTCGATATGTCTATCTGGTTTTTGTCCATAACAGTCCATCGGCCATAATTATAAAGTGCGAGTATCCTCGTCAAATTACCCTTATACCCGAAGTCAAATATTCCAACTAATTGAGGACTTAAACTGTAACAAGGTTTTAATACTTTGTTAATAATTACACCAATTTTCCTTGTATGTAATCCACCCCTGTTTTAATGAGTCCATTGACTGTTAATCCATCCCCGTGTCCGGTCAAATGAACAATTATTAGTACTTATAAATATCTCGCCCATCGTATCCGATCGAGTGTATGTGGTTATTTATAGATACGTCAAATTGTAAATATTTATATTAAATTAACGAACTATCATTTAGTTAAACAAATATAAAGTCCATTAATAGCCTATAGTCTAATTTCCATAAGTGTCGGTCTTTAGTTCAAACCCCAATTATGGTCCAAAGCCCAATTACCCAATCTTAATATTTAGCCCAACATCACGATTACTTCGACTTAAATAAGCATAATAATAACTTAGTTACGAGACATTAATTTAAAAAGGAAGAACATAACTTACAATAATTATTTATAGCGTAGCGTTACACGGACAGAGTTTCGATTTAAAACCCGTAAAACATTCTTACAATAACCCAATTATTATTAAACTTAAATTAAAATTATAATTATAATATATATATATATATATATATATATATATATATATATATATATATATATATATGTATATAAATATCTTATATGATATGAGAAAGGAAAAGAAAAAGGTGTAGTTTCTTCATTACTCCGTGCCTTGCTTTTATAGGCAAATGATTGATACTGTTGTAGGTGGAATGTTAACTGGCTACCATTCAAAGTTGAATCAATAATATCTCGTTGCGAATTATTGATTTGAAATTTTCACTTATGACCCTTTAACTATGCTCAATTAACAACTTTTTATTATTTATTATTATTCTTATTATGAATTATTTAAATATTATATTACATTCTTGTGCATAGTTGACTTGTACTTTCAGCTCCGTTGCGTCGAGCGTTGAAAGTTGGTTCATGTCTCGGTTCCGGATTTTCGAACGCATTTTCGTATAATTTAATATCTTGTACTTTGCGTTTTGCGACTTGTACTCTTGTCATTTTTAGACGTTTCTCATCAATAATTTGAACCACTTGGATTGTATCTTGTACATTTGAGCTTTTTGGTCATTTGCGTCTTCAAATCTTCGTTTTCGCCTTTTGTCTTCGTACTTATTTATTTAAACGAATATTACTTGAAAATAGAACAATTGCAACTAAAAACTCTACATATTGGAAAGATATTGCGCCTGAATATATGTTCATTTGTAGCACTATCAAATATCCCCACACTTGAACGTTGCTTGTTCTCAAGCAATATGGAACTTGAAATAAAATCACACTAGAATCACTTCTTTATTCTTCACACTTTATACATAAGTGATTTCTATACGGCAGTATAAACAATGATAGTAACGATGTAGTTTACAGTCCCACATGACTTATAAAAATTTAGATCCTTTAAGAAAATTGGATCTTTATGAAAACATTTGATCTTTTGAAAATTCAATCTAGCTTTTACCCTAGATAAGTTTTCTGATTTGACCCACCATCGGTGTTGCAAAATATATATGTGGATCAATATTTTGGCTAAAAACTTTTAGGTTCGTGTAATCCACTGCTATCCCTGTATCGGAAAGCACACATCCAGTTTACTTGTTCCGTATATTACCTTTCGGCAAACTACCGTCCGGTTGTAAAGGAAAGCGATGAACAAGAAACTGTTAAGGCAATGTCTAATGACATGTAGATGTTCATGGTCTAAAACGTGTCGGATGCAGTTACTATCCTTTGTAGGAGCAATAGTAAAGATCACCCTATAATTTTTCGGTCTGGCACAAGGTCCTGTCTTCAACCATGCTATGCAACCACCGTTCTTACGGTTAACACCCGATTTGGTTCAGGTGACCTAATGAATTCTGATGAATTCTCAAGATTTTACGCTCAATGGTAATGAACGCATTGAAAATAGGTTTTCAGAAAACAAATCGGTTTTAATTTGATCAAAATATTTTCTCGTTCAAGCTCGAGTTTAGATATCATCGAATTCCATGAGTTTGTAATTCTCAATCTTTAAGGTCAATCTCAAGGATTGAGTAATATCAGGCTTAAAAGCTGATTTTTAATTTTTAAGGAGATTATCCTTTCTGGGGGACTGATTCATTAGTCTTATTAAGCTAATTTGCACGGTGCCCTCCCCATTTTATGAGACAGATCCTCTCATGGTTAGGATAAGTCTGACCACTTGGCGACCCTATTTGATGCTGAGGTCCGTGGATTTCCTGCTGATTCTAGAGATGACTTTTCTAGATTTTTCGTCAACCTACAGCTGGTCTGGACGACAACTTCCTGACCTAAATCAAGAAGTGCGTATCTTTTTCAGAAGACTTTACTTCCTTTTAATGATGGAATTGATTCATTGTGTAGATCCATCTTTCTTTTAAATGTATTACAATAAATCGGGTAAAACTGATTAGTATCGTCCAAAACAAAAGTACCTGCAATAATCTTGTACAAAAATATGTGATAAATGTTTTAAAGAACTTGGTAAATTCTTCCCACACTTAGATTTTATTTATTCTTTCTTTGCCTTTTTATTCTCCTCTATTCCATTTTAAATGAATTCAAGTATTTTGGGTTGTTTCTCAATTTATGTCCTTTCTGAGGTAACAATAATTTCGGTATTAACACCTAGTTTTATCGTTCATAAATATGTATAAACATGATTTTGAATTCATTTAGTTGAAATTTTTTTAAATTTTCCAAAAATTTGGCAATTAAGTGTATAAATTAAATGTTTAAACCGAAAGAATTTAATCCCTTCCCACACTTAAGATCTTGCAATGCCCTCATTTGCAAGAAATCAGAAAAAATTTTATTTTCATGAGGGTGATTAGTGTAGAAAAATGATTAAAAATACCGAGTTTGCAAATATATTGTTGTTATTTCACATTTGATATTTTGCGTCATGTCGTCAAAATTAGTACCTTTTTCTGAACTTAATGACAGTCTTTGAAAGTGCGTTGTTTTACCCTGTTTTGTACATGACATAAAATACAAACATATATATATATATATATATATATATATATATATATATATATATATATATATATATATATATATATATATATATATATTTTGAAGTTTAGTACATAACCCCACGTTCAAAAATTTATAAAATCTAATATTTTTTTTGCATACTTTAGATCAATAAAAATAATGATAACAAAATTTGTCGCCCCGCCCTCGGGTAAAGCAATATCGGTTCAACGACCTAGTCTTCAACTCACGACGAATTTTAGGTATCAAATTTTTAACTTAATGAAATAAAGTACATTTTTGTTTTTAAATTCATACAAAACTTAAATTTAAAAAGCATATTAATTTCATATAAAATCTAAAAAACAAAAATTCAGAATGGGGGGTGAAAACTAGTTCTTTAGTGTCTGCTAGTGGAAAAGACCAATCGGATTCCATTCTCGGAACTACACGAGAACAGAACAACTAACTCTAGACAACATTTTCTTTTTAGAACATCTGAATCTCCCCACACTTAGGTAGCTGTGGTGTCGAAATTGTGATTAACTTCATCGTCAATTTCTCTTAGAACATAATCAACTTGCATATCTGCGACTTTTGCTTTAAGCCATTGGTCGGATTCTTGTGTAATATCCACAAATTCAACTAGTTTTGCCTTTTCTTTAGGCGATATATTGGATGCTAATCTGTTACATAACTTAAAGTTCCCCTTGGTTCTGGCATCGCGAATCCGTTTAATAAGTTTCTTCATTGAACTATTAATAACGGGGTCGTTTAATTTCGTATCAACAACGGGGTTCTTTGTTATCAGGTCATCATTAGATGTTACTCCATCTTCCCCACACTTAGGCGTTTTATTATTGTTAAGCACTACCGTTGGAGTTGGTAAAACAATATGGTTCTTATAAATCGTTTTTGTTGATTCAACGATTTTGGTTGGTGGAGATTTAGCCTTTCGACTCACAAAGGTGATCGATTTTTCATCAATACTAAGTGTCATTCTACCCTCTCTTACATCAAATAACGCCCCGGTGGACGCTAAGAATGGTCAACCTAAAATTAGAGAAATGTTTGGGTCCTCTTCTATGTCAATGACAATAAATTCGACTAGAAAGGTTAAATTACCCACTTGAACGGGTAGGTTGTCAGCAATTCCAACTGGGTGCCTAATAGTTTGATCAAAGAGTCGGACACTCATCTATGTTGGACTTAACTCACCTACTTCTAATCTCTTATATAATGAAAGAGGCATAACACTCACACTCGCACCTAAACCTGCTAGTGCATCATACATGATACAATCACTAAGTAGACAAGGAACAATAAATTCACCCGGATCACCCACCCTGGGTGGAGGTTTTGGTGGAACTGTCTTTACCGGGTTTACTTTTATGATTTTTGTTTCTTGCACTTTTTTATTCTTCTTCTTCTTTCCAGAGGTGTCACAAACTTTATTACCTATCACTTGCTCATACTCAACTCCTTTTCTTGGAAACGGGATGGGTGTTCTGTATGGTGCCACCACTGGCTTTACATATTCGGGTAGTGATGGTGGCGTTGTAACTTCTTCATTGTTACTCACATCTAAAACCTTCCCATCTTCTGATGCTGGTTTTTCAGAATTCGTTGATACCATATTAACATTCTCATTCCGAGGATTTACTTCAGTATCACTCGGTAGCTTTCCTTGTTCCCTCTCACTCATCATGCTAGCAAGAGTACCTACGTGTTTTTCTAGATTCAAAATGGAAGCTTGTTGAGTTCTTAGTGACTGATCAAACCTCTCATTTGTTTGGGTTTGAGATGTTATAAATTTTTGTTTGAGATTCCATTAGCTTTGCCATCATTTCTTCTAGATTTGGCTTTTTCTCTTCGGTTTGTTGTGGTGGTTTATACAAGCCAGGTCTTTGTTGATTGAAAGTGTTGTTTTGAGTTGGTTGGTTATTCAGACCTTGTTGGTTGTACGAGTTATTGTTGGGTCGATTTGGATTGTAAAGAATGTTTTGATTTCGATTGAAGTTTGGCCTTGGCGGTTGATAATTATTTCCCGGCCTTTGGTTCATGTAGGAAACATTCTCACGTTGTTCCATCATTTGTTCATTGTGACAATCTTTCGTTAAGTGTGGTCCACCGCATTGCTCACAACTGATTCGTATTGCTTGAATATCTTTAGTCATCTTTTCCATTCGTCTCTCGAAAGCATCTATTTTTGTGAAAAGGGAATCAAAGTCATGGCTAGAATCGGCTCTAGCCGCTTTAGATGAACGAAAGATATCTTTTTCCTGGTACCACTCATGCGAGTGGGAGGCTGTGTTATCAATAATTTTGTGAGCTTCGGTTGCGGTTTTCTTCATAATGGAACCACCAGCTGCTATGTCGATGTCTTTTCGTGTAGTGATGTCGCATCCTTGATAGAATATTTGTACTATTTGATAAGTATCTAAACCGTGTTGAGGACATCTTCTCAACAATTTTCCAAATCTTGTCCACTCCTCATATAATGTTTCATTTGGCTTTTGCTCGAACGTAACAATTTCTCCTTGAAGTCTCACGGCTTTAGATGCCGGAAAGAATTGTTTAAGAAATTTCTCAACTAAAACATCCCATGTGTCAATCGCCCCTTCAGGTAACGATTCTAACCAATCTTTGGCTTCTCCCTTTAAAGTCCAGGGAAACAACATGAGATAGATCCGTTCATTCTCAACTTCTCTGATTTTGAATAGAGTACAAATCCTATTAAAGGTTCGAAGATGTTCATTTGGATCTTCTTTTGGCGTACCACTATATTGGCATTGATTAGTTACCATGTGTAAGATTTGTCCTTTGATTTCATAATCTGGCGCATTAATGTCTGGCTTAATAATGGCGTGACCTTGGCCAATGCGTGTGGCTCTCATTCGGTCTTCCATACTTAGAAGTTTCGTTACTTCCATAATTGAATTTGTTGAATCTGAATCACTAAGGGATTCTGTTTTAATGGTTTCTTTCTCGACAATCTCTGGATGAATGATTAGTGGTTCAGGATCTCTGAATTGTCCCTGAATATCCTCCGGATTCTCAATTGTGAGGTCGGGTTCAAAAAATGGATTATCGGAAATTTGAATTGGAGTACTTGGTCGACTGGATGACGATTCTAAAGAAAAATCACCGGCGACAATATTGGCTAGATGTCTTGATCGAGTTACAGGTGGTGAACGTATGAAAGGTGGTGAACGTTTTGCTCGGTGCATTCACTGAATATCCTATTAGTTATAAAAATAAAAATTATATTAGTTATCAAATTAATAGACTTTTCTGATTTTGCCCACGTTTCGAATAGCCAATAGATGCAGCAGGTAGCCATGACCCTTTAAATTGGAAGCCCACAACTCGCCACTAACAAATCCAACTATTACTACGAACCAGAAAATTTTGGATGTATATCAATTTAACCACTTAAAACAATTTTTCGTCGAAATTTTGAAATAAAAATCTATGTCCTAAAAACTAGAGCGTCGAGAAATAAGAAAGAAAAAGAGTGTGTCGAAAAATGTCGAAAAATAAAAGGTCGAAAAATAAGAAAATTGTAGCGCGTCGAAAATTAAAAAGGGATTCTAAACGAAAAACGGGAATTACTTAAAAGGATACTAAAATGTTAACACGGCGTCGCAAAATTTTAAGGCACCTAAATCTTAGTCTAAAGAAAAAGCACTTAAGGGATTTTACGGCAAAGCCTAAAAATCTAAAAATATAAAAATAACTATGGCAAAACTAAACTTAATACTAAAAGTTGTGACTAGAGTCTAAAAATCTAAATTTAATAAAACTTAAATTTTTTTTTTTAATTTTATAGACAAAATCTTAAAAATATAATTTTTTTAAATAAATTTTTTTAAATTTCTTTTACGAAATTAATATTTTTTTTTAAATTATTATTTTTTATGTTTTAATTTTTTTTAAATATTTTTTTATTTTATTTTTATTTTTAAAAAAACGAGATTTTTTTTATTATTATTTTTAAAATTTGTTTTTTTAACTTAAAAAAATAGAAAAGCAAAAACTACTTAATTGTTTTTTTTTTAAATTCATTTACTATTCATTGAATAGTAAATGAAACGAAATTAATTAATTTTACTATTCACATGAAAGCGACATGATAGAAATTATTAATTATAAGTTACATAATATATCCCTGAAGTATTTAATAAATACGACTTTTTAAAACTTTACAATTCAAATTTGATTCAAAATTATTATTATATTATTATATTTTATTTCAATATTATTATATTTATTAAATTATTATATTTAAATTAATATATCTTTAATCAGTCAAAAACTAAAAAAAAAACTTAAATACCCCGTGAAGACACAAAAAGTGTCCCCGGCAGCAGCGCAAAAAACTTGATGTGTTCTAGAGGGTGTGTATGAAACGGCTATCAGTTTTATAATTATTTACTACAGGAAATCTGTAACGACCCGGATTTTTCCGATCGTTTTATACATATGAGATTAATATTTACATTAATTAAACATTACCAACATGATAAGTAATCCAAATTGTTGAGTCTTGTGTTTTTGAAAAGAGTTTTACACAACGTTTGACTGTCCAATTTGACCGATGATATCACGAACTATATAACATACGATAATTATACGATTATGTACATATACGTATTTATACATATTTAACATGACCTAAGGATGGTTTAACATATCATTGTGTACTAATAACAATGAGTTATAAGTATACTTTGAGACTACTAACTAAAGTTTTCAAAACGGTAACTATACGTAATGTTCTTTGATATATATACCTATAACCTATAATGCTTATACAAGTATCGTATAAATACGTATTTAATTACTTTTAAATGGCTTAAATACATAAAACAATATAATTATATTCACAAAAGATAGTTATATTTGAATTCTCGTTCCATTTCCTCAAGATTTTTACACGTATACCTAGGGTATATGTAACCGTATTGTACACAACTTCTAGATGTATTTACTATTGGTATATACACCTTTAATCATTCATTCTTAGCAGCCATCTTAGAGTCAAAAACATGTGGAACCATTATTTATCAACTTGTATGACTAATGAGCTAAAAAACAAACTTAAGGATTTGTTTTTCTATATAACAAGTAAATTCGTTTTTATGATTTCACCCCATTTTTCCATTCCATTTTCTCATACTTACACTCCAAATTCTCTCTCAAAATACTCCTAACGTCATACTTGATCATCTCCAAGCATTTTCACCATCTTTTAGCTTCATAATCAAGGTAAAACTATGTTTAAACTTTGATTCAATTCATGTAAGTTATTTATCTTAAATCAAGATATAAACTTACTTACAACCTTTGTTTCTTTTCATGATTTCACTTCTTAATCTTCCAAGTCATCAAGAACAAGTTCATATCTTGTTTATTCAGTAACTTTCTTCATCATACTTGAGGTATAACCTTGGTTCATCATCTTGTTCAATTCATATATGACTATCTTACTACGAATATATATAACAACAAGAACATAGTTTGAATGATTTCAAACTTGTTCGCAAACTAAATAGATCCTTCAAACTTGACTTTTAAAACACTTCAAGATATGTAATATATCATAGTGATATGCTAACTTAACAAGATACAACTTGATTTTACAAAGAACACCTTAAAACTGAATCTACATCGTTGGAGTGCAACCTGGGGCTGTTTTGGGTTGGATAATTAAAAACCATCTTAAACTTTGAATCGGAAGTTTATATTCTGGAAAAATGATATTTCTTATGAATATGTTAACATATAAAAATCTCATGGTGTAACTCAAAGTGTAAGTATTTTTGTAAAAATGATCATCTAGGTGTTGTTTTTATAACGAAAATGATCACTTTCATAAGATTCACCAAAGTTTGACCTATAACCTGTGATTTCGAATGTAAACTAAGGTATTTACAGTTCATATTCATAAATAATGACTCGATCCAAAGAAGTGGCAAGTTGAACCAATAAAAACGGAGTTATATTGAAGAAACTACAGCTAAAACAAAATTGGGTATCCAAAGCTAGTTTAGCTACGAAATTAATTGGAGTAAAACTAAACTAATCATATCTGTGCTAATTAATATGATATTTTATATATATTTACTTATGATTTGATTTTATATATTTCAGGACCACCCGTAAACAACACAAGAAGATTAATTATAAGACCTCATGATTGTACGCAACACGTCATTTGACAACACGGTACTTTATGTACGCAACACGTCATTTGACAACATGGTATCATGGGTCGAGATTAATTCTGATCAATACGAATACGATGGGGTTTTTATTTATTTTATTGAGAAACTAATTGTGGACCACTAACATCGAACTGCTAACTACGGACTAATAGATATTAAAAGTATTATAAGTATATATGTAACGATTATTTGAAAAGAAAATATGTTAATATATTATATATATGGTTAGGTTCGTGATATCTATCGGAGACCAAGAAGTATATCTTCAAGACAAAAGTGAGTATATAGTCCCACTTTTAAACTCTAAATATATTCGGGATGAGAATACATGCATTTTATGATTTACGTTATGGACACAAGTGATTAAAAATATATATTCTACGTTGAGTTGTACCACTGGCATACTTCCCTGTAACTTGGTAACTACTATTTACATGCGGTATTGTAAACGCGAATCCTGTTGATAGATCTATCGGGCCTGACAACCCCAACCGGACTGGACGACCAGTATTCAACGGTTGCACAGTACTTCGTTTCGGTGACTACACTTGGTACGGTGTAGTGAGATTTCATAATAAAGGGAATATGCGACGTTGATTAAATGTTAAGTATGGTTATCAAGTGCTCAACCACTTAGAATATTTTTATTAAAACGTTTATGTATATTAAATCTTGTGGTCTATATTTATAACGCTGCTAGCATTAAACCTATATCTCACCAACTTTATGTTGACGTTTTAAGCATGTTTATTCTCAGGTGATAATTAAAAGCTTCCGCTGCATTATACCGAATTTAAGCAGGATTTGGAGTATGCATATTTGTGTCAAAAATAAAACTGCATATCGGAAGATTTGTAATGTGAAATATGTAGGAAATCGTATTGTTATTATCAAATGTAAAGTTTGTAAAACTAAGATTATCACTAAACGATAATCATTATTATGCTGTTTGAACCTTTGATTATAATAAAGGTTATGGTTTGTATTATAAAAACGTATGCAGATTTTGAAAAATGTCACATATAGAGGTCAATACCTCGCGATGACACCAATGAGTACGTGACGTTTATATTCGATATGAACGGGATGCTTCAGGTGGTATCAGAACGTTGGTCTTAGAGAACCAGAAATTTTGCATTAGTGTGTCTTATCGAGTTTGTTAGGATGCATTAGTGAGTCTGGACTTTGACCGTGTTTGATTTCGAAAACTATTGCTTATCCTTGTTGGTTAAAAATTAATATGTAAATATTATGTGGTACTAACGTGCTAGTTGTTATGTGATAGATGTCTGGCTTAGAACTTGTTATCACATTCAGCGACTCCGAACCAGAATCCTCAGATAGTGTTCAAGTCATTAACCTATCCGATGATGAAAACGACACCTTTGGGGAAGACTCACAATTTCCGGATGAATCAATTGAAGAGGAACCGGAAAGTGATCCTGAGGAGGAAGAAATACAGGAAATTACGAAAGACAAGTTTGAACGAGGAAAGAAACGAAAGGCTACTGAATTGGAAAATCAAAATCCCGAGTTTAGTGAGGATGTTGTGGCACCAACTCCACCAGACACTTCCACCCCTATTCCCGCTATTCCTATTAGTTCTATCCCGACATCCAGTTCTTCGGTCCCTCAGCCAAAACGTAGGGAGACATCCAGGATAACCTTTAAGCGATTTCTTTGAACACAAACATTTTGGGATTTAGGCTAAATGATGCGCTGTTATTTTAAACCATGGAATCATATAACGTTTTGTATAATATTACTAGTATGGCTTGCTTGATGTTTGATGTAAGATAAGCATATGTAAAATAGTGAAGTATGAAATGCAATAATTTTCCATGGTTGAGTATTATTTGGATGGTAGTAATTGATTTCCGTACTAAGCTATTAAGTATGAACTTTAACGAGTAGGTACTACCCTAGATATAATTATAAAACGCTAATAATAAAAAAGGCTTTTATAATAATAACTGGTTCATATTATTAATAAGCTACGATGTACTGTAAATACACACTACATATATAATATTCCATGTGAATAATTTTTTTTTCCATTCTTATTGAAGAATTTGGCGCGATTGAACCGAATGACGGAACAAGAAATCGAGGAACTCATCAATCAGCGAGTGAACGATAGAATGTTATGGGTCGAGGCTGCAAGAGGTGCTGCAGTTAACCCAAATCCTCGTGTGGGATGCACCTACAAAACTTTTCAAGGTTGCAAGCCCTCATCATTCAGTGGAACAGAAGGACCGGTCGGTTTAACCCGGTGGATCGAAAAGATTGAGTCTGTGTTTAAAATAAGTGGTTGTATTGAGAAGGACATGACCAAGTATGCATCGTGCACCCTACAAGATAGTGCACTCACGTGGTGGAAAAACTATGTGAAGGCCGTAGGAGGAGATATAGCTTATGATACTCCATGGGAAGAATTCAAAACAATGCTAATCAACGAGTATTATCCAAGGAACGAGGTTAGGAAGTTGGAAACTGAATTACGAAGCCTGAAAGTTGTTGGTACTGAACTCACCTACTACAATCAGTGATTCATGGAATTAGCTTTGCTATTTCCCGAATTGGTACTAACTGAAGAACGGAAGATTGAACTGTACAAAGATGGTTTGCCTAAAAATGTCAAGGCAAATGTTACAGCATCGAAACCCAAGACTATTCATGAAGCCATCACTATGGCAAACGAGTTGATGGACCAGATTATTCTGGATAAGAACACCGATGTCAAGACATCGGGAAACAAAATAAAGTGGGAAAGTAATCATCAACAATCCAACAAGAAACAAGAAACTACGCAAGGTGCGGGTAGCGGTTCGAGCTCAGGTTACAAGGGACGAAATCCTTTATGTAACAGATGCCACAAACATCACTCTGGTTATTGTAATGTGGTGTGCAACAATTGTAATCGAAGGGGTCATCTTACTGAAGATTGTAGGGTTCCCGTTACAATTACAAATGACACCAAGACTCCTGCCACCAATGCAAATAGAACTGCCTTGGCTACTGTTACTTGTTATGGGTGTGGGAAACAGGGTCATTATAAGAGCCAGTGCTCGAATCCAGAGAAGAATAACGGACCTGCACGTGGAAGAGCATTTATTATTAATGCTAGAGAGGCGCGTGAAGACCCGGAGCTTGTTACGGGTATGTTTACCATTAATAACTTATCAGCATCTATTATATTTGATACTGGTGCCGATAGAAGTTATATGTGTAGAGACTTTTATGCTAAATTGAATTGTTCATCATTACCTCTAGATGCTAAGTACATGATTGAGTTAGCTAATGGTAAACAAATTAAAGCCGATAAAATTTGCCGTGATTGTAAAATAAATTTAGCCGGAGAAACGTTTAAAATTGATTTGATATCCGTAGAATTAGAAAGTTTTGATGTAATAGTCGGCATGGACTAGATGTCCAAAATAGGAGCTGAAGTTGTGTGTGCCAAGAAGGCAATTCGCATTCCTCGTAAGGATAAAACGCCGGTAATGATTTATGGAGAGAAGGGTAACTCAAAGCTAAAACTCATTAGCTGTTTGAAAGCCCAAAAGTGCTTAAAGAAAGGGTGCTATGCAATCTTAGCACATGTTAATAAAGTCGAAACGAAGGAAAAAGAGAAGAGCATCAACGACGTGCCTGTGGCAAGAGATTTTCCCGAAGTCTTTTCGGAAGAGTTGCGGGATTACCTCCATTTAGATCTGTAGAATTTCAAATAGATCTAGTACCAGGAGCTGCACCAGTGGCTCGTGCTCCATACAGACTTGCACCATCTGAGATGAAAGAGTTACAAATCTAGCTACAAGAATTACTGGACCGTGGTTTCATTCAACCAAGCACTTCACCGTGGGGAGCTCCGATTTTATTCGTCAAGAAGAAAGATGGATCCTTCCGAATGTGTATAGATTATCATGAATTAAATAAGTTAACTATCAAGAATCAGTATCCACTACCGAGAATTGACGACTTATTTGATCAACTGCAAGGATCATGTGTTTATTCGAAAATCGACCTAAGATCGGGCTATCATCAACTACGCGTCAAAGAAGAAGATATTCCGAAAACTGCTTTTCGGACACGCTACGGTCATTACGAATTTTTGGTCATGCCGTTTGGATTGACGAATGCGCCAGCTATATTCATGGACCTCATGAATCGAGTTTGTAGTCCGTATTTAGATAAGTTTGTTATCGTTTTCATTGACGATATTCTCATCTATTCTAAAAATGAGCAAGAGCATGAGCAGCATTTAAGGTTGGTATTAGAATTGTTAAGAAAAGAACAGTTATATGCCAAATTTTCTAAATGTGCTTTTTGGTTGAAAGAAGTGCAATTTCTTGGCCACGTTGTTAGTAGCAAAGGAATTCAGGTTGATCCAGCTAAAATTGAGGCAATTGAAAAATGGGAGACTCCTAATACACCAACGCAGATACGTCAATTTTTGGGCCTAGTCGGTTATTATAGAAGGTTTATTCAAGATTTTTCCCGAATAGCTAAACCATTGACAGCGTTAACACAAAAAGGGAAGAAGTACGAATGGACCTCTGAGCAGGAGAGTGCATTTCAATTACTGGAGAAGAAGTTGACTACGGCGCCTATTTTATCGTTACCTGAAGGGAACGATGATTTTGAGATATATTGTGACGCTTCGCGACAAGGTTTCGGTTGCGTCCTTATGCAACGAAAGAAAGTTATTGCGTACGCATCCCGACAATTGAAGATTTACGAGCAAAATTATACGACGCATGATCTAGAACTGGGAGCAGTAGTGTTTGCATTGAAGATATGGAGACACTACTTATATGGGGTTAAATGCACTGTGTTTACCGATCATAAAAGCCTTCAACATATTTTCGATCAGAAACAGCTGAACATGAGACAACGTAGATGGGTCGAGCTGATAAATGACTATGATTGTGAGATTCGTTATCATCCCGGGAAAGTGAATGTAGTGGCCGACGCTCTAAGCAGAAAGGAACGAGAGCCAATTCGAGTACGAGCAATGAACATAAAAATTCGCATAAATCTCAACTCACAAATCAAAGAGGCTCAACGAGAAGCTCTTACTAAAGAAAACATAGGAAATGAAATAATGAAGAAGTATGAGAAGCAACTCGTTATACGGGAAGATGGAATTCGATATTTTGCAAAACGTATTTGGGTACCAAAGTTGGGTGGATTAAGGAAGTTGATATTGAACGAGGCACATAAGACAAGATACTCGATACATCCTGGAGTTGGAAAGATGTATCAAGATCTTAAGACTCATTATTGGTGGCCTAATTTAAAGTTAGACGTTGCAACATATGTCGGGGAATGTTTAACTTGTTCCAAAGTCAAAGCAGAACACCAGAAGCCGTCAGGGTTACTTCAACAACCAGAAATCCCAGAATGGAAGTGAGACAGTATTACCATGGATTTTATCACGAAGCTACCCAAGACTGCATGGGGTTATGACACCATTTGGGTAATAGTTGATTGTCTCACCAAATCTGCACATTTCTTGCCTATAAAAGAAACAGATAGAATGGAGAAACTATTACGATTATACATAAAGGAAATTGTTTCAAGGCATGGAATACCTATTTCCATTATATCCGATCGTGATAGTAGATTTACATCAAAGTTCTGGCAATCACTACAGGAGGCCCTGGGAACTCGTTTGGATATGAGAACCGCATATCATCCGCAAACTGACGGGCAGAGTGAAAGAACAATTCAGACTCTTGAAGACATGCTCAGGGCATGTGTGATCGATTTTGGAAACGGATGGGATAAATATCTACCATTAGCAGAATTCTTGTATAATAATAGTTATCATGTGAGCATTAAAGCTGCACTATTCGAAGCACTGTATGGAAGGAAGTGTAGATCCCCTATCTGTTGGAATAAAGTAGGAGATCGACGATTAACTGGTCCCGAGATCATACACGAAACTACTGAGAAGATAGTACAAATCAAGGAGAGATTGAAAATAGCCCGTAGTAACCAAAAGAGCTACGCAGATGTCCGAAGGAAACCATTAGAGTTTCAGATCGGTTACATGGTTATGCTAAATGTGTCACCTTGGAAAGGTGTAATACGTTTCGGCAAAAAGGGTAAACTGAACCCAAGGTATGTAGGCCCGTTCAAGATCATCGAACGCATTGGACCGGTAGCTTATCGACTCGAGTTACCACAACAACTCGCCGGAGTACATAATACGTTTCACGTTTCAAACCTTAAGAAGTGTCTTGCAAAGGAAGACCTCACCATTCCTCTTGAAGAAATCCAAGTCGACGAGAAACTACAATTCATAGAAGAACCAGTCGAAATCATGGACCGTGAAGTTAAACAACTCAAGCAGAGCAACATACCAATCGTTAAGGTTCATTGAAATGCACGAAGGGGTCCCGAGTTTACTTGGGAACCAGAGGATCAGATGAAATAAAAGTACCCACATTTGTTTCCCGAGAACGCAAAATAGGTACAACTTTAAAATTTCGGGACGAAATTTATTTAACGCGTAGGTACTGTAACGACCCGGATTTTTCCGATCGTTTTATACATATGAGATTAATATTTACAATAATTAAACATTACCAACATGATAAGCAATCCAAATTGTTGAGTCTTGTGTTTTTGAAAAGAGTTTTACACAACGTTTGACCGTCCAATTTGACCGACGATATCACGAACTATATAACATACGATAATTATACGATTGTGTACATATACGTATTTATACATATTTAACATGACCTAAGGATGGTTTAACATATATTGTGTACTAATAACAATGAGTTATAAGTATACTTTGAGACTACTAACTAAAGTTTTCAAAACGGTAACTATACGTAACGTTCTTTGATATATATACCTATAACCTATAATGCTTATACAAGTATCGTATAAATACGTATTTAATTACTTTTAAAGGGCTTAAATACATAAAACAATATAAGTATATTCACAAAAGATAGTTATATTTAAATTCTCATTCCGTTTGCTCAAGATTTTTACACGTATACCTAGGGTATATGTAACCGTATTGTACGCAACTTCTAGATGTATTTACTATTGGTATATACACCTTTAATCATTCATTCTTAGCAGCCATATTAGAGTCAAAAACATGTGGAACCATTATTTATCAACTTGTATGACTAATGAGCTAAAAAACAAACTTAAGGATTTGTTTTTCTATATAACAAGTAAATTCGTTTTTATGATTTCACCCCATTTTTCCATTCCATTTTCTCATACTTACACTCCAAATTCTCTCTCAAAATACTCCTAACATCATACTTGATCATCTTCAAGCATTTTCACCATCTTTTAGCTCCATAATCAAGGTAAAACTATATTTAAACTTTGATTCAATTCATGTAAGTTATTTATCTTAAATCAAGATATAAACTTACTTACAACCTTTGTTTCTTTTCATGATTTCACTTCTTAATCTTCCAAGTCATCAAGAACAAGTTCATATCTTGTTTATTCAGTAACTTTCTTCATTATACTTGAGGTATAACCTTGGTTCATCATCTTGTTCAATTCATATATGACTATCTTACTACGAATATATATAACAACAAGAACATAGTTTGAATGATTTCAAACTTGTTTGCAAACTAAATAGATCCTTCTAAGTTGACTTTTAAAATACTTCAAGACCTATAATATATCATAATGATATGCTAACTTAATAAGATACAACTTGATTTTACAAAGAACACCTTAAAACTGAATCTACATCGTTGGAGTGCAACCGGGGGCTGTTTTGGGTTGGATAATTAAAAACCATCTTAAACTTTGAATTGGAAGTTTATATTCTGGAAAAATGATATTTCTTATGAATATGTTAATATATAAAAATCTCATGGTGTAACTCAAAGTGTAAGTATTTTTGTAAAAATGATCATCTAGGTGTTGTTTTTACAACGTAAATGATCACTTTCATAAGATTCACCAAAGTTTGACCTATAACCTGTGATTTCGAATGTAAAATAAGGTATTTACAGTTCATATTCATAAATAATGACTCAATTCAAGGAAGTGGCAAGTTGAACAAACAAAAACGGAGTTATATTGAAGAAACTACGGCTAAAACAAAATTGGGTATCCAAAGCTAGTTTAGCTACGAAATTAATTGGAGTAAAACTAAACTAATCATATCTTTGCTAATTAATATGATATTTTATATATATTTACTTATGATTTGATTTTATATATTTCAGGACCACCCGTAAACAACACGAGAAGATTAATTATAAGACCTCATGATTGTACGCAACACGTCATTTGACAACACGGTACTTTATGTACTCAACACGTCATTTGACAACATGGTACCATGGGTCGAGATTAATTGTGATCAATACGAATACGATGAGGTCTTTATTTATTTTATTAAGCAACTAATTGTGGACCACTAACATCAGACTGCTAACTACGGACTAATAGATATTAAAAGTATTATAAGTATATATGTAACGATTATTTGAAAAGAAAATATGTTAATATATTATATATATGGTTAGGTTCGTGATATCTATCGGAGACCAAGTCGTATATCTTCAAGACAAAAGTGAGTATATAGTCCCACTTTTAAACTTTAAATATTTCGGGATGAGAATACATGCATTTTATGATTTACGTTATGGACACAAATGATTAAAAATATATATTCTATGTTGAGTTGTACCACTGGCATACTTCCCTGTAACTTGGTAACTACTATTTACATGCGGTATTGTAAACGCGAATCCTGTTGATAGATCTATCGGGCCTGACAACCCCAACCGGATTGGACGACCAGTATTCAACGGTTGCACAGTACTTCATTTTGGTGACTACACTTAGTACGGTGTAGTGAGATTTTATAATAAAGGGAATATACGACGTTGATTAAATGTTAAGTATGGTTATCAAGTGCTCAACCACTTAGAATATTTTTATTAAAACGTTTATGTATATTAAATCTTGTGGTCTATATTTATAACGCTGCTAGCATTAAACCTATATCTCACCAACTTTATGTTGACGTTTTAAGCATGTTTATTCTCAGGTGATAATTAAAAGCTTCCGCTGCATTATGTCGAATTTAAGCAGGATTTGGAGTATGCATATTTGTGTCAAAAATAAAACTGCATATCGGAAGATTTGTAATGTGAAATATGTTGGAAATCGTATTGTTATTATCAAATGTAAAGTTTGTAAAACTAAGATTATCGCTAAACGATAATCATTATTATGTTGTTTGAACCTTTGATTATAATAAAGGTTATGTGTAAGACCCGAATATTCGTAGTGTACATATGTGTATATGAGTTACTCAAGTTTGGGGTTTTTGTTGCACATAATTAAAAAGACAAAAGATGCTGAACTGGGAGGTCGCGCGCCGCGCAGCTAGGTGGCGCGCCGCGCTATCTGTCTGCGACAGATTCCCCTTTTCTTTTTAATTAGATATTTTGAGGGCATTTTGGTAAAATCACCTTGGGGTCCAAATTTAATGCCTTAGATCAGTTTTGGGAGCTCATTAACTCCATTCACAACCACCTTATCCTCTCCAATTCAATTCTAGTGAGAGAGTGCATTTCTTGAGTGAGAAAGCTTCATTAAAGGGTAAAGGAGGTTGAATCGGGTCTTAGTGCGAGTTTTAAAGTCGTTCATCTAGTCGCTAGCTACGTAGTGATTGTGTTGGTAAGCCCTAAACTTGATCACCTTAGTTTAATGTGTTTAAGGGTTAGGGTTTGGGTTAGTATTGCACATAAAACCCATTTGTGAGTAATTTGGGGTTTTTGGGTAAGTTTGGGTCATGAAGACCCAAATGGTGACTAACCTAGGGTTTTAAAAGGGTAAATGGTGTAAATGGGTCTTAAATACCTAAGTAAATACTAATACACTTATAGTTAATGTTAGTGGGTGTGATTTGGGTTGTGGGTGACCCAAATGGGTGTGTTGACCTTGAAATGGGTCAAATGGGTCTTTGATGACCTAGGTTGTCTTGCATGTATGAAAACGAGTCAACTTGGTGATTAAATGTGTGTTAAGACCTTAATGGCTAGAATTAGGGTTTTTTGGTGAAGTTAACCCATTATTAGGGTTAAGGGTGCAAAATGGGTCGGGATTGCACTTTGGGACAAAAGACTCTAGATTTTTGAGTGAGTTGCTTGACCGACTTGAGTTGTGAATTGATTATGTGCTAAAATGTAATAGGTATGTTACATTGAAGTGGCAAGCTCGGTTATCTTTCACGAAGACTCTAAGGTGAGTGGAGTAATTATACGTATGTGTATATGACGTATTTATTTGTGGGTGTTATGGTATGAACCATCAAGCCGGTAGTGCCATAACATGTGTGTGATCGAGTGTGAACCACGAGCCGGTAGCACTATAAACTAAGATGTGAACCACGAGCCGGTAGCATCGAGTGTGAACCACGAGCCGGTAGCACTATAAACTAAGATGTGAACCACGAGCCGGTAGCATCGAGTGTGAACCACGAGCCGGTAGCACTATAAAAGAGTATGACTCAATTGCGTATGGTGTGAACCACGAGCTGGTAGCACCATAGCGTTATGGTTAACCATATTGAGATTGTTGATTGTTTGGCATATTGTTTAAATATATTGTGTTGAGTATATGCTAATGCGGTTTTGTGATAATGTGCGACTTGTTAAGTATTTCGGGTATGATGTTATGCTAATTTGAGTTTCAAGTTCGTACAAGGTGTTTGGTAATTGTGATTGCAAATAGATGGGTTATATATATGTATGTATAATTATTGCATTCACTAAGCTTTGCTTACCCTCTCGTTGTTTACCATTTTATAGGTTTGGTTTTGGAAAGGACCCGTTCATATACATTATAAACGATTCACAATAGTTGATTACATCGCGAGGTATTTGACCTCTATATGATACGTTTTACAAACATTGCATTCGTTTTTAAAAGACAAACTTTCTTTACATAAAAAATTGACGGCATGCATACCATTTCATATTACATCCAACTATAATTGACTTAATATTAATCTTGATGAACTCAACGACTCGAATGCAACGTCTTTCAAAGTATGTCTTGAATGACTCCAAGTAATATCCTTAAAATGAGCTAATGCACAGCGGAAGATTTCTTTAATACCTGAGAATAAACATGCTTTAAAGTGTCAACCAAAAGGTTGGTGAGTTCATTAGTTTATCATAATCCATCATTTCCGTAATAGTAATAGACCACAAGATTTCAGTTTCTATAAATATCCGTACACTCGCAAGTGTATAAAAGTATTCTATAAGTTGTAGGCACCCGGTAACAAGCCTTAACGTTCATGTTTTACCCTCTGAAGTACACCAGATCAGGTGTGTTTAAAATAACCTCGAAGTACTAAAGCATCCCATAGTCAGGATGGGGTTTGTCAGACCCAATAGATCTATCTTTAGGATTCGCGCCTACCGTATATAGACAAGTAGTTTAATGTTACCAAGCTAAGGGTATATTTCTGGTTTAAACCCACATAGAATTAGTTTTAGTACTTGTGCCTATTTCGTAAAACATTTATAAATCAGCGCATGTATTCTCAGCCCAAAAATATATATAAAAAGGGAGCAAATGAAACTCACAATACTGTATTTCGTAGCAATTATGTATATGACGGCACTGAACAAGTGCAGGGTTTGTCTCGGATTCACGAACCTATATTAAGTATATATATTTATATGTTGGTCAATATCTGTGTAACAATTTAGGTCAAGTCGTAGTGTATCACAATCCTAATGCTCGAGACCGACATGCAAAAGTCAACAAAAGTGAACTTGACCCAAAATGACTTCCAAAATCTATACATGTTTATTATATAACTTATATATAGTAGTTTTATATATTTAAATATATTTATCAGATCTTATTATACTAAATAATACAAGTCATAAAAATTTATATTTAAATTCATATATGATAAAAATATACTTTTATATATCTCAAGTAATAAAATTTATAAAATTCACTTAATATCATAAAAATATAGTGGTATGTATTATTAATGTAATTATATTACGTGTGGTAAAAATATCTTTGTACGCATATTTATTTGATAAAATAATATTGATAATAATGATAATGATAAAAATAATAAAATGATAGTTTCAATAAAAATATTAATTTTTAGTAATAAAGATAATTTTAGCAATAACATCAACTGATAACAGTTATAATAATCGTTTTAATAATAATATTAAAATTAATGATAATTCAGTTGACCATATCTTTTAATCTGTTCATCGAAACCACACGATTTCTAAATAAAAAGTTATTAATTTTTTCTTCAGCTTTTCAACGACATGCATATCATATAACTTATCTCAGTAGCATATGTATCAAATTCGTGATTTATCATAAACTATTTAACGACGAAACTAAGCATACAAACATGCATAATCATATATACTCGAGCACTAGTCAGGGATACACTATTAATATATAAAAGATGATATATGAATGCTCACGTATCAATATTGTGATTCAATATTGCAGGAAAGTACGTAGACGCAACGAAAATGATAAACATTAGGTTGACCTCACGAGCAATACCCTCGATCAATACCCATAACCTTCATAGCTATAACCCATAATTTCCTTAGCTCTATCCCGTTTGAAAACTTATTTTGAAATCGTCTGAATATAACTCCGTCGTAGTATTTTATGTATACTAATAATATCTTGAAATAATACTAAGTAAATATATATGTAATTCGATTGAGAGAGTTTAGAGAGATATATTTTCAAGTTTCTATGAAATAATAAAACCTATTGAATTCTATTTATAATAGATTTTTGAATTATTAAAGTGAATTATTAAAGTATGAATTATTAAAGTGAATTATTAAAGTATGAATTATTAAAGTGAATTATTAAAGTATGAATTATTAAAGTTAAAGTAAAGTAAAAGTAAAATAAAGGTAAAGTTAAAGTATAGTAAAAGTATAAAACTATGTACGTATAATACGCTTATAAAAAAATATATATAATATTAATTTAAATCATTTTATATATTTAATAAAATAAAATATAAATATCGTTATCTTTATCATACTGGTTAAGTATTGAGTTGTCAAAAAGAATAGATTTCTTAAATCACAGTGGACCTCATAACATTGGCCCGTAATCATATCATAATGTATCTGATAATTCAATCATTTGATATTATCTCTTAATTCTGTCGATAAATATATCGAAACAAATACGTTCATGTAAAGTATCATATATATCAAATACTTTGTTAATGTTTTCAGTTATTATATATTATATATACATATCTATATACACATAATTGTTCGTGAATCGTCGAACACGGTCAAAGGGTAATTGATTACATGAATGTAGTTCCAAACTTTTTGAGATTCAACATTACAAATTCTGCTTATCGTGTCGAAAACATATAAAGGTTAGGTTTAAATTTGGTCGGAAATTTCCGGGTCGTCACAGTACCTACCCGTTAAAGAAATTTCGTCTCGAAATTTGATCGAGGTCGTCATGGCTAACTTTAAAAATGTTTTCATGACGAATATGAGTTGATAAATAGAGTTTTATCACCATTGAGTAATATAGATAAAACAATTTGATTACGCGAAGAGTATAAGTGAAGCTATCGCAAGAGAGTGAAATGAGTAAACGTATATTCGTTTTAACCGATGACGTAGTTATGATTGATTTTCGGAATTCATGGAATTTAAAGAAAATCTTTGCAATAAGATTTGGTTCTTTGGCGATTAAGGAAATCAGGATCTTCTTTGATTAAATGTGATAATCTGTCTCGATTTCTCTGTCTGATATTTTACTATAAATCCACCCTTTCGTTTCTTTATTTTCACAGCTCACACCTTCTAGTCTTTCTCCCCAATTCATACTTTAAAGCATTCATTAATATGCTTCATCCAGTATTGATTCTTGATATACTCTTAACTTTCATATCTTTCATTCTTCTTTTTCATCTACCACCGGAGGAAGTTATTTTCTTCTACCATTACCTTGGGGTTATTGTGTTTTTTATTCTCCCGTGTCTTTATATTTCTATACGCATTGATATACACGGTTTGTAATTTCGGGATTGTTATCGGGCTTTATATTCTCCATTATATTTCGGAGCTTCATGCTTTCGTTTTCTCTTCCCGACCTTAAGTCAAGCGGTTAATGGTCCAGAATTCATAGATATGAATTTTTGGATGAACATAGTTAATGTTCCAAGAAGAAAATCTTAATGGCACGATCTTGATTTGGCAAATTACCAGAATATCCAAAAATATAGAGCTATCAAGATGATATGTTCTTAATATGTTTGGAAATTGGGTAGAATGTAAGAGTCGTGTAAACAGTACATGATGACGGTATGTTCTGTAAATCATCACGTTCCATTAGAAACTCAGCATGACTTACTGTAATATAATCACGTTGATCAAGTGTTATTATATTATACTAACTCATGCTTCAATTCCCAACACTACTTCAAAAACATTTTTTATTTTAAATTCAATTTTTTTTTTAGAATTTAGAAACTAACAAAGTTTCTTTTTATGTTGTAACGCAGATATTGCGAAGAGATAAAAGATTTCGGATAAGAATAGTTATGAAAATATCTTCAGGAATATCGAAGATATTATAATAAAAGATACGATAATATGGATGATGAAGAAGATTTGTCTGTGAAGGTTTAGAATAAGAAGTAAGTTGTTTGCTAACGATTTTAGTAGACACTGAATCATTTGGATCCTTTGAAGGCAGGTTTAGTCTTTGTGATTTGTCCACAGCCTCCTTCATGGTCAGCTCAATCCGTTTTCCAGTTTCAAACCTTCTCTTTTTCTCAGCTTTACCACCATACTATTCTTTATCATTAAACTTTTGACTGTTAAAGTCGTTTACAGTTTTTGCTGCTTCATCAACATTTTTCCAATTTCGAAGAACTAGTTCATAGTTTGGGATGTTTTTCAGAAAATTCACATTCGAAGTATGTAAGTCTAGGAGATAGATGTTATATGTATAACTTTTGACGTAAAATTGTCGCGAAATTCAAAATACTGATTGCTAATTCCCAGTAGTTGGTGTGACAATTATTGTTACAGGATGTAGGTGAGTACATGATGGGGTTTTAATGAATAAGTATAGTGGCTTTTCGGAGAGGCTTAAGTCGAAGGTTAATGAAGTTGTTGATAAGTTTACTGCTAATGTGGCGAGATATGAAAGGTTCCCCGGTAACAATGATGAAGGGGTAATTGTTATAATAAGGTTTATTCGTATAAACAAATGAAGGTGATTTGCTGGAGCTGTGACAAAACTGTCTATTTTGGAAAGAGATTGAAAAATTATATTTGGTAATAAATATCAAAGGATCTGACACGGATACGTGTTAAACTATAACTTTGGTTTCGAGAGCTTTTCAGGTGCATGGCAGTGGGTAATGTGTGGTTGGATCATCATCTCGCATGTCTTTAATAATTTCGAAGTGTTTGAACACATATTGTAATTGTTAATATACATATGATGTTCTAAGATTTTGAATGATACAAATATTTTTGTGAGTTCCATGAATAGAAATGAGGTTCTAGGACAGTTTTGAAGTCAAAGTATAGTTTTGAAAGATGTAGAAATATAAGAATGATGATTTCGGTTATATCTTGAATCGAATTCTGAGATTTCAAAATCAGAATATGTAATTAGATTTTGAATGAGTATGGTTGTTTTGATTTCTATAAAAGAATGTATATTGTTGTGAAAGTAGGGAGTATAATGGATGATTTACTGAATCAGATTCGAAGAATGTAACATATTAATTGTGAATTTATATGTCTCTCGGGTACTACCTACCCGTTAAAAAAAATTTCACAATTAATATTTTATACAAAAGAATTTTATTACAGTCTTTATGGAAATATATATGTGTATATTTCTTCAGATGTAATATAGATTTAATGAGTTAATATTAAATTAAACTCATTTGATTTATGGTTAAGGCTAGGATAGATAATTTCTAAACTTTAGAAATTACATAATCGTCGTAGAATGTTTTCCCAATGAAGTTATGAATCAGTACTTCATCGTTGTGGTATTCCTTGGTATCTACATGGCGTATGATGTCGATGCTCGTGGGACAGATTGTGAAGTTGAGGTTTGCGATGCGGTTGTTGTTGGTGGTGGTAATGGTACTGTTGATGTTGTTGATGGTGGTACTGGTTATGCTGCTGGTGCTGCTGCTGGTGTTTGTAACCTTTGCACCATATTCTCCAAAGCCACTACCCGAGCGCGAAGCTCGTTGACTTCTTCTATTACACCGGGGTGATTGTCGGTTCGGACGAGCGGATAAATAAGATCTAGAATTTGGTGTAGTATATAATCATGACGAGATACTCTGGAAATGAGAGAGAAAATGGTGTTTCGGACAGGTTCGCCGGTAAGTGCTTCAGGTTCATTGCCAAGAGGGCAATGTGGTGGATGAAAGGGATCGCCTTCTTCTTGTCTCCAATGGTTAAGTAGATTACGAACCCATCCCCAATTCATCCAGAATAGATGATGGCTAATTGGTTGATCCATTCCGGTCACACTGCTTTCGGAGCTCATGTGGAAATCCATATCGGCATAGCTGTCGGAATCCGAGGAACTCGAACTGGTTGAGGGATCCATCTTGTATGATCAGGGAAAGAATTTTTTTTTTTTGGTATGAAATAGATTGTAGAATTTAGATTTGGTATTCCTCAATACATAATTTACATATGTATATATAATACCAAAATCCCATAAATTACGGAGGAATCTTTGAAAGATGTCAGTCAAAGTTCACAGTAACAGATATTCTAAGATAAGAATTCGTCTATACACTATTATGCAATAAATGTAGGAAAACGCGTCTAGACTTAAGAATGATAAGCAGGTAATTTCCTAAGGATGGTAAGTAGATGATTTCCGACTAAAACTGATAAGCAAAACTTTTGACATGCAGACACGGTCGAAGTCCAGACTCACTAATGCATCTTAACAACTATCAGTTAGACACACTAATGCAAGACCTGGTTCGCTAAGACCACCGCTCTGATACCAACTGAAAGGACCCGTTCATATACATTATAAACGATTCACAATAGTTGATTACATCGCGAGGTATTTGACCTCTATATGATACGTTTTACAAACATTGCATTCGTTTTTAAAAGACAAACTTTCTTTACATCAAAAATTGACGGCATGCATACCATTTCATATTACATCCAACTATAATTGACTTAATATTAATCTTGATGAACTCAACGACTCGAATGCAACGTCTTTCAAAGTATGTCTTGAATGACTCCAAGTAATATCCTTAAAATGAGCTAATGCACAGCGGAAGATTTCTTTAATACCTGAGAATAAACATGCTTTAAAGTGTCAACCAAAAGGTTGGTGAGTTCATTAGTTTATCATAATCCATCATTTCCGTAATAGTAATAGACCACAAGATTTCAGTTTCTATAAATATCCGTACACTCGCAAGTGTATAAAAGTATTCTATAAGTTGTAGGCACCCGGTAACAAGCCTTAACGTTCATGTTTTACCCTCTGAAGTACACCAGATCAGGTGTGTTTAAAATAACCTCGAAGTACTAAAGCATCCCATAGTCAGGATGGGGTTTGTCAGACCCAATAGATCTATCTTTAGGATTCGCGCCTACCGTACATAGACAAGTAGTTTAATGTTACCAAGCTAAGGGTATATTTCTGGTTTAAACCCACATAGAATTAGTTTTAGTACTTGTGCCTATTTCGTAAAACATTTATAAATCAGCGCATGTATTCTCAGCCCAAAAATATATATAAAAAGGGAGCAAATGAAACTCACAATACTGTATTTCGTAGCAATTATGTATATGACGGCACTGAACAAGTGCAGGGTTTGTCTCGGATTCACAAACCTATATTAAGTATATATATTTATATGTTGGTCAATATCTGTGTAACAATTTAGGTCAAGTCGTAGTGTATCACAATCCTAATGCTCGAGACCGACATGCAAAAGTCAAGAAAAGTGAACTTGACCCAAAATGACTTCCAAAATCTATACATGTTTATTATATAACTTATATATAGTAGTTTTATATATTTAAATATATTTATCAGATCTTATTATACTAAATAATACAAGTCATAAAAATTTATATTTAAATTCATATATGATAAAAATATACTTTTATATATCTCAAGTAATAAAATTTATAAAATTCACTTAATATCATAAAAATATAGTGGTATGTATTATTAATGTAATTATATTACGTGTGGTAAAAATATCTTTGTACGCATATTTATTTGATAAAATAATATTGATAATAATGATAATGATAAAAATAATAAAATGATAGTTTCAATAAAAATATTAATTTTTAGTAATAAAGATAATTTTAGCAATAACATCAACTGATAACAGTTATAATAATCGTTTTAATAATAATATTAAAATTAATGATAATTCAGTTGACCATATCTTTTAATCTGTTCATCGAAACCACACGATTTCTAAATAAAAAGTTATTAATTTTTTCTTCAGCTTTTCAACGACATGCATATCATATAACTTATCTCAGTAGCATATGTATCAAATTCGTGATTTATCATAAACTATTTAACGACGAAACTAAGCATACAAACATGCATAATCATATATACTCAAGCACTAGTCAGGGATACACTATTAATATATAAAACATGATATATGAATGCTCACGTATCAATATTGTGATTCAATATTGCAGGAAAGTACGTAGACGCAACGAAAATGATAAACGTTAGGTTGACCTCACGAGCAATACCCTCGATCAATACCCATAACCTTCATAGCTATAACCCATAATTTCCTTAGCTCTATCCCGTTTGAAAACTTATTTTGAAATCGTCTGAATATAACTCCGTCGTAGTATTTTATGTATACTAATAATATCTTGAAATAATACTAAGTAAATATATATGTAATTCGATTGAGAGAGTTTAGAGAGATATATTTTCAAGTTTCTATGAAATAATAAAACCTATTGAATTCTATTTATAATAGATTTTTGAATTATTAAAGTGAATTATTAAAGTATGAATTATTAAAGTGAATTATTAAAGTATGAATTATTAAAGTGAATTATTAAAGTATGAATTATTAAAGTTAAAGTAAAGTAAAAGTAAAGTAAAGGTAAAGTTAAAGTATAGTAAAAGTATAAAACTATGTACGTATAATACGCGTATAAAAAAATATATATAATATTAATTTAAATCATTTTATATATTTAATAAAATAAAATATAAATATCGTTATCTTTATCATACTGGTTAAGTATTGAGTTGTCAAAAAGAATAGATTTCTTAAATCACAGTGGACCTCATAACATTGGCCCGTAATCATATCATAATGTATCTGATAATTCAATCATTTGATATTATCTCTTAATTCTGTCGATAAATATATCGAAACAAATACGTTCATGTAAAGTATCATATATATCAAATACTTTGTTAATGTTTTCAGTTATTATATATTATATATACATATCTATATACACATAATTGTTCGTGAATCGTCGAACACGGTCAAAGGGTAATTGATTACATGAATGTAGTTCCAAACTTTTTGAGATTCAACATTACAAATTCTGCTTATCGTGTCGAAAACATATAAAGGTTAGGTTTAAATTTGGTCGGAAATTTCCGGGTCGTCATAGTTTTGGACAAGGGTAAGGGCATCGTTTTGGACTAGAGATCCCGCTTGATGCTAGGGGATGCTTTTGGCTTTAGTAGCTCTTGGAGTTTGACCGATAGTTGGGTAGTTTAATCCCAAACGCCATGCTCATTGTGTAGTTTGGAACTTAAACTTTTGGTGGTCGAAACTCGTAAATTGTATTAAACTCGTAAAACGGACGATGTGGGCCCCGCCTGTAAAACATTGATTTTATATTTGAAACAAGTTAGTTTTACATATTTGGATGTATTGTAAAAAGCGTTTCGTCTAAAAGTGTCGGGAACTAGTCAATCTTTTTTGCATTTTGAGACTTTCCGGACAGACCCGAATGGCGCGCCGCGCGGCCATACTGGCGCGCCGCGCCAGTTCATTGTGCAGCAATTTTTTTTTTATTTTGTATTTTCACGTGGTTTGTGTAGTGACCCGAACTTTTCCATGTTTATATATATTAATTGAGATTGATGTTTACATGATTAAATGTTTCCAACATGTTAAGCAATCAAACTTGTTAAGACTTGATTAATTGAAATAGGTTTCATATAGACAATTGACCACCCAAGTTGACCGGTGATTCACGAACGTTAAAACTTGTAAAAAAAACTATATGATGACATATTTATGGTTATATATATAGTTAACATGATATTATGATAAGTAAACATATCATTAATTATATTAACAATGAACTACATATGTAAAAACAAGACTACTAACTTAATGATTTTGAAACGAGACATATATGTAACGTTTATCGTTGTAACGACATTTAATGTATATATATCATATTAAGAGATATTCGTACATCATAATATCATGATAATATAATAATTTAAAATCTCTTTTGATATTATAAACATTGGGTTAACAACATTTAACAAGATCGTTAACCTAAAGGTTTCAAAACAACACTTACATGTAACGACTAACGATGACTTAACGACTCAGTTAAAATGTATATACATGTAGTGTTTTAATATGTATTTATACACTTTTGAAAGACTTCAATACACTTATCAAAATACTTCTACTTAACAAAAATGCTTACAATTACATTCTCGTTCAGTTTCATCAACAATTCTACTCGTATGCACCCGTATTCGTACTCGTACAATACACAGCTTTTAGATGTATGTACTATTGGTATATACACTCCAATGATCAGCTCTTAGCAGCCCATGTGAGTCACCTAACACATGTGGGAACCATCATTTGGCAACTAGCATGAAATATCTCATAAGATTACAAAAATATGAGTAATCATTCATGACTTATTTACATGAAAACAAAATTACATATCCTTTATATCTAATCCATACACCAACGACCAAAAACACCTACAAACACTTTCATTCTTCAATTTTCTTCATCTAATTGAACTCTCTCAAGTTCTATCTTCAAGTTCTAAGTGTTCTTCATAAATTCCAAAAGTTCTAGTTTCATAAAATCAAGAATACTTTCAAGTTTGCTAGCTCACTTCCAATCTTGTAAGGTGATCATCCAACCTCAAGAAATCTTTGTTTCTTACAGTAGGTTATCATTCTAATACAAGGTAATAATCATATTCAAACTTTGGTTCAATTTCTATAACTATAACAATCTTATTTCAAGTGATGATCTTACTTGAACTTGTTTTCGTGTCATGATTTTGCTTCAAGAACTTTGAGCCATCCAAGGATCCATTGAAGCTAGATCCATTTTTCTCTTTTCCAGTAGGTTTATCCAAGGAACTTAAGGTAGTAATGATGTTCATAACATCATTCGATTCATACATATAAAGCTATCTTATTCGAAGGTTTAAACTTGTAATCACTAGAACATAGTTTAGTTAATTCTAAACTTGTTCGCAAACAAAAGTTAATCCTTCTAACTTGACTTTTAAAATCAACTAAACACATGTTCTATATCTATATGATATGCTAACTTAATGATTTAAAACCTGGAAACACGAAAAACACCGTAAAACCGGATTTACGCCGTCGTAGTAACACCGCGGGCTGTTTTGGGTTAGTTAATTAAAAACTATGATAAACTTTGATTTAAAAGTTGTTATTCTGAGAAAATGATTTTTATTATGAACATGAAACTATATCCAAAAATTATGGTTAAACTCAAAGTGGAAGTATGTTTTCTAAAATGGTCATCTAGACGTCGTTCTTTCGACTGAAATGACTACCTTTACAAAAACGACTTGTAACTTATTTTTCCGACTAGAAACCTATACTTTTTTTGTTTAGATTCATAAAATAGAGTTCAATATGAAACCATAGCAATTTGATTCACTCAAAACGGATTTAAAATGAAGAAGTTATGGGTAAAACAAGATTGGATAATTTTTCTCATTTTAGCTACGTGAAAATTGGTAACAAATCTATTCCAACCATAACTTAATCAACTTGTATTATATATTATGTAATCTTGAGATACCATAGACACGTATACAATGTTTTGACCTATCATGTCGACACATCTATATATATTTCGGAACAACCATAGACACTCTATATGTGAATGTTGGAGTTAGCTATACAGGGTTGAGGTTGATTCCAAAATATATATAGTTTGAGTTGTGATCAATACTGAGATACGTATACACTGGGTCGTGGATTGATTCAAGATAATATTTATCGATTTATTTCTGTACATCTAACTGTGGACAACTAGTTGTAGGTTACTAACGAGGACAGCTGACTTAATAAACTTAAAACATCAAAATATATTAAAAGTGTTGTAAATATATTTTGAACATACTTTGATATATATGTATATATTGTTATAGGTTCGTGAATCAACCAGTGGCCAAGTCTTACTTCCCGACGAAGTAAAAATCTGTGAAAGTGAGTTATAGTCCCACTTTTAAAATCTAATATTTTTGGGATGAGAATACATGCAGGTTTTATAAATGATTTACAAAATAGACACAAGTACGTGAAACTACATTCTATGGTTGAATTATCGAAATCGAATATGCCCCTTTTTATTAAGTCTGGTAATCTAAGAATTAGGGAACAGACACCCTAATTGACGCGAATCCTAAAGATAGATCTATTGGGCCTAACAAACCCCATCCAAAGTACCGGATGCTTTAGTACTTCGAAATTTATATCATATCCGAAGGGTGTCCCGGAATGATGGGGATATTCTTATATATGCATCTTGTTATTGTCGGTTACCAGGTGTTCACCATATGAATGATTTTTATCTCTATGTATGGGATGTGTATTGAAATATGAAATCTTGTGGTCTATTGTTACGATTTTGATATATATAGGTTAAACCTATAACTCACCAACATTTTTGTTGACGTTTTAAGCATGTTTATTCTCAGGTGATTATTAAGAGCTTCTGCTGTCGCATACTTAAATAAGGACAAGATTTGGAGTCCATGCTTGTATGATATTGTGTAAAAACTGCATTCAAGAAACTTATTTTGTTGTAACATATTTGTATTGTAAACCATTATGTAATGGTCGTGTGTAAACAGGATATTTTAGATTATCATTATTTGATAATCTACGTAAAGCTTTTTAAACCTTTATTGATGAAATAAAGGTTATGGTTTGTTTAAAAATGAATGCAGTCTTTGAAAAACGTCTCATATAGAGGTTAAAACCTCGCAACGAAATCAATTAATATGGAACGTTTTTAATCAATAAGAACGGGACATTTCAGTTGGTATCCGAGCGTTGGTCTTAGAGAACCAGAAAATTTGCATTAGTGTGTCTTATCGAGTTTGTTAGGATGCATTAGTGAGTCTGGACTTCGACCGTGTTTTCTTTAAAAATGATTGCTTAACATTTTTGTTGGAAACTATATATTTTTAACATATGAATATTATGTGATATATTAATCTCTTAACGTGTTTGATATTATGTGATAGATGTCTACCTCTAGAACAAGTCCCATTGACTCACCTAATAATAATGAAGAGTCAAATGTAAATTGGAATGATTTGTGGACTGATTCACAAGTTCCCGAAGAGGAACCGGAAGAAGAGTCGGAACCGGAAGAAGAATCGGAACCGGAAGAAGAATCGGAACCGGATGAAGAAATAGAACCGGTGGGGGAAATAATAAAACGGTTAAGTAAAAGAAAATCCTCAACCAACCGACCAAAGTTAATTATGGTCAATGGTGTTTCCGCCAAGGAAGCAAAATATTGGGAGGATTACCAATTCTCCGATGAATCGGATTCCGACGAGAATTCCGATGATGTTATAGAAATTACCCCAACTGAATTTAAAAAGGCAAAAGAAAATAATAAGGGAAAGGGCATAAAAATAGAGAAATCTAATTCCAACCCCGATGAACTTTATATGTATCGTCAACCCCCGAAGTCCTTAAGTTGTAACAATGACCCGGGAACCTCTAAACCACCAGGTTTTTCTAAACCAATGTGGACAACGACGGCTCGTATTAGGGGAACATCATATATCCCTAGAAACTTGGCAAAACAAACCAAAACCGAAGAAGAAGAAACGAGCGAGTCGGAATAAGATAGTTGTATTCGTGTGGTGTAATATATGGAATATAGTGTTCTTATGCTTTATGATATATGTAAAAATTGCTTGTATTAATAAGTATTTTTTTTATGAATCTAACTCTTGTCTATTTTACAGTTTAAAAACACAAAATGGATAGACAACCCAATATTTTAAGAGACCTACCCGGAGACATGATTGATGAAATCTTGTCTAGAGTCGGCCAGAATTCTTCGGCACAACTATTTAAGGCGAGATCAGTTTGTAAGACATTCGAAGAACGTTCCAAGAATGTCTTGGTTTATATGAGACTTTCGTTTGAAAGATGGGGGATATCACATTGGGAAACCCATAAGTTACGATGTGTTTACTTTGACGCATATATTGCGGGGAACCCAAATGCTATTTTACGCAACGGGTTAAGAAATTATTTTGACTCAATATATCCGAATATTGGACTTCGTGATTTAGAAAAAGCGGCTAACATGCAACATAAAGAAGCATGTTATGCTTACGGATTAGTAATGTTCGCTTCTCACCAAAGTGAGAACAAGAACATCGGGCTACAACTATTAAACAAAACGTTTCCACAAGTGACGGAGTCGGTAATTGGGGTAAGAAATGAGGTTTTTAGATTATTACGGGACTGTTGGACATTACGTAACCCTCGTCCCTTTGATGACGTTACAACACGCTGTCTTATCAACGGCCATAACGGTTATGTTGCACAAGACCAAGGATGGGAAGTAGTCCTAGTAAAACCAGAATGCATGACTTGTTTCTGGACGTATGAATTACGTGTCTTTATTGCCTTTGCTGAACGACTTGTGTACTAGCTAGAATTGTCTTCACAACTATCTTGTATCAAAGTTATTGTGTGCTATATTTCATGCTTTATGTAAAATAAGCGGTATTGTAAGTTTGTAAAATATTGTATAAAAGTTTGAACGCGAAATATTATTATAATCAGTTTTTCATATAGAATTGTAGTAGTTGAATTGTATATTAGCTACTAAGTATGAACTTAACGGGTAGGTACTACCCGAATTTAAACTTATAAAACGCTAATATAAAGAAAAAGCTTTAATAAATGAGTTCATATTATGCTACGAAATACTATTAACTACTCTTAATATTCTGTATGATTAACTTGTTCCATTTAACTATTTTGAAGGAAATGGCACCGACTACTCGACACACCGTGAATATGAATGAAGAGGAATTCCGTACTTTTCTAGCTTCAAACATAGCCGCAGTACAGGCTGCGCTACATACCAACAATAACCTTGGATCTAGCAGTACAGGAAATCGTGTAGGATGCACCTACAAAGAATTCACTGCCTGCAAACCTTTGGAATTTGATGGAACCGAAGGACCGATCGGATTGAAACGGTGGACCGAGAAGGTTGAATCGGTGTTTGCCATAAGTAAGTGTACTGAAGAGGACAAAGTGAAGTACGCTACGCATACCTTCACAGGTTCTGCGTTAACATGGTGGAATACCTATTTAGAGCAAGTGGGACAAGATGATGCGTACGCACTACCGTGGTCAGCATTCAAGCACTTGATGAACGAGAAGTACCGTCCCAGAACCGAGGTCAATAAGCTCAAGACAGAACTTAGAGGGTTACGAACCCAAGGATTTGATATTACCACGTACGAAAGACGATTCACAGAATTGTGCCTATTGTGTCCGGGAGCATTCGAAGATGAGGAAGAGAAGATCGACGCGTTTGTGAAAGGATTACCGGAAAGAATCCAAGAAGATATAAGTTCACACGAGCCCGCCTCCATACAAAAGGCATGTAGAATGGCTCACAAACTAGTGAACCAGATTGAAGAAAGAATTAAAGAACAGACTGCTGAAGAGGCCAATGTGAAGCAAGTCAAAAGAAAGTGGGAGGAAAACGGTGATAAGAATCACCAATACAACAACAACAGCAATTACAACAATAATCGCAACAATTATCCCAACAATCGCAACATTAATCGCAACTACAACAAACGGCCCAACAACAACAACAACAACAATAACAGCAACTACAACAATCATCCCAACAATAATAATAACCGCAACAACAACAACAATCAGAAGCAACTATGCCAAAGGTGTGAAAAGAATCACTCGGGGTTCTGCACCAAATTTTGCAACAAGTGTAAAAGAAATGGTCATAGCGCGGCGAAGTGTGAGGTCTACGGACCAGGGGTTAATAGAACGAAAGGAACAAATGGTGTCGGAACGAGTAATGGCGGAGCAAGTAGTGTCGGAACAAGTTATGCCAATGTAGTTTGTTATAAATGTGGAAAACCAGGCCACATTATTAGAAATTGCCCGAACCAGGAGAACACGAATGGACAAGGCCGTGGAAGAGTTTTCAATATTAATGCGGTAGAGGCACAGGAAGACCCGGAGCTTGTTACGGGTACGTTTCTTATTGACAATAAATCTGCTTACGTTTTATTTGATTCGGGTGCGGATAGAAGCTATATGAGTAGAGATTTTTGTGCTAAATTAAGTTGTCCATTGACGCCTTTGGATAGTAAATTTTTACTCGAATTAGCAAATGGTAAATTAATTTCAGCAGATAATATATGTCGGAATCGAGAAATTAAACTGGTTAGCGAAACATTTAAGATTGATTTGATACCAGTAGAGTTAGGGAGTTTTGATGTGATAATCGGTATGGACTGGTTGAAAGAAGTGAAAGCGGAGATCGTTTGTTACAAAAATGCAATTCGCATTATACGAGAAAAAGGAAAACCCTTAATGGTGTACGGAGAAAAGGGCAACACGAAGCTACATCTTATTAGTAATTTGAAGGCACAAAAACTAATAAGAAAAGGTTGCTATGCTGTTCTAGCACACGTCGAGAAAGTACAAACTGAAGAAAAGAGCATCAATGATGTTCCCATTGCAAAAGAATTTCCCGATGTATTTCCGAAAGAATTACCGGGATTACCCCCACATCGATCCGTTGAATTTCAAATAGATCTTGTACCAGGAGCTGCACCAATAGCTCGTGCTCCTTACAGACTCGCACCCAGCGAGATGAAAGAACTGCAAAGCCAATTACAAGAACTTTTAGAGCGTGGTTTCATTCGACCAAGCACATCACCGTGGGGAGCTCCTGTTTTGTTTGTCAAGAAGAAAGATGGTACATTCAGGTTGTGTATCGACTACCGAGAGTTGAACAAACTTACCATCAAGAACCGCTACCCACTACCGAGAATCGACGACTTATTTGATCAACTACAAGGCTCGTCTGTTTATTCAAAGATTGACTTACGTTCCGGGTATCATCAAATGCGGGTGAAAGAAGATGATATTCCAAAGACTGCTTTCAGAACACGTTACGGTCATTACGAGTTTATGGTCATGCCGTTTGGTTTAACTAATGCACCAGCTGTGTTCATGGACCTTATGAACCGAGTGTGTGGACCATACCTTGACAAGTTTGTCATTGTTTTCATTGATGACATACTTATTTACTCAAAGAATGACCAAGAACACGGTGAACATTTGAGAAAGGTGTTAGAAGTATTGAGGAAGGAAGAATTGTACGCTAAGTTTTCAAAGTGTGCATTTTGGTTGGAAGAAGTTCAATTCCTCGGTCACATAGTGAACAAAGAAGGTATTAAGGTGGATCCGGCAAAGATAGAAACTGTTGAAAAGTGGGAAACCCCGAAAACTCCGAAACACATACGCCAGTTTTTAGGACTAGCTGGTTACTACAGAAGGTTCATCCAAGACTTTTCCAGAATAGCAAAACCCTTGACTGCATTAACGCATAAAGGGAAGAAATTTGAATGGAATGATGAACAAGAGAAAGCGTTTCAGTTATTGAAGAAAAAGCTAACTACGGCACCTATATTGTCATTGCCTGAAGGGAATGATGATTTTGTGATTTATTGTGACGCATCAAAGCAAGGTCTCGGTTGTGTATTAATGCAACGAACGAAGGTGATTGCTTATGCGTCTAGACAATTGAAGATTCACGAACAAAATTATACGACGCATGATTTGGAATTAGGCGCGGTTGTTTTTGCATTAAAGACTTGGAGGCACTACTTATATGGGGTCAAAAGTATTATATATACCGACCACAAAAGTCTTCAACACATATTTAATCAGAAACAACTGAATATGAGGCAGCGTAGGTGGATTGAATTATTGAATGATTACGATTTTGAGATTCGTTACCACCCGGGGAAGGCAAATGTGGTAGCCGATGCCTTGAGCAGGAAGGATAGAGAACCCATTCGAGTAAAATCTATGAATATAATGATTCATAATAACATTACTACTCAAATAAAGGAGGCGCAACAAGGAGTTTTAAAAGAGGGAAATTTAAAGGATGAAATACCCAAAGGATCGGAGAAGCATCTTAATATTCGGGAAGACGGAACCCGGTATAGGGCTGAAAGGATTTGGGTACCAAAATTTGGAGATATGAGAGAAATGGTACTTAGAGAAGCTCATAAAACCAGATACTCAATACATCCTGGAACGGGGAAGATGTACAAGGATCTCAAGAAACATTTTTGGTGGCCGGGTATGAAAGCCGATGTTGCTAAATACGTAGGAGAATGTTTGACGTGTTCTAAGGTCAAAGCTGAGCATCAGAAACCATCAGGTCTACTTCAACAACCCGAAATCCCGGAATGGAAATGGGAAAACATTACCATGGATTTCATCACTAAATTGCCAAGGACTGCAAGTGGTTTTGATACTATTTGGGTAATAGTTGATCGTCTCACCAAATCAGCACACTTCCTACCAATAAGAGAAGATGACAAGATGGAGAAGTTAGCACGACTGTATTTGAAGGAAGTCGTCTCCAGACATGGAATACCAATCTCTATTATCTCTGATAGGGATGGCAGATTTATTTCAAGATTCTGGCAGACATTACAGCAAGCATTAGGAACTCGTCTAGACATGAGTACTGCCTATCATCCACAAACTGATGGGCAGAGCGAAAGGACGATACAAACGCTTGAAGACATGCTACGAGCATGTGTTATTGATTTCGGAAACAGTTGGGATCGACATCTACCGTTAGCAGAATTTTCCTACAACAACAGCTACCATTCAAGCATTGAGATGGCGCCGTTTGAAGCACTTTATGGTAGAAAGTGCAGGTCTCCGATTTGTTGGAGTGAGGTGGGGGATAGACAGATTACGGGTCCGGAGATTATACAAGAAACTACCGAGAAGATCATCCAAATTCAACAACGGTTGAAAACCGCCCAAAGTCGACAAAAGAGCTACGCTGACATTAAAAGAAAAGATATAGAATTTGAAATTGGAGAGATGGTCATGCTTAAAGTTTCACCTTGGAAAGGCGTTGTTCGATTTGGTAAACGAGGGAAATTAAATCCAAGGTATATTGGACCATTCAAGATTATTGATCGTGTCGGACCAGTAGCTTACCGACTTGAGTTACCTCAACAACTCGCGGCTGTACATAACACTTTCCACGTCTCGAATTTGAAGAAATGTTTTGCTAAAGAAGATCTCACTATTCCGTTAGATGAAATCCAAATCAACGAAAAACTCCAATTCATCGAAGAACCCGTCGAAATAATGGATCGTGAGGTTAAAAGACTTAAGCAAAACAAGATACCAATTGTTAAGGTTCGATGGAATGCTCGTAGAGGACCCGAGTTCACCTGGGAGCGTGAAGATCAGATGAAGAAGAAATACCCGCATCTATTTCCAGAAGATTCGTCAACACCTTCAACAGCTTAAAATTTCGGGACGAAATTTATTTAACGGGTAGGTACTGTAGTGACCCGAACTTTTCCATGTTTATATATATTAATTGAGATTGATGTTTACATGATTAAATGTTTCCAACATGTTAAGCAATCAAACTTGTTAAGACTTTTTTTTTTTTTTTTTTTTTTGAAAGGCAACATGTAAATATTATTAAAGATCGAATCGTACAAGCATATGAGCATATGCCAACTTGTTAAGACTTGATTAATTGAAATAGGTTTCATATAGACAATTGACCACCCAAGTTGACCGGTGATTCACGAACGTTAAAACTTGTAAAAAAAACTATATGATGACATATTTATGGTTATATATATAGTTAACATGATATTATGATAAGTAAACATATCATTAATTATATTAACAATGAACTACATATGTAAAAACAAGACTACTAACTTAATGATTTTGAAACGAGACATATATGTAACGTTTATCGTTGTAACGACATTTAATGTATATATATCATATTAAGAGATATTCGTACATCATAATATCATGATAATATAATAATTTAAAATCTCTTTTGATATTATAAACATTGGGTTAACAACATTTAACAAGATCGTTAACCTAAAGGTTTCAAAACAACACTTACATGTAACGACTAACGATGACTTAATGACTCAGTTAAAATGTATATACATGTAGTGTTTTAATATGTATTTATACACTTTTGAAAGACTTCAATACACTTATCAAAATACTTCTACTTAACAAAAATGCTTACAATTACATTCTCGTTCAGTTTCATCAACAATTCTACTCGTATGCACCCGTATTCGTACTCGTACAATACACAGCTTTTAGATGTATGTACTATTGGTATATACACTCCAATGATCAGCTCTTAGCAGCCCATGTGAGTCACCTAACACATGTGGGAACCATCATTTGGCAACTAGCATGAAATATCTCATAAGATTACAAAAATATGAGTAATCATTCATGACTTATTTACATGAAAACAAAATTACATATCCTTTATATCTAATCCATACACCAACGACCAAAAACACCTACAAACACTTTCATTCTTCAATTTTCTTCATCTAATTGAACTCTCTCAAGTTCTATCTTCAAGTTCTAAGTGTTCTTCATAAATTCCAAAAGTTCTAGTTTCATAAAATCAAGAATACTTTCAAGTTTGCTAGCTCACTTCCAATCTTGTAAGGTGATCATCCAACCTCAAGAAATCTTTGTTTCTTACAGTAGGTTATCATTCTAATACAAGGTAATAATCATATTCAAACTTTGGTTCAATTTCTATAACTATAACAATCTTATTTCAAGTGATGATCTTACTTGAACTTGTTTTCGTGTCATGATTTTGCTTCAAGAACTTTGAGCCATCCAAGGATCCATTGAAGCTAGATCCATTTTTCTCTTTTCCAGTAGGTTTATCCAAGGAACTTAAGGTAGTAATGATGTTCATAACATCATTCGATTCATACATATAAAGCTATCTTATTCGAAGGTTTAAACTTGTAATCACTAGAACATAGTTTAGTTAATTCTAAACTTGTTCGCAAACAAAAGTTAATCCTTCTAACTTGACTTTTAAAATCAACTAAACACATGTTCTATATCTATATGATATGCTAACTTAATGATTTAAAACCTGGAAACACGAAAAACACCGTAAAACCGGATTTACGCCGTCGTAGTAACACCGCGGGCTGTTTTGGGTTAGTTAATTAAAAACTATGATAAACTTTGATTTAAAAGTTGTTATTCTGAGAAAATGATTTTTATTATGAACATGAAACTATATCCAAAAATTATGGTTAAACTCAAAGTGGAAGTATGTTTTCTAAAATGGTCATCTAGACGTCGTTCTTTCGACTGAAATGACTACCTTTACAAAAACGACTTGTAACTTATTTTTCCGACTAGAAACCTATACTTTTTTTGTTTAGATTCATAAAATAGAGTTCAATATGAAACCATAGCAATTTGATTCACTCAAAACGGATTTAAAATGAAGAAGTTATGGGTAAAACAAGATTGGATAATTTTTCTCATTTTAGCTACGTGAAAATTGGTAACAAATCTATTCCAACCATAACTTAATCAACTTGTATTATATATTATGTAATCTTGAGATACCATAGACACGTATACAATGTTTCGACCTATCATGTCGACACATCTATATATATTTCGGAACAACCATAGACACTCTATATGTGAATGTTGGAGTTAGCTATACAGGGTTGAGGTTGATTCCAAAATATATATAGTTTGAGTTGTGATCAATACTGAGATACGTATACACTGGGTCGTGGATTGATTCAAGATAATATTTATCGATTTATTTCTGTACATCTAACTGTGGACAACTAGTTGTAGGTTACTAACGAGGACAGCTGACTTAATAAACTTAAAACATCAAAATATATTAAAAGTGTTGTAAATATATTTTGAACATACTTTGATATATATGTATATATTGTTATAGGTTCGTGAATCAACCAGTGGCCAAGTCTTACTTCCCGACGAAGTAAAAATCTGTGAAAGTGAGTTATAGTCCCACTTTTAAAATCTAATATTTTTGGGATGAGAATACATGCAGGTTTTATAAATGATTTACAAAATAGACACAAGTACGTGAAACTACATTCTATGGTTGAATTATCGAAATCGAATATGCCCCTTTTTATTAAGTCTGGTAATCTAAGAATTAGGGAACAGACACCCTAATTGACGCGAATCCTAAAGATAGATCTATTGGGCCTAACAAACCCCATCCAAAGTACCGGATGCTTTAGTACTTCGAAATTTATATCATATCCGAAGGGTGTCCCGGAATGATGGGGATATTCTTATATATGCATCTTGTTATTGTCGGTTACCAGGTGTTCACCATATGAATGATTTTTATCTCTATGTATGGGATGTGTATTGAAATATGAAATCTTGTGGTCTATTGTTACGATTTTGATATATATAGGTTAAACCTATAACTCACCAACATTTTTGTTGACGTTTTAAGCATGTTTATTCTCAGGTGATTATTAAGAGCTTCCGCTGTCGCATACTTAAATAAGGACAAGATTTGGAGTCCATGCTTGTATGATATTGTGTAAAAACTGCATTCAAGAAACTTATTTTGTTGTAACATATTTGTATTGTAAACCATTATGTAATGGTCGTGTGTAAACAGGATATTTTAGATTATCATTATTTGATAATCTACGTAAAGCTTTTTAAACCTTTATTGATGAAATAAAGGTTATGGTTTGTTTAAAAATGAATGCAGTCTTTGAAAAACGTCTCATATAGAGGTCAAAACCTCGCAACGAAATCAATTAATATGGAACGTTTTTAATCAATAAGAACGGGACATTTCAGTTTGTTCGCGGGTTGGTTTGGGTTGTTACAAGTGGTATCAGAGCATGGTCTAAGGGATTTAGGTGACTTGAGATAGGCGCCTAGACTTAGACTTCTTGTATGCGCGTTTATACGAGACTTGTAGGACTTTGGGTCGGATCGGGATTGGTTTGTGCATAGGTTTATGTAAACTAATCATGCACTATTTGTTGTGTATGTTTAGCGAGCATCGAGCGAGATGGACGTTGTACTAGCAAGTTAATGCGACGTGCTCGGGAAACAATGATTAGCTACCATTGTTACGGGCGCAAATCGTGTCGAACAAGCAATGTACGACGATTGTTGAGCAAGATGGGGTAGTGTGGTGTATATGTATATACATACGAGTTATGTCTTTTGTTTCGCCGCTTAACCTACTTCGTTTTATAGAATGAAGACGAGAAACGGACCCGATCATGATAACGGAAGTACAAGTGAGGACGCCGAGTTTTCGGCCAAGGTTGAGGCCGTCTTTAAAAAGTTAAAAGCAGATTTTCTTACGGACGTCCGAAAAGTCTTCCAAGATTCGGTCGATGGGCAGGTGACAGACTTGATAAATGAACGAATGAAGGCCACTATCGAAGGGGCCCTTGATGCTATAAACATTTATCCTCGTGGTGAAGGAGGTGAAGGAAGGCGGGACTTCCACTACAATAATTTCAAGGACGCTCAACCCCCGATGTTTAATGGGGTACGAGATCCTTTAAAAAGTACATGTTGGATCTCCGACATCGAGGGAGCTTTCCGTACCTCGGAATGTCCTCCCGAGAAGAAGGCGAGGTATGGCTCTAGCATGCTACGAGAAGAGGCTAAGTTATGGTGGGATGATAAAATCTACTTGTATGGTGAGGAACAATGTATGGGCTTGACGTGGGAAGAATTTAAGAAGGAGTTTTTCAAGGAATACCGAACTTCTTCCGATCTCGATAGAATCCGGGACGAGTTGCACCATTTGCAACAAGGTTCAATGGACTTAGTTACTCTTAAGTCTACCTTCTCGGCAAAGACTCGTTTTTGCCCGGAGTATGTTGGTGATGATCACAAGCTAATGAAGGATTTCTACCGCACTTTAAATGATGAGTACAAGGGTAAGATTAGTCGGGGTATGGCTAAGTCTTTTGATGAATTATTTGAATTTGCTCGGGGTTTTGAGCCGGAGGTGCCAAGAAAGAGCGATTTTACTTTTTCAAAGAGGAAGTTTGAGGGTTCAAGTCATTCGAACTTCTCAAATAAGAAGTCCAAGAAAGGCTCCGAAAGCTTTAATAGTGTGAAGAAGGGTGCTTCCGGGGGTTTCGGGCCCACGTGTTATAATTGTAATCAAAGAGGACACATGGCCCGTGATTGCACCAAGGCGTCGACCAAAATCACTTGCTTTAATTATGGTAAAGAGGGGCATAAGAAGCCGGAGTGTCCCGATTTGCGAAATGATAATGTGAAGCGGTTAGAGAAGGCGGCGGGTACGGCTAGGGGTCACAACTACTTGATGACCAATGATGAAGCCAAACAATCGCACGAAGTTATCTCAGGTACTTACATGGTTAATTCTAATCCGGCAAGGATTCTTTTCGATAGCGGTGCAAATTTGTCGTTGTGTCTCCTAAATTTGTGCCTAAACTTAATAGACCATTAGCTAAGTTAAGTCGTCCGATAGAAGTCGAAATAGCGGACGGCAAGACGGTGCTAGTGGTTGATGTGTGTGAAAATTGTGATGTTGTTTTTGGTGCCGAAACCTTTAAAATTGATCTTGTTCCAATGACCTTGGGCGACTTTGATATTGTCGTTGGTATGGATTGGCTCGATCGTTATAGAGCCGATATTGCATGCCATGATAAGTTTATTCGTGTGAAGACCCTAAGTGGGGGAGGGTTAATTATTCATGGTGATAAGCGAAGGAGACCGGTGCCGATATGCACTTTTGCACGGGCACGTCGTTTTGTTGTTACCGGTGGCATGGCTTTCCTTGCTCACATTGATGATACTCGCAATGAGCCACCACCTATTCGTGAAATTCCGGTTGTTAGTGAATTCGAAGACGTTTTTCCGGAAGAATTACCGGGTGTTCCGGCGGAAAGACAAGTTGAGTTTCGTATTGAGTTGGTTCCGGGAGCTACTCCCATTGCTAAAACTCCTTATCGTTTAGCACCAACGGAAATGCAAGAGTTGTTAAATCAAACCCAAGAGTTGCTTGAGAAGGGTTTTATTCGACCGAGTGTTTCGCCATGGGGCGCTCCGGTGTTATTTGTGAAGAAGAAAGATGGTAGTATGCGTATGTGCATTGATTACCGTGAGTTGAATAAAGTGATGATCAAGAATCGTTATCCATTACCTAGGATTGACGATTTATTTGATCAACTTCAAGGTGCAACGTATTTCTCTAAGATCGACCTACGGTCCGGCTATCACCAAATGCGGGTCCGTGAGGAAGACATAGAGAAAATGGCTTTTCGAACGCGTTACGGGCATTATGAGTTTGTAGTTATGCCATTTGGTCTTACGAATGCACCGGCGGCATTCATGGATCTTATGAACCGAGTGTGCCAACCTATGTTGGACAAGTCGGTAATAGTGTTCATTGACGACACATTAGTCTACTTGAAAAGTATGAACGAACATGAACATCATTTGCGTGAAGTATTGAAGACGCTACGAAAGGAGAAGTTGTATGCAAAGTTCTCCAAATGTGAATTTTGGCTAAGGGAAGTTCAATTCCTTGGTCATATTGTAAACGAAAATGGTATTCAAGTAGATCCGGGGAAGATCGAAACGGTGAAGAGTTGGGGACGACCGACTACGCCTACGGAAATCCGAAGTTTTCTCGGATTGGCCGGTTATTATCGTCGGTTTATCCAAGATTTTTCTAAGATCGCTTCTTCGTTGACGAAATTGACAAGGAAGAATGCGAGGTTTGGTTGGGAGAACGAGCAAGAAATTGCTTTTCAATTGTTAAAAGAGAAGTTGTGTCAAGCTCCGGTGTTAGTGTTACCGGAAGGTGTTGAAGACATGGTGGTTTATTGTGATGCTTCCTTAAATGGTCTCGGGTGTGTTCTAATGCAAAGAGGTAAAGTCATCGCTTATGCCTCTCGACAATTAAAGGAACATGAAACGAGATATCCGACTCATGATCTTGAGTTGGCGGCGGTAGTGCATGCGTTGAAAATTTGGCGCCATTACTTGTATGGTGTCAAGTGTACGATTTATTCGGATCATAAGAGTTTGAAACATCTCTTTAATCAACGAGATTTGAATTATCGCCAACGTAGGTGGATGGATGTGGTGAAAGACTACGATTGTGAAATACTTTATCATCCGGGTAAGGCGAATGTGGTCGCGGATGCGTTGAGTCGAAAGAGTCAACATCCGGCGATAAAAGTGGGGTCGTTACGTTTGATTATTACCAACAATTTTCTTGAAAAGCTTGGTGAGATTCAAATAGAGGCTTATGTTTACAACAAGCATACGGAGCGAAACGTGGGCCAATCGGAGTTCATTACTATGGGCCCGCGTGGTTTGTTGTCTTTTCAAGGAAGGGTGTGGGTGCCTAAGATGGGTGATTACCGACGAGTGCTACTTGATGAAGCACATAAGTCAAAATACTCCATTCATCCGGGCGCGACGAAAATGTATCTTGACTTGAAGAGAGATTATTGGTGGCCGGGCATGAAACGTGATGTTGTGAAGTATGTTGAGCAATGTGTCACGTGTTTACAAGTAAAAGCCGAACACCAAAAGCCGTATGGTAAGTTGCAACCGTTAGAAATCCCGAAATGGAAATGGGAGCACATTACCATGGATTTCATTACAAAGTTACCTAAAACGGCGAGAACCCAATTCGATTCGATTTGGGTTATAGTTGACCGATTGACAAAAAGCACTTTGTTTCTTCCCATTAAAGAAGCGATATCGTCGGAGACCTTGGCTAAGTTGTTTATCAAGGAGGTGGTCTCGCGACATGGGGTTCCTATATCTATTATTTCGGATCGAGATACCCGATTTACATCTCGGTTTTGGGAAAAGTTTCATGAAGACATGGGTACGCAATTGAAGTTGAGCACGGCGTATCATCCTCAAACGGAGGGTCAAATCGAACGTACGAATCAAACTTTGGAAGATATGCTACGAGCGTGCATCATTGACTTCGGTGGTAGTTGGGATGAGCATTTGCCTTTGGTGGAATTCTCGTACAATAATAGTTATCATACTAGTATCGGGATGCCACCTTACGAAATGCTTTATGGGCATAGGTGTCAAACTCCCGTTTGTTGGGGAGAAGTGGGTCAAAGAGAGATCGGGGGTACCGATTTGGTTTTAGAGACTAATAGCAAGATCAATTTGATTCGGGAACATTTGAAGAAGGCTCAAGATAGGCAAAAGTCGTATGCCGATAGACGTAGGCGATTGATTGAGTTCCAAGAAGGCGATATGGTAATGCTTAAGGTTTCGCCATGGAAAGGTATTATTCGATTTCGAAAACGGGGAAAGTTAGCTCCTCGGTTTATTGGACCGTTCAAGGTTTTAGCTCGTGTTGGTGAAGTTGCATATCGATTAGAATTACCCGAAGAGCTTGCGGGGATCCATAATACATTTCATGTTTCCCACCTCCGTAAGTGTCTTGCGGATGATTCCTCATGGATGCATTTAGACGAGATCGAGCTAAACAACAAGTTAGAATATGTCGAAGAACCGATTGCTATCCTTGACGAGAAGGTGAAAATGTTGAGGAATAAAGAGGTGAGGACCTTTAAGGTTCAATGGCGACGAAGTAAAGGTTCCGAGTTCACTTGGGAGCCCGAAGAGTTCGTGTTAGTTTATCTTCCCTCGTGTCATGCGGCTTGGATTGCGAGGACGCAATCCGAATAAGTGGGGCAGAGTTGTAAGACCCGAATATTCGTAGTGTACATATGTGTATATGAGTTACTCAAGTTTGGGGTTTTTGTTGCACATAATTAAAAAGACAAAAGATGCTGAACTGGGAGGTCGCGCGCCGCGCGGCTAGGTGGCGCGCCGCGCCATCTGTCTGCGACAGATTCCCCTTTTCTTTTTAATTAGATATTTTGAGGGCATTTTGGTAAAATCACCTTGGGGTCCGAATTTAATGCCTTAGATCAGTTTTGGGAGCTCATTAACTCCATTCACAACCACCTTATCCTCTCCAATTCAATTCTAGTGAGAGAGTGCATTTCTTGAGTGAGAAAGCTTCATTAAAGGGTAAAGGAGGTTGAATCGGGTCTTAGTGCGAGTTCTAAAGTCGTTCATCTAGTCGCTAGCTACGTAGTGATTGTGTTGGTAAGCCCTAAACTTGATTACCTTAGTTTAATGTGTTTAAGGGTTAAGGTTTGGGTTAGTATTGCACATAAAACCCATTTGTGAGTAATTTGGGGTTTTTGGGTAAGTTTGGGTCATGAAGACCCAAATGGTGACTAACCTAGGGTTTTTGAAAGGGTAAATGGGTCTCAAAGACCTAAGTAAATACTAATACACTTATAGTTAATATTAGTGGGTGTGATTTGGGTTGTGGGTGACCCAAATGGGTGTGTTGACCTTGAAATGGGTCAAATGGGTCTTTGATGACCTAGGTTGTCTTGCATGTATGAAAACGAGTCAACTTGGTGATTAAATGTGTGTTAAGACCTTAATGGCTAGAATTAGGGTTTTTTGGTGAAGTTAACCCATTATTAGGGTTAAGGGTGCAAAATGGGTCGGGATTGCACTTTGGGACAAAAGACTCTAGATTTTTGAGTGAGTTGCTTGACCGACTTGAGTTGTGAATTGATTATGTGCTAAAATGTAATAGGTACGTTACATTGAAGTGGCAAGCTCGGTTATCTTTCACAAAGACTCTAAGGTGAGTGGAGTAATTATACGTATGTGTATATGACGTATTTATTTGTGGGTGTTATGGTATGAACCATCGAGCCGGTAGTGCCATAACATGTGTGTGATCGAGTGTGAACCACGAGCCGGTAGCACTATAAACTAAGATGTGAACCACGAGCCGGTAGCACTATAAACTAAGATGTGAACCACGAGCCGGTAGCATCGAGTGTGAACCACGAGCCGGTAGCACTATAAAAGAGTATGACTCAATTGCGTATGGTGTGAACCACGAGCCGGTAGCACCATATCGTTATGGTTAACCATATTGAGATTGTTGATTGTTTGGCATATTGTTTAAATATATTGTGTTGAGTATATGCTAATGCGGTTTTGTGATAATATGCGACTTGTTAAGTATTTCGGGTATGATGTTATGCTAATTTGAGTTTCAAGTTCGTACAAGGTGTTCGGTAATTGTGATTGCAAATAGATGGGTTATATATGTATGTATAATTATTGCATTCACTAAGCTTTGCTTACCCTCTCGTTGTTTACCATTTTATAGGTTCGGTTTTGGACAAGGGTAAGGGCATCGTTTTGGACTAGAGATCCCGCTTGATGCTAGGGGACGCTTTTGGCTTTAGTAGCTCTTGGAGTTTGACCGATAGTTGGGTAGTTTAATCCCAAACGCCATGCTCATTGTGTAGTTTGGAACTTAAACTTTTGGTGGTCGAAACTCGTAAATTGTATTAAACTCGTAAAATGGCCGATGTGGGCCCCGCCTGTAAAACATTGATTTTATATTTGAAACAAGTTAGTTTTACATATTTGGATGTATTGTAAAAAGCGTTTCGTCTAAAAGTGTCAGGAACTAGTCAATCTTTTTCGCATTTTGAGACTTTCCGGACAAACCCGAATGGCGCGCCGTGCGGCCATACTGGCGCGCCGCGCCAGTTCACTGTGCAGCAATTTTTTTTTTATTTTGTATTTTCACGTGGTTTGTTTGCGGGTTGGTTTGGGTTGTTACATTATGGTTTGTATTATAAAAACGTATGCAGATTTTGAAAAATGTCACATATAGAGGTCAATACCTCGCGATGACACCAATGAGTACGTGACGTTTATATTCGATATGAACGGGACGCTTCAAAATCACCTAAATTAAACTAAAACACAAAAGGCAAGTATACCTATCGTGTAATAATATAGCTAAGGTAAAGTCCGGGAGGTCAATCCGTGGACACTATTATTGGGTGTCTTACTAGGTCAAATTAGTTAATTAAGTAGTTAAACTAGATTTAATAATATATAGTAATTATAGGTAACTTTGGGGGGATTTACCGTTTAATGACCGGTTTGTCAATTTTGAGACTTATATCACAGTTAAAACCTAATGCAAAATATTAAATATAAATATAACTTATTTTAAAGAGTAAAGTAAATGACAACAAATAAAAGTGCAATAATTAAAAATATAAATAAAGCGTAAAAATAAAAGTGCGATAATTTAAAGTACGATAAATAAAATGACGATAAATGAAAGTACTATGAGATATAAAATAAAGGAATTATGCTTATTTAAACTTCCGTAATCATGATGTTTGACGTTTTGATTTTAATTTATTACCATGGGTTAATTGTCCTTTGTCCTGGATTATTCGATATGTCTATCTGGTTTTTGTCCATAACAGTCCATCGGCCATAATTATAAAGTGCGAGTATCCTCGTCAAATTACACTTATACCCGAAGTCAAATATTCCAACTAATTGAGGACTTAAACTGTAACAAGGTTTTAATACTTTGTTAACAATTACACCAATTTTCCTTGTATGTAATCCACCCCTATTTTAATGAGTCCATTGACTATTAATCCATCCCCGTGTCTGGTCAAATGAACAATTATTAGTACTTATAAATATCCCGCCCATCGTATCCGATCGATTGTATGTGGTTATTTATAGATACGTCAAATTGTAAATCTTTATATTAAATTAACGAACTATCATTAAGTTAAACAAATATAAAGCCTATTAATAGCCCATAGTCTAATTTCCATAAGTGTCGGTCTTTAGTTCAAACCCCAATTATGGTCCAAAGCCCAATTACCCAATCTTAATATTTAGCCCAACATCACGATTACTTCAGCTTAAATAAGCATAATAATAACTTAGTTACGAGACATTAATTTAAAAAGGAAGAACATAACTTACAATGATTATTTATAGCGTAGCGTTACACAGACAGAGTTTCGATTTAAAACCCGTAAAACATTCTTACAATAACCCAATTATTATTAAACTTAAATTAAAATTATAATTATAAAATATATATATATATATATATATATATATATATATATATATATATATATATATATATATATATATATATATATATATATATATATATATATATATATATATATATATATATATATCGTATATGATATGAGAAAGTAAAAGAAAAAGGTGTAGTTTCTTCATTACTCCGTGCCTTGCTTTTATAGGCAAATGATTGATACTATTGTAGGTGGAATGTTAGCTGGCTACCATTCAAAGTTGAATCAATAATATCTCGTTGCGAATTATTGATTTGAAATTTTCACTTATGACCCTTTAACTATGCTCAATTAACAACTTTTTATTATTTATTATTATTCTTATTATGAATTATTTAAATATTATATTACATTCTTGTGCATAGTTTGAAATGTCCCGTTCATATTGATTATAAACGTTCCATATTAATTGATTTCGTTGCGAGGTTTTGACCTCTATATGAGACGTTTTTCAAAGAATGCATTCATTTTTAAAACAACCATAACCTTTATTTTATCAATAAAGGTTTCAAAACATTACGTAGATTATCAAATAATGATAATCTAAAATATACTGTTTACACACGACCATTACATAATGGTTTACAATAGAAATATATTACATCGACATATGTTTCTTGAATGCAGTTTTTATATAATATCATACAAACATGGACTCCAAATCTTGTCCTTATTTTAGTATGCAACAGCGGAAGCTCTTAATATTCACCTGAGAATAAACATGCTTTAAACGTCAACAAAAATGTTGGTGAGTTATAGGTTTAACCTATATATATCAAATCGTAACAATAGACCACAAGATTTCATATTTCAATATACATCCCATACATAGAGATAAAAATCATTCATATGGTGAACACCTGGTAACCGACATTAACAAGATGCATATTTAAGAATATATCCCCATCATTCCGGGACACCCTTCGGATATGATATAAATTTCGAAGTACTAAAGCATCCGGTACTTTGGATGGGGTTTGTTAGGCCCAATAGATCTATCTTTAGGATTCGTGTCAATTAGGGTGTCTGTTCCCTAATTCTTAGATTACCAGACTTAATAAAAAGGGGCATATTCGATTTCGATAATTCAACCATAGAATGTAGTTTCACGTACTTGTGTCTATTTTGTAAATCATTTATAAAACCTGCATGTATTCTCATCCCAAAAATATTAGATTTTAAAAGTGGGACTATAACTCACTTTCACAGATTTTTACTTCGTCGGGAAGTAAGACTTGGCCACTGGTCGATTCACGAACCTATAACAAATATGTACATATATATCAAAGTATGTTCAAAATATATTTACAACACTTTTAATACATTTTGATGTTTTAAGTTCATTAAGTCAGCTGTCCTCGTTAGTAACCTACAACTAGTTGTCCATAGTTAGATGTACATAAATAAATCGATAAATATTATCTTGAATCAATCCAAGACCCAGTGTATACGTATCTCAGTATTGATCACAACTCAAACTATATATATATTTTGGAATCAACCTCAACCCTGTATAGCTAACTCCAACATTCACATATAGAGTGTCTATGGTTGTTCCACAATATATATAGATGGGTCGACATGATAGGTCAAAACATTGTATACGTGTCTATGGTATCTCAAGATTACATAATATACAATATAAGTTGATTAAGTTATGGTTGGAATAGATTTATTACTAACTTTCACGTAGGTAAAATGAGTAGTTTTTATCAATCTTGTTTTACTCGCCATTTCTTCGTTTCTAATCCGTTTTGAGTGATTCCAGTGGCCACGGTTTCGTATTGAACTTAAATTTATGAATAGAAACATAAAAAGTATAAGTTTATAGTCAGAAATACAAGTTACAAGTCGTTTTTGAAAGAGGTAGTCATTTCCGTCGAAAGAACGACATCTTGATGACCATTTTGAAAAACATACTTTCACTTTGAGTTTAACCATGATTTTTGGATATAGTTTCATGTTCATAAGAAAAATCATTTTTCCAGAAGTATAGATTTTAAATCAAAGTTCTTCTTAGCTTTTAATTATCCCAACCAAAACAGCCCCCGGTTTTACTACGACGGCGTATATCCAGTTTTATGGTGTTTATCGTGTTTCCGGGTTTTAAATCATTAAGTTAGCATATCATATAGATATATAACATGTGTTTAGTTTATTTTAAAAGTCTAGTTAGAAGGATTAACTTTATTTGCGAACAAGTTTAGAATTAACTAAACTATGTTCTAGTGATTACAAGTTTATAACGTTGAATAAGACAGCTTTTTATGTATGAATCGAATGATGTTATGAACATTATTACTACCTCAAGTTCCTTGGATAAACCTACTGGAAATGAAAAAAATGGATCTAGCTTCAAAGGATCCTTGGATGGCTTGAAAGTTCTTGAAGCAGAATCATGACACGAAAACAACTTCAAGTAAGATTTCCACTCGAAATAAGATTGTTATAGTTATAGAAATTGAATTAAAGTTTGAATATAATTATTACCTTGTATTAGAAATATAACCTACTGTAAATAACAAAGGTTTCTTGATCTTGGATGATTACTTGGAATGGATTTAGAAAATTTGGAAGTAAACTTGCAATCTTGGAAGTATTCTTGATTTTATGAAACTAGAACTTTTGGAATTTATGAAGAACACTTAGAACTTGAAGATAGAACTTGAGAGAGATCAATTAGATGAAGAAAATTGAAGAATGAAAGTGTTTGTAGGTGTTTTTGGTCGTTGGTGTATGGATTAGATATAAAGGATATGTAATTTTGTTTTCATGTAAATAAGTCATGAATGATTACTCATATTTTTGTAATTTTATGAGATATTTCATGCTAGTTGCCAAATGATGGTTCCCACATGTGTTAGGTGACTCACATGGGCTACTAAGAGCTGATCATTAGAGTGTATATACCAATAGTACATACATCTAAAAGCTGTGTATTGTACGAGTACAAATACGGGTGCATACGAGTAGAATTGTTGATGAAACTGAACGATGTAGGTTTTTCCTATGCCCGAAAAACATATTAAATTAATGTGGCTAATATGTTATGATCCAAGTCGGGTCATACCCAATAACAAGCTTACCAACGCCTTAAACGTATTTAAGCTTAACGATTAGATCATTAAGTAAATACACGACACTTGGATTTTAGAAAATTGGGTTTCTAAAATATTATCACTTAAGATTAATTACTTGGATAATTTATATGATGAAGATTTAATTATTTATAGGTTTTAAATAATTAAATTGTGTTATATTTTATAAAATGATTTATAAAATAAAAGTAACTTGACAAATGCATGATTTATTAACAAGTTTTATAAAAAAAATCCCATTGTTTTATAAAAGTCCCATGGGGGACGGTTTTGCTCTCTCCAAGGGAGCTTCACATGCACAATTTGGTTACTTTTAGATAGCACAACTTCACATATGCATGCTTAACCATAAAACCAAGAATTTTGACTCATTGATAAGGGCAATATCTTTGAAAACATCTCTTTGTCTTACCATTCCAATTCTGGCCGAATTTTGGAGCTGAAAAGAGAAGGGTTCTTGCTTGGTTTACTAGCTAATTCAAGTGTCCAATTGAATCCTAACTAAAGTACTAGGTGTTGGAGGTTGGCTTGGGGTATTATCCCTTGATGTTTCATAGTTTTGGAGCTCACATTCATCATCATCTCTTCAGTTGCTGCTGTCCAAATTTTTCCAGCATATAAAAGAGGTTTAAAGCTTGGTCTTACTAGTGTTTGGGTATCTTAATCCTAACTAATTTAAGGGTGGTGTTGGTGCATCAAAAGCTTGGGGTTTTACACTCTTTTTCCATCACTTTGCTCATCATATTCAGCCCTCAATTCACTTGAGGAGGTAATATATTCTTACTTCCTTGTTAATTATATGTAAGCTTATTTTCAAGACTTGATATTACATGGAATTCAATTGGTTAAATTGAATAAAAATGGTTATGCACATAAACTTGTTTTCTTGATAATCATGCTTCCGCTTTCATTAACTTTCAAAAATTGGTTTGTGATTATGTTTACATCAAGAACATGTTATAATGTTGAATTCCATCAATGGTATCTAGAGCCGAAGTCTATGAAATATGCTTCTTATATATATGGTCTTTAAAACCCACTAACTTTGCATTCTACTAACATGCATGAAAGTAAAATGCAAAATTAATGGATTTAGGTGGGCATATGATTTAGGCCGAATTTGGGAGGGCTCCAAAAGTGGTTTTGGGTTTACCATTTGGTTCATATTTGTTGATATATTGATGTTCACAATCATAGCCTTGACCTTGTGTATGGTTGCATGTTTGTTTGGTTGATTATTCATTCATTTGGTTTGTAATAATATTTATTCAATTTGGTTTGTAATATTATTAATTTTGGTTATGTAATATATTTTATATTTGGTATGTAAAATAGATTAGGTTGTATTTCATTTTAGACAAAATGTATTAGGATATATTTTGTAAAATGATGAAGATGATGAATACTTGATGGACACATGAAGATGCATTTGGATGCAAGTTTAAGTGGGAGGTTAAAACCTTCTACTTTGTGTTACGACCCATTACCCGGTGGCATTTTGTTTTCGGCTAAACAAAATGCTTACCAAAAGGCTTGATTGTGAACAAAATTATTTTGCATGCGTGGTTGTTTTATTTTCTTGTATGATTGTGGATTGTGTATGTTACTACAACAAGTTATCACACAAGTTATCAACAAGCAAAACTACAATTTAATTGGTTAAATTATTAACTATATGCAATGAACAAAACTACAATTTAATTGGTTAAATTGAAATGGCAAAAGACGTTAATAAATGGTTATTAAGAACTAGAAATGGATTGCACATATAAAATGGTTTATATCATAGTAATAAAATTGGCATTATTACATGACATGAAAATGGATTTTCGTAAGTACCATACACTAAATGCATGTTGGTGTATGGCATAAATGTTTTCTCAAACTAGAAATAACGAAAACTTAAAATCCCTTTTAACAACAAGGTAAACAAGTTTAACGTCATCCTATTGTGTGACACTTAGGCGTATTAGGGAACTCATGATGGGATAAAGGTCACCTAACCGTTATGAGCAAACTAATATGATTAAGGTAAATTTTGCACACTTGTGGGATAAAGGTCACCTAACCACTTGTATGTTAAGTTTACACGTTTACACAAGTAGGACGACTTGATTTGAAATCATGAACTTAGGGTCACCGAAGCATGATGATCAAATAGGCGTTGATGGGATAATATGCCATGCAAAAGGATTGCATGATCCCATAACTTAGAAGTTGCAAAAGGATTGCAATTTTCATATAATGACTACCTAGCTAAATCAAATGACGGGATAAAGGTCACCTAACCGGAATTTGGTTTACCATTGGATTCTAAAAATTTAATAAATATCAATTGGATTTAAAGGGTATTGATTGTTAAATTAAAATTAATACTTAAACAACTTTGTTAAATTTTGTAGATGGCCGCCAATAACAACAACATTCCCAACGCACCAATAAACTTTAACAACCTATCGTTGAGGTCAATCCTCAAAAAGGAAAAACTCAACCATACGAACTTTATGGATTGGTTCCGCAATCTAAGAATTGTCCTCAAACTTGAGGATAGGGCGTATGTGTTGGAAGACCCCATTCCCGATCAACCAGACGAGGATGATACGGAAGGCATGGCTTATTGGGATAAGTATTTCACCGATTCGGTGCAAGTCTCTTGCCTTATGCTTGGGACTATGATACCCGAACTCCAAAAGGACTTCGAGCATCATAGTGCATATGACATGATCACACAGTTGAAGGAGATGTTCCTTCAACAAGCTCGTGTCGAGCGCTTCGAAACGGTTCTAGCGCTTCATGCATGTCGGATGGACGACTCCCAATCCGTTTCATCTTATGTCCTTAAGATGAAAAGCCTTATTGATCGAGCGAACCGTCTAAATTGCAACGTGTCTAATGAATTACCCACAGACCTAATTCTCAACTCATTGTCAAAAAGGTTTGACACATTTGTAATGAATTATAACATGAATGGTTGGGATAAAAGCATTGGCGAATTACATGCCATGCTTAAGACGGCCGAAGCGAGCATGGGTAAAAGGGCTTCACCCATGTTTATGATCAATGAAGGCGGATCCAAAAACCATAACACTTCTAAGCCGAAGGCGGCTAAGAGGAAAGGACCCGCCTACCAAGGCAAGGGCAAGGGAAAGGGGAAGATGGTTACCCCAACCAACAACAAGAAGCAAAAGGTTGTCGGTAAAGCTAAACCCAAGGAAGATCCGTGCTTCGGTTGCGGTGAAATGGGTCACTGGAAACGAAATTGCCCGGTCTACCTTAAGGAGTTGAAGGAAAAGAGGGATGCAGGGCAAACCTCAGGTAATGTATATATGGTATACATTGAGCTTAGTATTACTTCTTCTAATACATGGGTATTAGACACAGGATGTGGAACTCATATTTGCAATTCTTTGCAGGGGTTCAAAAGAAGTGATCAAAATGCGGGAACAACAAGTCTCTTCGTGGGAAATGGAGCAAGGGTGCAAGTGAAAGCTCAAGGAGACTTTGTTTTAAAGCTACCAAGTGGTTTGGAGCTTGTTTTGAAAAATGTTTTGTATGCACCCGATTTATCTCGAAACATTATTTCTGTATCCCGTTTGAAACAATATGGTTTTAATCTTAATTTCATTAATGATGATATCCATGTTTCTTTAGATAATGTGTTCTATTTTAAGGCCTCGCCTTCAAATGGTATTTATGAATTGGTTCATGATGACACATCATACAATAGTTCAATATACCATGCAAACACCAAAAAGCTCAAAAAGGATTTGAGTGATTCCTACTTATGGCATTGTCGCCTTGGTCACATAAACAAGAATCGAATACATACACTTCAAAAGAATGGCCTTTTGAAATCAAATGAACTAGACTCGTTTGATGTATGTGAATCTTGTTTACAAGGCAAAATGACTAAAGCACCTTTCAAAGGGACCTTTGAAAGGGCTAAGGACATATTGGGATTAATACATTCGGATGTATGTGGACCCTTTAAGCCCATAACTAGGAATGGTGAAAGATACTTCGTTACTTTCATTGATGACTTCAGTCGTTTCGGGTATGTCTACTTATTAAGACATAAGGACGAAACTTTTGAAGCATTCAAGGAATATCAAAACGAAGTATAAAATCAACTCAATAAGACAATCAAGGTACTTCGTACCGATAGAGGAGGTGAATACCTAAGTGATGCTTTCCAAGATCATCTTAGAAGTTGTGGGATTATCTCGCAACTCACTCCTCCTGGAACACCCCAACTGAATGGAGTTTTCGAAAGGAGGAACCGAACCCTAATGGATATGGTTCGATCTATGATGGCTAGAATGAAAGGACCCGTTCATATACATTATAAACAATTCACAATAGTTGATTACATTGCGAGGTATTTAACCTCTATATGATACATTTTACAAACATTGCATTCGTTTTTAAAAGACAATCTTTCTTTACATCGAAAATTGACAGGCATGCATACCATTTCATAATATCCACTATCCAGCTATAAATTGATTTAATAATAATCTTTAATGAACTCAATGACTCGAATGCAACGTTCTTCGAAATATGCTATGAAAGACTCCAAGTAATATCTTTAAAATGAGCAAATGCACAGCGGAAGATTTCTTTAACACCTGAGAATAAACATGCTTTAAAGTGTCAACCAAAAGGTTGGTGAGTTCATTAGTTTATCATAATCATTTATTTCCATCATTTTAATAGACCACAAGAATTTCATTTCCAGTTCTCATAAATATACGTCCCATGCATAGAGACAAAAATAATCATTCATATGGTGAACACCTGGTAATCGACATTAACAATATGCATATAAGAATATCCCCTATCATCCCGGGATCCTCCTTCGGACATGATATAAATTTCGAAGTACTAAAGCATCCGGTACTTTGAATGGGGTTTGTTAGGCCCAATAGATCTATCTTTAGGATTCGCGTCAATTAGGGTGTCTGTTTCCTAATTCTTAGATTACCAGACTTTAATAAAAAGGGGCATATTCGATTTCGATAATTCAACCATAGAATGTAGTTTCAATTACTTGTGTCTATTTCGTCAAACATTTATAAAAGCGCATGTATTCTCAGTCCCAAAAATATAAAGGGTAAAAAGGAAAATGAAACTCACCATACTGTATTTCGTAGTAAAAATACATATAACGTCATTGAACAAGTGCAAGGTTGGCCTCGGATTCACGAACCTATATTAATTATATATATTTATATGTTGGTCAATATTTGTATAGCAATTTAGGTCAGGTCATAGTGTAATCCTATCCTATAGCTCGAGTCTGACTCTACAGTATAGTAACATGTTATATTACTCATGCTCAATTAAGATTCTAGTAAAAGGTGATGTGTGAAACAACGTAACACAAATGGTTTCATAATCATAAAATAGTATTTTAGGTTTTTTTTTTTTTTTTTAGAGAAAATCAACACAAAAAGTTAACTGAAAAGTTAACAGGAAAAGTCAAAGTTCAAAGTCAAAAGTAAAAGGTTAAAGTCAAAAGTCAAAGGTCAAAGTAAAAATGAGGTCGCATGCAAATATATAATAACTTATGCAAAAATGATTTTCGGTCAAACATGACTAAACGGGCCACTTCAGCTATTTTTAGAAAAATTATCGGAACTCCGATTGATAAACGGCCAAAGATAAAAGTTACACATTACCAAAAAGATTAAGCATAAATATTACAGAAGTAAACTAAACCTAGACAACTCGTAGTTGCCAACGCGTTTTCGGCGTTTCAAAGTTAATTTTTCAGCTTTAATAAATTTACAAAAGTGACCGAGTAGCCTACTTTGGAGATTTTTAGAAAATTCCTCAAAACTCGTATTGACAAACGGTCAAAGCCTACAAATTCTCGTTACCACAAAGATATAACATGATTTTTGGCAAGAGTAAACACATATCAGGCCGACCATGACAACTGATACAAAACTGACATTTTTAAATAAAAAAGTTTCAGCTCTTTTTAGAATTTTAAAATGTGACCAAACCGTCAACTTTGATGATTTTTAGAAAAATCGTCGAGACTCGAATTGACAAACGGCCAGAGTCGTTTGTTAGACCTTACAGCAAAGAATTCAGTGGTATTTTTTTTATATATGAAACAACGCAGATCAGCGAGAATTTCAGTTCCCGTTTCGACATTTCATCAAAATTTGCAAAACTTCTTTTGTCCATAACTTGACAACCGTTCAACGAAACGAGACGTGCTTTATATGAAAATTCATCTACTCGACGAGTAGAATCCAAATAACCACTTTTTATAACCCAGAAAATTAGTTCACTAATTATCATCAGCAATTTTAATTACCAAATTAATTATGCAATTTGTTTATTTCATAACTTTCTAACCATTACTTGGATTCAAGTGATTCTTAAACCAAAATTCAACTATTTTTCGCTAGCTTTCCAACGACATACATATCTTATACCTTATCTCAATCGTATATGTAACTAATTCAGGAATCAACATAACCTATCTAATGGCAATATCAAAAGTACAAGCATGCATAATCCTATATACTCGAGCACTAGTCAGGGATACACTATTAGTATGTAAAAATTAAATTATGAGTACTCACATATCAATATTGAGATTCAATATTGCAGGAAAGGTACGTAAACGTAACGGAGATGATAAACACTATATTGACCTCACGAGCATACCCATGAACCATACTCAATCACCTCCATAGCTATAACCCATAATTTCCTTAATCCTATCCCACTCGAAAAAACAACTTCGAAATCACTCGGACAGCACTCCGTCGTAATATTTTATGTATACTAATAATATCTTGAGATAATACGGAGTAAATATATATATGTAAATCGATTGAGAGAGTTTAGAGAAAACTATTTTCAAGTTTCTATGAAATAATGAAACCTATTGAATTCTATTTATAATAGATTTTTGAATTATTAAAGTGAATTATTAAAGTATGAATTATTAAAGTGAATTATTAAAGTATGAATTATTAAAGTGAATTATTAAAGTATGAATTATTAAAGTGAATTATTAAAGTATGAATTATTAAAGTGAATTATTAAAGTATAAATTATTAAAGTTAAAGTAAAGTAAAAATAAAGTAAAGGTAAAGTTTAAGTATAGTAAAAGTATAAAACTATGTACGTATAATACGCGTATAAATATATATAATATTAATTTAAATCGTTATATATATTTAATAAAATAAAATATAAATATCGTTATCTTTATCATACTAGTTAAGTAATGAGTTGTCAAAAGTGGTTCTAGATATTTATAAAAGTTATATACGTTTTAATAATAAAGTTCTTTTTAAACTGAAAACGTTTTTGTACGTTTGAAACTAAATAGATCAATCGAGTCTTTATGAGATTCAATCTTCCACTATCCTTTGTCTAGTTCTCAATGATTGACAATTTGTTCATATTTATAAATCACTTTACCATTTTCCGAATATTGTTAAAATGAAAAGATTTCTCAAATCAACGTGGGCCTTTCAACAGAGACTTGTAATCATAATTCAATATATCTGATAATTCAATCATTTGATCTTATCTTCTAATTCCATTGATAAATATTTTGAAACAGATACAATCATATAAAGTATTTAATCTAATATTTTGTTTACGTTTCAAGTTAAAATATATATAAACATATACATATATAATCATATTCGTTTAATGGTTCATGAATCGTTGAAACTTGGTCGAGGTTGAATGAATGTATGAACATAGTTTAAAATTCTTGAAATTTAACTTAACAAATATTGCTTATCGTGTCGGAAACATATAAAGATTAAAGTTTAAATTTGGTTGGAAATTTCCGGGTTGTCACAGTACCTACCCGTTAAAGAAATTTCGTCCCGAAATTTGAGTGGAAAGGTCGTGAATGATAATAAGTATGTTTTCATGATGCATACGGGCTGAAAATTAGAGTTTTATCATCAGCGAATAATTTGGATAAACAATCCATTTATATGAAGAGTACGAATGAAGCTAACATAGAAGAGTGAAATGAGTAAGTGTAGATTCATCTTATCATTTGACGTAGATATGATTGATTCCCAGATTTTAAGGGATTTGAAGAAAATCTTCTTAATAAGATTTGACTCTCCGGTAATCAAGGGAATTAGGATCCGCTTTAAATGCGATCGTCCATTTTAATTGTTCTGTCGAAGATTTTGTTATAAATTCACCTCCTTCGTTTCCTTACAACTCACACCATCTGTTGATGCATTTTATGCAAGTCCCTAGACATCTACCCACGTCCATTGCAGGTACAATAGTTTACAGGCCACCATGATTGCTCGTTATTATCCTATCCGTGTTTGTATGTGGTTACAGGAACTGCAGGAACGAGATTTAGATGTTTGACTATGTTAGACTTAGTCCGACGTACGAGTGAAGCCTCACTAGTACGGCTGACAGGCTCATACGCATGGTTGATGCTGAGCTAAGTCATAATTACAACCTAAATGATAAGACACAAGTGAGTGATCACCCGTACGGTTGATGAAGCCAACTCGTACGTGTGATGAATGAATCGTATGGGTGTGTCAACAGCAGGGGTATATAAAGTCTTATGTTCTTCATTTTAGGTTAAGCCTCTCATTTGTTACACACACTCAGATCTAGTGAGCTCCTTCGATTCTCTCTCAGTCCAAATCACCCAGGTGGTGAATAATAGCTCTAGGTGTTGATCTAATCACACTTGATTTAGTTGTGGTTTGCCTAAATTAATCAAAAAAAAACTTAACCTATTCACTAGAGGGTTTGATTCACTTATTCTGCCATTGTGTGAGTTAAATCTGTTGATTTCTAAGTTCCTAGTCATGTTTCATCACCTTCTATTCTTTCCCCCTCAACTCATATTTTAAAGTATTCATCAATATGCTCCATCCAGTTCTGATTCTCGATATACTTCTAACTTTCATATCGGTCATTCTTCTTTTTTTTTTTTCATCTGCCGCCGGAAGAATCTATTTACTTCTACTATACTCTTGGGTTTATAGTGTTCCTAGTTCTCCCGTGTCTTTATATTGCTATATGCATCGATATATATGGTTTATAATTTCTGGTTTGTCGTTGGGCTTTATATGTTCCCTTATATTTCAAAGTCTCTGCTTCTGTCTTCTATAATCATTATCATTCACAGTTAATGCTCTCTTTTATTTGCTGCAATTTATACCCCAATTTCTATTTCGAAGTTTTGTCCTTTCGTTTCTTCTTCTTGCGATTAAGCACCGCTTGTAATGGTCCAGAATTCACAGATACGAATTTCGAAATGAACATTGTTAATGTTCTAGGAAGGAAATTGTGATGGCACAATCTTGACTTGTCAAATTACTAAAATACCTTGGAAAAGGCCGAATCATCAAGAAATATTTTCTTGATATTTTAGAGGTTAAATAGAATACAAGAGTCGTATAACATGGCACATGATGATGTTATGATCTGTGAATCATCACGTTCCATTTAGAAACTCAGCATGACTTACTGTAATATAATCACATTGATCAAGTGTCATTATATTATACTAATTCATGCTTCAGTTCCCAACACTACTTCAAAATATTCCTATTTTAAACTTGAATGTTTCAGAATTTAGAAACTAAAATAGTTTCTTTTATGATGTAATACAGATAGCGCGAAGAGGTAAATGATTTCAAATAAGAAAAATTAAGAAAATATCTTCAGAAATATGGAGGATATTTATAATGAAAGATATGATGATATTTTAGAATTTCTAATATCAGAGGATGATGAAGAATATTGTCCGCAGGGGTTTAGAGTCAGGAGCAAGGTATTCGTTAATGACTTCAGCAGATACTGAATTATTTGGATCCTTTGAAGTCAGGTTCAGTCTTTGTAATTTGTCCACAGCCTCCTTCCTACTTTGCTCAATCCGTTTTTCAGTTCCAAGACTTCTCTTTTTCTACGCTTTGCCAGCACACCTATTCATTATCATCAAACTTTTACTGTTAAGGTCGTTTATAGTTTTTTTGCTGCTTCATCAGTATTTTTCCATTTTCGGAGAACCAATTAGTAGTTCGAAGTGTTTTTCAGAATCTTCACATTCAAATTAAGTCCAGAAGATAGACGTTATATATACACATATAACTGTTGGCGTAGACATGCTGCGAGATTTCAAAATACTGATTGCTAATTCCCAATGATTCGTATGGAAATTCTCATTACAAGATGCGAATGAGTAAATGATTGGGTTTCAATGAATAATTATAATGACTTTTTGGAGAGGCTAAAGTCAAAGGGTAATGAAGTTGTTGATACATCTGTTAATAATGTGGTGAAATGTAAAAGGTTCCCTGGTAACGATGGTGTATATCTCAAGGTTATAATAAGGTTAGTCTGACTGAAAAGTCGAAGTTGACTTGCTGAAGCTGTGACAAAACTGGCTACTTTGAATAGGAGTCGCAAAGTTATTTTTGCTAATAAATTCTAAAGAATCTGACGCGGATACGTTGTTTAAACTTTTACTTTGGTTTCAAGAGTTTTTCAGGTACATAACTGTGGGTAACATGTGGTTGGATCATCATCTCGATTTCTCATCATTCGAAGTGTCTTCAGAAATTTTCGAAGGGTTTGAACACAGATTGTAATCGTTAACATACATTTGATGTTCTAACACAGTTTTGAAGTCAAAATATAGCTTGTGAAAGATGTAAGGATCTAAGAGTGATGATTTTGGTCATATCTCAAGTTGAATTTTGAGATTTCAAAATCAGAATATGTAATTAAATTTTGAATGAGTATGGTTGTTTTGATTTCTATAAAAGAATGTATATTGTTGTGAAAGTAGGGAGTATAATGGATGATTTGCTGAATCAGATTCGAAGAATGTAATATATTAATTGTGAATTTATATATCTCTCGGGTATTACCTACCCGTTAAAAAAAATTTCACAATTAATATTTTGTACAAAAGAATTTTATTACAGTCTTTATGAAAATATATATATGTATATTTTCTTCGGATGTAACATAGATTTAATGAGTTAATGTTAAATTAAACTCATTTGATTTACGGTTGAAACTAGAATTGAATAATCCCTAAAGGCTTTAAAAAGTACATAACTTTTACGCAGTATTTCTTTAATGACATTGAAATTATGAATCAATACTTCGTTATTTGTTGATGTATGATGTTCGGTTCGTGGAATTCTTGTGAATTTCGCAAAGTACGAATGATGTTATCTGAAAAGTTTCGGGTACATCGATGATGAAAGTGTAAAATCAAATATATACTTGATTTATTATGAATTGGAATTTGTTGAATTGCGACAGAGATTGTAGTTAACTCGGGTTAAGTTGCGGCCGAAGGACGTACATTATTGCATATTTGTAATATGAATTAACCGAGTAGTTAAGATTCACACACAATAGCTTAGCACGGAAAGATTTATTTTTATTTCAAAATATATAAAATATACATATAATTTCTTCAAAGGGAATGAGTTAATTCTTCATAACTCGTTGATACAATATACGGGTTATTGATTCGTAATGATGTCCATAGTGATTCTTGAGCTGACGGAGTTTGTGATGTTATAGGTGTTGTTGATTCTGATGTTGACTGTACTGATGATGCTGGTGACGCTGACGGTACTGTTGATGCTGTTGGTAAAACAAGTTTAGCTTGTTAATCACACACCATTTTTATCAGGGTTTCTACTCTTCCTTCTATCATTTTGGTTCGCTTAACTGATTTATGCTTAGGGCTAGATTAGATAATCTCTAAGACTTCAGAGATTACATAATCTGCGCGGAATGTTTCTCCAATGAAGTTATGAATTAATACTTCGTCGGTTATTGTTGTTGGTATTCCTTGGTATCTACAGGGCGTATGGCATTGGTGCTCGTGGGACAGAGTGTAAAGTTGAGGTTTACGACTTGGTTGTGGTTGGGGTGGTAATGGTACTATTGGCATTGATGATGGTGTTACTGGTTATGCTGCTGATGCTGCTGCTGGTGTTTGTAATCTCTGCACCATATTCTCCAAAGCCACTACCCGAGCGCGAAGCTCGTTGACTTCTTCTATTACACCGGGGTGATTGTCGGTTCGGACGAGCGGATAAATAAAATCTAAAATTTGATGTAATATATAATCGTGACGAGATACTCTGGAAATGAGCGAGAAAATGGTGTTTCGGACAGGTTCGCCGGTAAGTGCTTCAGGTTCTTCGTCAAGAGGGCAATGTGGTGGATGGAAGGGATCACCTTCTTCTTGTCTCCAATTATTGAGGAGGCTACGAACCCATCCCCAATTCATCCAGAATAGGTGATGACTGATTGGTTGATCTATTCCGATCACACTGCTTTCGGAGCTGGAGTGGGATTCCATTTCGAAATCCGAGGAACTTGAATTAATGATGAATTCCATTTCGTACGATTGAATAAGGATTTTTTTTTTCGATATGAAATGATTTTCGGTTATCGGATGGTATTCTAATTACATAGAATATCCATATATATAGAACAAAAGATTTCGTAAATTACGGAGGAATTTACGGGATATATCAGGCAACGTTTACAGTAATAGATACGATAAGATATGATTTAGCAGATACGCTAAGATATGAATTTTTGTCTATACACTATTCATGCAATCAATGCAGCAAGACGTGTCTTAGACTAAAAATGATAAGCAGGTAATTTTCTGAGGATGATAAGTAGTTAATTTTTGATACAAAATGATAAGCAAAACTATTGACATGCAGACACGGTCGAAGTCCAGACTCACTAATGCATCCTATCGACTTATCTGTTAGACACACTAATGCTGACCTGGTTCGCTAAGACCACCGCTCTGATACCAACTGAAAGGACCCGTTCATATACATTATAAACGATTCACAATAGTTGATTACATTGCGAGGTATTTGACCTCTATATGATACATTTTACAAACATTGCATTCGTTTTTAAAAGACAATCTTTCTTTACATCGAAAATTGACAGGCATGCATACCATTTCATAATATCCACTATCCAGCTATAAATTGATTTAATAATAATCTTTGATGAACTCAATGACTCGAATGCAACGTTCTTCGAAATATGCTATGAAAGACTCCAAGTAATATCTTTAAAATTAGCAAATGCACAGCGGAAGATTTCTTTAACACCTGAGAATAAACATGCTTTAAAGTGTCAACCAAAAGGTTGGTGAGTTCATTAGTTTATCATAATCATTTATTTCCATCATTTTAATAGACCACAAGAATTTCATTTCCAGTTCTCATAAATATACGTCCCATGCATAGAGACAAAAATAATCATTCATATGGTGAACACCTGGTAATCGACATTAACAATATGCATATAAGAATATCCCCTATCATTCCGGGATCCTCCTTCGGACATGATATAAATTTCGAAGTACTAAAGCATCCGGTACTTTGGATGGGGTTTGTTAGGCCCAATAGATCTATCTTTAGGATTCGCGTCAATTAGGGTGTCTGTTCCCTAATTCTTAGATTACCAGACTTTAATAAAAAGGGGCATATTCGATTTCGATAATTCAACCATAGAATGTAGTTTCAATTACTTGTGTCTATTTCGTCAAACATTTATAAAAGCGCATCTATTCTCAGTCCCAAAAATATAAAGGGTAAAAAGGAAAATGAAACTCACCATACTGTATTTCGTAGTAAAAATACATATAACGTCATTGAACAAGTGCAAGGTTGGCCTCGGATTCACGAACCTATATTAATTATATATATTTATATGTTGGTCAATATTTGTATAGCAATTTAGGTCAGGTCATAGTGTAATCCTATCCTATAGCTCGAGTCTGACTCTACAGTATAGTAACATGTTATATTACTCATGCTCAATTAAGATTCTAGTAAAAGGTGATGTGTGAAACAACGTAACACAAATGGTTTCATAATCATAAAATAGTATTTTAGGTTTTTTTTTTTTTTTTAGAGAAAATCAACACAAAAAGTTAACTGAAAAGTTAACAGGAAAAGTCAAAGTTCAAAGTCAAAAGTAAAAGGTTAAAGTCAAAAGTCAAAGGTCAAAGTAAAAATGAGGTCGCATGCAAATATATAATAACTTATGCAAAAATGATTTTCGGTCAAACATGACTAAACGGGCCACTTCAGCTATTTTTAGAAAAATTATCGGAACTCCGATTGATAAACGGCCAAAGATAAAAGTTACACATTACCAAAAAGATTAAGCATAAATATTACAGAAGTAAACTAAACCTAGACAACTCGTAGTTGCCAACGCGTTTTCGGCGTTTCAAAGTTAATTTTTCAGCTTTAATAAATTTACAAAAGTGACCGAGTAGCCTACTTTGGAGATTTTTAGAAAATTCCTCAAAACTCGTATTGACAAACGGTCAAAGCCTACAAATTCTCGTTACCACAAAGATATAACATGATTTTTGGCAAGAGTAAACACATATCAGGCCGACCATGACAACTGATACAAAACTGACATTTTTAAATAAAAAAGTTTCAGCTCTTTTTAGAATTTTAAAATGTGACCAAACCGTCAACTTTGATGATTTTTAGAAAAATCGTCGAGACTCGAATTGACAAACGGCCAGAGTCGTTTGTTAGACCTTACAGCAAAGAATTCAGTGGTATTTTTTTTATATATGAAACAACGCAGATCAGCGAGAATTTCAGTTCCCGTTTCGACATTTCATCAAAATTTGCAAAACTTCTTTTGTCCATAACTTGACAACCGTTCAACGAAACGAGACGTGCTTTATATGAAAATTCATCTACTCGACGAGTAGAATCCAAATAACCACTTTTTATAACCCAGAAAATTAGTTCACTAATTATCATCAGCAATTTTAATTACGAAATTAATTATGCAATTTGTTTATTTCATAACTTTCTAACCATTACTTGGATTCAAGTGATTCTTAAACCAAAATTCAACTATTTTTCGCTAGCTTTCCAACGACATACATATCTTATACCTTATCTCAATCGTATATGTAACTAATTCAGGAATCAACATAACCTATCTAATGGCAATATCAAAAGTACAAGCATGCATAATCCTATATACTCGAGCACTAGTCAGGGATACACTATTAGTATGTAAAAATTAAATTATGAGTACTCACATATCAATATTGAGATTCAATATTGCAGGAAAGGTACGTAAACGTAACGGAGATGATAAACACTATATTGACCTCACGAGCATACCCATGAACCATACTCAATCACCTCCATAGCTATAACCCATAATTTCCTTAATCCTATCCCACTCGAAAAAACAACTTCGAAATCACTCGGACAGCACTCCGTCGTAATATTTTATGTATACTAATAATATCTTGAGATAATACGGAGTAAATATATATATGTAAATCGATTGAGAGAGTTTAGAGAAAACTATTTTCAAGTTTCTATGAAATAATGAAACCTATTGAATTCTATTTATAATAGATTTTTGAATTATTAAAGTGAATTATTAAAGTATGAATTATTAAAGTGAATTATTAAAGTATGAATTATTAAAGTGAATTATTAAAGTATGAATTATTAAAGTGAATTATTAAAGTATGAATTATTAAAGTAAATTATTAAAGTATAAATTATTAAAGTTAAAGTAAAGTAAAAATAAAGTAAAGGTAAAGTTTAAGTATAGTAAAAGTATAAAACTATGTACGTATAATACGCGTATAAATATATATAATATTAATTTAAATCGTTATATATATTTAATAAAATAAAATATAAATATCGTTATCTTTATCATACTAGTTAAGTAATGAGTTGTCAAAAGTGGTTCTAGATATTTATAAAAGTTATATACGTTTTAATAATAAAGTTCTTTTTAAACTGAAAACGTTTTTGTACGTTTGAAACTAAATAGATCAATCGAGTCTTTATGAGATTCAATCTTCCACTATCCTTTGTCTAGTTCTCAATGATTGACAATTTGTTCATATTTATAAATCACTTTACCATTTTCCGAATATTGTTAAAATGAAAAGATTTCTCAAATCAACGTGGGCCTTTCAACAGAGACTTGTAATCATAATTCAATATATCTGATAATTCAATCATTTGATCTTATCTTCTAATTCCATTGATAAATATTTTGAAACAGATACAATCATATAAAGTATTTAATCTAATATTTTGTTTACGTTTCAAGTTAAAATATATATACACATATACATATATAATCATATTCGTTTAATGGTTCGTGAATCGTTGGAACTTGGTCGAGGTTGAATGAATGTATGAACATAGTTTAAAATTCTTGAAATTTAACTTAACAAATATTGCTTATCGTGTCGGAAACATATAAAGATTAAAGTTTAAATTTGGTTGGAAATTTCCGGGTTGTCACATAGAAGCTTGTTGCCTCTATCATTTTGGGGTTATTGTCTATGCTCCGCGGCTCGTATTCTAAATATGGCCCCAACCAAGAAAGTGGAACGAACTTCTCATGAGATGTGGTTTGGAAAACCTCCGTCTCTATCATACTTAAAGGTATGGGGATGTGAAGCTTATCCTAAGCGTTACGTCCCTAATAAGTTGAATGCTCGATCCACGAAGTGTATCTTCATAGGATATCCCAAGGATGATATGGGATACTATTTCTACGATCCAACCGAGCAAAATGTATTTGTTGCTCGAAAGGCTGAATTCCTTGAAACTAAGTTCCTAATGGAAGGAAATAGTGAAAGGAAGATAGATCTTGAAGAGGTTCAAGATCAAGTAGATGATACACAATTGGTTGACACTAGCACTCAACATGAAAATGTTGAGAGTGATCAAATGGATGATCAAAATACACAAGACGTTCGCAGATCTGGTAGGATTAGTAATCCTCCTGAGAGATATGGGTTTCTCATGGATGGTTTCTATGTGGTTGATTTGGATGAACCAATAAACTACCAAGATGCTTTATCAAGGATTGATAAAGATAAATCGCAGGAAGCCATGAACGCTGAGATGCAATCCATGTATGACAACCAAGTTTGGGAACTTGTTACACAACCTGCTGGCTCAAGGCTAGTTGATTTTAAATGGATTTTCAAAATGAAAACTGACATACATGGAAACTTGGATACATATAAAGCTAGACTTGTAGCAAAAGGTTTCACTCAAACTCAAGGGGTTGACTATGATGAAACTTTTTCACTTGTGGCAATGCTAAAGTCTATTAGGATATTACTTGCCATTGCTGCTCATTATGATTATGAAATATGGCAAATGAATGTCAAGACCGCTTTCCTAAATGGATATCTTGTGGAAGATGTCTATATGGTTCAGCCTGAAGGTTTTGTTGATCCGAAATATCCTAAAAAGGTATGCAAGTTAAAGAAGTCAATCTACGGATTGAAACAAGCATCTAGAATGTGGAATCATCGTTTTAATGAGGAAGCCGAGAAATTTGGCTTCATTAAAAATGGTGATGAAGCTTGTGTATATAAGAAAGCTAGTGGGAGCACTATCATGTTCCTTGTACTATATGTGGATGATATATTTTTATTTGGAAATGATATTCCGGCAATGCAAGGAGTTAAAACTTGGCTAAGTAAATGCTTCTCCATTAAGGATCTTGGAGAAGCACAATATGTTTTGGGGATTGGGATCTACAGGAATAGATCCAAGAAACTGATAGGTTTGAATCAAAGTGCATACATTGAAAAGATCTTGAAAAGGTTCAAGATGGAGAACTCTAAGAAGGGTTTGGTACCTATTCAAAGAGGAACACTCCTTAGTTCATCTCAGTGCCCCACCACGAAAGATGAACAAGAGAGAATGAAGAAAGTCCCATATGCGTCTGCCATTGGGTCAATCATGTATGCAATGATATGCACTAGACCGGATGTGTCATGCGCTCTTAGCCTGACAAGCAGATACCAGAATAACCCAGGAAACAGTCATTGGATTGCTGTTAAAAGTATATTGAAATACCTTAGGAGGACTAAGGATATGTTTCTAATATATGGGTCTGGTGAGGAGGAGCTCGCTGTGAAAGGTTACGTGGATGCGAGTTTCCAAACTGATCGTGATGATTCTCGATCACAATCCGGTTATGTCTTCACGTTAAATGGAGGTGCGGTCTCTTGGAAGAGTTCAAAACAGGATGTTGTTGCTTTATCCACTACAGAGTCGGAGTACATCACCGCATCATTGGCAGCTCAGGAAGCTGCATGGATGAAGAAATTCATCGACGACTTAGGAGTAGTCCCTTCCATTCAGGACCTTCTTGAGATCTTTTGTGACAACGAGGGTGCGATTGCTCAAATCAAAGAACCTCGTGCTCACCAAAAGACCCGTCACATTGAGCGGAGATTCAACTACATAAGGGATGAAGTTGAAAAGGGAAAGATATGTATTCGCAAAGTTCACACAGACCTTAATATAGCAGATCCTCTCACGAAGCTCTTACATGGATCAAAACATGCAGGACATGTTTGTGCATTAGGGCTTCGATATTCTAGTGATTGGTCATGATCTGTTTTAAGTATTGTAATGGAACGAAATTGTTCAAACTCATTAATATAATTATGGTATTAATTTATTTTGAGTTATGTTCCTATTTTGCATATTTTATCCATGAATAAGTAATTATTCTAAATTCCGTAGTTGATCACATTTGTGGGAGCAAATGTGAGGTTTAGACTATTATGAACTTGGATTGGTATACATTCACGGGATGAATGTGGGGCAAGGTTGCAACCAAGGTTCATAGATATTTGTAGGATACAAATATTGGAAGACCCGCTCTCAAGATTTACTAAATGGAGCCTTTGTGGTTGATCACATGTAATCTTGAGTAAAGGCGAATATCATTGTATCCTCTGACCTGAGATACGTATTGGGTTCGGATATTTACCAGGTATTGTGCCTTGATTCTTTCCTTCGCTATTCTGAAATATGGTAGTTCATAAGGAAGAGCTCATGTATAATGCAAGGTATGTATTTAGGACATATGTAGTCAAGATGGAATTTGTCCCTCTTATTCGTTGAGAGTCAGATGTTTAAGGCCTGATAAAGTTAAATCTAGAAAAGAGTGATCACTCTGTGTCTCTTGGATTTAACATGACATCTAGGACGAAAGGATAATATGAAAAGATTCACCTATTCATATTCGAGATGGGAACTCGAAAGGGATGATGTTATTGAATGGCAAAAGTCATAACATATTGGGGGTGATGGACGGTCGTTAGGTGGTATCCATCGCTTGCATTAATTTCTTATGTTTCTCGTGCAAGTGGGAGATTGTAGGTTTTTCCTATGCCCGAAAAACATATTAAATTAATGTGGCTAATATGTTATGATCCAAGTCGGGTCATACCCAATAACAAGCTTACCAACGCCTTAAACGTATTTAAGCTTAACGATTAGATCATTAAGTAAATACACGACACTTGGATTTTAGAAAATTGGGTTTCTAAAATATTATCACTTAAGATTAATTACTTGGATAATTTATATGATGAAGATTTAATTATTTATAGGTTTTAAATAATTAAATTGTGTTATATTTTATAAAATGGTTTATAAAATAAAAGTAACTTGACAAATGCATGATTTATTAACAAGTTTTATAAAAAAAATCCCATTGTTTTATAAAAGTCCCATGGGGGACGGTTTTGCTCTCTCCAAGGGAGCTTCACATGCACAATTTGGTTACTTTTAGATAGCACAACTTCACATATGCATGCTTAACCATAAAACCAAGAATTTTGACTCATTGATAAGGGCAATATCTTTGAAAACATCTCTTTGTCTTACCATTCCAATTCTGGCCGAATTTTGGAGCTGAAAAGAGAAGGGTTCTTGCTTGGTTTACTAGCTAATTCAAGTGTCCAATTGAATCCTAACTAAAGTACTAGGTGTTGGAGGTTGGCTTGGGGTATTATCCCTTGAGGTTTCATAGTTTTGGAGCTCACATTCATCATCATCTCTTGAGTTGCTGCTGTCCAAATTTTTCATATAAAAGAGGTTTAAAGCTTGGTCTTACTAGTGTTTGGGTGTCTTAATCCTAACTAATTTAAGGGTGGTGTTGGTGCATCAAAAGCTTGGGGTTTTACACTCTTTTTCCATCACTTTGCTCATCATATTCAGCCCTCAATTAACTTGAGGAGGTAATATATTCTTACTTCCTTGTTAATTATATGTAAGCTTATTTTCAAGACTTGATATTACATGGAATTCAATTGGTTAAATTGAATAAAAATGGTTATGCACATAAACTTGTTTTCTTGATAATCATGCTTCCGCTTTCATTAACTTTCAAAAATTGGTTTGTGATTATGTTTACATCAAGAACATGTTATAATGTTGAATTCCATCAAACGAGGATGTAATTGTAAGCATTTTTGTTAAGTAGAAGCATTTTGATAAATGTCTTGAAGTCTTTCAAAAGTGTATGAATACATATTAAAATACTACATGTATATACATTTTAACTGAGTCGTTAAGTCATCGTTAGTCGTTACATGTAAGTGTTGTTTTGAAACCTTTAGGTTAACGATCTTGTTAAATGTTGTTAACCCAATGTTTATAATATCAAAAGAGATTTTAAATTATTATATTATCATGATATTATGATGTACGAATATCTCTTAATATGATATATATACATTAAATGTCGTTACAACGATAATCGTTACATATATGTCTCGTTTCAAAATCATTAAGTTAGTAGTCTTGTTTTTACATATATAGTTCATTGTTAATATACTTAATGATATGTTTAATTATCATATTATCATGTTATATATAATATAACAATGTATTAATATGCTTCATATATATTTAGTAAGACGTGGTTATAACGATAATCGTTATATGTATCGTTTCGAGTTTCATACGTCAATAGTCTCCTTTTTAAGTATATAACTTATTGTTACTATTTTTAATGAGATACTTGATGATCATTATATCATGTTAAACATATATATTTATTCATTTATGTATCATCATGTCGTATACAACTTATAGCGTTCGTGAATCATTGGTCAAACTGGGTAATCAGACGTTTACAAAATTTCCTTTTCAATTAATCAAGTCTGAACAAGTTTGATTGCTTAACATGTTGGAAACATTTAATCATGTAAATATAGTTTTCATTAAACATATAATCATAGAAAGGTTTGGAAAAGTTCGGGTCACTACAGTACCTACCCGTTAAATAAATTTCGTCCCGAAATTTTAAGCGATTGGAGGTGTTGGCTCATCTTCTGGAAATAAGTGCGGGTACTTCTTCTTCATCTGATCTTCTCATTCCCAGGTGAACTCGGGTCCTCTACGAGCATTCCATCGAACCTTAACAATCGGTATCTTGTTTTGTTTAAGTCTCTTAACCTCACGATCCATTATTTCAACGGGTTCTTCAATGAATTGAAGTTTTTCATTGATATGGATTTCGTCCAACGGAATAGTGAGATCTTCTTTAGCAAAACATTTCTTCAAATTCGAGACGTGGAAGCCGCGAGTTGTTGAGGTAACTCAAGTCGGTAAGCTACTGGTCCGACACGATCAATAATCTTGAATGGTCCAATATACCTTGGATTTAATTTCCCTCGTTTACCAAATCGAACAACACCTTTCCAAGGTGCAACCTTAAGCATGACCATCTCTCCAATTTTAAATTCTATATCTTTTCTTTTAATGTTGGCGTAGCTCTTTTGTCGACTTTGGGTGGTTTTCAACCGTTGTTGAATTTGGATGATCTTCTCAGTAGTTTCTTGTATTATCTCCGGACCCGTAATCTGTCTATCCCCCACTTCACTTCAAAAAATCGGAGACCTGCACTTTCTACCATAAAGTGCTTCAAATGGAGCCATCTCAATGTTGAATGGTAGCTATTGTTGTAGGAAAATTCTGCTAACGGTAGATGTCGATCCCAACTGTTTCCGAAATTAATAACACATGTTCGTAGCATGTCTTCAAGCGTTTGTATCATCCTTTCACTCTGCCCATCAGTTTGTGGATGATAGGCAGTACTCATGTCTAGACGAGTTCCTAATGCTTGCTGTAATATCTGCCAGAATCTTGAAATAAATCTGCCATCCCTATCAGAGATAATAGAGATTGGTATTCCATGTCTGGAGACGACTTCCTTCAAATACAGTCGTGCTAACTTCTCCATCTTGTCATCTTCTCTTATTGGCAGGAAGTGTGCTGATTTGGTAAGATGATCAACTATTACCCAAATAGTATCAAAACCACTTGCAGTCCTTGGCAATTTAGTGATGAAATCCATGGTAATGTTTTCCCATTTCCATTCCGGGATTTCGGGTTGTTGAAGTAGACCTGATGGTTTCTGATGCTCCGCTTTGACCTTAGAACACGTCAAATATTCCCCTACGTATTTAGCAACATCGGCTTTCATACCCGGCCATCAAAAATGTTTCTTGAGATCCTTGTACATCTTTCCCGTTCCAGGATGTATTGAGTATCTGGTTTTATGAGCTTCTCTAAGTACCATTTCTCTCATATCTCCAAATTTTGATACCCAAATCCTTTCAGCCCTATACCGGGTTCCGTCTTCCCGAATATTAAGATGCTTCTCCGATCCTTTGGGTATTTCATCCTTTAAATTTCCTTCTTTTAAAACTCCTTGTTGCGCCTCCTTTATTTGAGTAGTAAGGTTATTGTGAATCATTATATTCATAGATTTTACTCGAATGGGTTCTCTGTCCTTCCTGCTCAAGGCGTCGGCTACCACATTTGCCTTCCCCGGGTGGTAACGAATCTCAAAGTTGTAATCATTCAACAATTCAATCCACCTACGCTGCCTCATATTCAGTTGTTTCTGATTAAATATGTGTTGAAGACTTTTGTGGTCGGTATATATAATACTTTTGACCCCATATAAGTAGTGCCTCCAAGTCTTTAATGCAAAAACAACCACGCCTAATTCCAAATCATGCGTCGTATAATTTTGTTCGTGAATCTTCAATTGTCTAGACGCATAAGCAATCACCTTCGTTCGTTGCATTAATACACAACCGAGACCTTGTTTTGATTCGTCATAGTAAATCACAAAATCATCATTCCCTTCAGGCAATGACAATATAGGTGCCGTAGTTAGCTTTTTCTTCAATAACTAGAACGCTTTCTCTTGTTCATCCTTCGATTCAAATTTCTTCCCTTTATGCGTTAATGCAGTCAAGGGTTTTGCTATTCTGGAAAAGTCTTGGATGAACCTTCTGTAGTAACCAGCTAGTCCTAAAAACTGGCGTATGTGTTTCGGAGTTTTTGGGGTTTCCCACTTTTCAACAGTTTCTATCTTTGCCAAATCCACCTTAATACCTTATTTGTTCACTATGTGACCGAGGAATTGAACTTCTTCCAACTAAAATGCACACTTTGAAAACTTAGCGTACAATTCTTCCTTCCTCAATACTTCTAACACCTTTCTCAAATGTTCACCGTGTTCTTGGTCATTCTTTGAGTAAATAAGTATGTCATCAATGAAAACAATGACAAACTTGTCAAGGTATGGTCCACACACTCGGTTCATAAGGTCCATGAACATATCTGGTGCATTAGTTAAACCAAACGGCATGACCATAAACTCGTAATGACCGTAACATGTTCTGAAAGAAGTCTTTGGAATATCATCTTCTTTCACCCGCATTTGATGATACCCGGAACGTAAGTCAATCTTTGAATAAACAGACGAGCCTTGTAGTTGATCAAATAAGTCATCGATTCTTGGTAGTGGGTAGCGGTTCTTGATGGTAAGTTTGTTCAACTCTCGGTAGTCGATACACAACCTGAATGTACCATCTTTCTTCTTGACAAACAAAACAGGAGCTCCCCATGGTGATGTGCTTGGTCGAATGAAACCACGCTCTAAAATTTCTTGTAATTGGCTTTGCAGTTCTTTCATCTCGCTGGGTGTGAGTCTGTAAGGAGCACGAGCTATTGGTGCAGCTCCTGGTACAAGATCTATTTGAAATTCAATGGATCGATGTGGGGGTAATCCCGGTAATTCTTTCGGAAATACATCGGGAAATTCTTTTGCGACGGGAACATCATTGATGCTCTTTTCTTCAGTTTGTACTTTCTCGACATGTGCTAGAACAGCATAGCAACCTTTTCTTATTAGTTTTTGTGCCTTCAAATTACTAATAAGATGTAGCTTCGTATTGCCCTTTTCTCCGTACACCATTAAGGGTTTTCCTTTTTCTCGTATAATGCGAATTGCATTTTTGTAACAAACGATCTCTGCTTTCACTTCTTTCAACCAGTCCTACCGATTATCACATCAAAACTCCCTAACTCTACTGGTATCAAGTCAATCTTAAATATTTCGCTAACCAGTTTAATTTCTCGATTCCGACATATATTATCTGCTGAAATTAATTTACCATTTGCTAATTCGAGTAAAAATTTACTATCCAAAGGCGTTAATGGACAACTTAATTTAGCACAAAAATCTCTACTCATATAGCTTCTATCCTCACCCGAATCAAATAAAACGTAAGCAGATTTATTGTCAATAAGAAACGTACCCGTAACAAGCTACGGGTCTTCCTGTGCCTCTGCCGCATTAATATTGAAAACTCTTCCACGGCCTTGTCCATTCGTGTTCTCCTGGTTCGGGCAATTTCTAATAATGTGGCCCGGTTTTTCACATTTATAACAAACTACATTGGCATAACTTGCTCCGACACTACTTGCTCCGCCATTACTCGTTCCGACACCATTTGTTCCTTTCGTTCTGTTAACCCCTGGTCCGTAGACCTCACACTTCGTCGCGCTATGACCATTTCTTTTACACTTGTTGCAAAATTTAGTGCAGAACCCCGAGTGATACTTTTCACACCTTTGGCATAGCTGCATCTGATTGTTGTTATTGTTGCGGTTATTATTGTTGTTGGGATAATTGTTGTAGTTGCTGCTGCTGTTGTTGTTGTTGTTGTTGTTGTTGTTGTTGTTGTTGGGCCGTTTGTTGTAGTTGCGATTGATGTTGCGATTGTTGGGATAGTTGTTGCGATTATTGTTGTAATTACTATTGTTGTTGTATTGGTGATTCTTATCACCGTTTTCCTCCCACTTTCTTTTGACTTGCTTTACATTGGCCTCTTCAGCAGTCTGTTCTTTAATTCTTTCTTCAATCTGGTTCACTAGTTTGTGAGCCATTCTACATGCCTGTTGTATGGAGGCGGGCTCGTGTGAACTTATATCTTCTAGGATTCTTTCCGGTAATCCTTTCACAAACGCGTCGATCTTCTCTTCCTCATCTTCGAACGCTCCCGGACACAATAGGCATAATTCTGTGAATCGTCTTTCGTACGTGGTAATATCAAATCCTTGAGTTCGTAACCCTCTAAGTTCTGTCTTGAGCTTATTGACCTCGGTTCTGGGACGGTACTTCTCGTTCATCAAGTGCTTGAATGCTGACCACGGTAGTGCGTAAGCATCATCTTGTCCCACTTGCTCTAGATAGGTATTCCACCATGTTAATGCAGAACCTGTGAAGGTATGCGTAGCGTACTTCACTTTGTCCTCTTTAGTACACTTACTTATGGCAATCACCGATTCGACCTTCTCGGTCCACCGTTTCAATCCGATCAGTCCTTCGGTTCCATCAAATTCCAAAGGTTTGCAGGCAGTGAATTCTTTGTAGGTGCATCCTACACGATTTCCTATACTGCTAGATCCAAGGTTATTGTTGGTATGTAGCGCAGCCTGTACTGCGGCTATGTTTGAAGCAAGAAAGGCATGAAATTCCTCTTTGCTCATATTCAAGGTTTGTCGAGTAGTCGGTGCCATTTCCTTCAAATAGTCAAATGAAACAAGTTAATCATACAGAATATTAAGAGTAGTCAATAGTATCTCGTAGCATAATATGAACTCATTTATAAAAGCTTTTTCTTCATATTAGCGTTTTATAAGTTTAAATTCGGGTAGTACCTACCCGTTAAGTTCATACTTAGTAGCTAATATACAATTCAACTACTACAATTCTATATGAAAAACTGATTATAATAATATTTCACGTTCAAACTTTTACACAATATTTTACAAACTTACAATACCGCTTATTTTACATATAGCATGAAATATAGCACACAATAACTTTGATACAAGATAGTTGTGAAGATAATTCTAGCTAGTACACAAGTCGTTCAGTAAAGGCAATAAAGACACGTAATTCATACGTCCAGAAACAAGTCATGCATTCTGGTTTTACTAGGACTACTTACCATCCTTGGTCTTGTGGAACATAACCGTTATGGTCGTTGATAAGACAGCGTGTTGTAACGTCATCAAAGGGACGAGGGTTACGTAATATCCAACAGTCCCTTAACAATCTAAAAACCTCATTTCTTACCCCAATTACCGACTCCGTCACTTGTGGGAACATTTTGTTTAATAGTTGTAGCCCGATGTTCTTGTTCTCACTTTGGTGAGAAGCGAACCTTACTAAGCCGTAAGCATAACATGCTTCTTTATGTTGCATGTTAGTCGCTTTTTCTAAATCATGAAGTCCTATATTCGGATATATTGAGTCAAAATAATTTCTTAACCCGTTGCGTAAAATAGCATTTGGGTTCCCCGCAATATATGCGTCAAAGTAAACACATCGTAACTTATGGATTTCCCAATGTGATATCCCCCATCTTTATAACGAAAGCCTTTTATAAACCAAGAAATTCTTGGAACATTCGTTGAATGTCTTACAAACTGATCTCGCCTTAAATAGTTGTGCCGAGGAATTCTGACCGACTCTAGAAAAGATTTCATCAATCATGTCTCCGGGTAGGTCTCTTAAAATATTGGGTTGTCTATCCATTTTGTGTTTTTATACTGTAAAATAGACAAGAGTTAGATTCATAAAAAAAATACTTATTAATACAAGCAATTTTTACATATATCATAAAGCATAAGCACACTATATTACATATATTACACCACACGAATACAACTATCTTATTCCGACTCGCTCGTTTCTTCTTCTTCGGTTTTGGTTTGTTTTGACGAGTTTCTAGGGATATATGATGTTCCCCTAATACGATCCGTCATTTTCCACATTGGTCTAGAAAAAACTGGTGGTTTAGAGGTTCATGGGTTATTGTTACAACTTAAGAAATACGGGTGTTGACGATACATATAAAGTTCATCGGGGTTGGAATCAGATTTCCCTATTTTTATGCCCTTTCCCTTATTTTTCTCTTTTACCTTTTTAAATTCAGTTGGGGTAATTTCTATAACATCATCGGAATCCTCGTCGGGATCCGATTCATCGGAGAATTGGTAATCCTCCCAATATTTTGCTTCCTTGGCGGAAACACCGTTGACCATAATTAACTTTGGTCGGTTGGTTGAGGATTTTCTTCTACTTAACCGTTTTATTATTTCCCCCACTGGTTCTTCTTCTGGTTCCGATTCTTCTTCCGGTTCCGATACTTCGTCTGGTTCCGACTCTTCTTCCGGTTCCTCTTCGGGAACTTGTGAATCAGTCCACGAATCATTCCAATTTACATTCGACTCTTCATTATTATTAGGTGAGTCAATGGGACTTGTTCTAGAGGTAGACATCTATCACATAATATCAAACACGTTAAGAGATTAATATATCACATAATATTCACATGTTAAAAATATATAGTTTCCAACAAAATTTGTTAAGCAATCATTTTTCAAGTAAACACGGTCGAAGTCTAGACTCACTAATGCATCCTAACAAACTCGATAAGACACACTAATGCAAAATTCTGGTTCTCTAAGACCAACGCTCGGATACCAACTGAAATGTCCCGTTCATATTGATTATAAACGTTCCATATTAATTGATTTCGTTGCGAGGTTTTGACCTCTATATGAGACGTTTTTCAAAGACTGCATTCATTTTTAAAACAACCATAACCTTTATTTTATCAATAAAGGTTTCAAAACATTACGTAGATTATCAAATAATGATAATCTAAAATATACTGTTTACACACGACCATTACATAATGGTTTACAATAGAAATATATTACATCGACATATGTTTCTTGAATGCAGTTTTTACATAATATCATACAAACATGGACTCCAAATCTTGTCCTTATTTTAGTATGCAATAGCAGAAGCTCTTAATATTCACCTGAGAATAAACATGCTTTAAACGTCAACAAAAATGTTGGTAAGTTATAGGTTTAACCTATATATACCAAATCGTAACAATAGACCACAAGATTTCATATTTCAATATACATCCCATACATAGAGATAAAAATCATTCATATGGTGAACACCTGGTAACCAACATTAACAAGATGCATATTTAAGAATATCCCCATCATTCCGGGACACCCTTCGGATATGATATAAATTTCGAAGTACTAAAGTATCTGGTACTTTGGATGGGGTTTGTTAGGCCCAATAGATCTATCTTTAGGATTCGCGTCAATTAGAGTGTATGTTCCCTAATTCTTAGATTACCAGACTTAATAAAAAGGGGCATATTCGATTTCGATAATTCAACCATAGAATGTAGTTTCACGTACTTGTGTCTATTTTGTAAATCATTTATAAAACCTGCATGTATTCTCATCCCAAAAATATTAGATTTTAAAAGTGGGACTATAACTCACTTTCACAGATTTTTACTTCGTTGGGAAGTAAGACTTGGCCACTGATCGATTCACGAACCTATAACAAATATGAACATATATATCAAAGTATGTTCAAAATATATTTACAACACTTTTAATACATTTTGATGTTTTAAGTTCATTAAGTCAGCTGTCCTCGTTAGTAACCTACAACTAGTTGTTCACAGTTAGATGTACAGAAATAAATCGATAAATATTATCTTGAATCAATCCACGACCCAGTGTATACGTATCTCAGTATTGATCACAACTCAAACTATATATATATTTTGGAATCAACCTCAACCCTGTATAGCTAACTCCAACATTCACATATAGAGTGTCTATGGTTGTTCCATAATATATATATATAGATGGGTCGACATGATAGGTCGAAACATTGTATACGTGTCTATGGTATCTCAAGATTACATAATATACAATATAAGTTGATTAGGTTATGGTTGGAATAGATTTATTACTAACTTTCACGTAGGTAAAATGAGTAGTTTTTATCAATCTTGTTTTACTCGCCATTTCTTCGTTTCTAATCCGTTTTGAGTGATTCCAGTGGTCACGGTTTCGTATTGAACTTAAATTTATGAATCTAAACAGAAAAAGTATAAATTTATAGTCAGAAATACAAGTTACAAGTCGTTTTTGAAAGAGGTAGTCATTTCCGTTGAAAGAACGACATCTTGATGACCATTTTGAAAAACATACTTTCACTTTGAGTTTAACCATGATTTTTGGATATAGTTTCATGTTCATAAGAAAAATCATTTTTCCAGAAGTATAGATTTTAAATCAAAGTTCTTCTTAGCTTTTAATTATCCCAACCAAAACAGCCCCCGGTTTTACTACGACGGCGTATATCCAGTTTTATGGTGTTTATCGTGTTTCCGGGTTTTAAATCATTAAGTTAGCATATCATATAGATATAGAACATGTGTTTAGTTGATTTTAAAAGTCTAGTTAGAAGTATTAACTTTATTTGCGAACAAGTTTAGAATTAACTAAACTATGTTCTAGTGATTACAAGTTTATAACGTTGAATAAGACAGCTTTTTATGTATGAATCGAATGATGTTATGAACATCATTACTACCTCAAGTTCCTTGGATAAACCTACTGGAAATGAGAAAAATGGATCTAGCTTCAAAGGATCCTTGGATGGCTTGAAAGTTCTTGAAGCAGAATCATGACACGAAAACAATTTCAAGTAAGATTTCCACTCGAAATAAGATTGTTATAGTTATAGAAATTGAATTAAAGTTTGCATATGATTATTACCTTGTATTAGAAAGATAACCTACTGTAAGTAACAAAGGTTTCTTGATCTTGGATGATTACTTGGAATGGATTTAGAAAACTTGGAAGTAAACTTGCAATCTTGGAAGTATTCTTGATTTTATGAAACTAGAACTTTTGGAATTTATGAAGAACACTTAGAACTTGAAGATAGAACTTGAGAGAGATCAATTATATGAATAAAATTGAAGAATGAAAGTGTTTGTAGGTGTTTTTGGTCGTTGGTGTATGGATTAGATATAAAGGATTTGTAATTTTGTTTTCATGTAAATAAGTCATGAATGATTACTCATATTTTTGTAATTTTATGAGATATTTCATGCTAGTTGCCAAATGATGGTTCCCACATGTGTTAGGTGACTCACATAGGCTACTAAGAGCTGATCTTTGGAGTGTATATACTAATAGTACATACATCTAAAAGCTGTGTATTGTACGAGTACAAATACGGTTGCATACGAGTAGAATTGTTGATGAAACTGAACGAGGATGTAATTGTAAGCATTTTTGTTAAGTAGAAGTATTTTGTTAAGTGTCTTGAAGTCTTTAAAAAGTGTATGAATACATATTAAAACACTACATGTATATACATTTTAACTGAGTCGTTAAGTCATCGTTAGTCGTTACATGTCAGTGTTGTTTTGAAACCTTTAGGTTAACGATCTTGTTAAATGTTGTTAACCCAATGTTTATAATATCAAAAGAGATTTTAAATTATTATATTACCATGATATTATGATGTACGAATATCTCTTAATATGATATATATACATTAAATGTCGTTACAACGATAATCGTTACATATATGTCTCGTTTCAAAATCATTAAGTTAGTAGTCTTGTTTTTACATATGTAGTTCATTGTTAATATACTTAATGATATGTTTAATTATCATATTATCATGTTATATATAATATAACAATGTATTAATATGCTTCATATATATTTAGTAAGACGTGGTTATAACGATGATCGTTATATGTATCATTTCGAGTTTCATACGTCAATAGTCTCCTTTTTAAGTATATAACTTATTGTTACTATTTTTAATGAGATACTTGATGATCATTATATCATGGTAAACATATATATTTATTCATTTATGTATCATCATGTCATATACAACTTATAGCGTTCGTGAATCATTGGTCAAACTGGGTAATCAGACGTTTACAAAATTTCCTTTTCAATTAATCAAGTCTTAACAAGTTTGATTGCTTAACATGTTGGAAACATTTAATCATGTAAATATAGTTTTCATTAAACATATAATCATAGAAAGGTTTGGAAAAGTTCGGGTCACTACATAGTTGACTTGTACTTTCAGCTCCGTTAAGTCGAGCGTTGAAAGTTGGTTCATGTCTCGGTTCCGGATTTTCGAACGCCTTTTCGTATAATTTAATATCTTGTACTTTGCGTTTTGCGACTTGTACTCTTGTCATTTTTAGACGTTTCTCATCAATAATTTGAACCACTTGGACTGTATCTTGTACATTTGAGCTTTTTGGTCATTTGCGTCTTCAAATCTTCGTTTTCGCCTTTTGTCTTCGCACTTATTTATTTAAACGAATATTACTTGAAAATAGAACAATTGCAACTGAAAATTTTACATATTGGAAAGATATTGTGCCTGAATATATGTTCATTTGTAGCACTATCAAATATCCCCACACTTGAACGTTGCTTGTCCTCAAACAATATGGAACTTGAAATAAAATCACACTAGAATCACTTCTTTATTCTTCACGCTTTATACATAAGTGATTTCTATATGGCAGTATAAATAATGATAGTAACGATGTGGTTTACAGTCCCACATGACTTATAAAAATTTAGATCCTTTAAGGAAATTGGATATTTATGACAACATTTGATCTTTTGAAAATTCAATCTAGCTTTAACCCTAGATAAGTTTTCTGATTTGACCCACCATCGGTGTTGCAAAATATATATGTGGATCAATATTTTGGCTAAAAAATTTTAGGTTCGTGTAATCCACTGCTATCCCTGTATCGGAAAGCACACATCCAGTTTACTTGTTCCGTATATTACCTTTCGGCAAACTACCGTCAGATTGTAAAGGAAAGCGATGAACAAGAAACTGTTAAGGCAATGTCTAATGACATGCAGATGTTCATGGTCTAAAACGTGTCGGATGCAGTTACTATCCTTTGTAGGAGCAATAGTAAAGATCACCCTATGATTTTTCGGTCTGGCATTAAAGAAATCTTCCGCTGTGTATTTGCTCGTTTTAAAGACATTACTTGGAGTCGATCATCGCAATGGGACCAGATGTTGGTGACTTCGTCTAGATGGATTAGGACGGGGTCTGACAAAACAGAATTTAAAGACAAAGTTGAACAGGAAAGGACACGCGTCGGCGGATAACAAGTGACCTTACAAGACCACGTGGGAATGCAGAGGTTTAACGCATGTGCAGACATGTGCTATAGTTTGTCAATGCCTAGGGAACACAACATTCTATTTGTTTAAACAAATAGTGGTGCCAAACTAAATTGGGGTGTTCCTGCAAATAGCTACCAAAAAGGAAAGAGGAGAGCACGCTCTCTGATGCAGTTGTCCCCACAAGTACAGACATCCTCTATACCTGTGGACAATAGAACCATTACATGATTAATAGGACTACTATAAATTGTTGTATCCACTATTGTAACAACTAGTGGTGTGGGTTTATTTATTTTGAGTCCAAAACGTGTAATAGCTTTAAGTTTATCCTCTTAGCTTTAAGTTTATCCTCTTTGCGATTTAATCAATAAAGAATAACAGTTGAAAAATTACCTTTGACTCTATTTACACTACATGATTGAATACTAAACTGTGTTTAATTGGTTAGTTAAATATAAGTAATTGTATTCACCCCCCTCTACAATACTCCTGTTGTTTATCAAGGGACCAACAACTGGTATCAGAGCTTCAATCTTGATAATTTAATATCTTGGATCTAAATTCTCTCATAGCTGCATACTCAAATACCGCTTATCTTGAAAATGGCTCATCCAATAGACCACCCAAATTTGATGAAGATGAGTATGAAATCGGGAAGGCAAGGTTCATGCTTCACTTGGAGTCTATTGACCCACTTATGCCTGGTATTGCTACAGATGGTCCATTTGTCCCAACTGAGACTATTGATAGCATCCCAGCTACTGGTGACACTCCTACCATTCCTGGCAGAGAGGTTATTCTCACTCCAACCAGATGGGATGCTGAGGACAAACGTCGTGTTGGACTTGACCCTAAGATCAGAACTCTGTTAGCTATACCTTTATCTAACCACCTGTTCAAACTGATTAAGGGAAAGCAGAATGCTAAGCTTATGTTAGACTATCTAGATGTCACTTATGAAGGCATGGATGAGGTTAGGCAAAACAAGATTATTGCTTTGAAAAGAGAGTATGAAATGTTCTTTGCCTATAAGAATGAGACCCTTAAGCAAACCTTCATTAGGTTTAACTCCCTAGTTACTGACCTGCTTACTTTAAAAATCACATATACTGATTTTGAACAAGTAAACAAATTAATTGACTCACTGCCTACTAAATAGAAACCTGTCACTGACCCTTTAAGAACCACCCAAATCTTAAAGAACTTTAACATGTCCTCTCTTTATGGTACACTTTGGAACCATGAGAAGGCAGAAGCTAAACTTGAACTGAATTTAAAAGAAAACTTTAAGTCTGCCCCCACTACCCCAGAATCCTCAAAAACTGATGATACTGCTCTTATTGCTGCTGCTAAAAAGAAAGCTCAAAAAAATTTACTAGTTCAAAAGTTGATGGCAGAAGATGAGTCAGCTGAAGATGAGGTGGATAGTGGTACTGGGTCTGAAGAAAGCAGTGATGATGAAGATGATGTGGAAGGGTTTGCTGAAGGTATGGCTTTGCTGGCTAGGCAGTTCAAAAGGTTCAATCGTAATAGAACCAGCAAGCCATACAAAGGGAGTAAGAAACCAAGTGCTAGGTACATCAGCAAATCAGTCAAGGGTCCTAAATCTGAGTGTTACAATTGTGGGAAGGTTGGACATTTTGCTGCTGAATGCATGTCTAAGAAACCTTCAACATCACATGTTAACTCCTTCTCAAAAGCTGATAATGTAACATCCCGCCTTTTTTTTCGTTTACTTTTCCGTTTAACTATTTTAAATCCCGTTATATGTTTATAACATCTCCCGTTAATACGCGTTTTAAAAATATCTCGTTTAGGTAATTCACGCACCCGAATGAAACTAGAGGGACCATTGTTGCCAAGAGAGCAAAAAGGTGACTAGGTCAACTAGTCAACCCTTCACTCTCATCCATTCATTAATTCCCTTTTCTTTTTCCATTTTCTTCACTACTTTCTTATTTTCTCTCAAAACACCATTTCAAAGAATCATCATCTAAATCCAAGCTAGCGGGTGTCTTGCAAAACAAATTACATATTTGGAATCCTTGCAACTTCCTCTTCGATTCCATACCGATTTCATTACGTTTGGGTAGCTTTCTAAAATCACTAGATTTTGTGTTCTTGATGTTTTTAACTTATAAAGTTGTTAATTAGTGTCTATGGCTCAAGTCTAACATGAATATATGATTTATATGTTCGATCTTGTTATTTTTGATAACTAGCATGAACTTGAAAGTTTGGTGTGTTTGATTGATGATTTGGTTACTTAAATGTAGTTAAATGTTATAAATGCATGTATTAAATGTGTTCCTAACATCACTAGCTCCAATTTGATGTGTAGGTTGTTTTGGAAAACTTCATAAACATGATTAGTGATTTTGATGTTATTGGTTAGGGTTTGATAGAATTGAATGTGAACATTTAATGTATTGAATGCCATGATTTGTTGTTAGTAAGTAGTTAGTTGTATTGTATGCTTGATTACCTACGAAACGGCGCGTTATATGGATGCATTTAATTCCCGAATCCTATTTTGTGCATTGATGAACTTGAGCATTTATTGAGCATTAAATGTTAGAAATTCGATTATTGCAAATGATGTTTTTGGTTGGTGAAATGTATTTAGTTGTGTTCTTTGTCAAATTACCTTTCTAACGATATAAGATACGAGTTCTAAGTGTTCACGGTTTGTGTTTTATGTTTGTTTGAATTTTGGTTTGAGACTTAGAAAACTGAAACTGGCCAGGTACCAGCTCGCGTGTAATGCCGCGGCGCGGCCAGCCTTTGTCGCGGCGCGACATAAGGCGTGTCCAGCTTCTGACCTACATGGTCAAAATATGAAAAATGTTTGGCACGCTATGGACCTCCGATTCACAGGTAACTTGTTTTAACATGCTTATATATGAATAAAAACCTCAGAAAAATAGTTCAGGACCCAACCCGAACGTGTTGACTTTTTCGTTGACTTTGACCGACCAAAGTTGACTTTTAATCAAACTTAACCAAATGTTTGTGCAATCATTCTAACATGCTTTTATACTTGTACCTTACATGAAACATGACAATTTGATTCAGATGCTATTATGATCGAGTCTTAACGAGCCATAGGACTACTTGAACACTTTGACCTATCGTGTTTACCGTTATTAATACAAACCTATTTGTTTAGGTCAAGACTAGCATTGTTCTTTGCACACGTTACTTATTGAAGTACTTATTACTCGTGTACACAAGGTGAGATCATAGTCCCACTTTTACTCTTTTTGAACTTACATTTGGGATGAGAAAACATAAACGTTCTTTTTACTAAGTGAACACAAGTACAGGAAAACAAACATTCTACATACGAGTTTGAACAAAAATCCTCAATTCGATTATCATTAGTTACACTTGCCGGGTGTAAGCGAGAACTTATGTTATATGGCCATATGGGTTTGACAAACCCTCATTCAAACGGTTCGCTACCGTTTACGAATGAAATATATTTTCGAGAAATAGTGTATGTTCTAACACTATTGTGATGGGGTTCTATGGAAGGAATGTTAAGCATTGATAATTGGGTGCTCGTGAAAAAAACTTTTGGAATGTATTACTATTATATCAATGTTACAAATCTTGTGGTTCACTTATACTTACTTACTTAAACCTATGATTTCACCAACGTTTTCGTTGACAGATTTCTATGTTTTTCTCAGGTCCTTGAACGTTTTGTGATACATGCTTCCGCTCATTACTTTTGATACTTGCTTGGATGTCGAGTATATACATGCATACATGGAGCATCTTTTGGCTACTTTTAAATCGTGTCGCATAGATTTCAATTGTATTTATAACTTTGTAACGTAACTTTTGGAATGAACGATTCTTGTAAACTTGGGAACAAATCTTAACTTTTGAAATGAATGCGACATATTTTCGGTCAAACGTCATTTTAAAGACTTATGACCACGTAATGGGACCTAAGTAGTCGGCGCCGTCAATGGCAATTTTGTCGGGTCTCTACAGATGGTATCAGAGCATTGGTTGTAGGGATTTAGAGTCATTGGTGTCAACCCCTAGTCATAGGGTACATTAGTGAGTCTAGACTACAACCGGCATATAGACTTGAAGTAGGAATTACTTGACTACTTGTGCATTTATACTCGAACGTTTCTACTCATATCTACTCTTTGTTCATCTTAATCTCACGTTGTTTAATTTGATTGACACGCCACCTTGACTATATGAAATGATGTCGAATGCACATATGAATCAGGGTAATATAATTTTGGGGATTATATTATGGTGACTCATATGAACGTTCCGACATTGTAGCATAAAGAATTTAAGGCGAGTCAAGGAAAATTTTTCCCTCTATCCTTATTCCCTATCATGATTAGTATTATTGAAAATACTAATCAACGGTATTCTTGTGTTTTGAAGGAACAATGCCTCCTCGTCGTGTGCCACGCCATGAGACTCCCGAACAAGCTCTACAATGAATGATAGCCACCGCCATGGATGCGGCCATGGCCGGTCACTCCTCCAACAACAACAATAACAACAACCACAACAACAACAATCAAGGAGCCGGTAACTCAAGCGAGGGGTGCTCCTATAAAGCCTTCATGGGGTGCAAACCTCATAATTTTGATGGGACCGGGGGACCGATTACTCTCACTCGATGGTTCGAACAAACGGAGGCCGTCTTTAGCATAAGCGGTTGTTGGGACCAAGATAAGGTCAAATACTCCACTCATACTTTTGCCGGTGTCGCCCTCACATGGTGGAACACCTATGTACAATCGGTGGGTACCGATGAAGCTCACGCCCTCTCTTGGGCCGACCTAAGGGAAAAGATGATCGTTGAATATTTCCCTCGTGAAGAAACCCGAAGGCTCGAACAAGAGCTAAGAACTTTGAAAGCGGTCGGAAACGATCTCAAGGCTTATAATCAACGATTTTTCGAACTAGCCTTGATGTGCCCAAACCTTGTGAACCCCGAAGCTTTAAGGGTTGAACTTTACATGGATGGTCTCCCAAAGAGCATCAAACACTGGGTAATGTCATCCAAACCCACTAATCATCAAGAAGCTTTGAACATGGCCCACAAGTTGATAGAAACGGTGGACGAAATTATAGTGCCGGCACCTAAAGCCGAGGATAAGTCGGGTAACAACAAAAGAAAATGGGAAACCCCCCAATAAAGCAACAACAACTTTGCCAAGAATCCTTACACCTCCGACGGCAAAAAAGGTTATGCCGGAAACCTACCTCTTTGCAACAAATGCAACAAGCACCACTTTGGTGAATGTGGCAAGCTAATTTGCCATCGGTGCCAAGGAGTTGGTCATAAGGCCAACGAATGTAAAAGTGTCACCCCCATCGCTCGAAAGGGGCCCAATGCACCAAAAACGGGCACTTGTTACGAATGTGGCCAAACGGGCCATTATAGAAATGCATGCCCGAAGAAGAAAGATAACCCCAACACACGCGGCCGAGCTTTCAACATCAACACCGAGGAAGCCCGAGATGACAATGAATTAGTCACGGGTACGTTTCTCCTCAACAACACTTATGTTACTTGTTTATTCGATTCAGGTGCCGATAAGAGTTTTGTATCCAAGACTTTGACTCATTCTTTTAGCACTCCACCACTCCCACTAGATACCACTTATACCATTGAAGTGGCCAACGGGAAACTATTGAGTGTCGACACATATTACCGGGGGTGTACGTTAAACATTTTGGGTAATAAGTTTGAAATTGACTTGATACCCATGGAACTAGGAAGCTTCGATGTAATAATCGGTATGAATTGGCTAGCCAAAACAAAATCTCACATCCTTTGTGATCTTAACGCAATCCGAATTCCTATCGAGAATGGCGAACCTTTGATCGTCTATGGAGATAGGAGTTGCACCGGACTCAACCTCGTTTCATGCATCAAAGTTAGAAAACTACTCCGTAAGGGTTGTTTTGCGATCCTTGCTCACGTTAAGAAAGTCGAGTCCGATGAGAAGCACATCGATGATGTGCCAATTGTTAGTGACTATTCCGATGTATTTCCCGACGAATTACCGGGTCTTCCACCTCATCGACCGGTTGAATTCCAAATCGATCTTATTCCGGGAGCCGCACCCGTAGCACGTGCACCATATAGTGAGCACGTGCACCATATAGACTAGCTCCATCCGAAATGCAAGAATTGCAAAGTCAAATCCAAGAACTACTTGACCGTGGTTTTATCCAACCTAGCCATTCACCATGGGGCGCTCCGATTATTTTTGTTAAAAAGAAAGACGGATCCCTACGAATGTGCATTGATTATCGTGAACTAAACAAATTGACGGTTATGAACCGATATCCTCTTCCTCGCATCGATGACCTCTTTGATCAATTACAAGGGTCTTGTGTATATTAGAAAATCGATCTCCGTTCGGGTTATCATCAATTAAGGGTTAAGGGGGAAGATGTCTCCAAAACCGCTTTCCAGACTCGTTATGGTAGTTATAAATTCCTTGTCATGCCATTTGGTCTCACTAATGCACCGGCGGTGTTCATGGATCTTATGAACCGCGTGTGCAAACCGTATCTTGATAAATTCGTTATTGTGTTCATCGATGACATCTTGGTCTATTCTAAAAGCGAAGAAGAACACGAACAACATCTCCGACTTGTGCTTGAATTCTTGAGACAAGAACGACTCTATGCCAAATTCTCCATATGTGAATTTTGGTTGAAGGAAGTTCAATTTATTGGTCATGTTGTAAGTGACCAAGGTATTAAAGTCGATCCATCAAAAATCGAAGCCATTAGTAAATGGGAGACTCCTACTACTCCTACTCACATTCGTCAATTCTTGGGTCTCGCCGGATACTATCGTAGATTCATCAAAGATTTCTCTTTGGTCGCTCGTCCTCTAACCGCGTTAACTCATAAGGGAAAGAAATTCGTTTGGGAAACCGAACAAGAATCCGCATTTCAAATCTTGAAGACAAAGCTAACCACTGCTCCTATCTTGTCACTTCCCGAAGGTAATGATGACTTTGTTGTGTATTGCGACGCCTTGAAACATGGTTTTGGGTGTGTATTGATGCAACGAAAGAAAGTCATTGCTTATGCCTCTCGACAACTCAAAATTCATGAACGGAACTATACGACACATGATCTCGAACTCGGAGCCGTTGTCTTCGCACTTAAAATGTGGAGACATTATCTTTATGGAACCAAAAGTACCATCTTCACCGATCAAAAAAACCTCCAACACATCTTCGATCAAAAGCAACTAAACATGAGACAACGACGGTGGATTGAAACTTTAAACGATTATGATTGTGAGCTTCGTTACCATCCCGGGAAGGCAAACATAGTAGCCGATGCCTTAAGTCGAAAAGAAAGAGCGGTGTCTCTTCGTGTCCGAGCTTTAAACATCACCATTCACACCAACCTCAATAGCCAAATTCGTGTAGCCCAAGACGAGGCTATCAAGGATGAAAACATCTCTCTCGAACACTTGAACGTCCTCACCTCGCTATTCGAAGTTAAAGAAACCGGACTCCGATATTTCGCCGGAAGAATTTGGGTGCCTAGTTATGGGGACTTGCGAAGCCTTATTTTAGATGAAGCCCATAAGTCAAGATATTCGATTCACCCCGGTGCCAATAAGATGTATCACGACCTCAAAGAACAATATTGGTGGCCGAACATTAAAAGGGACGTTGCTACTTATGTTGGAAAGTGCCTAACTTGCTCCAAAGTCAAAGCCGAACATCAAAGACCGTCCGGACTACTTCAACAACCCGAAATCCCGTAATGGAAGTGGGAAAGGATAACGATGGATTTTATCACCAAACTACCAAAGACGGTTGGCGGTTATGATACTATTTGGGTTATTGTTGATCGTCTCACCAAATCCGCGCATTTCCTGGCCATGAAGGAAACCGACAACATGGAGAAACTCGCACAACTTTACATTAAAGAAATCGTAGCCCGACATGGTGTGCCCTTATCGATTATCTCCGACCGAGATGGCCGATTTGTTTCTAGATTTTGGCGTACTTTACAAGAAGCATTGGGAACACGCTTAGACATGAGCACCGCATACCATCCGCAAACCGACGGACAAAGCGAACGTACAATTCAAACCTTGGAAGACATGCTACGAGCTTGCGTTTTCGACTTTGGAAAAGCTTGGGATAAGCACTTGCCTCTCGCCGAATTCTCCTACAACAATAGTTATCACGCAAGTATTAACGCCGCACCATTCGAAGCTCTATATTGCCGAAAATGTCGTTCACCTCTTTGTTGGGCCGAAGTAGGCGACACACAAATCACCAAACCCGAACTCATTCATGAAACAACCGAGAAAATCGTTCAAAAGATAGGCTTAGGACGGCCCGAAGTCGTCAAAAGAGCTATACCGACAAACGACGCAAAGACCTCGAATTTCAAGTCGGTGACCGAGTAATGCTAAAAGTCGCACCTTGGAAAGGTGTAATCCATTTTGGGAAACGCGGGAAGCTAAATCCGCGGTATATTGGTCCTTTCGAAATCTTGGAGCGTATTGGAACTGTTGCTTATCGTTTAGATCTTCCACCTCAATTGAGCTCCGTTCATCCTACCTTCCATGTATCTAACTTAAAAAAGTGTCTTGCCGAACCCAATATCATCATCCCTCTCGAGGAACTTACTATTGATGACAAACTTCATTTTGTGGAGGAACCGGTTAAAATCGTGGACACCTCTGTCAAGACGCTAAAACAAAGCCGAATTCTGATTGTTAAAGTCCTTTGGAACGCCAAAAGGGGACCCGAGTTTACTTGGGAAAGACAAGATCAAATGCAAAAGAAATACCCTCACTTGTTCCCGGTTCCGGAAACGCAAGATTTCGAGGAAGAAACAACGACTACTACGCCTACTTAAATTTCGGGACGAAATTTCTTTTAAGGAGTAGGTAATGTAACATCCCGCCTTTTTTTTCCGTTTAACTATTTTAAATCCCGTTATATGTTTATAACATCTCCCGTTAATAAGCGTTTTAAAAATATCTCGTTTAGGTAATTCACACACCCGAATGAAACTAGAGGGACCATTGTTGCCAAGAGAGCAAAGAGGTGACTAGGTCAACTAGTCAACCCTTCACTCTCATCCATTCATTAATTCCCTTTTCTTTTTCCATTTTCTTCACTACTTTCTTATTTTTTCTCAAAACACCATTTCAAAGAATCGTCATCTGAATCCAATCTAGCGGGTGTCTTGCAAAACAAATTACATATTTAGAATCCTTGCAACTTCCTCTTCGATTCCATACTGATTTCATTACGTTTGGGTAGCTTTCTAAAATCACTAGATTTTGTGTTCTTGATGTTTTTAACTTATAAAGTTGTTAATTAGTGTCTATGGCTCAAGTCTAACATGAATATATGATTTATATGTTCGATCTTGTTATTTTTGATAACTAGCATGAACTTGAAAGTTTGGTGTGTTTGATTGATGATTTGGTTGCTTAAATGTAGTTAAATGTTATAAATGCATGTATTAAATGTGTTCCTAACATCACTAGCTCTAATTTGATGTGTAGGTTATTTTGGAAAACTTCATAAACATGATTAGTGATTTTGATGTTATTGGTTAGGGTTTGATAGAATTGAATGTGAACATTTAATGTATTGAATGCCATGAATTGTTGTTAGTAAGTAGTTAGTTGTATTGTATGCTTGATTACCTACGAAACGGCGCGTTATATGGATGCATTTAATTCCCGAATCCTATTTTGTGCATTGATGAACTTGAGCATTTATTGAGCATTAAATGTTGGAAAGTCGGTTATTGCAAATGATGTTTTTGGTTGGTGAAATGTATTTAGTTGTGTTCTTTGTCAAATTACCTTTCTAACGATATAAGATACGAGTTCTAAGTGTTCACGGTTTGTGTTTTATGTTTGTTTGAATTTTGGTTTGAGACTTAGAAAACTGAAACTGGCCAGGTACCAGCTCGCGTGTAATGCCGCGGCGCGGCTAGCCTTTGTCGCGGCGCGACATAAGGCGTGTCCAGCTTCTGACCTACATGGTCAAAATATGAAAAATGTTTGGCACGCTATGGACCTCCGATTCACATGTAACTTGTTCTAACATGCTTATATATGAATAAAAACCTCAGAAAAATAGTTCGGGACCCGACCCGAACGTGTTGACTTTTTCGTTGACTTTGACCGACCAAAGTTGACTTTTAATCAAACTTAACCAAATGTTTGTGCAATCATTCTAACATGCTTTTATACTTGTACCTTACATGAAACATGACAATTTGATTCACATGCTATTATGATCGAGTCTTAACGAGCCATAGGACTACTTGAACACTTTGACCTATCGTGTTTACCGTTATTGATACAAACCTATTTGTTTAGGTCAAGACTAGCATTGTTCTTTGCACACTTTACTTGTTGAAGTACTTATTACTCGTGTACACAAGGTGAGATCATAGTCCCACTTTTACTCTTTTCGAACTTACATTTGGGATGAGAAAACATAAACGTTCTTTTTACTAAGTGAACACAAGTACAGGAAAACAAACATTCTACATACGATTTTGAACAAAAATCCTCAATTCGATTATCATTAGTTACACTTGCCGGGTGTAAGCGAGAACTTATGTTATATAGCCATATGGGTTTGACAAACCCTCATTCAAACGGTTCGCTACCGTTTACGAATGAAATATATTTTCGAGAAACAGTGTATGTTCTAAAACTATTGTGATGGGGTTCTATGGAAGGAATGTTAAGCATTGATAATTGGGTGCTCGTGAAACAAACTTTTGGAATGTATTACTATTATATCAATGTTACAAATCTTGTGGTTCACTTGTACTTACTTACTTAAACCTATGATTTCACCAACGTTTTTGTTGACAGATTTCTATGTTTTTCTCAGGTCCTTGAACGTTTTGTGATACATGCTCCCCCTCATTACTTTTGATACTTGCTTGGATGTCGAGTATATACATGCATACATGGAGCATCTTTTGGCTACTTTTAAATCGTGTCGCATAGATTTCAATTGTATTTATAACTTTGTAACGTAACTTTTGGGATGAATGATTCTTGTAAACTTGGGAACAAATCTTAACTTTTGAAATGAATGCGACATATTTTCGGTCAAACGTCATTTTAAAGACTTATGACCACGTAATGCGACCTAAGTAGTCGGCGCCGTCAATGGCGATTTTGTCGGGTCGCTACAGATAAGTACAAGAACAAGTACAAAGCTATGAAGGCTCAGATGAAGGAAAGTGCAAAGGCTGATAAGAAGGGAAAGAAGCCAGAAAAGGTTCTAGTTGTTGAGCATTATGATTGGGATGAAACCAGCTCTTCTTCATCTTCTGACAGTGATACTGATGATGATGATGCTGGTTATGCTTCTGGTAAAAAGTTGTGTTTGATGGCCAAGGAGGTCGAGGAGTCTGATGAGGATGACAATGGTAGTATGTTTTTGGCTGATGTGAGGGAAGCTGATCTGAAAAAGGATTCACCTCAATGGAAATCTGAAATGCTGTATAAGTTTGATAATTTTCAAATTTATACTGATGATGAAAAAGCTGAAATGTTTGACTACCTAAGAGTTGATTTATGTAGAGGCAGTAAACGTGAAGAAGTTTTGAAAAATGATAACAAATCCTTAAATGATAAACTTAAAAGCAAAACTGATGAAATTAACATCTTGAAGGATGAAATTTCAAAACTTGAAAAACAAAATTTTGCTTTAAAGTTTCTTCACATTGAGGCAGCAGATGTTAAGAACCAGCTAAATGACCTCAAGAAGGTTGTTGCTTCATGGTGTACATCTGCTCAACGCACAGCTAAGTGTGTAAATGAGCAGGTGTGTAACGACCCAACCCGTTATCCATCCAAAAACGTGCCACAAAAAAAAAATTTTCTGATTCAGTGTATCTGGACGGCGTCCAAAGATTGGGACAGCGTCCAGTTGTGAAGACCAGGACGGCGTCCAGTGGATCTGGACGGTGTCCAAATGCTCTACCAGATTCTGATCTCGGGGTTCCACTTACATGAGCGGAAAACCCACTTCCCGACACTTTTAAACCAAAACACTTTCACAATACATTATAATAATTATAATTAAGAGATTTCCAAAATTAAAACTAGTTTTACAACACCGGGCCCACAACGACCCAAATCACGTTAAGGTAGCAATTTCGACCCAAAAGAGTTTAAGTTCCAAACAAATCTACGAGCATGATGTTTGGGGATAAACTACCCAAATCCTAGGCCGAATCTAAAATATAATCTAAGCAAGCATCTAAAGGGGAAATCATCTAATCCCGAGCATACCCTTTCCACGTCCGCCTTCGAACCTAAAAATGTAAACAACGAGAGGGTAAGCTAATGCTTAGTGAATGCAATACTTATACGCATACATACATAATCCAATTACTTGCATACACCTACACAACAACACAATAACATTAGCGAACCGCAATAAACGAATAAACGTATAATCAACGCACAAAGTTAACAAAACTTACACATCCCAAAATACCCAATGTCGACATTCGATCCGATGGTGGCCGACGAAGAGTAGTAGGTCAAATACGTTAACTACTCACCACCCATCGCACGCGTACGTGGCCGACGAAGAGCGGTAGGTCAAAATCGTTAACCACTCACCACTACGCACCATGAGGCCGACGAAAAGTGCAACCAAAACGTTAACACTTACCTCAATCACAAGGATGGCCGACGAAAAGCAGAACCGCTTACCATCCTACGATAAGTGGCCAACGAAGAGCGGATCCTCAAATGGATAACACTCACCACTTACCCACACACACATATGGCCGACGAAGAGCGATAGGTCAAACGTTAATCACTCGCCACAAAGCCAAATATACACATGTGACCGACGAAGAGTGATAGGTCAAAACTTACCCACTCGTCACATATCCAAACACACACATGTAGCCGACGAAGAGTGATATGTCAAACATTAATCACTCGCTACATAACCAATACTAACATGTAACCGACGAAGAGCGATAGGTCAAACATTTATCACTCGTCACATGCCTCACTTCCAATTGTGGTCGACAAAGAGTCATTTCTTACGGAAATCACTCACCACATTCCAACACACACATACACAAAATGAATATAGCCAACGAAGAGCTATCCACACGGATATCACTCACTATATTTTTTCCAACTCAAATGTGGTCCACAAAAAGTGAATCCTAACGGATGTCACTTACCACGTCGCACGCACGCAACCAAATTATATACATAAGCGTATAAATATTCCACTCACCTCGATTACTTGAAAAGCAATCCCGCTTGAGCTCCTAAACGTCCAAATGCAAATCACCTAAGTAATTCACAAACAAATGAGCTAAACACTCTAGCTTATGCCCAAAAACACCATAAGTGCAATATTGACCCATTTGCACTTACTTCCACTTGACTAAGTCAAAACTTACCCGAAACACTCATAATCACAATCGACTAGTGATTATGTTCCAATAGCCCATTTACACAAGGTTTTCATCATCAAAATACATTTCTCGCATCATTTGACACCAAAACCCATTTTGACCTAATCTCAAGTCAAAACACCATTTTGCAAGCTTACACCTCTAATCACTTATAACTCAAGTTAGCTAGTGATTTCACACCCAAACATGATTATCAACTAATCAATTTCATCATCCAACCCAAAACCCACCAACAATGGTTATCGACACCATTTACTAGCTTATTCATCCATTTATCAACTAGTGGGTCTTATTCAAGAACACACAATCAAAACCCTAACATTGAATATCAAATTCAACAATGAAAAATCGGAGTTAAAGCTTACCACAACAACCACAACGTAGCTAGGAGTGAGATGAACAACTTCAAAACTCGGGCCTTTGATCGATTCAAGCTTCTTCTACTCTAAATCACCAAATCTCTCTCTAGAACTTCCCTCTCTCTCTAGAATGAAATGGGAGTGTTTGTGGATGTGAAATATGATCCAAAAATCGATCCCAAACTGATAATATGGCCTCACATCCGGCCTCAAGTGAAAAGACACAAATGCCCCTCTTAAAATAACAAAACTGCACAGCTGGCCCGCCAGTTCATCTGGACGGCGTCCAATCCTTCTTTGCTGGACGGCGTCCCACATCTTGGACGGTGTCCCAAACACCTGAACAAAACTGAAACTGAAACAGGGTCTTACAAGGTGCCTGCCCAAGTTGAAGCTTTCTTTGCTGGTGACTATGCTGCTGCTGCTGCTCTTGCAGAAGTTACTTACATGGACCCTATTCTTGAAACAGATCCTGAAGCTGTCTTGCCAAATACCTTTGCCAAAATAGTTAAGGGTAAAAAGGTCTTAACAAATAAGTTTGTCAGACCTACTGTGACCCCACCACCGTCCATGAAAGAAATTTTGGAGGATGAAGTAAAAGCCAAGGAAACCAGTACTTTAATTGATGAAGCTACTGATCCTTCTAGCATTTACTATATGACTCCAAAGGAAAGACACATTAAAAGGGAAATCACTGAAAACAATCAAAAAAAGTTAAAATCAATTGAATCCCCTTCGTGTTCAAATTCCACCAATGCTGAGCCAGCTGATGAAAATTGTACTGGTAAACCATTAGCTAATGACAAGCCAGCAAAACGCAATACTGGCAAGTTAAAAGAAGCAATCAAGATTTACAAGAATCGACCATCATCAGCTGACAGATCAGTAACTTCCCATACTGATTCGTCGAACAAAGGCAAAGCAGTATACCATGATTATGGTACTGGTACTAAAAAGAAAGCTGCCCTTAAGGGAAAAGCTAAAGTGAACCAAATTGTAGAATCAAGTGCTAGGTCATCTATCACTGAGATAATGACTGTCAAGCTTGACCAGCTCATAGCTTCCATATCTGAAAGTAGACCCGATCTTACTGCACCCATTTACTCAGTGTATGACCAGTCACGGATACCAAATGTGAGAAAATGCTACAAATGTGGCAGCAAGTTTCACTTAGCCAACTGGTGTACTCTAACCCTAACCCCATCTGCTGCTGCCTCTTCAAGAAAACCAGCAGACAGGAAGAGATCATCAAAGATGACCCTTCCAGAACCCATCCTTGGATCGATTCCCAAAAAGAACTAATCTCTTAGCTACTGTGCAGGGCATTCAGAACAAGCAAATCTGGTATCTCGATAGTGGTTGTTTGAGACATATGACCGGATGTAAGTCCCCGCTGATGGACTATCAAGAAAAGGATGGTCCAGTTGTATCATATGGAGATAATTCGTTGGGTTACACAAAAGGTTTTGGTACTTTAACAAATGGGAATATTACTTTTTCAAATGTAGCATATGTCGTTGGGCTTAAACATAATCTACTCAGCATAAGCCAACTGACAAGCAAAAGTAAGATAGTCCAGTTCAGAAGAAAGATTGGCACTATTTTTGATAAGACAGGGAAGCCACTGCTGACAGCAAAAAGATATGAGAACATGTATCAAATTGACATGAACACAGCAGTCACAACAACTGATACCTGTTTTTATTCAAAGGCAGCAGACAACCTCAAGTGGTTATGGCACAAGAGACTCTCACATCTCAACTTCAAAGATATTCATAAGTTATCTAGTAAAAGTTTGGTGTCTGGGCTACCCACAATGTCTTATGTGAAGGACAGATTATGTCTTGTATGTGAAAAAGGGAAGCATCACCATGCCTCATTCAAATCAAAGCAGATTTCATCTGTTGAGAAACCATTTCACCTTCTTCATATGGATCTTTTTTTTCCTGTTAATATAGCCAGCTGTAGTGGGAAGAAGTTTACACTGGTGATTGTTGATGAATATTCCAGATACACTTGGGTGTTCTTTTTGAAGCAAAAGAGTGAAGCTGCTGATGAAATTATCAATTTTATCAAAAGAATGGAATTACTGAATGGGCAATTGGTGAAGCAGCTTAGAAGTGATCATGGTACAGAATTCAGAAATGCAACATTGGAAGAATTTTGTGCTGACAAAGGTATTTCACATAACTTTTTTGCTGTGAGAACACCTCAACAGAATAGTGTTGCAGAAAGAAGAAACAGAACTCTCATTGAAGCAACAAGATCTATGTTGGCTGAGTCTGGGCTAAAAAATTCATATTGGGCAGAAGCTGTGAACACTGCTTGTTTTACCCAGATTAGATCTTTAATAGTGAAAAGACATCAGAAAACTGCTTATGAAGTTCTCAAAGGCAGAAGACCTTCAATTTCATTTCTTCATGTATTTGGCACTCCCTGTTTCATTCTAAACAATACGGATCAGCTAGGCAAGTTTGATGCTAAGGCTGATGAAGGTATATTTTTAGGATATTCCAACATGTCAAAGGCATACAGGGTTTTGAATAAAATAAGGGGCTGTTTTGAAGAATCCATTAATGTTACATTTGATGAAACTGCCCCTACTTCATCTTCTGGTCAAGAAGATGAGGAGTTACAGTTTGAAGAGTCAACTCAGCAAGCTCTTGATGATGAAGAAGAACTAGTAGCAAATCCCTCACCAATCCATGTTGCTGGGTTCTCTGATGATGAGATGGAACACTCTGTTCCATCTGTGTCTAAACCATGTGGACCTACTGGCTCTACTGAAGTTTTACAATTGGAGCATAGGTCTACTGGTTTTGAAGGATCTCAAGATGGTACTGGTTACACTCATAATGAACAGATGTCTCCCACTGCCGCTCATTCCTCTAAAACAGCTGATGATCAAGATGCTGTGTGTTCCACAACAAGCTCACATATTCATAACACTAGATGGACAAAGGAGCATCCAATTAAACAAGTTATTGGTAATCTGGCAAGTGGTGTTAAAACAAGAAGACATGCAACCAGCAATTTTTGTATGCATGTAAACTTTGTGTCTACCATTGAACCTACATGTCATGATGAAGCAATCAAAGATCCAAGCTGGGCAGGAGCTATGCAAAAAGAGATCTCCCAGTTTGATAGGAATAAGGTTTGGACATCGGTACCTAAACCTGATGATGAAACTAAGAAGCTCATTGGTACCAAGTGGGTTTTCAAGAACAAGATGGATGAAGATGGGATTGTAATTAGAAACAAAGCTAGATTGGTAGCTCAGGGTTTCAAACAGGAAGAAGGATTGGACTATGGAGAGACATATGCTCCAGTGGCTATGATAGAAGCTATCAGATTGTTCTTGGCATATGCTGATAAAATGAACTTTAGGGTATTCCAGAAGGATGTTAAATCTGCATTTCTAAATTGGAAGCTGCAAGAAGAAGTTTATGTCAAACAGCCTCCTGGTTTTGTAAGCAGTAAATATCCAGACCATGTCTACAAGCTAGACAAAGCTCTTTATGGCCTCAAACAGGCACCAAGAGCATGGTATGAGACACTTCATGTGTATCTCACTGGTACAGGTTTTAAAGTTGGAACAATTGATACCACTCTGTTCTCAAAAGAGATAGATGGTGATCTCTTGCTGGTACAGATATATGTGGATGATATTATTTATGGATCTAAAAATGAGAAACATTGTCAAGATTTTTCAAAACTTATGTCAAAGACATATGAAATGAGCTTACAAAGAGATTTGCAATACTTCTTAGGATTGCAAATTAAATAACTTGATGATGGAATTTTTATAAGTCAGGATAAATATATCAAAGATATGTTAAAGAAATTTGGTCTGACATGTTTAAAAGATATAGGGACCCCAATGGCAGCATCTATTAAAATAGATGCTGATCTCAATGGTGAACCAGTCAATATCACTGAATATAGAGGTATGATTGGGTCCCTACTTTATCTTACAGCCAGCAGATCAGATATTATGTTTGCCACATGTCTCTGTGCCAGATATCAAGCTGATCCTAAAGAGTCACACTTGCTAGCAGTAAAAAGGATATTTAGGTATCTGAAAGGTACTGCCAAACGTGGTCTTTGGTATCCCAAAGACTAGGATTTTGACCTAATTGGGTATTCAGATGCTGACTTTGCAGGGTGTAAAATAGACAGGAAAAGTACTACTGGTGGTTGCCAGTTACTGGGTGGTATGCTATAACAACCCTCACTTTTCGACTTCTAAATTTATTAAATTGACCCTAAGGTTTACTACCTGATTGTACATACTTATTGTTTAAGGGTTGATATATATACAATTTAATTAACATAGACCGAATAATTACACACTTATATAAAGAATATGATTATAGTAAATATAAGTTATATTATATTAACTTATATATTGTAACATAATTTTATAACGTATATAAAATGTAATACTTTTACTACATAGTAAATGTAATATATAATTAATTATATAATAAATGCAACTATATAAAAGTGTAATAATATTTATAAAACTAATAAAACAATAAAGTAATATTATAATTAAATTAAAAATCATATTTATTAATAATATATATATAAATAATGAATATATTAATATTTTTATATTAAATTTGTATTTAATAATTAACTAAAAAAAATAGTTGATAAAAGTTTTTAGAAAAACATAAATCAAGTACTTGAAAAATAAATAAAAAAAAGTAAATAAAAAAAATATTAAAACTTGATCTAGATCTACTTTTAATAAACAAATAAAAAGATAAAAGTACTTTTCCTTATTTTAATTTGCAACATGCCAAAATGACTAGACATATATACTTTTTATTTTTTTAAACACCATTTGCAAATTAATTAGGAATTCTTTTTATTTTTATTTTTATTCTTTACCGATCTTTTTCCAACTATAAATACAAGGCTCTAGTTACAAATTTTTGCACACACATTTCAACATTTCCTTCTCTAAAACTTGAAGAAATTTTGAGGTAAATTTTCTCTCCATATTTTTATTTATTTCTAATTTATTTTTATTTTTTCGGTCGAAACTAGTAACACAAACAAATTTTTTTAAATAATCTATAACATAATTAAATAAAAACTTTGCATGACAATTATCAACATGAAGATTATGATCTATAAAAATTAGTTTTCTAGATTAATAATTCATTATTGTATTTTTAAAAATTAATTTAGTTTTTATTATTCCAGCCACTATTTTTTATTTATTTTAATAAATATATAATGAATTTAATAAATTGTAATTTGTACATGATAATTATTAATAAGTATTATGAAATCTGAGAAAAATATTTTTTCGAATGTATATCATGTTTTTATATTTTTAAATAATTAAAACTGTTTATTAAATATATATACATAATCAGCATGTAAATAACAATTTAAAATAAATTAGTAAAAGGGTTAAATAAATTATGAAACTATTTTTCTAGTATAGTAGAATATTAAACTTAATTTATTGGATCAATACATATTATATAAAAATTAATTTCGAATTATGTATTATTTATATATAAAAATAAGGTAAAATTTTTAATAAATAGTTAAAACAATAATAAATATATATATATAATTTTTATAGGATTATAAAACTTATATAAATAAGCGAAAATTTATAAAAACTAATTTTTTTGTCGAATTATATTTTTTTCTTATTTAAGCTTGTTTACGATTTAAAAATAAAAATAAATACAAATTAAATACAAAACGTAATGGGAATAATTTTATAAAATTATTATATGTTTATTGTGATATTTAGGTACTGATAAAAATATAAAATATAAATGTCTATTCATTTATCTATTTTTTTTGTATTTTAGATACTAATCGATTAAGTAAAATAATAATTAAAGCATAAAGATTAGTTTCAATGTATAAAACATTTTTTTTAGTTTATCTACTATTGTGAAATCAATAAAATATTAATTAGAATTATTATATAATTTATTGATATATAAATTTGAATTTAGATAGTTTATATATATAAATTTTGATATATATAATAAATATAAGATTTATATTAATCAGATTATATTATATAAATTTAAGATCTGTATATATATATATATATATATATATATATATATATATATATATATATATATATATATATATATATATATATATATATATATATATATATATATATATGTAAGACATAATTATTACATATTTAACCTATCTACATAATTAAACTTATAATACTTTGTTATAAGATTAATTTTAAAATAAATTAATAATGATAATACATTAATAATATTAAATATATTCAAACTTAACATAATATATATTTACTGTATAAGTAAATTATATCAATGTGTCGTAATTCTATATGCACATAACGTGAAGGTTATACTCTAAAGATAACGTGCACTATATACAAACTTCATCGCTACTTACAATCGTAAGTGAATGATGTCTAGGTTGCCATTTATGGGTAAGCTTGTGGATCTCGAATGCCATGACTTAGATTCTGATCAAGAGTCCTGGGCCCCCGGTTACATCTGGTCATTCCTGACTTATTTGATAGCAACGAAGTTTGAGTAAAGTTGTACAACGTCTTACTAATGAATATAACATGAACTTATAAACTTTCCATAAGTTGAAACCTTCCTATTTTGGACTGTCACTATTAATATAATTCATTATATTAATAAACATACACTTGGTCTATCAGACATTTACTGATCGAATGTTATACCTTTAGGTTGATATCCCGGTCACTTACTTGCTTTACTTTCCTTTCTTGCGTGGAATACTTCAACTGCTATTTAAGGTGATTTTCATAGCCCCACTTTTACTGTTTATTAAATTGTTTATAACTTTTGGGGTGAGACACATGCTTGCTTTATAACTGTTTTACGTTTAGACACAAGTACTCAAATGTTATTATGCTGTCATGCTTTGATTCATGCAAATCCTCACCGTAATATCGTCAATTGATGCGTATAAAAGGTAAAATTAATTATTGTGAGCCTATTGAGAGTAACGTCTCTAACCATTTGACCGTTGGTCTTTGGTTACATAATAATGATTCAACGACACTGAATAACAAAGTGTCACGAGGTAATTTTTGTTTAGTCGCGATATTACAAACTTCAGCAACACTTTTAGATTGATACGTTTGGTATCAATCAACTTTAAACTAAATCTTGTGGTCTAATGCATATTATATAAACCTATGAATTTCACTCAACCTTTTTGGTTGACACTTTAAGCATGTTTTGTCTCAGGTGACGAATAAGATGATTGCCATGATTGCTACTTAATGAATTGAATGCTGTTACATGGAGTCTCCATTTCATTACATTTACTTTGCATTAAGACTATTATTATTTCAGTTTGAATTTGATGTAAAAACTTTTAATGCTTCCGCTGTTTTATTAATAAATGTTTTATTCAAAACGTCTCATATAGAGTCATTCTCGTTTATACAAATGTGTTATGATATTAATGGTCACAAATACCCCTGGCCCTATTTGGGGGTGTGACAGATTGGTATCAGAGCAGTTTTGCTATAGAGAACCAGGATTGCATTTTATGTGTGCCTTGTGTGTTAGCTAGGGTGCTTTATTAATCTTTAGGACTATAGCCTTTCATGCCTTAGTTTTAATTGCCTATCTCTTATTATCTTGTTATCCGTTACCTATACTTTTACCTCTTGCCTTACGTCTTCCTTAGAACGCTTGTAACCTTCTTTTTTCATTTTTTAGAATGACTAGCATGAACCTTATCATCATTACCGACACCGAAGAATCTGATTTCGAGAGATCTGTCCACACGCCTAGTTACCCTCCTATTTCACCACCGACATCACCTACTTACACCCCTGCTACACCACCTATTTCTCCAACTTATACTCCAGCTACCCCACCTTTCTCACCTAAGGACGAGTCTTCTCCGGAAAATGAAGCTTATGATGGTGACACCGAGAATGACGCTTCGGACTCAGAATATGAGGGAGAGGTAGAAGAGATTATCGAGGAGAAGGAGGAGGAAGAGGAACCCTCTGAAGATGAACCCGAATCTCCCATAATTACCAAAACTCCTTCACCAAAAAGGAAGGAACCTGAGACACCTGCTGCGAATATTGCTAGTTCTTCCAAACAGCCGAAAACATCTGAGTTCACTAACACCGAATACGACAACACTACTATCCGGTGTGATATTATGAACCTACAAATGCATGTCGACAACATGAAGAAGTCATCTCATGAACAATGGGTAAAGATGGAAAAACGTCAAGACTATCTTAACAGTGATGTAAAGAGAGTCTATGATATGTTCTCCCAAATGGTTACTAAGCAAGACAAGAGGATTGCAGAGGTCAAGAAATCTATAATGTATCTTGTGAGCTACTTCAAGGATCAACACAAAACCTCCACTTCAAAGAAAGACTGATAATTCTTAGGATTTTCGTTTCGTCCGTTATTTCTATTTCATCTATGTAAAGGCATTCCCTACTGTACTTCTCATCTCCTTTGTATAATAAGGATGATTTATCCATTCGTTATTAATAACAAGTTAAGTGGTTGTTTTTATATTTTGACTTATCCTGGCTTAGCCACATGTGTGTGATTATGTGATGATTATTGATTATAATTACAAATTATATTGCACCATAACTCTTCAACTAATACTGTAATTATGTATTGAAGAACAATGGCTGGGGAACAACAACCAAGTAACGACACCAACTCTCCTAACGTTACTCTAACAAATGAACAATTTCGACAACTCCTTGCTGCCGCTCAAGGACACAACAATAATCAAAACAACAACAACGGAAACCAAAACCCTTCGAACTCATGCTCACATAAAGAATTTATGAATTGTAAGCCACCAAGCTATAAAGGGACCGAAGGACCAATTGAACTAAACTGTTGGTTCGAAAAGATGGAATCTGTATTTCGTCTAAGTAATTGCGGTGAAGGTGATAAGGTCAAGTATGCTACTGGAAATCTATCTGGTGGAGCTCTAACTTGGTGGACTGCTTATGCTGGTACAGTTGGATGGACTGCTGCCCTAGCCATACCCTGGGAAACATTAAAAACCATGCTGGCTGGCAAGTATTGTCCCAGGAATCAAGTTCAGAAATTTGAAGTCAAATTTTGGGAGTTGAGAATGAAAAATCTTGAAGTTGAGGAATACAACAACCAATTTCTGGAGCTAGCTGCTTTATGCCCTAGTATGGTTACTCCTGAGAGCAAGAAGATTGAAAAGTATATCATCAGTCTTCCTCCTCAAATCCAGGGGAATGTTATAGCTGCTGGTAAAGAATCTGTTGAGGCTACGATGTTAATGACCCAAAACCAGGTTATGGCTGCAAGAAGAAATGCCAAGGAAAAACAAACCGAAGTGAAGACTACTGATAACAAAAGAAATTTTGAGCCTACACAAGGTGCAAGTTAGAATTCAAACAAGAAGATTGGTGATATTAAAAAAAATGGTTATGTTGGAACAAAGCCGCAATGTAAACACTGTAATAAACATCATCATGGGTTGTGCACTGCTAAATGCAGAAGGTGTAAGAGGATTGGTCACTTGACCGAGAATTGTAGAGTTACTCTGCCTGCTACAAATACAACTCCAACCGTGCCTACTTGTTTCGGTTGTGGGGAAAGGGGCATTACAGGAACAACTGCCCTAAGAACAAGACTGCAACACCTGATACTACTAAGGGAAGAGCCTTCGTCATGACCGTTGAAGAAGCTAGGAACGATAATGACATCATCACTGGTACGTTTCTTGTCAACAACTGCTATGCTTCTGTTTTATTTGATACTGGTGCTGATAGAAGCTATGTGTCTATTGAATTCTGTACCTTATTTGACGAGAAACCTCAAACCTTAGACACTAAGTGTCTTGTAGAAATGGCTAACGGGAAATTTGTAAAAGTTGACCGAATCTACAAGGAATGTAATCTGACTCTAGCCAATAAAACCTTCAAGGTTGACTTAATGCCTGTTGAACTAGGAAGCTTTGATGTAGTCTTAGGGATGGATTGGTTATCCCCGATGAAAGTGGGTATCCAATGTTTTGATAAGACAATTAATATTCCTCTCGAAACTGGTGAAATTCTTGTCATCCAAGGAGACAAGGGTGGTTCCAAACTTAATCTTATCTCATGCATCAAAACCCGAAAGTACCTTATGAAAGGATGTCAAGCCATTTTGGCTCACATAAAAGAAGTCAAGCCAGATGAACGGAATATTGAAGACGTTCCCGTTGTTAAAGACTTTCCTGAAGTTTTTCCTGATGAACTCCCTGGTCTTCCACCACAAAGACAAGTTGAGTTTCAAATTGATTTGATCCCGGTGCTGCACCTGTTGTAAAGGCTCCATACCGACAAGCTCCATCTGAAATGAAGGAATTATCCATTCAGCTACAAGAACTCTTAGAGAAAGGATTCATTCGTCCTAGCTCATCTCCATGGGGAGCACCCATTCTTTTTGTCAAGAAGAAAGATGGCACAATGAGAATGTGTATTGATTACCGAAAACTCAACAAGTTAACCATCAAGAACCGTTATCCACTTCCACGTATTGATGACTTATTTGACCAATTACAAGGGTTAAGTATTTATTCAAAAATTGATCTTAGGTCGGGTTATCATCAGTTGAAGGTTAAGGAATCCGATGTTTCCAAGACTGCCTTCCGGACTCGTTACGGACATTACAAATTTTTGGTAATGCCCTTTGGATTAACTAACGCTCATGCTGTATTCATGGATCTCATGAACCGAGTATGCAAGCCTTATCTCGATAAGTTTGTGATTGTTTTCATCGACGATATTCTCATCTACTCTAAGAGTGAGAAAGAACACGAACAACACCTTCGACAAATTCTAGAGTTATTAAAAAAGGAACAGTTGTATGCTAAGTTCTCCAAGTGTGATTTTTAGTTGAAGACTGTTCAGTTTTTGAGACATGTAGTTGACAGTAATGGGATACATGTTGACCCCGCAAAGATCACGGCTATTCAGAACTGGGAAACACCTAAGAACGCGAAACACATTCGTCAGTTCTTAAGACTAGCCAGTTATTATCGAAGATTTATCAAAGATTTCTCCATTCTTGCCAAACCACTCACCAAGTTGACTCATAAGGATAAGAAGTTTGAGTGGACTAATGAACAGGAATATGCTTTTCAGACCCTGAAAGAAAAGTTGACTACCGCACTAATCTTATCACTACCTGACGGAATTGAAGACTTTGTAGTCTATTGTGATGCTTCAAACCAAGGTTTTGGGTGTGTGTTAATGCAACGCCAGAAAGTCATTGCATATGCATCCCGACAATTAAAGAAGCATGAGAAGAACTATACTACCCACTACTTGGAACTAGGAGCTGTAGTATTCGCATTAAAGATGTGGCGACACTATCTTTATGGAATCAAATTCACCATATTCACCGATCATAAGAGTCTCCAGCACATCTTTGATCAAAAGCAACTGAACATGAGACAAAGACGTTGGGTCGAATTACTAAATGACTACAACTGTGAACTCAAGTACCATCCTGGTAAGGCAAATGTTGTTGCTGATGCACTCAGTCGAAAGGATCGAGTCAAGCCTATCCGAGTGCGAGCTTTGAATATGATCATTCAAACAAATCTGACAGCTAAAATTCGGGAGGCACGACTAGAAGCTATAAAGTAAGAAAATATCAAACATGAAGGACCTTCAGGTTTTGAAAACCAACTACAAATCAAGGAAAACGGAACACGGTATTACAACAACCGTATCTGGGTTCCCAATTCGAAAGTCTACGAAAGCTAGTCTTGGATGAAGCACATAATACTAGATATTCTATTCACCCAGGCTCTAGTAAGATGTATCACGATGTGAAAGAATTCTATTGGTGGCCTAATTTGAAGTCTGATATTGCTGAATATGTGAGCAAGTGTCTTACTTGTTTAAAAGTTAAGGCCGAGCATCAAAAGCCATCTGGTTTACTGCAACAACCGGATATTCTGAAGTGGAAGTGGGAATGTATCGCTATGGACTTTATTACTAAATTGCCCAAGACTTCTAGTGGCAATGATACTATATGGGTCATAGTAGATCGTCTTACTAAATCTGCTCATTTCTTACCGATCAAGGAGACCGACAAGATGGAGAGATTGTCACAACTGTATATCAAAGAAATTTTCTCTCGTCATGGTGTTCCTATATCAATCATATCCGATCGCGACAGTAGATTCACTTCCAGATTCTGGAAATCCTTACAAACTGCTCTTGGAACTCAACTTGACATGAGTACTGCTTATCATCCGCAAACCGATGGTCAAAGTGAACGAACCATTCAAACGTTGGAAGATATGCTTCGCGCTTGTGTTATCGACTTCGGCAAAGGCTGGGATAGACATTTGCCTTTGGTCGAATTCTCTTACAATAATAGTTACCACTCAAGTATTAAGGCTGCACCTTTTGAGGCCTTATACGGACATGTAGATCCCCACTGTGCTGGGATGAATTAGAGGACAGACAGTTAACCGGTCCTGAAATCATACACGAGACAACCGAAAAGATAGTTCAGATTAAGAAACAAATAGAAACTGCCCGCAGCTGACAGAAGAGCTATGCTAATAAAGGTCGAAAAGATTTGGAATTCCAAGTTGGTGACAAAGTCATGTTGAAAGTATCCCCTTGGAAAGGCGTCATTCGTTTTGGTAAACGAAGTAAACTAAGTCTGCATTTTGTTGGACCCTTCAAGATTACTAAAAGAATCGGACCCGTGGCTTATTGATTAGAACTACCTGCTGAACTTAGCAGCATACACGATGTATTTCATGTCTCGAATCTTAAAAAGTGTCTCGCTGATGACACTCTCATTATTCCTTTGAAAGACATTCACATTGATGATAAAATGCACTTCATAGAAGAACCCGTAGAGGTCATGGACCGATCTGCTAAACGCTTGAAACAAAGCACCATACCTATTGTTAAGATCCGTTGGAATTCACGACGTGGCCCCGAGTATACCTGGGAACGTGAAGACCAGATGAAATTAAAATATCCCCATCTCTTCTCAACCGCTGGTGCATCCGAGAAGTCTACCTAAAACTTCAGGACGAAGTTTTTATTAACGGGGAGGTACTATAACAACCCTCACTTTTTGACTTCTAAATTTACTAAATTGACCCTAAGGTTTACTACCTGATTGTACGCACTTATTGTTTAAGGGTTGATATATATACAATTTAATTAACATAGACCGAATAATTACACACTTAAATAAATAATATGATTATAGTAAATATAAGTTATATTATATTAACTTATATATTGTAACATAATTTTATAAAGTATATAAAATGTAATACTTTTACTACATAGTTAATGTAATATATAATTAATTAAATAATAAATGCAACTATATAAAAGTGTAATAATATTTATAAAACTAATAAAACAATAAAGTAATAATATAATTAAATTAAAAATCATATTTATTAATAATATATATATAAATAATGAATATATTAATATTTTTATATTAAATTTGTATTTAATAATTAACTAAAAAAATAGTTGATAAAAGTTTTTAGAAAAACATAAATCAAGTACTTGAAAAATAAATAAAAAGGTAAATAAAAAAATATTAAAACTAGATCTAGATCTACTTTTAATAAACAAATAAAAAGATAAAAATACTTTTCCTTATTTTAATTTGCAACATGCCAAAATGACTAGACATATATACTTTTTATTTTTTTAAACACCATTTGCAAATTAATTAGGAATTCTTTTTATTTTTATTTTTTATTCTTTACCCATCTTTTTCCAATTATAAATACAAGGCTCTAGTTACAAATTTTTGCACACATTTGAACATTTCCTTCTCTAAAACTTGAAGAAATTTTGAGGTAAATTTTCTCTCCATATTTTTATTTATTTCCAATTTATTTTTATTTTTTTCGGTCGAAACTAGTAACACAAACAATTTTTTTTAAATAATCTATAGCATAATTAAATAAAAACTTTGCATGACAATTATCAACATGAAGATTATGATCTATAAAAATTAGTTTTCCAGATTAATAATTCGTTATTCTATTTTTAAAAATTATTTTTTTTTATTATTCCAGCCGCTATATTTTATTTATTTTAATAAATATATAATGAATTTAATAAATTGTAATTTGTACATGATAATTATTAATAAGTATTATGAGATCTGAGAAAAATATTTTTTCGAATGTATATCATGTTTTTATATTTTAAATAATTAAAACAGTTTATTAAATATATATACATAATCGGCATATAAATAAAAATTTAAAATAAATTAGTAAAAGGGTTATATAAATTATGAAACTATTTTTATAGTAAAGTAGAATATTAAACTTAATTTATTGGATCAATACATATTATATAAAAATTAATTTCGAATTATGTATTATTTATATATAAAAATAAGGTAAAATTTTTAATAAATAGTTAAAACAATAATAAAAATATATATATAATTTTTCTGGGATTATAAAACTTATATAAACAAGCAAAAATTTATAAAAACTAATTTTTTTGTTGAATTATATTTTTTTCTTATTTAAGCTTGTTTACGATTTAAAAATAAAAATAAATACAAATTAAATAAAAAAACGTAATGGGAATAATTTTATAAAATTATTATATGTTTATTGTGATATTTAGGTACTGAGAAAAATATAAAATATAGATGTCTATTCGTTTAACTATTTTTTTGTATTTTAGATACTAATCGATTAAGTAAAATAATAATTAAAGCATAAAGATTAGTTTCAATGTATAAAACATTTTTTTTAGTTTACCTGCTGTTGTGAAATCAATAAAATATTAATTAGATTTATTAGATGATTTATTGATATATAAATTTGAATTTAGATAGTTTATATATATAAATTTTGATATATATAATAAATATAAGATTTATATTAATCAAATAATATTATATAAATTTAAGATCTATATATATATATATATATACATATATATACATATATATATACATATATATACATATATATACATATATATACATATATATATATATACATATATATATATATATATATATATATATATATATATATATATATATATATATATATATATATATATATATATATATATATAAAAGACATAATTATTACATATTTAACCTATCTACATAATTAAACTTATAATACTTTGTTATAAGATTAATTTTAAAATAAATTAATAATGATAATACATTAATAATATTAAATATATTCAAACTTAACATAATATATATTTACTGTATAAGTAAATTATATCAATGTGTCGTAATTCTATATGCACATAACGTGAAGGTTATACTTTAAAGATAACGTGAACTATATACAAACTTCATCGCTACTTACAGTCGTAAGTGAATGATGTCTAGGTTGCCATTTATGGGTAAGCTTGTGGATCTCGAATGCCATGAATTAGATTCTGGTCAAGAGTCCTGGGCCCCCGGTTACATCTGGTCATTCCTGACTTATTTGATAGCAACGAAGTTTGAGTAAAGTTGTACAACGTCTTACTAATGAATATAACATGAACTTATAAATTTTCCATAAGTTGAAACCTTCCTATTTTGGACTGTCACTATTAATATAATTCATTATATTAATAAACATACACTTGGTCTATTAGACATTTACTGATCGAACGTTATACCTTTAGGTTGATATCTCAGTCACTTACTTGCTTTACTTTCCTTTCTTGCGTGGAACACTTCAACTGCTATTTATGGTGATTTTCATAGCCCCACTTTTACTGTTTATTAAATTGTTTATAACTTTTGGGGTGAGACACATGCTTGCTTTATAACTGTTTTATGTTTAGACACAAGTACTCAAATATTATTATGCTGTCATGCTTTGATTCATGCAAATCCTCACCGTAATATTGTCAATTGCTGCGTATAAAAGGCAAACTTAATTATTGTGAATAGGCCTATTGACAGTAACGTCTCTAACCATTTGACTGTTGGTCTTTGGTTACATAATAATGATTCAACGACACTGAATAACAAAGTGTCACGAGGTAATTTTTGTTTAGTCGCGATATTACAAACTTCAGCAACACTTTTAGATTGATATGTTTGGTATCAATCAACTTTAAACTAAATCTTGTGGTCTAATGCATATTATATAAACCTATGAATTTCACTCAACCTTTTTGGTTGACACTTTAAGCATGTTTTATCTCAGGTGACGAATAAGATGATTTCCATGATTCCTACTTAATGAATTGAATGTTGCTACATGGAGTCTTCATTTCATTACATTTACTTTGCATTAAGACTATTATTATTATTTCAGGTTGAATTTGATGTAAAAACTTTTAATGCTTCCGCTGTTTTATTAATAAATATTTTATTCAAAACATCTCATATAGAGTCGTTCTCGTTTATACAAATGTGTTATGATATTAATGGTCACAAATACCCCTGGCCCTATTTAGGGGTGTGACATAGGCTAGTCAGCTGAACGAGCAAAAAGCAAAATACTGTGTCCACATCCACATCTACTGCTGAGGCAGAATATGTTTCTGCTAGTAGTTGTACTGCACAAGTACTATGGATGCAAAGCCAGCTGAAGGACTATGGTGTTCATGTTACAAAAACTCCAATCTACTGTGACAACACAAGTGCTATTGCTATTACCAACAATCCTGTGATGCATTCTAGAACAAAGCACATTGACATTCGATATCATTTCATAGGATCATGTTCAAAAAGGAGATGTGGAGCTACATTTTATTTTAACAGACTAGCAGTTAGCAGATCTTTTCACAAAGCCCTTAGATGAGAAACATTTTAACTATCTCATCTCTGAGCTGGGTATGCTTGAACTTTAAAATAAAAGGAAATTTTGTTGGGGTGCTGGCTCTACAACATTTAGGGCAAAACAGTAAGTCAAAATTTCTTTCACTTACTGCCTACATGTCAAACAGTCAGCACAACAAGGTCTTTTATATCATGGTTATTCAATGTTAAAAATGATATAATAAATAGCTCACAATACTTAAATGATACCTTAAATCTGAAACTCATTTACTCTCAATGATTTAAAATTAAATTCATTACATATTAAATGTCACAAAGAATTTTTGTATTTAATACAAAATTTATCTTATGGTTTTTAACTTCAAATTGAATTGAAAACTGCTGCATTTAATGCTTAATGGGAGGTTTGAGTGTTCAAGCCGATTAAACGTCATGTCAACAGTCTGTGTCCCCTCGAAAACGTGACAGTCTGTCACATCTGCCCACGCGCCTGCAGATGACAGTTGCCACTTTCTCTCTCCTGCATTTTTTCCACCAATCTGAAAGGTTAAATAAGGTTATCAATTCCACATAATAACCTTCGGTTATTAACTCCTTGATTTACCTTTCAAATACACACTCTTCTCTCTAAAAAAATTCTCAAATCTTCAAATACTTCATACATTCATCTTCAACATTTCATCAATGGCAGAACAACACCACCAATCACCACCTGCTGAGAATCAGCCAGAGGAACAACAACAGCAACAACAACAGGTGGAACAACAACAATAGCAACCATACCCTCCTCCGGTCATTGAGGAACAAGCTGTACAGGGTCCACTGTTCAATCTTCACCCCAACCTGATCAGGGCCAATAATGCACCAGACCATGCACTGATTCGCCTTTCCAGAGGCAATGTAGCACACGCTCTCTCTATTCCCAAGTCTAAAGCCAACATTGGCTATGAGGCTTTGATCGACTACATCAGGCGATGCCCCTTGGCGAGATCCATCACCGGAGTTCCTTCTCACCTCTATCCGGCCCGTTTAGCGAGATTTTGGTATACTGCCACCATGGCCACCACTCAACAGAATGCTCCTTGTATTCGTGGCATGGTGACTGAAACCCAAAATTGCTCGATCACTGTTAATACCCTCCGTCGTTCCCTTCAATTACCCAGTGGTCCATTTGTTAATTCACCGATGAGCGATGATTTGAGGAGGGAAGTGCTTAAAACCGTTGGATATGCTGGTCCAATTGTTTATACACCACTAAGGAAGAACATGTCACTGCTATGGTATTAATTCTTTGGACTGCTGACCCAGTGCATCAGCTAAAAGTCCGGTAGCTTTGATCAGTGCTCAGATTTTGAGCTCAAAATTGGTCATGGTTTGATGTTCAACAGGAACATTGACTACACAGCTGAGATCTACCTCAGGTTAAGGGAAATGGTTCTTGCACCCAAACGAACACATCTAATCCCCTTTCCAAGGTTCTTGAGCCTTGTTTTTGAAAATGAGCTGGGTGAAGCTTACCACCAGATTGCTGATCAATCATTCGACCTGCCTCCAAAACAAGGGGGAATGCCAAAAGATGCTCCTGCTGCTCCATATACTGGTTTAACACCAGGCATGCTCGAGTATCTTGCTGCTCGGGGTGGAGTAAACCCAACGACTACCTCTGGTGTTGCACCAGCTGAGGGGGAGGGACCTTAGCAAAATCCAGCTGTGAAAAGGAAGAAACCAGTTACCTCAACTAGTACAGCCACCGTCTCACATACTGGTAAAGCAGTAGTTGTATTAGAATCTAGTGCTCTCTGATCATAAATAACAGCCCTAGTCTTATATACTGACTACCCACTTCTAGTATTGGAATTTGTTGCTTAACTATTTCTTGGTAACAGGCAAATCTAAACGAGCTAAAGCTGGCTCCAAGCAAACCACATGAGGGATTGCCCCAGTCTCAACTGCTGCTTCTGCAAAGAAAGCTGCTATGGAACGTGGTGCGTCTCTAGACCAAACAGTAGAAATCTCTAACCTAATTAATGAAATGTTCCGTTCATATTGATTATAAACGTTCCATATTAATTGATTTCGTCGCGAGGTTTTGACCTCTATATGAGACTTTTTTCAAAGACTGCATTCATTTTTAAAACAACCATAATCTTTATTTTATCTATAAAGGTTTAAAAAGTATTACGTAGATTATCAAATAATGATAATCTAAAATATACCGTTTACACACGACCATTACATAATGGTTTACAATAAGAATATATTACATCAAAAATAAGTTTCTTGAATGCAGTTTTTACATAATATCATACAAGCATGGACTCCAAATCTTGTCCTTATTTTAGTATGCAACAGCGGAAGCTCTTAATAATCACCTGAGAATAAACATGTTTAAAACGTCAACAAAAATGTTGGTGAGTTATAGGTTTAACCTATATATTATCAAATCATAAAAATAGACCACAAGATTTTATATTTCAATATACATCCCATACATAGAGATAAAATTCATTAATATGGTGAACACCTGGTAACCAACATTAACAAGATGCATATAAGAATATCCCCTATCATTCCGGAAAATCCTTCGGACATGATAAAAACAACATCAAAGTACTAAAGCATCCGGTACTTTAGATGGGGTTCGTTAGGCCCAATAGATCTATCTTTAGGATTCGCGTCAATTAGTAGATCGGTTTACTAATTCTTAGGTTACCAAGCAAAAGGGGCATATTCGGCTTCGATCATATAATGTAGTTTCATTTACTTGTGTCTATTTCATAAAACATTTATAAAACTGCATGTATTCTCATCCCAAAATATTAGATTTTAAAAGTGGGACTATAACTCACTTTCACAGATTTTTACTTCGTCGGGAAGTATGACTTGGCCACTGGTCGATTCACGAACCTATAACAAATATGTACATATATATCAAAGTATGTTCAAAATATATTTACAATACTTTTAATACATTTATGATGTTTTAAGTTTATTAAGTCAGTTGTCCTCGTTAGTAACCTACAACTATTTGTCCACAATTAGATGTATAGAAATAAATCGATATATAATATATTGAATCAATCCACGACCCAGTGTATACACATCTCAGGCTAGATCACAACTCAAAGTATATATATTTTTAGGATTAACCTTAACCCTGTATAGCTAACTCCAACATTACTGCATATAGAGTGTCTATGGTTGTTCCAAATAATATATACACATGGGTCGATATGATATGTCAAAACATTTGCATACGTGTCTATGGTATCCCAAGATTACATAATATATTAGAATACATGTATAATACAATATAAGTTAGCTAGGATATGATTTGTATAGAATTGTTACAATATTTCCCGTAGCTACAACAATAAAAAAATATCCAATCTTGTTTTACCCATATATTCTTCGTTTTAAATCCGTTTTGAGTGAATCAAATTGCTATGGTTTCATATTGAACTCTATTTTATGAATCTAAACAGAAATAGTATAGGTTTATAGTCGGAAATATAAGTTACAAGTCTTTTTTGTAATAGGTAGTCATTTCAGTCGAAAGAACGACGTCATGATGACCATTTTGAAAAATATACTTCCACTTTGAGTTAAATCATGATTTTTGGATATAGTTTCATGTTCATAAGAAAAATAATTTTCCCAGAAGAACAACTTTTAAATCAAAGTTTATCATAGTTTTTAATTATCAAACCCAAAACAGCCCGCGGTGTTACTACGACGGCGTATGCCCGGTTTTACGGTGTTTTTCGTATTTCCAGGTTTTAAATCATTAAGTTAGCATATCATACAGATATAGGACATGTGTTTAGTTGATTTTAAAATTTAAGTTAGAAGAATTAACTTTTGTTTGCCAAACAAGTTTAGAATTAACTAAACTATGTTTTAGTAATTTCAAGTTTAAACCTTTGAATAACATAGCTTTATATGTATGAATCGAATGATGTTATGAACATCATTACTACCTCAAGTTTTGTGGATAAACCTACTGGAAAAGAGACAAATGGATCTAGCTTCAAAGGATCCTTGGATGGCTTGAAAGTTCTTGAAGCAGAATCATGACACGAAAACAAGTTCAAGTAAGATTTCCACTCGAAATAAGATTGTTATAGTTATAGTAATTGAATCAAAGTTTGAATATGAGTATTACCTTGTATTAGAAAGATATCTTACTATAAATAAGAAAAATTTCTTGAGGTTGGATGATCACTTTACAAGATTGGAAGTAAGCTAGCAAACTTGGAAGTATTCTTGATTTTATGAAACTAGAACTTATAGAATTTATGAAGAACACTTAGAACTTGAAGATAGAACTTGAGAGAGATCAATTAGATGAAGAAAATTGAAGAATGAAAGTGTTTGTAGGTGTTTTTATTCGTTGGTATATGGATTAGATATAAAGGATGTGTAATTTTGTTTACATGTAAATAAGTCATGAATGATTACTAATATTTTTGTAATTTTATGAGATATTTCATGCTAGTTGCCAAATGATGGTACCCACATGTGTTAGGTAACTCACATGGGCTGCTAAGAGCTGATCATTGGAGTGTATATACCAATAGTACATACATCTAAAAGCTGTGTATTGTACGAGTACGAATACAGGTGCATACGAGTAGAATTGTTGATGAAACTGAACGAGGATGTAATTGTAAGCATTTTTTTTAAGTAGAAGTATTTTGATAAGTGTCTTGAAGTCTTTCAAAAGTGTATGAATACATATTAAAACACTACATGTATATACATTTTAACTGAGTCATCAAGTCATCGTTAGTCGTTACATGTAAATGTTGATTTGAAACCTTTAAGTTAACGATCTTGTTAAATGTTGTTAACCCAATGTTTATTATATCTAATGAGATGTTAAATTATTATATTATCATGATATTATGATATATTAATATATCTTAATATGATATATATACATTTAAATGTCGTTACAACGATAATCGTTACATATATGTCTCGTTTCGAAATCCTTAAGTTAGTAGTCTTGTTTTTACATATGTAGTTCATTGTTAATATACATAATGACATGTTTACTTATCATTTATCATGATTAAACATAGTGTAACAATATCTTAATATGATTCATATGTAATTAGTAAGACGTTGTTATAACGATAATCGTTATATATATCGTTTCGAGTTTCTTAATTCAATAAACACAATTTTATGTATATAAATCATTGTTAAAATACCTAATGAGATACTTACTTATCATAATATCATGTTAACTATATATATAATCATATATATGTCATCATATAGTTTTTACAAGTTTTAACGTTCGTGAATCACCAGTCAACTTGGGTGGTCAATTGTCTATATGAAACCTATTTCAATTAATCAAGTCTTAACAAGTTTGATTGCTTAACATGTTGGAAACATTTAATCATACACATATAGTTTTCATTTAATATATAAACATGGAAAAGTTCGGGTCACTATAGTACCTACCCGTTAAATAAATTTCCTCCCGAAATTTTAAGTTGTTGGTGGTGTTGATGTATCTTCTGGAAATAGGTGCGGGTATTTCTTCTTCATCTGATCTTCACACTCCCAGGTGAACTCGGGTCCTCTACGAGCATTCCACCGAATCTTAACAATTGGTATCTTGTTTTGCTTAAGTCTTTTAACCTCACGATCCATTATTTCGACGGGTTCTTCAATGAATTGAATTTTTTCGTTGATTTGAATTTCATCTAACGGAATAGTGAGATCTTCTTTAGTAAAACATTTCTTCAAATTTGAGACGTGAAAAATGTTATGTACAGCTGCGAGTTGTTGGGGTAACTCAAGTCGGTAAGCTACTGGTCTGACACGTTCAATATTATCTTGAATGGTCCAATATACCTTGGATTTAGTTTCCCTCGTTTACCAAATCGAACAACGCCTTTCCAAGGTGAAACTTTAAGCATGACCATCTCACCAATTTCAAATTCTATATCTTTTCTTTTAATGTCAACGTAGCTCTTTTGTCGACTTTGGGCGATTTTCAATCGTTGTTGAATTTGGATGATCTTCTCAGTAGTTTCTTGTATTATCTCCGGACCCGTAATCTGTCTATCCCCCACTTCACTTTAACAAATCGGAGACCTGCACTTTCTACCATAAAGTGCTTCAAATGGCGCCATCTCAATGCTTGAATGGTAGCTGTTGTTGTAGGAAAATTCTGCTAACGGTAGATTTTGATCCCAACTGTTTCCGAAATCAATAACATATGCTCGTAGCATGTCTTCAAGGGTTTGTATCGTCCTTTCGCTTTGCCCATCAATTTGTGGATGATAGGCAGTACTCATGTCTAGACGAGTTCCTAATGCTTGCTGTAATGTCTGCCAGAATCTTGAAATAAATCTGCCATCCCTATCAGAGATAATAGAGATTGGTATTCCATGTCTGGAGACGACTTCCTTCAAATACAGTCGTGCTAACTTCTCCATCTTGTCATCTTCTTTTATTGGCAGGAAGTGTGCTGATTTGGTGAGACGATCAACTATTACCCAAATAGTATCAAAACCACTTGCAGTCCTTGGCAATTTAGTGATGAAATCCATGGTAATGTTTTCCCATTTCCATTCCGGGATTTCAGGTTGTTGAAAGTAGACCTGATGGTTTCTGATGCTCAGCTTTGACCTTAGAACACGTCAAACATTCTCCTATGTATTTAGCAACATCGGCTTTCATACCTGGCCACCAAAAATATTTCTTGAGATCCTTGTACATCTTCCCCGTTCCAGGATGTATTGAGTATCTGGTTTTATGAGCTTCTCTAAGTACCATTTCTCTCATATCTCCAAATTTTGGTACCCAAATCCTTTCAGCCCTATACCGGGTTCCGTCTTCCTAAATATTAAGATGCTTCTCTGATCCTTTGGGTATTTCATCCTTTAAATTTTCCTCTTTTAAAACTCCTTGTTGCGCCTCCTTTATTTGAGTAGTAAGGTTATTGTGAATCATTATATTCATAGCTTTTACTCGAATGGGTTCTCTGTCCTTTCTACTCAAAGCGTCGGCTACCACATTCGCCTTCCCCGGGTGGTAACGAACCTCAAAGTCGTAATCATTCAACAATACAATCCACCTGCGCTGCCTCATGTTCAGTTGTTTCTGATTAAATATATGTTGAAGACTTTTGTGGTCGATATATATAATACTTTTGACCCCATATAAGTAGTGCCTCCAAGTCTTTAATGCAAAAACAATCGCGCCTAATTCCAAATCATGCGTCGTATAATTCTGCTCATGAATCTTTAATTGTCTAGACGCATAAGCAATTACCTTCATTCGTTGCATTAATACACAACCAAGACCTTGCTTTGAAGCGTCACAATATTTCACAAAATCATCATTCCCTTTAGGTAATGACAATATAGGTGACGTAGTTAACTTTTTCTTTAACAATTGAAACGCTTTCTCTTGTTCATCCTTCCATTCAAATTTCCTCCCTTTATGCGTTAATGAAGTCACGGGTTTTGCTATTCTGGAAAAATCTTGGATGAACCTTCTGTAGTAACCAGCTAATCCTAAAAATTGGCGTATATACTTCAGAGTTTTCGGGGTTTCCCATTTCTCAACGGTTTCAATCTTTGCTGGATCCACCTGAATACCTTCTTTGTTCACTATGTGACCGAGGAATTGAACTTCTTTCAACCAAAATGCACACTTTGAAAACTTACCGTGAAATGTCCCGTTCTTATTGATTAAAAACGTTCCATATTAATTGATTTCGTTGCGAGGTTTTGACCTCTATATGAGACGTTTTTCAAAGACTGCATTCATTTTTAAAACAAACCATAACCTTTATTTCATAGATAAAGGTTTTAAAAAGCTTTACGTAGATTATCAAATAATGATAATCTAAAATATCCTGTTTACACACGACCATTACATAATGGTTTACAATACAAATATGTTACAATAAAATAAGTTTCTTGAATGCAGTTTTTACACAATATCATACAAGCATGGACTCCAAATCTCGTCCTTATTTAAGTATGAGACAGCAGAAGCTCTTAATAATCACCTGAGAATAAAATGCTTAAAACGTCAACAAAAATGTTGGTGAGTTATAGGTTTAACCTATATATATCAAATCATAATAATAGACCACAAGATTTCATATTTCAATACACATCCCATACATAGAGATAAAAATCATTCATATGGTGAACACCTGGTAACCGACATTAACAAGATGCATATATAAGAATATCCCCATCATTCCGGGACACCCTTCGGATATGATATAAATTTCGAAGTACTAAAGCATCCGGTACTTTGGATGGAGCTTGTTGGGCCCGATAGATCTATCTTTAGGATTCGCGTCAATTAGGGTGTCTGTTCCCTAATTCTTAGATTACCAGACTTAATAAAAAGGGGCATATTCGATTTCGATAATTCAACCATAGAATGTAGTTTCACGTACTTGTGTCTATTTTGTAAATTATTTATAAAACCTGCATGTATTCTCATCCCAAAAATATTAGATTTTAAAAGTGGGACTATAACTCACTTTCACAGATTTTTACTTCGTCGGGAAGTAAGACTTGGCCACTGGTTGATTCACGAACCTATAACAATATATACATATATATCAAAGTATGTTCAAAATATATTTACAACACTTTTAATATATTTTGATGTTTTAAGTTTATTAAGTCAGCTGTCCTCGTTAGTAACCTACAACTAGTTGTCCACAGTTAGATGTACAGAAATAAATCGATAAATATTATCTTGAATCAATCCACGACCCAGTGTATACGTATCTCAGTATTGATCACAACTCAAACTATATATATTTTGGAATCAACCTCAACCCTGTATAGCTAACTCCAACATTCACATATAGAGTGTCTATGGTTGTTCCGAAATATATATAGATGTGTCGACATGATAGGTCGAAACATTGTATACGTGTCTATGGTATCTCAAGATTACATAATATACAATACAAGTTGATTAAGTTATGGTTGGAATAGATTTGTTACCAATTTTCACGTAGCTAAAATGAGAAAAATTATCCAATCTTGTTTTACCCATAACTTCTTCATTTTAAATCCATTTTGAGTGAATCAAATTGCTATGGTTTCATATTGAACTCTATTTTATGAATCTAAACAGAAAAAGAATAGGTTTATAGTCGGAAAAATAAGTTACAAGTCGTTTTTGTAAAGGTAGTCATTTCAGTCGAAAGAACGACGTCTAGATGACCATTTTAGAAAACATACTTCCACTTTGAGTTTAACCATAATTTTTGGATATAGTTTCATGTTCATAATAAAAATCATTTTCTCAGAATAACAACTTTTAAATCAAAGTTTATCATAGTTTTTAATTAACTAACCCAAAACAGCCCGCGGTGTTACTACGACGGCGTAAATCCGGTTTTACGGTGTTTTTCGTGTTTCCAGGTTTTAAATCATTAAGTTAGCATATCATATAGATATAGAACATGTGTTTAGTTGATTTTAAAATTCAAGTTAGAAGGATTAACTTTTGTTTGCGAACAAGTTTAGAATTAACTAAACTATGTTCTAGTGATTACAAGTTTAAACCTTCGAATAAGATAGCTTTATATATATGTATCGAACGATGTTATGAACATCATTACTACCTTAAGTTCCTTGGATAAACCTACTGGAAAAGAGAAAAATGGATCTAGCTTCAACGGATCCTTGGGTGGCTCGAAGTTCTTGAAGCAGAATCATGACACGAAAACAAGTTCAAGTAAGATCATCACTTGAAATAAGATTGTTATAGTTATAGAAATTGAACCAAAGTTTGAATATGATTATTACCTTGTATTAGAATGATAACCTACTGTAAGAAACAAAGATTTCTTGAGGTTGGATGATCACCTTACAAGATTGGAAGTGAGCTAGCAAACTTGAAAGTATTCTTGATTTTATGTAACTAGAACTTGTAGAATATATGAAGAACACTTAGAACTTGAAGATAGAACTTGAGAGAGATCAATTAGATGAAGAAAATTGAAGAATGAAAGTGTTTTTAGGTGTTTTTGGTCGTTGGTGTATGGATTAGATATAAAGGATATGTAATTTTGTTTTCATGTAAATAAGTCATGAATGATTACTCATATTTTTGTAATTTTATGAGATATTTCATGCTAGTTTGTAACGACCCGCACTTTTTCGATCGTTCTATACTTATGAGATTAATATTTACATAAATTAAACCTTACCAACATGATAAGCAATCCAAATTGTTGAGACTTATGTTTTTGAAAAGAGTTTTACACAACGTTTGACCGTCTAGTTTGACCGATGATATCACGAACTATACAATATATGATAATTATACATACATATTTAACATGATCTAAGGATGTTTTAATATCTCATTTTGTATTAATAACAAAAAGTCATAAGTATATTTTGAAACTACTAACTTAAGTTTTCAAAACAATAACCTACGTAACGTTATTTGACATAAATACTGATGATTTATAATGTTTATACATATATCGTATAAGTAATGTATTTAATCATTTTTAAAGGGCTTTTATACATAAAACAATATAAGTATATTTACAAAAGATAGTTATATTTGAATTCTCGTTCCGTTTCCTCAATAATCCTATACGTATATTTAGGGTACTATACACAGCTTCTAGAAGTATTTACTATTGGTATATACCAATAGAAATCTTCAATTATTGGAATAATATGTCATTCATGACATAATAAATTTTAACTTATCTTAGATATTTTCACTAAAAACCAAATTTTCAAGCCTATAAATAAGCACCATTTCTAACTCATTTTTACACATTCATTTTCCAAATTTTACTTCCAATTTTCACACACACTTGCAAGAACTCTCTCAACTTTTATTTTACTACTTCTTTCCAGCAACTTTACATTTTAAACTTGAGGTAAAAACTCTACTTCAACTCTTTTTCAATTCATATATTTAAAGCTATATATATAAGAGTTTATAAACTAGAACATAGTTTGAATGATTTCAAACTTGTTCGCAAACTAAATAGATCCTTCTAACTTAACTTTTAAAATACTTCAAGACCTGTAACATATCTTAATTATATGCTAACTTAACAAGGTATAACTTGGTTTTTCAAAGAACACCTTAAAAACTGAATTTACGACGTCGGAGTGCAACCGGGGGCTGTTTTGGGTTGGATAATTAAAAACCATCTTAAACTTTGAATTGGAGGTTTATTTTCTGGAAAAATGATTTTTACTATGAATATGATAACACATAAAAATTTCATGATTTAACTCAAAGTATAAGTATTTTTAGAAAAATAATCATTTGAGGTTGTTTACATGATGGAAAATGATTAACTTCATAAGTTTCACTAAAGTTTGACCTATGCCGTGTGATTTTGAATACAAACTAAGGTATTTACAGTTCATAATCTTAAAGAGGGACTCGATCCAAGGAGATGGCAAGTTGAATCAACGAAAACGGAGTTGTAACAAAGAAACTATGACCGAAACAAAATCGGATATCCAAGACTAGTTTAGCCACGAAAATAATTGGGAAAAAATTAAATAAATCACATCTTTTTAAGTTAACATGATATTTTATATATATGTACTTATAATTCAATTTTATATGGTTCAGGATCACCCGTAAACAACACGAGAAGATTAATCATAAGATCCCATGATTGTACGCAACACGTCATTTGACAACACCGGTACTTTATGTACGCAACACGTCATTTGACAACACCGGTACCATGGGTCAAGATTAATCTCGACCAATACATATACGATGGGGTTTTATTTATTTCGTTGGGGGTTTTATTTATTTCATTGCGGGTATATTAAACATCTAAAAATGAACCATTAAAATTGAATTACTAACAACGAACTGCTAACTACGGACTAAGGAATTATTCAAAGTATTAAAAGTATAACAAGTATATATATATGTGACGTTTGTTTAAAAAGAAAAGGTATTGATATATTATATATGGATAGGTTCGTGATATCAACCGGAGACCAAGTCAAATTATATATATATCTTCAAGACGAAAGTGAGTATATAGTCCCACTTTTAAACTCTAAATATTTCGGGATGAGAATACATGTATTTTATGTTTTACGTTATGGACACAAGTAACTGAAAAATATATTCTACGTTGAGTTGTACCACTGGCATACTTCCCTGTAGCTTGGTAACTAATATTTACAGCGGTATTGTAAACGCGAATCCTGTTGATAGATCTATCGGGCCTGACAACCCCAACCGGACTGGACGACCAGTATTCAACGGTTGCACAGTACTTCGTTTTGTGACTACACTTGGTACGGTGTAGTAAGATTTCATATTAAAGGGAATATGCGACGTGATTAAATGTTAAGTATGGTTACCAAGTGCTCAACCACTTAGAATATTTTTATTAAACTGTTTATATACGAAATCTTGTGGTCTATATATATATTGCTGCCGGCACTAAACCTATATCTCACCAACTTTATGTTGACCTTTTAAAACATGTCTATTCTCAGGAGATTACTAAAGCTTCCGCTGCATAATGTTGAATTTGAGCAGGATCTTGCGTACGCATATTTGTGTCAAAAATAAAACTGCATACCCGAGGATCTGTGTTGTAAAATATGCTAGAAACCGTGTTGTTATCATTATATGTAAAGTTTGTAAGTCGAAGATTATCGCTAAACGATAATCATTTTTATGTTGTCCAAAGCTTGTAACAAAAATAAGAATCATGGTTTGTAATGTATAATATATGCAGTTTTTCTTTCAAAAATGTCGCATATAGAGGTCAATACCTCGCAATGAAATCATACGTTATTTAACACGTTCTTATGGTTAAGGACGGGTTATGACATGTGGTATCAGAGCGGTGGTCTTAGCGAACCAGGTTTGCATTAGTGTGTCTAACCGATAAGTCGTTAGGATACATTAGTAAGTCTGGACTTTGACCGGGTCTGATTTAAAAACCATTGCTTATCATTGTTGGTTAAAATTTATATGTAAATATTATGTAGTACTAATGGGTTAGTTGTTGTATGATAGATGTCGGGCTCAAAACTTGTTATCACATTCAGCGACTCCGAACCAGAATCTTCAGATGGTGTTCCAGTCATTAACCTATCCGATGACGAAAATGATATCTTTGGGGAAGACTCACAAATTCCGGATGAACCGACTATAGAGAACCCGGAAAGTGAACCCGAGGAGGAAAGTGAACCCGAGGAGGAAAGTGAACCCGAGGAAGAAATACAGGAAATTACAAAAGACGAGTTCGAACTAGGAAAGAAACGAAAGGCTAATGAATCAGAAAATTCAAATCCCGAGTTTAGTAAGGATGATGTGGCACCAACTCCACTAGACACTACCACCCCTATTCCCGCTATTCCTATTCGTGCTGTCCCGGCATCCAGTTCTTCAGCCCCACAGCCAAAATATAGGCAGACAGCTAGGATAAGCGTTAGGCCATTCCTTGAACCTAAACGTCCTAGAAAATAGACCAAACGATGCGCTGCCGTATTAAACCATGGGATCATATAATGTTTTGTATAATATTATTAGTGTGGTTTGCTTAATGTTCGATATAAGATAAGCATATGTAAAATAGTGAAGTGTGAAATGCAATAATTTTCCATGGTTAAGTATTATTTAGATGGTAGTAATTGATTCTGTACTAAGCTATTAAGTATGGACATTAACGGGTAGGTACTACCCTAGATATAATTATAAAACGCTAATAAGAAGAAAAGGCTTTTATAATAATACCTGGTTCATATTATTAATAAGCTATAATGTACTGTAAATATACACTACATCTATAATATTCCATGTGAATAATTATTTTCTTTTCATTCTTATAGAAGAATATGGCGCGATTGAACCGAATGACGGAACAAGAAATCCAGGAACTCATCAATCAACGAGTGAACGACAGAATGTTATGGGTCGAGGCTGCAAGAGGTGCTGCAGTTAACCCAAATCCTCGTGTGGGGTGCACTTACAAAACTTTTCAAGCTTGCAAGCCCTCATCATTCAGTGGAACAGAAGGACCGATCGGTTTAACCCGATGGATAGAAAAGATGGAGACTGTGTTTAAAATCAGTGGTTGTGTTGAAAAGGACATGACCAAGTATGCATCATGCACTTTACAAGATAGTGCACTCACGTGGTGGAAAAATTATGTGAAGGCTGTAGGAGGAGATGTAGCTTATGATACTCCGTGGGAAGAATTCAAAACAATGTTAATCAACGAATATTGTCCAAGGAACGAGGTTAGGAAGTTGGAAGATGAGTTACGAAGTCTGAAGGTTATTGGTACTGAAATCACCAACTACAATCAGCGATTCATGGAATTAGTTTTGCTATGTCCTGAATTGGTTCCAACCGAAGAACGGAAGATTGAAATGTACAAAGATGGTTTGCCCAAAAAGGTCAAGGCAAACGTTACAGCATCGAAACCTAAGACAATTCATGAAGCTATAACCATGGCAAACGAGCTAATGGATCAGGTCATCATGGATAAGAAAGCATCCAATACTGATGTGAAGGTATCAGGTAACAAAAGAAAGTGGAATGGAAATTATGATCGAGGTAACCAACAACAATCTTTTAAGAAACAAGAAACCATACAAGGTGCAGGTGGTGGTTCAAGCTTTGGTTACAAAGGACAAAATCCTTTATGCAACCGATGCCACAAACATCACTCTGGCTACTGTAATGTGGTATGCAACAAATGTAATCGAAAGGGTCATCTGACTGAAGATTGTAGGGCTCTCGTTACAAATACAAATGGTACCAAGACTCCTGCCACCAATGCAAATAGAACTGCTTTGGCTACCATTACTTGTTATGGGTGTGGAAAACAAGGTCACTATAAGAGCCAGTGTCCGAATCCAGAGAAGAATAATGGATCTGCACGTGGAAGAGCATTTGTTATTAATGCTAGAGAGGCGTGTGAAGACCCGGAGCTTGTTACGGGTACGTTTACCATTAATAACTTATCCGCATCTATTATATTTGATACTGGTGCCGATAGAAGTTACGTGAGTAGAGGCTTTTACGCTAAATTGAATTGTTCATCATTACCTCTAGATGCTAAGTACATGATTGAGTTAGCTAATGGTAAACTAATTAAAGCCGATAAAATTTGCAGTGATTGTAAAATAAATTTAGCCGGAGAAACATTTAAAATTGACTTAATACCCGTAGAATTAGGAAGTTTTGATGTAATAGTCGGCATGGACTGGATGTCCAAAGTAGGAGCTGAAGTTGTGTGTGCCAAGAAGGCAATTCGCATTCCTTGTAAGGATAGAATGCCGGTGATGATTTATGGAGAGAAGGGTAACTCAAAGCTAAAACTCATTAGTTATTTGAAAGCTCAAAAGTGCTTGAAGAAAGGGTGCTATGCTATCTTAGCACATGTTAATAAAGTCGAAAAGAAAGAAAAAGAGAAGTGCATCAACGACGTGCCTGTGGCAAGAGATTTTCCTGAAGTTTTTCCGGAAGAGTTGCCGGGATTACCTCCATTTAGATCTGTAGAATTTCAAATAGATTTAGTACCAGGAGCCGCACCAGTGGCTCGTGCTCCATATAGACTTGCACCGTCCGAGTTAAAAGAACTTCAGAGTCAGTTAAAAGAATTACTGGATCATGGATTCATACGACCAAGTACTTCACCGTGGGGAGCTCCGATTCTATTTGTTAAAAAGAAAGATGGATCTTTTAGGATGTGTATAGATTATCGTGAATTAAATAAGTTAACTATCAAAAATCGTTATCCACTACCGAGAATTGACGACTTATTTGATCAACTCCAGGGATCATGTGTTTATTCGAAAATCGACCTAAGATCGGGCTATCATCAACTACGTGTCAAAGAAGAGGACATTCCGAAAACTGCTTTTCGGACACGTTATGGTCATTACGAATTTTTGGTCATGCCGTTTGGATTGACGAATGCGCCAGCTGTATTCATGGACCTCATGAATCGAGTTTGTAGTCCGTATTTAGATAAGTTTGTTATCGTTTTCATTGATGACATTCTTATCTATTCCAAGAGTGAGCAAGAGCATGAGCAGCATTTAAGGTTGATATTAGAGTTGTTGAGAAAAGAACAGCTATACGCTAAATTTTCTAAGTGTGCTTTCTGGTTGAAAGAAGTGCAATTTCTTGGCCACGTTGTTAGTAGCAAAGGAATTCAGGTTGATCCAGCAAAAATTGAAGCCATTGAAAAATGGGAGACTCCTAAAACACCAATGCAGATACGCCAATTTTTGGGTTTAGCCGGTTATTATAGAAGGTTTATTCAAGATTTTTCCCGAATAGCTAAGCCGTTGACAGCATTAACGCAAAAAGGGAAGAAATACGAATGGACCTCGGAGCAGGAGAACGCATTTCAATTACTGAAGAAGAAGTTAACTACGGCGCCTATTTTATCGTTACCTGAAGGGAACGATGATTTTGAAATATATTGTGACGCTTCGCGACAAGGTTTTGGTTGTGTTCTTATGCAACGAAAGAAAGTTATTGCATACGCATCTCGACAATTGAAGATTCACGAGCGGAATTATACGACGCATGATCTAGAACTGGGAGCAGTCGTGTTTGCGTTAAAGATATGGAGACACTACTTATATGGGGTTAGATGCACTGTGTTTACTGATCATAAAAGTCTTCAACATATTTTTGATCAGAAACAGCTGAACATGAGGCAACGTAGGTGGGTCGAGTTAATAAACGACTATGATTGTGAAATTCGTTATCATCCCGGGAAAGCGAATGTGGTGGCTGACGCACTAAGCAGAAAGGAACGAGAACCAATTCGAGTACGAGCGATGAACATAAAAATTCGCATGAATCTCAACTCACAAATCAAAGAAGTTCAACGAGAAGCACTTACTAAAGAAAATATAGGAAATGAAATAATGAAGAAGTATGAGAAGCAACTCGTTATACGGGAAGATGGAATTCGATATTTTGCAAACCGTATTTGGGTACCGAAGTTGGGTGGATTAAGGAAGTTGATATTGAACGAGGCACATAAGACAAGATACTCGATACATCCTGGAGTTGGAAAGATGTATCAAGATCTTAAGACACATTATTGGTGGCCTAACTTAAAGACAGACGTTGCAACATATGTTGGGGAGTGTTTAACTTGTTCCAAGGTCAAGGCAGAACACCAGAAACCATCAGGGTTACTTCAACAACCAGAAATCCCAGAATGGAAATGGGATGGTATTACCATGGATTTCATCACGAAGTTACCAAAGACTGCCTGGGGATACGACACCATTTGGGTGATTGTTGATCGTCTTACCAAATCTGCCCATTTCTTGCCTATAAAGGAAACGGATAGAATGGAGAAACTATTACGATTGTATATAAAGGAAATTGTTTCAAGGCATGGAATACCTATTTCCATTATATCCGATCGTGATAGTAGATTTACCTCAAAGTTCTGGCAATCACTGCAGGAGGCACTAGGAACTCGTTTAGATATGAGTACCGCATATCATCCGCAAACCGACGGGCAGAGTGAAAGAACGATTCAGACTCTTGAAGACATGCTCAGGGCATGTGTGATCGATTTTGGAAACGGATGGGATAAGTATCTACCGTTAGCAGAATTTTCGTATAATAATAGTTATCATGCAAGCATTAAAGCTGCACCATTCGAAGCATTGTATGGAAGGAAGTGTAGATCTCCTATCTGTTGGAATGAAGTAGGAGATCGACAATTAACTGGTCCCGAGATCATACACGAAACGACTGAGAAGATAGTACAAATCAAGGAGAGATTGAAAACAGCCCGAAGTCGCCAAAAGAGCTACGCCGATGTCCGAAGGAAACCATTAGAGTTTCAGATTGGGGACATGGTTATGCTAAAGGTGTCACCTTGGAAAGGTGTAATACGTTTCGGTAAAAGAGGTAAACTGAACCCAAGATATGTAGGCCCGTTCAAGATCATCGAACGCATTGGACCGGTAGCTTATCGACTCGAGTTACCGCAACAACTTGCTGGAGTACACAATACCTTTCACGTCTCAAACCTTAAGAAGTGTCTTGCAAAGGAAGACCTCACCATTCCTCTTGAAGAAATCCATGTCGATGAGAAACTACAATTCATCGAAGAACCAATCGAAATCATGGATCGTGAAGTTAAACAGCTCAAGCAGAGCAACATACCAATCGTTAAGGTTCGTTGGAATGCTCGAAGAGGTCCTGAGTTTACTTGGGAACGAGAGGATCAGATGAAACAAAAGTATCCACACTTGTTTCTCGATGACGCAAAATAGGTACAATTTTAAAATTTCGGGACGAAATTTATTTAACGGGTAGGTACTGTAACGACCCGCACTTTTTCGATCGTTCTATACTTATGAGATTAATATTTACATAAATTAAACCTTACCAACATGATAAGCAATCCAAATTGTTGAGACTTATGTTTTTGAAAAGAGTTTTACACAACGTTTGACCGTCTAGTTTGACCGATGATATCACGAACTATACAATATATGATAATTATACATACATATTTAACATGATCTAAGGATGTTTTAATATCTCATTTTGTATTAATAACAAAAAGTCATAAGTATATTTTGAAACTACTAACTTAAGTTTTCAAAACAATAACCTACGTAACGTTATTTGACATAAATACTGATGATTTATAATGTTTATACATATATCGTATAAGTAATGTATTTAATCATTTTTAAAGGGCTTTTATACATAAAACAATATAAGTATATTTACAAAAGATAGTTATATTTGAATTCTCGTTCCGTTTCCTCAATAATCCTATACGTATATCTAGGGTACTATACACAGCTTCTAGAAGTATTTACTATTGGTATATACCAATAGAAATCTTCAATTATTGGAATAATATGTCATTCATGACATAATAAATTTTAACTTATCTTAGATATTTTCACTAAAAACCAAATTTTCAAGCCTATAAATAAGCACCATTTCTAACTCATTTTTACACATTCATTTTCCAAATTTTACTTCCAATTTTCACACACACTTGCAAGAACTCTCTCAACTTTTATTTTACTACTTCTTTCCAGCAACTTTACATTTTAAACTTGAGGTAAAAACTCTACTTCAACTCTTTTTCAATTCATATATTTAAAGCTATATATATAAGAGTTTATAAACTAGAACATAGTTTGAATGATTTCAAACTTGTTCGCAAACTAAATAGATCCTTCTAACTTAACTTTTAAAATACTTCAAGACCTGTAACATATCTTAATTATATGCTAACTTAACAAGGTATAACTTGGTTTTTCAAAGAACACCTTAAAAACTGAATTTACGACGTCGGAGTGCAACCGGGGGCTGTTTTGGGTTGGATAATTAAAAACCATCTTAAACTTTGAATTGGAGGTTTATTTTCTGGAAAAATGATTTTTACTATGAATATGATAACACATAAAAATTTCATGATTTAACTCAAAGTATAAGTATTTTTAGAAAAATAATCATTTGAGGTTGTTTACATGATGGAAAATGATTAACTTCATAAGTTTCACTAAAGTTTGACCTATGCCGTGTGATTTTGAATACAAACTAAGGTATTTACAGTTCATAGTCTTAAAGAGGGACTCGATCCAAGGAGATGGCAAGTTGAATCAACGAAAACGGAGTTGTAACGAAGAAACTATGACCGAAACAAAATCGGATATCCAAGACTAGTTTAGCCACGAAAATAATTGGGAAAAAATTAAATAAATCACATCTTTTTAAGTTAACATGATATTTTATATATATGTACTTATAATTCAATTTTATATGGTTCAGGATCACCCGTAAACAACACGAGAAGATTAATCATAAGATCCCATGATTGTACGCAACACGTCATTTGACAACACCGGTACTTTATGTACGCAACACGTCATTTGACAACACCGGTACCATGGGTCAAGATTAATCTCGACCAATACATATACGATGGGGTTTTATTTATTTCGTTGGGGGTTTTATTTATTTCATTGCGGGTATATTAAACATCTAAAAATGAACCATTAAAATTGAATTACTAACAACGAACTGCTAACTACGGACTAAGGAATTATTCAAAGTATTAAAAGTATAACAAGTATATATATGTGACGTTTGTTTAAAAAGAAAAGGTATTGATATATTATATATGGATAGGTTCGTGATATCAACCGGAGACCAAGTCAAATTATATATATATATATCTTCAAGACGAAAGTGAGTATATAGTCCCACTTTTAAACTCTAAATATTTCGGGATGAGAATACATGTATTTTATGTTTTACGTTATGGACACAAGTAACTGAAAAATATATTCTACGTTGAGTTGTACCACTGGCATACTTCCCTGTAGCTTGGTAACTAATATTTACAGCGGTATTGTAAACGCGAATCCTGTTGATAGATCTATCGGGCCTGACAACCCCAACCGGACTGGACGACCAGTATTCAACGGTTGCACAGTACTTCGTTTTGTGACTACACTTGGTACGGTGTAGTAAGATTTCATATTAAAGGGAATATGCGACGTGATTAAATGTTAAGTATGGTTACCAAGTGCTCAACCACTTAGAATATTTTTATTAAACTGTTTATATACGAAATCTTGTGGTCTATATATATATTGCTGCCGGCACTAAACCTATATCTCACCAACTTTATGTTGACCTTTTAAAACATGTCTATTCTCAGGAGATTACTAAAGCTTCCGCTGCATAATGTTGAATTTGAGCAGGATCTTGCGTACGCATATTTGTGTCAAAAATAAAACTGCATACCCGAGGATCTGTGTTGTAAAATATGCTAGAAACCGTGTTGTTATCATTATATGTAAAGTTTGTAAGTCGAAGATTATCGCTAAACGATAATCATTTTTATGTTGTCCAAAGCTTGTAACAAAAATAAGAATCATGGTTTGTAATGTATAATATATGCAGTTTTTCTTTCAAAAATGTCGCATATAGAGGTCAATACCTCGCAATGAAATCATACGTTATTTAACACGTTCTTATGGTTAAGGACGGGTTATGACATGGTTGCCAAATGATGGTTCCCACATGTGTTAGGTGACTCACATGGGCTGCTAAGAGCTGATCATTGGAGTGTATATACCAATAGTACATACATCTAAAAGCTGTGTATTGTACGAGTACGAATACGGGTGCATACGAGTAGAATTGTTGATGAAACTGAACGAGGATGTAATTGTAAGAATTTTTGTTAAGTAGAAGTATTTTGATAAGTGTATTGAAGTCTTTCAAAAGTGTATAAATACATATTAAAACACTACATGTATATACATTTTAACTGAGTCGTTAAGTCATCGTTAGTCGTTACATGTAAGTGTTGTTTTGAAACCTTTAGGTTAATGATCTTGTTAAATGTTGTTAACCCAATGTTTATAATATCAAATGAGATTTTAAATTATTATATTATCATGATATTATCATGTATGAATATCTCTTAATATGATATATATACATTAAATGTCTTTACAACGATAATCGTTACATATATGTCTCGTTTAAAAATCATTAAGTTAGTAGTCTTGTTTTTACATATGTAGTTCATTGTTAATATACTTAATGATATGTTTACTTATCATAGTATCAGGTTAACTATATATATATATATCCATATATATGTCATCATATAGTTTTTACAAGTTTTAACGTTCGTGAATCACCGGTCAACTTGGGTGGTCAATTGTCTATATGAAACATATTTCAATTAATCAAGTCTTAACAAGTTTGATTGCTTAACATGTTGGAAACATTTAATCATGTAAATATCAATCTCAATTAATATATATATAAACATTGAAAAGTTCGGGTCACTACAGTACCTACCCGTTAAATAAATTTCGTCCCGAAATTTTAAGCTGTTGAAGGTGTTGACGAATCTTCTGGAAATAGATGCGGGTATTTCTTTTTCATCTGATCTTCATGCTCTCAGGTGAACTCGGGTCCTCTACGAGCATTCCATCGAACCTTAACAATTGGTATCTTGTTTTGCTTAAGTCTTTTAACCTCACGATCCATTATTTCGACGGGTTCTTCGATGAATTGAAGTTTTTCGTTGATTTGGATTTCATCTAACGGAATAGTGAGATCTTCTTTAGTAAAACATTTCTTCAAATTCGAGACGTGGAAAGTGTTATGTACAGCCGCGAGTTGTTGAGGTAACTCAAGTCGGTAAGCTACTGGTCCGACACGATCAATAATCTTGAATGGTCCAATATACCTTGGATTTAATTTCCCTCGTTTACCAAATCGAACAACGCCTTTCCAAGGTGCAACTTTAAGCATGACCATCTCTCCAATTTTAAATTCTATATCTTTTCTTTTAATGTCAGCGTAGCTCTTTTGTCGACTTTGGGCAGTTTTCAACCGTTGTTGAATTTGGATGATCTTCTCGGTAGTTTCTTGTATAATCTCCGGACCCGTAATCTGTCTATCCCCCACTTCACTCCAACAAATCGAAGACCTGCACTTTCTACCATAAAGTGCTTCAAACGGCGCCATCTCAATGCTTTAATGGTAGCTGTTGTTGTAGGAAAATTCTGCTAACGGTAGATGTCGATCCCAACTGTTTCCGAAGCATGTCTTCAAGCGTTTGTATTGTCCTTTCACTCTGCCCATCAGTTTGTGGATGATAGGCAGTACTCATGTCTAGACGAGTTCCTAATGCTTGCTGTAATGTCTGCCAGAATCTTGAAATAAATCTGCCATCCCTATCAGAGATAATAGAGATTGGTATTCCATGTCTGGAGATGACTTCCTTCAAATACAGTCGTGCTAACTTCTCCATCTTGTCATCTTCTCTTATTGGCAGGAAGTGTGCTGATTTGGTGAGACGATCAACTATTACCCAAATAGTATCAAAACCACTTGCAGTCCTTGGCAATTTAGTGATGAAATCCATGGTAATGTTTTCCCATTTCCATTCCGGGATTTCGGGTTGTTGAAGTAGACCTGATGGTTTCTGATGCTCAGCTTTGACCTTAGAACATGTCAAACATTCTCCTACGTATTTAGCAACATCGGCTTTCATACCCGGCCACCAAAAATGTTTCTTGAGATCCTTGTACATCTTCCCCGTTCCAGGATGTATTGAGTATCTGGTTTTATGGGCTTCTCTAAGTACCATTTCTCTCATATCTCCAAATTTTGGTACCCAAATTCTTTCAGCCCTATACCGGGTTCCGTCTTCCCGAATATTAAGATGCTTCTCCGATCCTTTGGGTATTTCATCCTTTAAATTTCCCTCTTTTAAAACTCCTTGTTGCGCCTCCTTTATTTGAGTAGTAAGGTTAGTGTGAATCATTATATTCATAGATTTTACTCGAATGGGTTCTCTGTCCTTTCTGCTCAAGGCGTCGGCTACCACATTTGCCTTCCCCGGGTGGTAACGAATCTCAAAGTCGTAATCATTCAACAATTCAATCCACCTACGCTGCCTCATATTTAGTTGTTTCTGATTAAATATGTGTTGAAGACTTTTGTGGTCGGTATATATAATACTTTTGACCCCATATAAGTAGTGTCTCCAAGTCTTTAATGCAAAAACAACCGCGCCTAATTCCAAATCATGCGTCGTATAATTTTGTTCGTGAATCTTCAATTGTCTAGACGCATAAGCAATCACCTTCGTCCGTTGCATTAATACACAATCGAGACCTTGCTTTGATGCGTCACAATAAATCACAAAATCATCATTCCCTTCAGGCAATGACAATATAGGTGCCGTAGTTAGCTTTTTCTTCAGTAATTGAAACGCCTTCTCTTGTTCATCCTTCCATTCAAATTTCTTCCCTTTATGCGTTAATGCAGTCAAGGGTTTTGCTATTCTGGAAAAGTCTTGGATGAACCTTCTGTAGTAACCAGCTAGTCCTAAAAACTGGCGTATGTGTTTCGGAGTTTTTGGGGTTTCCCACTTTTCAACAGTTTCTATCTTTGCCGGATCCACCTTAATACCTTCTTTGTTCACTATGTAGCCGAGGAATTGAACTTCTTCCAACCAAAATACACACTTTGAAAACTTAGCGTACAATTCTTCCTTCCTCAATACTTCTAACACCTTTCTCAAATGTTCACCGTGTTCTTGGTCATTCTTTGAGTAAATAAGTATGTCATCAATGAAAACAATGACAAACTTGTCAAGGTATGGTCCACACACTTGGTTTATAAGGTCCATGAACACAGCTGGTGCATTAGTTAAACCAAACGGCATGACCATAAACTCGTAATGACCGTAACGTGTTCTGAAAGCAGTCTTTGGAATATCATCTTCTTTCACCCGCATTTGATGATACCCGGAACGTAAGTCAATCTTTGAATAAACAGACGAGCCTTGTAGTTGATCAAATAAGTCATCGATTCTCGGTAGTGGGTAGCGGTTCTTGATGGTAAGTTTGTTCAACTCTCGGTAGTCGATACACAACCTGAATGTACCATCTTTCTTCTTGACAAACAAAACAGGAGCTCCCCACGGTGATGTGCTTGGTCGAATGAAACCACGCTCTAAAAGTTCTTGTAATTGGCCTTGCAGTTCTTTCATCTCACTGGGTGCGAGTCTGTAAGGAGCACGAGCTATTGGTGCAGCTCCTGGTACAAGATCTATTTGAAATTCAACGGATCGATGTGGGGGTAATCCCGGTAATTCTTTCGGAAATACATCGGGAAATTCTTTTGCAATGGGAACATCATTGATGCTCTTTTCTTCAGTTTGTACTTTCTTGACGTGTGCTAGAACAGCATAGCAACCTTTTCTTATTAGTTTTTGTGCCTTCAAATTACTAATAAGATGTAGCTTCGGGTTGCCCTTTTCTCCGTACACCATTAAGGGTTTTCCTTTTTCTCGTATAATGCGAATTGCATTTTTGTAACAAACGATCTCCGCTTTCACTTCTTTCAACCAGTCCATACCGATTATCACATCAAAACTCCCTAACTCTACTGGTATCAAATCAATCTTAAATGTTTCGCTAACCAGTTTAATTTCTCGATTCCGACATATATTATCTGCTGAAATTAATTTACCATTTGCTAATTCGAGTAAAAATTTACTATCCAAAGGTGTCAATGGACAACTTAATTTAGCACAAAAATCTCTACTCATATAGCTTCTATCCGCACCCGAATCAAATAAAACGTAAGCAGATTTATTGTCAATAAGAAACCTACCCGTAACAAGCTCCGGGTCTTCCTGTGCCTCTGCCGCATTAATATTGAAAACTCTTCCACGGCCTTGTCCATTCGTGTTCTCCTGGTTCGGGCAATTTCTAATAATGTGGCCCGGTTTTCCACATTTATAACAAACTACATTGGCATAACTTGCTCCGACACTACTTGCTCCGCCATTACTCGTTCCGACACCATTTGTTCCTTTCGTTCTATTAACCCCTGGTCCGTAGACCTCACACTTCGCCGCGCTATGACCATTTCTTTTACACTTGTTGCAAAATTTGGTGCAGAACCCCGAGTGATTCTTTTCACACCTTTGGCATAGCTGCTTCTGATTGTTGTTGTTGTTGCGGTTATTATTGTTGTTGGGATGATTGTTGTAGTTGCTGTTGCTGTTGTTGTTGTTGTTGTTGTTGTTGTTGTTGTTGTTGTTGTTGGGCCGTTTGTTGTAGTTGCGATTGATGTTGCGATTGTTGGGATAATTGTTGCGATTATTGTTGTAATTGCTGTTGTTGTTGTATTGGTGATTCTTATCACCGTTTTCCTCCCACTTTCTTTTGACTTGCTTCACATTTGCCTCTTCAGCAGTCTGTTCTTTAATTCTTTCTTCAATCTGGTTCACTAGTTTGTGAGCCATTCTACATGCCTGTTGTATGGAGGCGGGCTCGTGTGAACTTATATCTTCTTGGATTCTTTACGGTAATCCTTTCACAAACGCGTCGATCTTCTCTTCCTCATCTTCGAATGCTCCCGGACACAATAGGCACAATTCTGTGAATCGTCTTTCGTACGTGGTAATATCAAATCCTTGGGTTCGTAACCCTCTAAGTTCTGTCTTGAGCTTATTGACCTCGGTTCTGGGACGGTACTTCTCGTTCATCAAGTGCTTGAATGCTGACCACGGTAGTGCGTACGCATCATCTTGTCCCACTTGCTCTAGATAGGTATTCCACCATGTTAACGCAGAACCTGTGAAGGTATGCGTAGCGTACTTCACTTTGTCCTCTTCAGTACACTTACTTATGGCAAACACTGATTCGACCTTCTCGGTCCACCGTTTCAATTCGATCGGTCCTTCGGTTCCATCAAATTCCAAAGGTTTGCAGGCAGTGAATTCTTTGTCGGTGCATCCTACACGATTTCCTGTACTGCTAGATCCAATGTTATTGTTGGTATGTAGCGCAGCCTGTACTGCGGCTATGTTTGAAGCTAGAAAAGTACGGAATTCCTCTTCATTCATATTCACGGTGTGTCGAGTAGTCGGTGCCATTTCCTTCAAAATAGTCAAATGGAACAAGTTAATCATACAGAATATTAAGAGTAGTTAATAGTATTTCGTAGCATAATATGAACTCATTTATAAAAGCTTTTTCTTCATATTAGCGTTTTATAAGTTTAAATTCGGGTTGTACCTACCCGTTAAGTTCATACTTAGTAGCTAATATACAATTCAACTACTACAATTCTATATGAAAAACTGATTATAATAATATTTCGCGTTCAAACTTTTACACAATATTTCACAAACTTACAATACCGCTTATTTTACATATAGCATGAAATATAGCACACAATAAATTTGATACAAGATGGTTGTGAAGATAATTCTAGCTAGTACACAAGTCATTCAGCAAAGGCAATAAAGACACGTAATTCATACGTCCAGAAACAAGTCATGCATTCTGGTTTTACTAGGATTACTTCCCATCCTTGGTATTGTGGAACATAACTGTTATGGCCGTTGATAAGACAGTGTGTTGTAACGTCGTCAAAGGGACGAGGGTTACGTAATGTCCAACAGTCCCGTAACAATCTAAAAACCTCATTTCTTACCCCAATTACCGACTCCGTCACTTGTGGAAACGTTTTGTTTAATAGTTGTAGCCCGATGTTCTTGTTCTCACTTTGGTGAGAAGCGAACATTACTAATCCGTAAGCATAACATGCTTCTTTATGTTGCATGTTAGCTGCTTTTTCTAAATCACGAAGTCCAATATTCGGATATATTGAGTCAAAATAATTTCTTAACCCATTGCGTAAAATAGCATTTGGGTTCCCCGCAATATATGCGTCAAAGTAAACACATCGTAACTTATGGATTTCCCAATGTGATATCCCCCATCTTTCGAACGAAAGCCTTTTATAAACCAAGGCATTCTTGGAACGTTCTTCGAATGTCTTACAAACTGATCTCGCCTTAAATAGTTGTGTCGAAGAATTCTGATCGACTCTAGACAAGATTTCATCAATCATGTCTCCGGGTAGGTCTCTTAAAATATTTGGTTGTCTATCCATTTTGTGTTTTTATACTGTAAAATAGACAAGAGTTAGATTCATAAAAAAAAATACTTATTAATACAAGCAATTTTTACATATATCATAAAGCATAAGCACACTATATTACATATATTACACCACACGAATATAACTATCTTATTCCGACTCGCTTGTTTCTTCTTCTTCGGTTTTGGTTCGTTTTGCCAAGTTTCTAGGGATATATGATGTTCCCCGAATACGAGCCGTCGTTTTCCACATTGGTTTAGAAAAACCTGGTGGTTTAGAGGTTCCCGGGTCATTGTTACAACTTAAGGACTTCGGGGGTTGACGATACATATAAAGTTCATCGGGGTTGGAATTAGATTTCTCTATTTTTATGCCCTTTCCCTTATTATTTTCTTTTGCCTTTTTAAATTCAGTTGGGGTAATTTCTATAACATCATCGGAATTCTCGTCGGAATCCGATTCATCGGAGAATTGGTAATCCTCCCAATATTTTGCTTCCTTGGCGGAAACACCATTGACCATAATTAACCTTGGTCGGTTGGTTGAGGATTTTCTTTTACTTAACCGTTTTATTATTTCCCCCACCGGTTCTATTTCTTCATCCGGTTCCGATTCTTCTTCCGGTTCCGATTCTTCTTCCGGTTCGACTCTTCTTCCGGTTCCTCTTCGGGAACTTGTGAATCAGTCCACGAATCATTCCAATTTACATTTGACTCTTCATTATTATTAGGTGAGTCAATGGGACTTGTTCTAGAGGTAGACATCTATCACATAATATCAAACGCGTTAAGAGATTAATATATCACATAATATTCACATGTTAAAAATATATAGTTTCCAGCAAAATTTGTTAAGCAATCATTTTTCAAGTAAACACGGTCGAAGTCCAGACTCACTAATGCATCCTAACAAACTCGATAAGACACACTAATGCAAAATTCTGGTTCTCTAAGACCAACGCTCGGATACCAACTGAAATGTCCCGTTCTTATTGATTAAAAACGTTCCATATTAATTGATTTCGTTGCGAGGTTTTGACCTCTATATGAGACGTTTTTCAAAGACTGCATTCATTTTTAAAACAAACCATAACCTTTATTTCATAGATAAAGGTTTTAAAAAGCTTTACGTAGATTATCAAATAATGATAATCTAAAATATCCTGTTTACACACGACCATTACATAATGGTTTACAATACAAATATGTTACAACAAAATAAGTTTCTTGAATGCAGTTTTTACACAATATCATACAAGCATGGACTCCAAATCTCGTCCTTATTTAAGTATGCGACAGCGGAAGCTCTTAATAATCACCTGAGAATAAACATGCTTAAAACGTCAACAAAAATGTTGGTGAGTTATAGGTTTAACCTATATATATCAAATCATAATAATAGACCACAAGATTTCATATTTCAATACACATCCCATACATAGAGATAAAAATCATTCATATGGTGAACACCTGGTAACTGACATTAACAAGATGCATATATAAGAATATCCCCATCATTCTGGGACACCCTTCGGATATGATATAAATTTCGAAGTACTAAAGCATCCGGTACTTTGGATGGAGCTTGTTGGGCCCGATAGATCTATCTTTAGGATTCGCGTCAATTAGGGTGTCTGTTCCCTAATTCTTAGATTACCAGACTTAATAAAAAGGGGTATATTCGATTTCGATAATTCAACCATAGAATGTAGTTTCACGTACTTGTGTCTATTTTGTAAATCATTTATAAAACCTGCATGTATTCTCATCCCAAAAATATTAGATTTTAAAAGTGGGACTATAACTCACTTTCACAGATTTTTACTTCGTCGGGAAGTAAGACTTGGCCACTGGTTGATTCACGAACCTATAACAATATATACATATATATCAAAGTATGTTCAAAATATATTTACAACACTTTTAATATATTTTGATGTTTTAAGTTTATTAAGTCAGCTGTCCTCGTTAGTAACCTACAACTAGTTGTCCACAGTTAGATGTACAGAAATAAATCGATAAATATTATCTTGAATCAATCCACGACCCAGTGTGTACGTATCTCAGTATTGATCACAACTCAAACTATATATATTTTGGAATCAACCTCAACCCTGTATAGCTAACTCCAACATTCACATATAGAGTGTCTATGGTTGTTTCGAAATATATATAGATGTGTCGACATGATAGGTCGAAACATTGTATACGTGTATATGGTATCTCAAAATTACATAATATACAATACAAGTTGATTAAGTTATGGTTGGAATAGATTTGTTACCAATTTTCACGTAGCTAAAATGAGAAAAATTATCCAATCTTGTTTTACCCATAACTTCTTCATTTTAAATCCGTTTTGAGTGAATCAAATTGCTATGGTTTTATATTGAACTCTATTTTATGAATCTAAACAGAAAAAAAAATAGGTTTATAGTCGGAAAAATAAGTTACAAGTCGTTTTTGTAAAGGTAGTCATTTCAGTCGAAAGAACGACGTCTAGATGACCATTTTAGAAAACATACTTCCACTTTGAGTTTAACCATAATTTTTGGATATAGTTTCATGTTCATAATAAAAATCATTTTCTCAGAATAACAACTTTTAAATCAAAGTTTATCATAGTTTTTAATTAACTAACCCAAAACAGCCCGCGGTGTTACTACGACGGCGTAAATCCGGTTTTACGGTGTTTTTCGTGTTTCCAGGTTTTAAATCATTAAGTTAGCATATCATATAGATATAGAACATGTGTTTAGTTGATTTTAAAATTCAAGTTAGAAGGATTAACTTTTGTTTGCGAACAAGTTTAGAATTAACTAAACTATGTTCTAGTGATTACAAGTTTAAACCTTCGAATAAGATAGCTTTATATATATGAATCGAACGATGTTATGAACATCATTACTACCTTAAGTTCCTTGGATAAACCTACTGGAAAATAGAAAAATGGATCTAGCTTCAACGGATCCTTGGGTGGCTCGAAGTTCTTGAAGCAGAATCATGACACGAAAACAAGTTCAAGTAAGATCATCACTTGAAATAAGATTGTTATAGTTATAGAAATTGAACCAAAGTTTGAATATGATTATTACCTTGTATTAGAATGATAACCTACTGTAAGAAACAAAGATTTCTTGAGGTTGGATGATCACCTTACAAGATTGGAAGTGAGCTAGCAAACTTGAAAGTATTCTTGATTTTATGTAACTAGAACTTGTAGAATATATGAAGAACACTTAGAACTTGAAGATAGAACTTGAGAGAGATCAATTAGATGAAGAAAATTGAAGATTGAAAGTGTTTGTAGGTGTTTTTGGTCGTTGGTGTATGGATTAGATATAAAGGATATGTAATTTTGTTTTCATGTAAATAAGTCATGAATGATTACTCATATTTTTATAATTTTATGAGATATTTCATGCTAGTTGCCAAATTATGGTTCCCACATGTGTTAGGTGACTCACATGGGCTGCTAAGAGCTGATCATTGGAGTGTATATACCAATAGTACATACATCTAAAAGCTGTGTATTGTACGAGTACGAATACGGGTGCATACGAGTAGAATTGTTGATGAAACTGAACGAGGATGTAATTGTAAGCATTTTTGTTAAGTAGAAGTATTTTGATAAGTATATTGAAGTCTTTCAAAAGTGTATAAATACATATTAAAACACTACATGTATATACATTTTAACTGAGTCGTTAAGTCATCGTTAGTCGTTACATGTAAGTGTTGTTTTGAAACCTTTAGGTTAACGATCTTGTTAAATGTTGTTAACCCAATGTTTATAATATCAAATGAGATTTTAAATTATTATATTATCATGATATTATCATGTATGAATATCTCTTAATATGATATATATACAGTAAATGTCTTTACAACGATAATCGTTACATATATGTCATTAAGTTAGTAGTCTTGTTTTTACATATGTAGTTCATTGTTAATATACTTAATGATATGTTTACTTATCATAGTATCAGGTTAACTATATATATATCCATATATATGTCATCATATAGTTTTTACAAGTTTTAACGTTCGTGAATCACCGGTCAACTTGGGTGGTCAATTGTCTATATGAAACATATTTCAATTAATCAAGTCTTAACAAGTTTGATTGCTTAACATGTTGGAAACATTTAATCATGTAAATATCAATCTCAATTAATATATATAAACATGGAAATTTCGGGTCACTACATACCGTATAGTTTTTCTTTTCTCAGCAACTCTAGCACTTTTCTTAAATGTTCTTCATGCTCTTGATCATTCTTCGAGTAAATAAGTATGTCATCGATGAAAACAATGACAAACATATCAAGATATGTCCCACACACTCGGTTCATGAGGTCCATGAACACAGCTGGTGAGTTTGTCAATCCAAACGGCATAACCATAAACTCGTAATGACCGTAACGCGTCCTAAAAGCAGTCTTTGGAATATCATCCTCCTTCACCCGCATTTGATGATACCCAGAACGTAAATCAATCTTTGAATAAATAGACGAGCCTTGTAGTTGATCAAATAAGTCGTCGATTCTCGGTAGTGGGTAGCGGTTCTTGATGGTAAGTTTGTTCAACTCTCGGTAGTCGATACACAACCTGAATGTACCATCTTTCTTCTTGACAAACAAAACAGGAGCTCCCCATGGTAATGTGCTTGGTCGAATGAAACCACGCTCTAAAAGTTCCTGTAACTGACTTTGTAATTCTTTCATTTCGCTGGATGCGAGTCTGTATGGAGCACGAGCTATTGGTGCAGCTCCTGGTACAAGGTCTATTTGAAATTCAACGGATCGATGTGGGGGTAATCCCGGTAATTCTTTCGGAAATACATCGGGAAATTCTTTTGTGACGGGAACATCACTGATGTTCTTTTCTTCAGGTTTAACTTCCTCGATGTGTGCTAGAATAATGTAACAACCTTTTCTTATTAGTTTTTGCGCCTTCAAACTACTAATAAGATTTAATTTCGCGTTGTTCTTCTCTTCGTACACCATTAAAGGTTTTCCTTTTTCCCGCATAATGCGAATCGCGTTTTTGTAACAAACGACCTCTGCTCTCACCTTCTTCAACCAGTCCATGCCAATTATTATATCAAAACTCCCTAACTCGACTGGTATTAAATCAATCTTAAACGTTTCATCCCCCAGTTTAATTTCTCTCTCCCGACATATATTATCTGCTGAAATTAATTTACCGTTTGCTAATTCGAGTAAAAATTTACTATCCAAAGGCGTCAATGGGAAACTTGATGTGCTAGCGGAGTGGTATAAAATAGTTATTAATTTTAGCAGAAAATACTATTAAATACGATACAATTTTACACAAGATATTTATTTATTTAGATAACGGATATACTTAAACCTTGCTACAACACTTATAGGCAGTGTACCTAATCGTACAGTAGTGTAGTTTTTAGTAAGTCCGGTTCGTTCCACAAGGAATCTTTTTAAACAAAGCTTAACGCTATATTAGTTTACTTTTATAAAAATACAAATATATATATATAAGTAAAATTATTATTATAAAGGGGGGTTTTTACCGTTTAATGACCGGTTTGTCGATTTTAAAACTTTAGTCGCAGTTAAAACCAAATGTAAAATATTAAGAATAAATACAAGACTTAAATTAAAGCATTAATGAAATTGCGAATAATAAAAGTGCGATAAAATAAACTTGCGATAATTAAAAAGTACGATAATTAAAAGTGCAATTAAATACAATAACAATAAATAAAAATGCGATAATTAGAAGTGCAATTAAATATAAAATAAAGGAAATTAAATATGAAATAAAAGAATTATGCTTATTTAAACTTCCGTAATCATGATGTTTGACGTGTTGATTTTAGTTTTATGCCCATGGGTTAATTGTCCTTTGTCCTGGATTATTTAATATGTCCGTCTGGTTTTTGTCCATAACAGTCCATCAGTCATAAATTTAAAGTGCGAGTGTCCTCGTCAAATTATTCTTATACCCGAAGTTAAATATTCCAACTAATTGGGGACTTAAACTGTAACAAGATTTTAATACGTTGTTTAATAATTACACCAGGATGTCGACTGAGTGTAACCCAAGGTTTTAATATTTTGTTATCAATTATACCAAGTGTCCTTGTACATAATTTCACCCCTGTTTTAATTATTCTAGTGACTATTAATCCATTCCCGTGTCCGGTTAAATGAACGATTATTCGTACATATAAATACCCCACCCATTGTGTCCGATTGAGTGTATATGGTAATTTATAGGGACGCCCAATTGTAAATCTTTATATTAACATTAACAAACTATCATTTAGTTAAACAAATATAAAGCCCATTAATAGCTCATAATCTAGTTTCCACAAGTGTCGTTCTTTTGTCCAAACCCCAATTATGGTACAAAGCCCAATTACCCAATTTTAGTAATTAGCCCAACATCATGATTACTTCGTTTTAAATAAGCATAATAATAACTTAGCTACGAGACATTAATATAAAAAGGTTGAACATAACTTACAATGATTAAAAATAGCGTAGCGTTACACGGACAGAATTTCGACTTACACCCTTACAACATTCGCTAACATACCCTTATTATTAGAATTATAATTAAAATTAAAATTAAAATATAAATTTTAAATATAAATATATCGTATATATGGAGAGAAGAGAAAAATGGATGATGATTACGATCAGAATGCACGAGCTTTATAGGGATTTTCTGAAATTGGGGCTCCGCGACTCGCGGCCTTTTTGCCTTCAAACTCCGCGAGTCGCGGAGATTGAAATTACAGCTCACAACTTTGGAGTCTTTCTCTGCCGACGGTTTTTATTTATAAATATAATATATATATAATTAATATAATTAATTATATATTATATTATATTTATATACATAGTTAACTTGTAATTTTTAGTCCGTTGCGTCGAGCGTTGAGAGTTGACTCTGGTCCCGGTTCCGGATTTTCGAACGTCATTGCGTACAATTTAATATCTTGTACTTTGCGTTTTGAATCTTGTACTCTTGTAATTTCGAGACGTTTCTTATCAATAATTGGAACCTCTTTGATTGTCTTTTGTACTTTTAAGCTTTTTGGTCGTTTGCGTCTTCAATTCGTCGAATCTGTCTTTTGTCTTCACCTTTTATTATTTAAACGAATATCACTAGTAAATAGAACAATTGCAACTAAAAGCTTGTCTTTCTTGAGGAATAATGCTATGAATTATATGTTCGTTTTTAGCATTATCAAATATTCCCACACTTGAGCGTTGCTTGTCCTCAAGCAATATCGTCTTGAAATACTAGAATCACTTCTTTATTCTTCACACTTTGTACATCAGTGATTTTCTATACGGCGGTATAAACAATGGTAGTAACGATATGGTTTACAGTCCCACATGACTATAAAAAATTAGATCCATTAAGGAAATTGGATCTTTATGAAAACATTTGATCTTTTGAAAATTAAATCTAGTTTTTACCCTAGATAAGTTTTCCGGAATAACCCTTTACCGGTGTTTGCAAAATATTTTTGTGGGTTTGGTGGGTTTCAGATTTGAAAATTTTAGCTCAAAACTTGCGGTTTTGTGTCACCCACTTGCTAACCTTGTATTTGGAAAGCAACACGTCCAGTTTACTTGTCCCGTATATTACCTTTCGGTAAACTACCGTCTGATTGTAAAGGAAAGCGTTGAACAAGCAATTGTTAAGGCAATGTCCCCTGACATGCTTTTAATTATGGTCTATAACGTGTGGGATGCAATTACTATCCTTGGTAGGAGCAATAGTAAAGCTCACCCTTATGATTTTTCGGTATGGCACAAGGTCCTGTCTTTGACCATGCTATGCAACCACCGTTCTTACGGTTGACACCCGTTTTAGTTCAGGTGACCTAATGAATTCCAGGTGAATTCCTAGGATTTTACATTCAATGGTAATGAACGCATTGAAAATAGGGTTTTCAGAAAACAAATCGTTTGTAATTTTGATCAAAATATTTTCTCGTTCAAGCTCAAGTTTAGATATCATTGAATTCCATGAGTTTGAATTCTCAATCTTTAAGGTCAATCTCTAGGATTGAGTAATATCAGTCTTAAAAGCTGATTTTTAATCTTTAAGGAGATTATCCTTTCTGGGGATCTGATTCATTAGTCTTATCCAGCTAATTTGCATGGTGCCCCCCCATTGTACGAGATAAATCCTTCTCATGGTTAGGATAAATCTGACCACTTGGCGACCCTGTTTAATGCTGAGGTCCGTGGATTTCCTGCTGATTTTAGTGATGACTTTTCTAGATTTTTCGTCAACCTACAGCTGGTCTGGACGACAACTTCATGACCTAAATCAAGAAGCGTTTCTTTTTCAGAAGACTTTACTTCCTTTTAATGATGGAATTGATTCATCGTGTAGATCCATCTCTTCTTTTCTTTTATCGGGTAAAACAGTTTAGTTTAGTCCAAAGCAAAAGTATTTTCAGTTATTTGTTACAGATATATGTGACATATGTTTAAGATAACTTGGTAAATTTTCCCACACTTGGCTTTTATTTTCCTTTTTATCGTCCTCTATTCCATTTTAAATGAATTTTAACATTTTGGTTTGTTTCTCAATTTATGTCCTTTCCGAGGTAACAATAATTTCGGTGTTAAAACCTAGTTTTATCGTTCATAAATATGTATAAACATGATTTTGAGTTCATTTAATTGAAAATTTTGAAAAATTTTACTAGAATTGGGTAGTCAGTGTATAAGATCAGGGCTGTTCTTTATTATCAGAGAGCACTAGATTCTAATACAACTACTGCTTTACTAGTATTTTTAATGGTAACCAAGTGTATAAAGTAAAAAATTTTAAAATCCGAAAGAATTTAACCTCTTCCCACACTTAAGATCTTGCAATGCCCTCATTTGCAAGAAATCAGGGATAATTTAAATTATTGAGGGTGATTTGTGTGTAAATGATTAAATTTTTACCAAAGTTTCCAAATATATTGGCGTTTGTTTGCTGAATGATAAATGGTGCACGTCATTTGTTCATTCCGTCTTGTTGTTATTTCACATATATTTTGCATCTTGTCGTCAAAATTAGTTGCTTTTGCTGAACTTAATGCCAGTCTTTGAAAATGCGTTGTTTTACCCTGTTGTGTACATAAGATAAACTGCAAACATATATACATATTTTTGAAGTTTGGTATATTACCCCACATTCAAAAATTATTAAAATCTAAGAATAAAAGTTAGACAATTATAAAAACTATTACAATATTAACAAAAGTATTAAACGTATCAATCATTACAAATTACAAAATAAATAAAACTAAGTATACTAGGGATGATACTGGTACCAATAGGGGTTCCAGGCATAACCATAGGTGCTATAGAATGCTTCGACAGGGTCATACGTAGGATACGGTGGCTGCATCTCTATAGACCAGGGAGGGAAGATGGGTTTCGGTGTAAGAATATAGTTTCTACCTATATGTTGGCAATGAGCTATGATTTGGTTCTGATGAACTTGCCAATCTTCAAATGCTCTCTGTCTAGCATTTTCGTACTCCTGAGAAGCTATAAACCTTTGCATTTCTTGCATCTCATTCCCCCCTCCTACATTACCTTGTTGTTGGTTTCTCTCAACCTGTGGATGTCTACCATGGTATGGTACTGCGGCGTTATTTCGCCTCTTCAAAACTTTCGCACCATGGTATACATTTAAACCTATAGTATCGCGGGGTTCTGGTTCTTCTATTAATAATCCCCCCCGACTTATATCCACACCGAGATATTCACCAATCAAAGTAATAAAAATACCACCTCCTATTATGCTATGCGGTCGCATCCCCCGAACCATAGCTGATAAATAATAACCCACACAATACGGTATACTTACAGCGCTTTGTGGGTCTCGAATACACATATGGTAAAACAAATCCTGTTCATTTACCTTTTCCTTGTTTTTACCCCTTTGTGTAATCGAATTAGCTAAAAACCTATGAATCACTCTTAATTCGGCTCTATCTATATCCAAATAAGAGTAATTTCCCCCTTTGAAACGGTGATGGCTTGTCATTTGGCTCCACACACCGTGTGTATCAAAATTTTCATCTATCTTTCTACCGTTTAGTATCAACCCTCTACAATCGGCAGATGCTAACTCCTCAGGCGTATATATACGTAAAGCCTAAGCCATGTCCAGTAAAGACATGTGGCGCATCGAACCGCCTAACAAAAATCTAATAAAAGAACGATCGGTTAAACTAGCTACCCGATCATTCAACTCTATACTACATAACAATTCTTCACACCATACTTTATATACAGGTCTACGCATGGTGAATAAACGTACCCAGTCATTAAAAGAAGAATTACCATACCTCTGTACAAGTAATTCCCTAATTGGCCCGACCAATTCTACAGCTTCTAAGGGTCCCCATTCTATGACCCTCGGTACCTCAACAACCTTAGAATGAAGAGTATGCAAACCCCTTTGATATTTTGGATAATCTATCCAAAGTCTGTCAAATCTCAGGTTCGGGTGTAACTCTTCCAAGTGCATATCAGAAAAGGTCATGACTGGATGAGGTATATCCTGCTTGTAGTAGTTATCCACCTCCTATTGTTCCGCGTTCTCAGCAGGAGCATTGCGGGCTTGGGATGAAGATTCACCCCTTTCAGTCTGCAAAACACATCAAACACAATTTTTGTGCATCCAAATATGCATTAGTGTCAGCAAAATCATCAATCAAAATAATTACAATGACATAATCAATTTATATCAAACTTAAGCTCATTTTCATATTTTCATCAAATCTACACTTTTTCAAATAAGCATATACGAAAATGTTCGCCAAGTTCATAAGCATTCAACTCAAATAACATGTCAAAATAATCATTACTAGCAATTAAACAAGTCTCAAATGGCATTATCTTTCAAAAATCAAGTTCATGAATTTTAGACTTTGAAAAAGTTCACTTTAATTCTCAAAATCATGTTTAGGCTCAAAGCATTTAACTACCTAAACATGTTACACTACTTAATTTAGCAACAATTCATGACAAAAATCGGCCATAACCTGTTTATATCAAAAAGCCCCAAATTTGCTCAAGAACACAAACCCTAGATTATTCAAAATTTGAAGTTTAAGGCTTCTAATCATGTTAAATAGCATCAATCTAGGTTATACAAGCATAATACATAAATAATTTAAGCCTAATTACACTAAAAAGCATCAAAATTAAATTGGGAAAAAAAGGGCTCAAGAACACTAATTTCGGATTAAATGGTGTTTAGGTATAGAAATTTACCGTTTTTCTTGAGTAATTCCTAGATAGCATCCTTCTCAACATGATTTTAGTAAAAAATTTGGTGATTAACGGTTAAAAATTGTGATTTTGGGGTGTATTTTTCGGGTATTTTCGAGCAGTTTTCGCAGTGTTTGTGTGTTTTGTGGGTTGCGACTGATCTGTTTCAGCTATATTTTTTTTCTGTAATCCGACCCCTCCTCAAGTCGCGGCATTTAAGCCTTCAAACTCCGCGACTCGCGGAGTTTGCTTTTTTTTTTTTTTTAATCATTAACTTATAAAACAATTAAGTACTTAATTTTAAAATTTTGTTTCCCTTGTTATTTAGGATGAGGTCGTTTCGGATCGATGTCCTAGTCCGTCCCTCGACAAAATTTTAAAATTTGTCTTTTTGTAGCGATTGTTTTAAAAGCTAAGATTTTTGGGGTTTTTTTAATGTTTTTGGCATACTTTAATTCAATGAGATTAAAAATAATGATAATAAAAGTTCTCGTCCCTCTCTCGGGTAAAGCAATTTCGGTTCAAAGACCTAGTCTTCAACTTACGACGAATTTTAAAAATCATATTTTTAACTTAATGAGATAAAGTAAATTTTTGTTTTTAAATTCACACAACTTAAATATAAAATTCAAAATTTATATTAAAAATTCACACCAAACTTAAAATTTGAAATGCATAAAATTAAAAATTTATATTTTAAAAATTAAAAATTCACACCAAACTTATATTAATTTTTCAAATATTTACAATTTTAAATATATTGTTTTTACAAAGTTTACAATATTAATTTAAGATTTAAATATTAATTTTAAAAACATGGTAAAAATAAAATTAAAAATCTTTTTGTCTTTTTATCCCACTTTAATCAATCAAATATTATCAAAAATATGCGCCCCTCTTTTCGGTAAAGTAATTTCGGTTCCAAGACCTAATTTAACTCATGACGAATTTTTGAAATATTTTGGGTTGATTGTTTAAAGATATTTATACCTTAAGAATAAACGTTAAATTTCGCAGTGATGTAATAAATTTTTGAATGATATCAATAATTTCGGTCGTCAAACCTAATTTTATTCAATACCAATTTAATACTTTTTAGCGAACAAATTAGCGTTTATTATCAAAAGGTTAAAAATAAAAAAAAAATAAAATAAAAACTGTACAAACATACCTGTGAAATAGATTTCTTAGTTATATGATCTATCCCATTCATAAGATAGTCGGTTTAATTGGTTTTCCATAGCTACATAGGCGTAACCTCGAGCATTTAGTATCTTTTCTTCTAAACATATGAACGGTCCGTCTCTGCATAAAGTAACAAATTCGGTATTTGAATAGGTTTGATTATTTGAACATTTACCTCCATGTGACCATTTTCCGCATTTGTGACATCTTTCTAGGTGTCGTGCTCTTCTTTTCGCTACGGATTTTGATTTTCCTTTACCAAATTGTAACTTATTATCTTCGCATCTGGATTCTTTTCTAACTCAGTCCATTCTTTCTCTGATTACTGATACTATTTCACTTGGTAGTATGTCATTATTTCTTTTAGTGATCAAAGCGTGTAGCATTAGACCATGGTTTAGTTCACAGGCAGTCTTCATTTTGTAAAAACCTAAAAAAATAAAAATTCAGAATGGGGGGAGAAGACTAGTTCTTTAGGGTCTGCTAGGGAAAGACCATTCGGGTTCCATTTTCGAGAACTACATGAAAACAGACAATCTAACTCTAACAGAAATACATATTATCCTTTAAAGACTTGATTCACCCCACACTTAGTTAGCTGTGGTGTCGAAATTGTGATTAACTTCGTTGTCGACTTCCATCGGACCATGTATGTAATGTTTAACTCTGTGACCATTAACTTTAAATTCAATCCCATTCGAATTTATCAATTCTATCGTTCCGTATGGGAAAACTCTTTTGACTATGAATGGTCCAGACCATCTTGATTTCAATTTTCCAGGAAATAGCTTGAATCGTGAATTGAAAAGAAGAACTCTGTCTCCTTCTTTAAATTCTTTTGAACTTCTGATTCTTTTATCATGCCATTTCTTCGTTCTTTCTTTATAGATTAACGAATTTTCGTATGCTTCATGTCTTAATTCTTCTAATTCGTTTAGTTGACTTAATCGTAGACGTCCGGCTTCATGTAAATCAAGATTACATGTCTTCAAAGCCCAAAATGCTTTGTGTTCAATTTCTACTGGAAGATGACATGCTTTTCCATAAACAAGTCTAAAAGGTGTGGTTCCAATTGGAGTCGTGTAGGCTGTTCTAAAAGCCCAGAGTGCATCCTCCAATTTAATGGACCATTCCTTCGGATTTGATCCTACGGTTTTTTCTAGAATACGTTTTAAAGCTTGGTTGGTATTTTCAACTTGTCCACTTGTTTGTGGATGATATGCGGTGGAGATTTTATGAGTTACTCCATATCTTTTAAGAACTTTCTCAAGTTGATTATTACAGAAATGAGTACCCCGATCACTTATTAAAGCTTTCGGTGTTCCAAACCTTGCAAAAAGACGTTTTAAAAAGTTGACTACAACTCGTGCATCGTTAGTTGGGAGAGCTTGTGCTTCCGCCCATTTAGATACATAATCAATGGCTACGAGTATATATAGATTATTATGAGATTTTGGAAATGGACCCATAAAGTCAATACCCCAAATGTCAAATACTTCACATACTTGGATGACATTTTGTGGCATTTCATCACGTTGATTTATTTTTCCGGCCCTTTGACATGCATCACAGGATTTGCAAAGAAGGTGTGCGTCTTTGTAAATTGTAGGCCAATAGAATCCAGCATCATAAACTTTTCTTGCTGTTAGTTGAGGCCCATAATGCCCTCCTGTTGGTCCTGTGTGACAATGGTTTAATATTGTACTAGCTTCATCTCCAAATACACATCGGCGTATTATTCCATCGGGACAACTTTTAAACAGATGTGGATCTTCCCAGAAATAGTGTTTTATATCACTGAAGAATTTCTTTCGTCTTTGGTATGATAATCCTTTTTCAAGGAATCCACATACTAAATAATTTGCATAGTCTGCAAACCATGGGATTTCATTATAATCTATCTTCAATAGATATTCATCAGGAAAGTTGTCTTGTATGGCCGATTCATTTAGAACTTCTAATTCGGGATTTTCAAGACGAGAAAGATGATCAGCGGCGAGATTTTCTGCTCCTCTTTTATCTCGGATTTCAATATCAAACTCTTGTAAGAGTAAGATCCAACGGATTAATCTTGGTTTAGCATCTTGTTTTGAAAATAGGTATCTAAGAGCAGAATGGTCGGTATAGACCACCGTTTTTGCTAGAACGAGATATGATCGAAATTTGTCAAAAGCAAAGACAATAGCAAGGAGTTCTTTTTCAGTAGTTGTATAGTTCGTTTGTGCTCCTTGTAACGTCTTACTAGCATAATATATAGGTTGAAATCGTTTTTCAATCCTTTGTCCTAAAACGGCTCCCATTGCAAAATCACTTGCATCGCACATTAGTTCAAATGGTAGATTCCAATTTGGTGTTATCATAATCGGCGCATTAGTGAGTTTTTCTTAAAGAATATTAAAAGATTTGATACACTCATCTGAAAAGATGAATGGAGCATCCTTTTCTAGGAGTTTATACATAGGAGTGGCAATTTTAGAAAAATCTTTTATGAAACGTCGGTAAAAACCGGCATGCCCTAGAAAACTCCTAATTCCTCTAACATTGGTGGGATGTGGAAGTTTACCAATTACATCTACTTTAGCTCTATCCACTTCAATTCCTTCTTTTGAAATTTTATGTCCAAGAACGATGCCTTCTTTAACCATGAAATGGCATTTCTCCCAATTAAGTACTAGATTTGATTGTTCGCATCTAATAAGCGTTCGTTCAAGATTAACTAGACATGATTCAAATGTATCACCGAATACTGAAAAGTCATCCATGAAAACTTCCATGCATTCTTCTATCATGTCATGAAAAATCGCCATCATACACCTTTGAAAGGTTGCAGGGGCGTTACAAAGTCCAAATGGCATGCGTTTGTAAGCAAAAGTACCATAAGGGCACGTGAATGTGGTTTTCTCTTGGTCCTCGGGTGCTATTGGAATTTGAAAATATCCGGAAAATCCATCTAGAAAACAATAGTAACTATTTCCGGCTAATCTTTCCAGCATTTGATCTATGAAAGGTAAGGGAAAGTGATCTTTTCTGGTGGCGTCATTTAATTTTCTATAATCAATACACACACGCCATCCTGTTACAGTCCTAATAGGAATAAGTTCATTTTTCTCATTTGTAATGACAGTCATGCCACCCTTCTTAGGCACGCATTGAACTGGGCTTACCCATGGACTATCAGAGATTGGATAAATTAAACCTGCATCTAGCAGTTTAATAATCTCTTTCTTAACTACATCTTTCATATTAGGATTTAGTCTTCGTTGGCGTTGCACATACGTTTTATGACCTTCTTCCTTAAGGATTTTATGTGTGCAATACGAAGGACTTATTCCTTTAATATCATGAATCTTCCATGCAATGGCTGGTTTATGAGCTTTCAACACAGAAATGAGTTGTGATTTCTCATTTTCAGTAAGAGAAGACGATATTATTACAGGTAATTCAGATTCACCATGTAAATAAGCGTATTCCAAATGGTTTGGAAGTGGCTTTAACTCTAATTTCGGAGGTTCTTCTATCGATGATTTGTATCGATATCTGTCTTCTTCTTTTAGCATTTGAATTTCTTCTGTTGTTGGTTCATATCCATTAGCTATAAGTGTAGCTAACATTTTAGCTTCATCAATTGGTTCATTACCTTCTCCTAAAGAACATTCTCCTGTTCCTTGTAATTCCGGAAATTCTTCTAATAATTCTGCATGTGCATCTATAGTTTGAATATAATAACATGTATCATCTGCAGATTGTAGTTGTTGCATTGCTCTATCAACTGAAAAGGTAACACTCTCATCTTCTATACTTAGGGTCAATTTCTTACCGAACACGTCTATCATTGCTTTAGCAGTGTTTAAGAATGGTCTTCCTAATATGAGAGGAACTTGAGAATCTTCTTCCATGTCCAGAACAACAAAATCTACTGGAAATACTAAAGTACCAACTTTAACTAGCATGTTCTCCATTATCCCTCTAGGATATTTTATTGATCTATCGGCTAGTTGTATGCTTATTCTGGTTGGTTTCAATTCTCCAAGGTCTAGTTTAGCGTATAGTGAATACGGCATTAGATTTATACTAGCACCTAAGTCTGCCAATGCTTCTATTGAACTAAGACTACCCAGAAAACATGGAATTGTGAAACTTCCTGGATCAGATAGTTTTTCTGGTATCTTATTCAACAGCACTGCTGAACAATTAGCTTTCATAGTAACAGCCGAGAGTTCTTCCATTTTCTTTCTATTTGAGATTAGATCTTTCAAGAATTTAGCATATCTAGGCATTCCTGAAATCACATCAATGAAAGGAAGATTTACATTTATCTGTTTAAACATATCCAAGAATTTGGATTGCTCGGCTTCAAGTTTCTCTTTCTTCATTTTACTCGGATAAGGAAGTGGTGGTTGGTATGGTTTAACATAAGGTTTAGCCTTAGTTGTGTTATCTTCATTAACCTTTTCAACTACCGGTTCTTTTTCCTTATCTTGATCAGGTTGTGGTTCTTGTGGAGTAGGAATGGCTTCATCAGAAGTTACAGGTATTTTAGGTGGTTTAAGTGTTGTACCACTTCTTGTGGTAATGGCTTTAGCTGTTTCATTCCGGGGGTTAGCATTTGTATCACTAGGTAGACTTCCCGGTTTTCTTTCACCTATTAACCTTGCTAGGTTACTTACTTCTTGTTCCAGATTTTGAATAGAAGCTTGTTGATTTCTAAATGCTTGAGCATTTTGTTCATTGGTTTGTTTCTGAGATGTGAAAAATTGCGTTTGAGTTTCAACTAGCTTCATCATCATATCTTCTAAATTCGGCTTTTTATCATCGGTTTGTTGTGGTGGTTTGTTTTGAAAATTAGGTCTTTGCTGATTATAAGTATTGTTGGATACTTGTTGATTGCTAGGACCTTGTTGGTTGTTGTATGGAATATTTCGGTTATAATTCTGGTTTTGATTGTAAATCGGTCTTGGCGGTTGATAATTATTCTGATAATTATTTCCAGGCCTTTGGTTTATGTATGAAATATTCTCTCTTTGTTCCATTGTTAATTCAATACTGAGACAATCTTTTGTCAAATGTGGTCCTCCACACTGCTCACAACTAATTCGTATTGAGTGAATATCTTTAGTCATCTTTTCCATTCGTCGTTCCACAGCATCTATCTTTGCGGAAATGGAATCTAAGTCATGGCTAGAATCGGCTCTAGCTGCTTTAGATGATCTAATGATATCTTTTTCTTGGTGCCACTCATGTGAGTGGGAAGCAGTGTTATCAATAATTTTGTAAGCATCAGTTTCGGTTTTCTTCATAATAGAACCACCAGCTGCTATATCTATGTCTTTTCTTGTAGTGATGTCGCATCCTTGGTAGAATATTTGTACTATTTGACAGGTGTCTAAACCATGTTGCGGACATCCTCTTAACAACTTTCCATATCTAGTCCACGCCTCATATAGAGTTTCATTTGGTTTCTGTGTGAACGTAACAATTTCTGCTTGAAGTCTTACGGCTTTAGATGCAGGAAAGAATTGTTTAAGAAATTTGTCAACTAAAACATCCCATGTATCAATCGCCCCTTCAGGTAACGATTCCAACCAATCTTTGGCTTCTCCCTTTAAAGTCCAGGGAAATAACATGAGATATATCTGTTCATCCTCCACTTCTCGGATTTTAAATAGTGTGCAGATCCTATTAAAGGTACGTAGATGTTCATTTGGATCTTCCTTCGGCGCACCACTAAATTGGCATTGATTAGTCACCATGTGTAGAATTTGTCCTTTGATTTCATAATCTGGCGCATTAATGTCTGGATGAGTAATTGCGTGACCTTGGCCAGTGCGTTTAGCTCTCATTCGGTCTTCCATACTTAAAGGTTCCAGATTCTCCATAATTGAATTTGTTGAATCGGAATCACTAGAGGATTCTGATTTAATGGTTCGTTCCTCAACAATCTCTGTTTGAATGATTGGTGGTTCCGGAGGAAAGTTTAGTGGTTCAGGATCTATGAACCATTCCTGAATATTCTCCGGATTCTCAATTGTGAGGTCGGATTCAAAAAATGGATTATCGGAAATTTGAACTGAAGTACTTGGTCGACTGGATGACGATTCTAAAGAAAAATCAACGGCAGTAATATTTGCTAAATGTCTTGATCTAGTTACAGGTGGTGAACGTACAAAAGGTGGTGAACGTCTTGCTCGGTGCATTCACTGAATATCCTATTAGTTTTTAAAAGGAAAGAAAATTTTTAATAAGTTATCCAATTAATAGACTTTTCTGATTTTGCCCACGTTTCGAATAGCCAAAAGATGCAGCAGAGGGGCAGGATTCGTTTGGTCTCAATATAATTGAGGACTGTTTGGCTCCAATAACCCGGTCCACGTACAAATCCAACTATTACTACGAACCAGAAAATTTTGATGTCTATCAATTTAACCACTAAAAATAAATTTTCTTAATTTTAAGAAAATTTAGATAAGAAGTAGAATAAAAATCTATGTCCTAAAACTAGAATAGCGAGAAATAAGAAAGAAAAAGAGTTCGTCGGAAAAAGATTGAAAAAGAAAAATGGTTGAAAAATAAAAGGTGACGGAAAAATAAAAGAAACTTATAAAACTTAAAAATACTTGACTAACCTAACCTTATTACTACAACTAACTTAAAATTATAATCGCAAATTGAAATTACTAATTGAAATGATAATTGGTACATAGTAAAAGGTGTCTAAAAATATTAAAGCTTATAGGAAAAACTATATCCCAAATGGAAATAACTTAAAAAGAAACTAAAACTTAAAAAGGCGTCGCAAAATTCTAAAGTACCTAAATCTTAGTCTAAAGAAAAAGCACTTAAGGAATTCTACGGCAAAGCCTAAAAATCTAGGAGTAAAAATGACTATGGCAAAAACTAAGTTTAAAATTAAATATGAGCGAAAAATACAAATATTACGCTACAACGATTAAAAAGGGAAAAAATATAAAAATATACAAAAAGTTGTAAAAAGTACAATTTTTATAAAAATATTATTTTTATATTATTTATTTAATAAAACTACTAATTTTACAATTTAATTAAACTAATTAAACTAAATAAAACAAATTAAATAAAAAGAAATTTTAAAATAAAACTTAATTTTAATAATAATTGATAATTAGGGTTTTATATTAATAATTATTATAATTACCCTTAATTAATTCTTGATTAGGGTTCTGGTCAGCTGTGTCAGATGGTCTCCGCGACTTGCGGTATTCAAAGCTTCAAACCCCGCGACTCGCGGGGTTCCAGTTTTCAACTGACAGGTTATTTAAATTCGACGCGTTTTTCTTTATTTTATTTTTTTTAATTTTTTTAATTTCTGTTTTTAATTTTCTGTTTTAATAAAAGTATTTATATAATAAAAACTTATATCTAAATAGAAATATTTTATAATTTTATAAATAAAAATCTTAAAACTAGAATTATATATAAATATTTTTTTTATGTTTTTAAATAAAAACAAAATACTTAAATAAAACTTATGTTTTTATAAAATAAAAATAAAGAAACTTTATAAAACTTAAATATTTAATAAAATCTTAAAAATACTTATATTTTTGTTTTTCTTTTTATATTTTCGAATATTTAAAATGTATTTTTATAAAAGCGGCTTTTAATAAAAGTAAACTAAAAATCTTTTTTTTTTTTATATATATTAGCGTTGCGCTTCCGGCGTTTAAGAAGTTCCCCGGCAGTGGCGCCAAAAATACTTGATGTGCTAGCGGAGTGGTATAAAATAGTTATTAATTTTAGCAGAAAATACTATTAAATACGATACAATTTTACACAAGATATTTATTTATTTAGATAACGGATATACTTAAACCTTGCTACAACACTTATAGGCAGTGTACCTAATCGTACAGTAGTGTAGTTTTTAGTAAGTCCGGTTCGTTCCACAGGGAATCTTTTAAACAAAGCTTAACGCTATATTAGTTTACTTTTATAAAAATACAAATATATATATATAAGTAAAATTATTATTATAAAGGGGGGTTTTTACCGTTTAATGACCGGTTTGTCGATTTTAAAACTTTAGTCGCAGTTAAAACCAAATGTAAAATATTAAGAATAAATACAAGACTTAAATTAAAGCATTAATGAAATTGCGAATAATAAAAGTGCGATAAAATAAACTTGCGATAATTAAAAAATACGATAATTAAAAGTGCAATTAAATACAATAACAATAAATAAAAATGCGATAATTAGAAGTGCAATTAAATATAAAATAAAGGAAATTAAATATGAAATAAAAGAATTATGCTTATTTAAACTTCCGTAATCATGATGTTTGACGTGTTGATTTTAGTTTTATGCCCATGGGTTAATTGTCCTTTGTCCTGGATTATTTAATATGTCCGTCTGGTTTTTGTCCATAACAGTCCATCAGTCATAAATATAAAGTGCGAGTGTCCTCGTCAAATTATTCTTATACCCGAAGTTAAATATTCCAACTAATTGGGGACTTAAACTGTAACAAGATTTTAATACGTTGTTTAATAATTACACCAGGATGTCGACTGAGTGTAACCCAAGGTTTTAATATTTTGTTATCAATTATACCAAGTGTCCTTGTACATAATTTCACCCCTGTTTTAATTATTCTAGTGACTATTAATCCATTCCCGTGTCCGGTTAAATGAACGATTATTCGTACATATAAATACCCCACCCATCGTGTCCGATTGAGTGTATATGGTAATTTATTGGGACGCCCAATTGTAAATCTTTATATTAACATTAACAAACTATCATTTAGTTAAACAAATATAAAGCCCATTAATAGCTCATAATCTAATTTCCACAAGTGTCGTTCTTTTGTCCAAACCCCAATTATGGTACAAAGCCCAATTACCCAATTTTAGTAATTAGCCCAACATCATGATTACTTCATTTTAAATAAGCATAATAATAACTTAGCTACGAGACATTAATATAAAAAGGTTGAACATAACTTACAATGATTAAAAATAGCGTAGCGTTACACGGACAGAATTTCGACTTACACCCTTACAACATTCGCTAACATACCCTTATTATTAGAATTATAATTAAAATTAAAATTAAAATATAAATTATAAATATAAATATATCGTATATATGGAGAGAAGAGAAAAATGGATGATGATTACGATCAGAATGCGCGAGCTTTATAGGGATTTTCTGAAATTGGGGCTCCGCGACTCGCGGCCTTTTTGCCTTCAAACTCCGCGAGTCGCGGAGATTGAAATTACAGCTCACAACTTTGGAGTCTTTCTCTGCCGACGGTTTTTATTTATAAATATAATATATATATAATTAATATAATTAATTATATATTATATTATATATTATATTATATTTATATACATAGTTAACTTGTAATTTTTATTCCGTTGCGTCGAGCGTTGAGAGTTGACTCTGGTCCCGGTTCCGGATTTTCGAACGTCATTGCGTACAATTTAATATCTTGTACTTTGCGTTTTGAATCTTGTACTCTTGTAATTTCGAGACGTTTCTTATCAATAATTGGAACCTCTTTGATTGTCTTTTGTACTTTTGAGCTTTTTGGTCGTTTGTGTCTTCAATTCGTCGAATCTGTCTTTTGTCTTCACCTTTTATTATTTAACCGAATATCACTTGTAAATAGAACAATTGCAACTAAAAGCTTGTCTTTCTTGAGGAATAATGCTATGAATTATATGTTCGTTTTTAGCATTATCACAACTTAATTTAGCACAAAATTCTCTACCCATATAGCTTCTATCCGCACCCGAATCAAATAAAACATAAGCAGATTTATCGTCAATAAGAAACGTACCCGTAACAAGCTCCGGGTCTTCCTGTACTTCTGCCGCATTAATATTGAAAACTCTTCCACGGACCTGCCCATTAGTATTCCCCTGATTCGGGCAATTTCTAATAATGTGGCCCGGTTTTCCACATTTATAACAAACAGCGTTGGTATTACTTGCTCCGACACTATTCGTTTCGGCATTACTTGTTCCGACATTATTTGTTCCTTTAGTTCTGTTAAACTTTGGTCCGTAGACCTCACACTTTGTCGCGCTATGACCATTTCTTTTACACCTGTTGCAAAATGTCATGCAAAACCCCTGATGATTTTCTTCACACCTATGACATGGCTGTTTTTGGTTTTTGTTACCGTTGTTGTTATTGAGGTTGTTGTTGGGATTGTTATTGTTGTTGAAACGGTTGTTGTAGTTGTTGTTGTTGTTGTTGGGATGTTTGTTGTAGTTATTGTTAGGATTGTGGTTATTGTTGCGATTGTTGTTGCGGTTTTTGGGATAGTTGTTGCGATTGTGGTTGTAATTGTTGTTGTTGTTGTACTGGAGACTCTTGTCACCGTTTTCCTCCCACTTCCTCTTGAGTTGTTTCGTGTTGGCTTCTTCGGCCGCCTGCTCTTTAATTCTTCCCTCAATCTGATTTATGAGTTTATGAGCCATTCGACTTGCCTTCTGTATAGAAGCGGGCTCGTGTGAACTCACATCTTCTTGAGTCCTTACTGGTAACCCTTTTACAAACGCGTCGATCTTCTCTTCTTCATCTTCGAATGCTCCCGGACACAATAGACACAACTCTGTGAATCGTCATTCATATGTGGTAACGTCGAACCCTTGTGTTCGTAACTCTCTAAGTTCTGCCTTGAGTTTATTGACTTCGTTTCTAGGACGGTACTGCTCGTTCATCAATTACTTGAATGCCGACCATGGTAGTGCGTAAGCAGCATTTTGTCCTACCTGTTCAAGATAGGTGTTCCACCACGTTAACAAAGTACCTGTGAAGGTATGCGTAGCGTACTTAACTTTGTCCTCTTGATTACACTTACTTATGGAAAACAACGATTCGACTTTGTCGGTCCACCGTTTCAATCCAATTGGTCCTTCGGTTCCATCAAATTCTAAAGGTTTGCAGGCAGTGAATTCTTTGTAGGAGCATCCTACACGATTTCTTGCGCCGTTAGCTGCATTGTTAGATTCAGAGTTATTGTTGGTATGTAGCGCAACCTGTACTGTGGCTATGTTTGCAGCAAGAAAGGTACGAAATTCCTCTTCGCTCATATTCATGGTGTGTCGAGTAGTCGGTGCCATTTCCTTCAAAATAGCCAACTGAATCGAGTTAATCATGCAGAATATTAAGAGTAGTCAATAGTATTTCGTAGCATAATATGAACTCATTTATAAAAGCTTTTTTCATATTAGCGTTTTATAAGTTTAAATTCGGGTACTACCTACCCGTTAAGTTCATACTTAGTAGCTAATATACAATTCAACTACTACAATTCCATATGAAAAACTGATTATAATAATATATCACATACAAATATTCTTCAAACTTACAACTTCGCTATATTACATATAACATGAAATATAGTACACTGTGATACAGGACAGTTTTGAAGATAATTCTAGTTAATATGCAAGTTGTTCAGCAAAGGAAATAAAGACACGTAATTCATAAGTCCAGAAACAAGTCATGCATTCTGGTTTTACTAAGACGACTTCCCATCCTTGGTCTTGTGGAAAATAACCGTTATGACCATTGGCTAGGCAGCATGTTGTAATGTCGTCAAAACGACGAGGGTTTCGTAATGTCCAACAGCCCCGTAATAATCTTAAAACCTTGTTTCTCACCCCAACTACTGAATTCGTCACTTGTGGGAAGGTTTTATTTAAAAGCTACAATCCGATGTTCTTTTTCTCACTTTGGTAAGAAGCGAACATCACTAACCCGTAAGCATAACATGCTTTTTTATGTTGCATGTTAGAAGCTCTTTCTAATTCACGAAATCCTATGTTGGGATATGTTGAGTCAAAATAGGTTCTTAACCCGTAGCGTAAAATTGCATTTAGGTTCCCCGCATTTAATGCTTTAAAGAAAACACGGCGTAACTTATGGTCTCCCCAATGTGATATACCCCACCTATCAAAGGAAAGCCTTTTATAAACTAAGGCATTTTTGGAAAGTCTTTCAAATGTTTGACAAGTTAATTTCGCCATAACTAAATGTGCTGATGAATTCTGACCGACTCTAGACAAGATTTTCTCAATCATATCCTCTGGTAGGTCTTCTAAAATATTTGGTTGTCTACCCTTAACGTCCATTTTGTTTTTATACTGTAAAATAGACAAGGATTAGATTCGTAAAAGATAATTAACAAACAATACAAGCAATTTTTTTACATAGAACATAAAAGTACAAGCACACTACAATACATATAATATACAACATGATTACAACCCTCTAATATGAATCGCTGGTTTCTTCTTCTTCGGACTTGGTTCGTTTTCCTAATTTTCTAGGAATATATGGTGTTCCTCTAATACGAGTCGTCGTTTTTCACAATGGTTTAGAGAAACCTAGTGGTTTAGAGGTTCCTGGGTCATTGTTATATTTTAGAAAATACGGATGTTGTTGATACATATAAAGTTCATCGGGGTTGGAATCGGGTTTCTCTATTTTTATACCTTTTCCCTTATTATTTTGTTTCACTTTAATAAATTGGGTCGAGGTAATTTCTATAACATCATCGGAATCCTTATCGGGATTCGATTCATCGGAAAATTGGTAATCTTCCCAATATTTTGCTTCCTCGGCGGAAACACCATTGACCATTATTAACGTTGGTCCGTTGGTTGAGGATTTTCTTTTATTTAATTGATTTACTATAGGTATCAATATTTCTTCCTCCAGAACCTCTTCTTCTTCTAGTTCCTCCTCTTCCGATTCCTCCTCTTCTGGTTCCTCTTCTTCCGGTTCCTCCTCTTCCGGTTCCTCCTCTTTCGGTTCCTCTTCGGGAATTTGTGAATCTTCCTAAAATATATTCGACTCTTCAATATTATTAGGTGAATCAATGGGATTTGTACTAGAGGTAGACATCTATCACACAATATCAAACACGTTAAGAGATTAATATATCACATAATATTTACATGTTAATAATATATAGTTTCCAACAAAAAATGTTAAGCAATCGTTTTTGAAGAAAAACACGGTCGAAGTCCAGACTCACTAATGCATCCTAACAAACTCGGTAAGACACACTAATGCAATTTTCTAGTTCTCTAAGACCAACGCTCGGATACCAACTGAAATGTCCCGTTCATATTGATTATAAACGTTCCATATTAATTGATTTCGTCGTGAGGTTTTGACCTCTATATGAGAAGTTTTTCAAAGACTGCATTCATTTTTAAAACAACCATAACCTTTATTTTATCTATAAAGGTTTAAAAAGCATTACGTAGATTATCAAATAATGATAATCTAAAATATACCGTTTACACACGACCATTACATAATGGTTTACAATAAGAATATATTACATCAAAAATAAGTTTCTTGAATGCAGTTTTTACATAATATCATACAAGCATGGACTCCAAATCTTGTCCTTATTTTAGTATGCAACAGTGGAAGCTCTTAATAATCACCTGAGAATAAACATGCTTAAAACGTCAACAAAAATGTTGGTGAGTTATAGGTTTAACCTATATATTATCAAATCATAATAATAGACCACAAGATTTCATATTTCAATATACATCCCATACATAGAGGTAAAATTCATTCATATGGTGAACACCTGGTAACCGACATTAACAAGATGCATATAAGAATATCCCCTATCATTCCGGGAAATCCTTCGGACATGATAAAAACAACATTGAAGTAATAAAGCATCCGGTACTTTGGATGGGGTTCGTTAGGCCCAATAGATCTATCTTTTGGATGCGCGTCAATTAGTAGATCGGTTTACTAATTCTTAGGTTACCAAGCAAAAGGGGCATATTCGACTTCGATCATTCACCCATATAATGTAGTTTCATTTACTTGTGTCTATTTCATAAAACATTTATAAAACTGCATGTATTCTCATCCCAAAATATTAGATTTTAAAAGTGGGACTATAACTCACTTTCACAGATTTTTACTTCATCGGGAAGTAAGACTTGGCCATTGGTCGATTCACGAACCTATAACAAATATGTACATATATATCAAAGTATGTTCAAAATATATTTACAATACTTTTAATACATTTTTGATGTTTTAAGTTTATTAAGTCAGCTTTCCTCGTTAGTAACCTACAACTAGTTGTCCACAATTAGATGTACAGAAATAAATCGATATATATTATCTTGAATCAATCCACGACCCAGTGTATACACGTCTCAGGTTAGATCATAACTCAAAGTATATATATTTTTGGAATCAACCTCAACCCTGTATAGCTAACTCCAACATTACTGCATATAGAGTGTCTATGGTTGTTCCAAATAATATATATACATGGGTCGATATGATATGTCAAAACATTTGCATACGTGTCTATGGTATCCCAAGATTACATAATATATTAGAATACATGTATAATACAATATAAGTTAGCTAGGATATGATTTGTATAGAATTGTTACAATATTTCCCGTAGCTACAACATTAAAAAAATATCCAATCTTGTTTTACCCATAACTTCTTCGTTTTAAATCTGTTTTGAGTGAATCAAATTGCTATGTGTGACGATCGCTCCAAATCCATATGGACGAACACGTCATTCATCGATTTCATTGTGAGGTATTTGACCTCTATATGATACTCTAATACTCCGTCAGAATCTACTAACGGAATATTAACTCCTGGTCCCACAGTTTCGCGATCACGCCCTCTATATGAGACGTTTCCAAAATGTATTCGCATTAATCATGAAAACAAAGTCATTTATTAAAGAAAATGTAACTGGAAACATTTGACATCAATGACCATAGTTTATGAACCCAAAACATCAGAGAAAACTGTTTAAATGCGAATCTTTGTTCTTGAAATAAAAATAGAAATCATGCTGGACGCCGTCCAGTTCTAGCAGCAAACAACACATAACTTCAAATAAAGCGGAAGCACTAGCTCTATGTACCTGAGATGAAACATGCAAAACGTCAACAAAAACGTTGAGTGAAACTACAGGTTTAGTAAATCATTTCATAAGTAAGGTGATAATGCTAAAAACGAACATATATTTCATAGCATTATTCCTCAAGAAAGACAAGCTTTTAGTTGCAATTGTCCTATTTACAAGTGATATTCGTTTAAATAATAAAAGGTGAAGACAAAAGACAGATTCGACGAATTGAAGACGCAAACGACCAAAAAGCTCAAAATTACAAAATACAATCAAAGAGGTTCCAATTATTGATAAGAAACGTCTCGAAATTACAAGAGTACAAGATTCAAAACGCAAAGTACAAGATATTAAATTGTACGCAAGGACGTTCGAAAATCCGGAACCGGGACCAGAGTCAACTCTCAACGCTCGACATAACGGACTAAAAATTACAAGTTAACTATGTATATAAATATAATATAATATATAATTAATTATTTAAATTATATATATATTATATTTATATAATAATCCGTCGGCAAGAAAGGCTCCAAAATGGTGTGAGCTGTAAAATCGAACTCCGCGACTTGCGGAGTTCAAAGAAGGAAAAGGCCGCGACTCGCGGAGCTCACCTGGACGAAAATTCCTATAAAAGGCAACGCATTCTGATCGTGAAAATATCCATTAAACTATCTCTCTCTCAATATATACGTAATATATATATATATATATATATATATATATATATATATATATATATATATATATATATATATATATATATATATATTTATATTTTAATTTTAATTTTAATTTTAATTCCTAATAATAAGGGTATGTTAGCGAATGTTGTAAGGGTGTAAGTCGAAATTCTGTCCGTGTAACGCTACGCTATTTTTAATCATTGTAAGTTATGTTCAACATTTTTAATTTAATGTCTCGTAGCTAAGTTATTATTATGCTTATTTAATCCGAAGTAATCATGATGTTGGGCTAATTACTAAAATTGGGTAATTGGGCTTTGTACCATAATTAGGGTTTGGACAAAAGAACGACACTTGTGGAAATTAGACTATGGGCTATTAATGGGCTTTATATTTGTTTAACTAAATGATAGTTTGTTAATTTTAATATAAAGATTTACAATTGGACGTCCCTATAAATAACCATATACACTCAATCGGACACGATGGGCGGGATATTTATATGTACGAATAATCGTTCATTTAACCGGACACGGGAATGGATTAATAGCCACTAGAATTATTAAAACAGGGGTGAAATTATGTACAAGGACACTTGGCATAATTGTTAACAAAGTATTAAAACCTTGGGTTACACGCAGTCGATAACCTGGTGTAATTATTAAACAAAGTATTAAAATCTTGTTACAGTTTAAGTCCCCAATTAGTTGGAATATTTAACTTCGGGTATAAGGATAATTTGACGAGGACACTCGCACTTTATATTTATGACTGATGGACTGTTATGGACAAAAACCAGACGGACATATTAAATAATCCAGGACAAAGGACAATTAACCCATGGGTATAAAACTAAAATCAACACGTCAAACATAATGATTACGGAAGTTTAAATAAGCATAATTTTTTTATTTCATATTTAATTTCCTTTATTTTATATTTAATTGCACTTCTAATTATCGCACTTTTATTTATTATTATTGTATTTAATTTCACTTTTAATTATCGTACTTTTTAATTATCGCAAGTTTATTTTATCGCACTTTTATTTATCGCAATTTCATTATCGCTATTTACTTTACGATTTAAATTAAGTCTTGTATTTATTTTTAATATTTTACATTTAGGTTTTAACTGCGACTAAAGTTTTAAAATCGACAAACCGGTCATTAAACGGTAAAAACCCCCCCTTTAAAATAATAATATTACTTTTATATATATTTGTATTTTTATAAATTAAACTAATATAGCGTTAAGCTTTGTTTAAAGATTTTTTTTTCCCTGTGGAATGAACCGGACTTACTAAAAACTACACTACTGTACGATTAGGTACACTGCCTATAAGTGTTGTAGCAAGGTTTAAGTATATCCATTCTCTAAATAAATAAATATCTTGTGTAAAATTGTATCGTATTTAATAGTATTTTCTAGTAAAATTTAATAGTATTTTATACTCCTTAGCTTTGACATCAAGTATTTTTGACGCCGCTGCCGGGGATCTTAAAATCTAGCTTAAAAGCAGAAAGCGCATCGCTATATATAAAAAAAAATATTTTTATTTTTAGTTTACTTTTATAAAAATACGTTTTTGTAAAAATACGTTTTAAATATTCGAAAACATAAAAAAAACAAAAATATAAATATTTTTAAGAGTTTGTTAAATATTTAAGTTTTATAAAGTTTCTTTATTTTTATTTTATAAAAATATAAGTCTTATTTAAATATTTTTTTTTATTAAAAACATAAAAAAACCGAAAGAAAATATATATATATATATATATATATATATATATATATATAAATCTAGTTTTAAGATTTTTTATTTATAAAATTATAAAGTATTTCTATTTTTATTTTAGTTTTTTAATATAAGTTTTTATTATATAAATATTTTTATTAAAACAGAAAATATAAAAAAAAAAGTAAAACGTCGAATTTAATACTGCACCTGATCTGAATTTTCATTTACCGTGACTCGCGGAGATTTTTGCCAGATGGAACCGCGACTCGCGGAGACACTCTGACACGGATACACAGAAACCCTAACAGCATCATTACGTAATTATTATTATTATTATTAATTAAAAACCCTAATTAGGTTTTAATTTTTAATTAATTAAGTTTAGTTTATTTATTTAATTTGTATATTTAGTTTAATTAATTTATAAAATTAATAGTTTTATAAAATAAGTAATATAAAAATAATATTTTTATAAAAATTGTACTTTTTACAACTTTTAGTGTATTTTTATAATTTATTCCTTTTTAATTGTTTTTTAGCGTAATATTTGTATTTTTCGTTCGTATTTAGTTTTTAAATATAGTTTTTGCCATAGTTATTTTTTTACCTTCTAGATTTTTAGGCTTTGCCGTAAAATCCCTTAAGTGCTTTTTCTTTAGACTAAGATTTAGGTGCTTTAGAATTTTGCGACGCATTTTTAAGTTTTAGTACCTTTTTAAGTTATTTCCATTTGGGATATAGTTTTACTTGTAAGCTTTAATATTTTTAGACGCAAGTTTTTGTTTTTAATTTTTAGTTCCTTTTTAAGTTTAGACGCGCTACTTTCTTATTTTTATTTTTTGACGCCTTTTACCTATGTATCAATTATCACTCCAATTAGTAATCTCAATTTGCAATTTTAATTTTAAGTTAGTGATAGTAATAAGGTTGGGTTAGTCGAGTGTTTTTAAGTTCTATAAGTCATTTTTTTTTATTTCTTATTTTTCGACGCCTTTTATTTTTCAATTCTTTTCTTTGTCGACCTTTTTCGACGCGCTCTTTTTCTTTCTTATTTCTCGCTATTCTAGTTTTAGGATATAGATTTTATTCTACTTCTTATCTAAATTTCTTAAAATTACGAAAATTTATTTTAAGTGGTTAAATTGATAGACATCAAAATTTTCTGGTTCGTAGTAATAGTTGGATTTGTACGTGGACCGGGTTATTGGAGCCAAACAGTACTCAATTATATTGAGACCAAACGAATCCTGCCCCTCTACTGCATCTTTTGGCTATTCGAAACGTGGGCAAAATCAGAAAAGTCTATTAATTGGATAACTTATATAATTTTTCTTTCCTTTTTAAAAAATAATAGGATATTCAGTGAATGCACCGAGCAAGACGTTCACCACCTTTTGTACGTTCACCACCTGTAACTAGATCAAGACATCTAGCAAATATTACCGCCGTTGATTTTTCTTTGGAATCGTCATCCAGTCAACCAAGTAGTCCAATTCAAATTTCCGATAATCCATTTTTTGAACCCGACCTCACAATTGAGAATCCGGAGAATATTCAGGGACAATTCATAGATCCTGAACCATTAATTTTTCCTCCGGAACCACCAATCATTCAAACAGAGATTGTTGAAGAACGAACCATTAAATCAGAATCCTCTAGTGATTCAGATTCAACAAATTCAATTATGGAGAATCTGGAACCTTTAAGTATGGAAGACCAAATGAGAGCTAAACGCACTGGCCAAGGTCACGCAATTACTCATCCTGACATTAATGCACCAGATTATGAAATCAAAGGACAAATTCTACATATGGTGACTAATCAATGCCAATTTAGTGGTGCACCGAAGAAAGATCTAAACGAACATCTTCGTACCTTTAATAGGATCTGCACACTATTTAAAATAAGAGAAGTGGAGGATGAACAGATATATCTCATGTTATTTCCCTGGACTTTAAAGGGAGAAGCCAAAGATTGGTTAGAATCGTTACCTGAAGGGGCGATTGAAACATGGGATGTTTTAGTTGAAAAATTTCTTAAACAATTCTTTCCGGCATCTAAAGCCGTAAGACTTCAAGGATAAATTGTTACGTTCACACAGAAACCGAATGAAACTCTATATGAGGCGTGGACTAGATTTGGAAAGTTATAAAGAGGATGTCCGCAACATGGTTTAGACACCTGTCAAATAGTACAAATATTCTACCAAGGATGCGACATCACTACAAGGAAAGACATAGATATTGCAGCTGGTGGTTCTATTATGAAGAAAACCGAAACTGATGCTTATAAAATTATTGATAACACTGCTTCACACTCACATGAGTGGCACCAAGAAAAAGATATCGTTAGATCATCTAAAGCAGCTAGAGCCGATTCTAGCCATGACCTAGATTCCATTTCCGCAAAGATAGATGCTGTCGAGAGACGAATGGAAAAGATGACTAAAGATATTCACTCAATACGAATTAGTTGTGAGCAGTGTGGAGGACCACATTTGACAAAAGATTGTCTCAGTATTGAATTAACAATAGAACAAAGAGAGAATATTTCATACATAAACCAAAGGCCTGGAAATAATTATTAGAATAATTATCAACCGCCAAGACCGATTTACAATCAAAACCAGAATTATAACCGGAATATTCCATACAACAACCAACAAGGTCCTAGCAATCAACAAGTATCCAATAATACTTACAACCAGCAAAGACCTAATTTTGAAAACAAACCACCACAAACCGATGATAAAAAGCCGAATTTAGAAGATATGATGACGAAGCTAGTTGAAACTCAAACACACTTTTTCACATCTCAGAAACAAACTAATAAACAAAATGCTCAAGCATTTAGAAATCAACAAGCTTCTATTCAAAATTTGGAACAAGAAGTAAGTAACCTAGCAAGGTTAATAGGTGAAAGAAAACCGGGAAGTTTACCTAGTGATACAAATGCTAACCCCCGGAATGAAACAGCTAAAGCCATTACCACAAGAAGTGGTACAACACTTAAACCACCTGAAATACCTGAAATTTCTGATGAAGCTATTCCTACTCCACAAGAACCACAACCTGAACAAGATAAGGAAAGAGAACCGGTAGTTGAAAAGGTTAATGAAGATAACACAGTTAAGGATAAACCTTATGTTAAACCATACCAACCACCACTTCCTTACCCGAGTAAAATGAAAAAATAGAAACTTGAAGCCGAGCAATCCAAATTCTTGGATATGTTTAAACAGATAAATGTAAATCTTCCTTTCATTGATGTAATTTCAGGAATGGCTAGATATGCTAAATTCTTGAAAGATCTAATCACGAATAGAAAGAAAATGGAAGAACTCTCGGTTGTTACTATGAATGCTAATTGTTCAGCATTGCTGTTGAATAAGGTACCAGAAAAACTATCTGATCCAGGAAGTTTCACAATTCCATGTTTTCTGGGTAGTCTTAGTTCAATAGAAGCATTGGCAGACTTAGGTGCTAGTATAAATTTAATGCCGTTTTCACTATACGCTAAACTAGACCTTGGAGAATTGAAACCAACAAGAATAAGTATACAACTAGCCGATCGATCAATAAAATATCCTAGAGGGATAATGGAGAACATGCTAGTTAAAGTTGGTACTTTAGTATTTCCAGTAGATTTTGTTGTTCTGGACATGGAAGAAGATTCTCAAGTTCCTCTCATATTAGGAAGACCATTCTTAAACACGGCTAAAGCAATGATAGACGTGTTTGGTAAGAAACTGACCCTAAGTATAGAGGACGAGAGTGTTACCTTTTCAGTTGATAGAGCAATGCAACAACCGCAATCTGCAGATGATACATGTTATTATATTCAAACTATAGACTCACATGCATAATTGTTAGAAGAATTTCCAGAATTACAAGGAACAGGAGAATGTTCTTTAGGAGAAGGAACTGAACCAATTGATGAAGCTGAAATGTTAGCTACACTAATAGCTAATGGATATGAACCAACAACAGAAGAAATTCAAATGCTAAAAGAAGAAGACGGATATCGATATAAATCATCGATAGAAGAACCTCCGAAATTATAGTTAAAGCCACTTCCAAACCATTTGGAATACGCTTATTTACATGGTGAATCTGAATTACCTGTAATAATATCATCTTCTCTTACTAAAAATGAAAAATCACAACTCATTTCTGTGTTGAAAGCTCATAAACCAGCTATTGCATGGAAGATTCATGATATTAAAGGAATAATCCTTCGTATTGCACACATAAAATCTTTATGGAAGAAGGTCATAAAACGTATGTGCAACGCCAACGAAGACTAAATCCTAATATGCAAGATGTAGTTAAGAAAGAAATTATTAAACGGCTTGATGCAGGTTTAATTTATCCAATCTCTGATAGTCCATGGGTAAGCCCAGTTCAATGCGTGCCTAAGAAGGGTGGCATGACTGTCATCACAAATGAGAAAAATGAGCTTATTCCTACTAGGACTGTAACAGGATGGTGTGTATGTATTGATTATAGAAAATTAAATGACGTTACTAGAAAAGATCACTTTCCCTTACCGTTCATTGATCAAATGTTGGAAAGATTAGCCGAAAACAGTTACTATTATTTTCTTGATGGTTTTTCCGGATATTTTCAAATTCCAATAGCACCCGAAGATCAAGAGAAAACCACGTTCACGTGCCCTTATGGTACTTTTGCTTACAAACGCATGCCATTTAGACTTTGCAACGCCCCTGCAACCTTTCAAAGGTGCATGATGGCGATTTTTCACGACATGATAGAAGAATGCATGGAAGTTTTCATGGATGACTTTCCAGTCTTCGGTGATACATTTGAATCATGTCTAGTTAATCTGGAACGAATGCTTATTAGATGCGAACAATCAAATCTAGTACTTAATTGGGAGAAATGCCATTTTATGGTTAAAGAAGGCATCGTTCTTGGTCATAAAATTTCAAAAGAAGGAATTGAAGTGGATAGAGCTAAAGTAGATGTAATTGCTAAACTTTCACATCCCACCAATGTTAGAGGAGTTAGGAGTTTTCTAGGGCATGCCGGTTTTTACCGACGTTTCATAAAAGATTTTTCTAAAATTGCCACTCCTATGAATAAACTCCTAGAAAAGGATGCTCCATTCATCTTTTCAGATGAGTGTATCAAATCTTTTAATATTCTTAAAGAAAAACTCACTAATGCGCCGATCATGATAACACCAAATTGGAATCTACCATTTGAATTAATGTGCGATGCAAGTGATTTTTCAATGGGAGCCGTTATAGGACAAAGGATTGAAAAACGATTTCAACCTATATATTATGCTAGTAAGACGTTACAAGGAGCACAAACAAATTACACAACTACTGAAAAAGAACTCCTTGCTATTGTCTTTGCTTTTGACAAATTTCGTTCATATCTCGTTCTAGCAAAAATGGTGGTCTATACCGACCATTATGCTCTTAGATACCTATTTTCAAAACAAGATGTCAAACCAAGATTAATCCGTTGGATCTTACTCTTACTCTTACAAGAGTTCGATATTGAAATCCGAGATAAAAGAGGAGCAGAAAATCTCGCCGCTGATCATCTTTCTCGTCTTGAAAATCCCGAATTAGAAGTTCTAAATGAATCGGCCATACAAGACAACTTTCCTGATGAATATCTATTGAAGATAGATTATAATGAAATTCCATGATTTGCAGACTATGCAAACTACTTAGTATGTGGATTCCTTGAAAAGGGATTGTCGTACCAAAAACGAAAGAAATTCTTTAGTGATATAAAACACTATTTTTGGGAAGATCCACATCTTTTTAAAAGTTGTCCAGATGGAATAATACGCCGATGTGTATTTGGAGATGAAGCTAGTAAAATCTTAAACCATTGTCACACAGGACCAACAGGAGGGCATTATGGGCCTCAACTCATAGCAAGAAAAGTTTATGATGCTGGATTCTATTGGCCTACAATTTACAAAGACGCACACCTTCTCTGCAAATCCTGTGATGCTTGTCAAAGGGCCGGAAAAATAAGTCAACGTGATGAAATGCCACAAAATGTCATTCAAGTATGTGAAGTATTTGACAATTGGGGATATTGACTTTATGGGTCCATTTCCAAAATCTCATAATAATCTATATATTCTCGTAGCCATTGATTATGTATCTAAATGGGCGGAAGCACAAGCTCTCCCAACTAACGATGCACGAGTTGTAGTCAACTTTTTAAAACGTCTTTTTGCAAGGTTTGGAACACCGAAAGCTTTAATAAGTGATCGGGGAACTCATTTCTGTAATAATCAACTTGAGAAAGTTCTTAAAAGATATGGAGTAACTCATAAAATCTCCACCGCATATCATCCACAAACTAGTAGACAAGTTGAAAATACCAACCGAGCTTTAAAACGTATTCTAGAAAAAACTGTAGGATCAAAATCCGAAGGAATGGTCCATAAAATTGGAGGATGCACTCTGGGCTTTTAGAACAGCCTACAAAACTCCAATTGGAACCACACCTTTTAGACTCGTTTACGGAAAAGCATGTCATCTTCCAGTAGAAATTGAACACAAAGCATTTTGGGCTTTGAAGACATGTAATCTTGATTTACATGAAGCTGGACGTCTACGGTTAAGTCAATTAAACGAATCAGAAGAATTAAGACATGAAGCATACGAAAATTCATTAATCTATAAAGAAAGAATGAAGAAATGGCAAGATAAAAGAATCAGAAGTTCAAAAGAATTTAAAGAAGGAGACAGAGTTCTTCTTTTTAATTCACGATTCAAGCTATTTTCTAGAAAATTGAAATCAAGATGGTCTGGACCATTCATAGTCAAAAGAGTTTTCCCATACGGAACAGTAGAATTAATAAATTCAAATGGGATTGAATTTAAAGTTAATGGTCACAGAATTAAACATTACATAGATAGTCGAATGGAAGTTGACAACGAAGTTAATCACAATTTCGATACCACAGCTAACTAAGTGTGGGGAGAATCAAGTCTTTTAAAGGATAATATGTATTTCTGTTAGAGTTAGATTTTCCGTTTTCGTGTAGTTCTTGAAAATGGAACCCGAATGGTCTTTCCCTAGCAGACCCTAAAGAACTAGTCTTCTCCCCCCATTCTGAATTTTTATTTTTTTTAGGTTTTTACGAAATGAAGACTTCCTGTGAACTAAACCATGGTCTAATGCTACACGCTTTGATCACTAAACGTAATAATGATATACTTCCGAGTGAAATAGTATCAGTAATCAGAGAAAGATTGGACGGAGTAAGAAAAGAATCCAGATGCGAAGATAATAAGTTACAATTTGGTAAAGGAAAATCAAAATCCGCATCAAAAAGAAGAGCACGACACCTTGAAAGATGTCACAAATGCGGAAAATGGTCACATGGAGGTAAATATTCAAATAATCAAACCTATTCAAACACCGAATTTGTTACTTTATGCAGAGACGGACCGTTCATATGTTTAGAAGAAAAAACACTGAATGCTCGAGGTTACGCCTATGTAGCTATGGAAAACTAATTAAACCGACTATCTTATGAGTGGGATAGATCGTATCACTGAGAATACTATCTCACAGGTAAGTCTGTACAGTTTTTATTTTTTTTATTTTCATTTTTAACCTTTTGATAATAAACGCTAATTTGTTCGCTATAAAATATTAAATTGGTATTCGATGAAATTAGGTTTGGCGACCGAAATTATTGATATCATTCAAAAATTTATTACATCACTGCGAAATTTAACGTTTATTCTTAAGGTATAAATATTTTTAATCAATCAACCCAAAATATTTCAAAAATTCGTCATGAGTTAAATTAGGTCATGGAACCGAAATTACTTTACCGAAAAGAGGGGCGCATATTTTTGATAATATTTTATTGATTAAAGTGGGATAAAAGCCAAAAAGATTTTAATTTTATTTTTACCATGTTTTTAAAATTAATATAAAAATCTTAAATTAATATTGTAAACTTTTTAAATTAATATATTTAAAATTGTAAATATTTGAAAAATTAATATTTTTAATATAAGTTTGTATGTATAAAAACAAAAATATAATATAAGTTTGTTGTGAATTTATAATATGAATTTTTAATTAAGTTTGGTGTGATATTTTTTAATTTTATGCATTTTAAATTTAAGTTTGGTGTGAATTTAAAAACAAAAATTTACTTTATTTCGTTAAGTTAAAAATATGATTTTTAAAATTCGTTGTGAGTTGAAGACTAGGTCTTTGAACCGAAATTGCTTTACCCGAGGGAGGGACGAGAACTTTTATTATCATTATTTTTAATCTTATTGAATTAAAGTATGCCAAAAACATTAAAAAAAAAAAACCCCAAAAATCAAAGCTTTTGAAACAATCGCTTGAAAAAGACAAATTTTAAAATTTTGTCGAGGGACAGACTAGGACATCGATCCGAAACGACCTCATCCTAAAACAAAGGAAAACAAAATTTTAAATTTATTTTATATTTGTTTTATAAGTTAAGGCTTATTAAAAAAAAAACAAACGCCGCGACTCGCGGAGTTTGAAGAACAAAAACACCGCAACTCGCGGAGGGTGTAAAATACAGAAAAAAATAAAAACTCCAGAACAGATCAGTTACACACCACCACACCACAAAATACTGCGAAAAACACCTAAAAACACACACGAAATTCGCAAATTTTCACTATTTTTCATCAAATCTTTCACAAAATCATGTTGAGAAGGATGCTATCAAGGAATTACTCAAGGAAAACGGTAAATTTCTACACCAAAACACCATTTAATCCGAAAATTAGTGTTCTTGAGCAATTTTATACCCAATTCGATTTTGATGCTTTTTAGTGTAATTATGCTTAAATTGTTTATGTATTATGCTTGTATAACCTAGATTGATGCTATTTAGCATGATTAGAAGCCTTAAACTTCAAATTTTGAGTAATCTAGGGTTTGTGTTCTTGAGCAAATATGGGGCTTTTTGATATAAACAGGTTATGGCCGATTTTTGTCATGAATTGTTGCTAAATTAAGTAGTGTAACATGTTTAGGTAGTTAAATGATCCAAACTTTGAGCTTAAACATGATTTTGAGAATTAAAGTGGACTTTTTCAAGTCTAAAATTCATGAACTTGATTTTTGAGAGATAATGCCATTTGAAACTTGTTTAATTGCCACAAGCTCTCCCAACTAACGATGCACGAGTTGTAGTCAACTTTTTAAAACGTCTTTTTGCAAGGTTTGGAACACCGAAAGCTTTAATAAGTGATCGGGGAACTCATTTCTGTAATAATCAACTTGAGAAAGTTCTTAAAAGATATGGAGTAACTCATAAAATCTCCACCGCATATCATCCACAAACTAGTGGACAAGTAGAAAATACCAACCGAGCTTTAAAACGTATTCTAGAAAAAACTGTAGGATCAAAATCCGAAGGAATGGTCCATAAAATTGGAGGATGCACTCTGGGCTTTTAGAACAGCCTACAAAACTCCAATTGGAACCACACCTTTTAGACTCGTTTACGGAAAAGCATGTCATCTTCCAGTAGAAATTGAACACAAAGCATTTTGGGCTTTGAAGACATGTAATCTTGATTTACATCAAGCTGGACGTCTACGGTTAAGTCAATTAAACGAATTAGAAGAATTAAGATATGAAGCATACGAAAATTCATTAATCTATAAAGAAAGAACGAAAAAATGGCATGATAAAAGAATCAGAAGTTCAAAAGAATTTAAAGAAGGAGACAGAGTTCTTCTTTTTAATTCACGATTCAAGCTATTTTCTGGAAAATTGAAATCAAGATGGTCTGGACCATTCATAGTCAAAAGAGTTTTCCCATACGGAACAGTAGAATAAATAAATTCAAATGGGATTGAATTTAAAGTTAATGGTCACAGAGTTAAATATTACATAGATAGTCCAATGGAAGTTGACAACGAAGTTAATCACAATTTCGATACCACAGCTAACTAAGTGTGGGGAGAATCAAGTCTTTTAAAGGATAATATATATTTCTGTTAGAGTTAAATTTTCTATTTTTGTGTAGTTCTCGAAAATGGAACCCGAATGGTCTTTCCCTAGCAGACCCTAAAGAACTAGTCTTCTCCCCCCATTCTGAATTTTTATTTTTTTTAGGTTTTTATGAAATGAAGACTTCCTGTGAACTAAACCATGGTCTAATGCTACACGCTTTGATCACTAAACGTAATAATGACATACTTCCGAGTGAAATAGTATCAGTAATCAGAGAAAGATTGGACGGAGTAAGAAAAGAATCCAGATGCGAAGATAATAAGTTACAATTTGGTAAAGGAAAATCTAAATCCACAGCAAAAAGAAGAGCACGACACCTTGAAAGATGTCACAAATGCGGAAAATGGCCTCATGGAGGTAAATGTTCAAATAATCAAACCTATTCAAACACCGAATTTGTTACTTTATGCAGAGACGGACCGTTCATATGTTTAGAAGAAAAAACACTGAATGCTCGAGGTTACGCCTATGTAGCTATGGAAAACCAATTAAACCGACTATCTTATGAGTGGGATAGATCGTATCACTGAGAATACTATCTCACAGGTAAGTCTGTACAGTTTTTATTTTTTTTATTTTCATTTTTAACCCTTTGATAATAAACGCTAATTTGTTCGCTATAAAGTATTAAATTGGTATTCGATGAAATTAGGTTTGGCGACCGAAATTATTGATATCATTCAAAAATTTATTACATCACTGCGAAATTTAACGTTTATTCTTAAGGTATAAATATTTTTAATCAATCAACCCAAAATATTTTAAAAATTCGTCATGAGTTAAATTAGGTCATGGAACCGAAATTACTTTACCGAAAAGAGGGGCGCATATTTTTGATAATATTTGATTGATTAAAGTGGGATAAAAGCCAAAAAGATTTTTAATTTTATTTTTACCATATTTTTAAAATTAATATAAAAATCTTAAATTAATATTGTAAACTTTTTAAATTAATATATTTAAAAATGTAAATATTTGAAAAATTCATATTTTTAATATAAGTTTGTATGTATAAAAACGAAAATATAATATAAGTTTGGAGTGAATTTATAATATGAATTTTTAATTAAGTTTGGTGTGATATTTTTAAATTTTATGCATTTTAAATTTAAGTTTGGTGTGAATTTAAAAACAAAAATTTACTTTATTTCGTTAAGTTAAAAATATGATTTTTAAAATTCGTCGTGAGAGTTGAAGACTAGGTCTTTGAACCGAAATTGCTTTACCCGAGGGAGGGACGAGAACTTTTATTATCATTATTTTTAATCTTATTGAATTAAAGTATGCCAAAAACATAAAAAAAAAAAAAACCCAAAAATCAAAGCTTTTAAAACAATCGCTTGAAAAAGTCAAATTTTAAAATTTTGTCGAGGGACAGACTAGGACATCGATCCGAAACGACCTCATCCTAAAACAAAGGAAAACAAAATTTTAAATTTATTTTATATTTGTTTTATAAGTTAAGGCTTATTAAAAAAAAAAAAAAAAAAAAAAAAAAAAAAAAAAAACGCCGCGACTCGCGGAGTTTGAAGAACAAAAACACCGCAACTCGTGGAGGGTGTAAAATACAGAAAAAAATAAAAACGCCAGAACAGATCAGTTACACACCACCACACCACAAAATACTGCGAAAAACACCCAAAAATACACACGAAATTCGCAAATTTTCACCATTTTTCATCAAATCTTTCACAAAATCATATTGAGAAGGATGCTATCAAGGAATTACTAAAGGAAAACGTTAAATTTCTACACCAAAACACCCTTTAATCCGAAAATTAGTGTTCTTGAGCAATTTTATACCCAATTCGATTTTGATGCTTTTTAGTGTAATTATGCTTAAATTGTTTATGTATTATGCTTGTATAACCTAGATTGATGCTATTTAGCATGATTAGAAGCCTTAAACTTCAAATTTTGAGTAATCTAGGGTTTGTGTTCTTGAGCAAATTTGGGGCTTTTTGATATAAACAGGTTATGATCGATTTTTGTCATGAATTGTTGCTAAATTAAGTAGTGTAACATGTTTAGGTAGTTAAATGATCCAAACTTTGAGCCTAAACATGATTTTGAGAATTAAAGTGGACTTTTTCAAGTCTAAAATTCATGAACTTGATTTTTGAGAGATAATGCCATTTGAAACTTGTTTAATTGCCACAAGCTCTCCCAACTAACGATGCACGAGTTGTAGTCAACTTTTTAAAACGTCTTTTTGCAAGGTTTGGAACACCGAAAGCTTTAATAAGTGATCGGGGAACTCATTTCTGTAATAATCAACTTGAGAAAGTTCTTAAAAGATATGGAGTAACTCATAAAATCTCCACCGCATATCATCCACAAACTAGTGGACAAGTTGAAAATACCAACCGAGCTTTAAAACGTATTCTAGAAAAAACTGTAGGATCAAAATCCGAAGAAATGGTCCATAAAGATGGAGGATGCACTCTGGGCTTTTAGAACTGCCTACAAAACTCCAATTGGAACCACACCTTTTAGACTCGTTTACGGAAAAGCATGTCATCTTCTAGTAGAAATTGAACACAAAGCATTTTGGGCTTTGAAGACATGTAATCTTGATTTACATGAAGCTGGACGTCTACGGTTAAGTCAATTAAATGAATTAGAAGAATTAAGACATGAAGCATACGGAAATTCATTAATCTATAAAGAAAGAACGAAGAAATGGCATGATAAAAGAATCAGAAGTTCAAAAGAATTTAAAGAAGGAGACAGAGTTCTTCTTTTTAATTCACGATTCAAGCTATTTTCTAGAAAATTGAAATCAAGATGGTCTGGACCATTCATAGTCAAAAGAGTTTTCCCATACGGAACAGTAGAATTAATAAATTCAAATGGGATTGAATTTAAAGTTAATGGTCACAGAATTAAACATTATATAGATAGTCCAATGGAAGTTGACAACGAAGTTAATCACAATTTCGATACCACAGCTAACTAAGTGTGGGGAGAATCAAGTCTTTTAAAGGATAATATGTATTTCTGTTAGAGTTAGATTTTCTGTTTTCGTGTAGTTCTTGAAAATGGAACCCGAATGGTCTTTCCCTAGCAGACCCTAAAGAACTAGTCTTCTCCCCACATTCTGAATTTTTATTTTTTTTAGGTTTTTACGAAATGAAGACTTCCTGTGAACTAAACCATGGTCTAATGCTACACGCTTTGATTACTAAACGTAATAATGACATACTTCCGAGTGAAATAGTATCAGTAATCAGAGAAAGATTGGACGAAGTAAGAAAAGAATCCAGATGCGAAGATAATAAGTTACAATTTGGTAAAGGAAAATCAAAATCCGCAGCAAAAAGAAGAGCACGACACCTTGAAAGATGTCACAAATGCGGAAAATGGTCACATGGAGGTAAATGTTCAAATAATCAAACCTATTCAAACACCGAATTTGTTACTTTATGCAGAGACGGACCGTTCATATGTTTAGAAAAAAAACACTGAATGCTCGAGGTTACGCCTATGTAGCTATGAAAAACCAATTAAACCGACTATCTTATGAGTGGGATAGATCGTATCACTAAGAATACTATCTCACAGGTAAGTCTATACAGTTTTTATTTTTTTATTTTCATTTGTAACCTTTTGATAATAAAAGCTAATTTGTTCGCTATAAAGTATTAAATTGTTATTCGCTGAAATTAGGTTCGGCGATCGAAATTATTGATATCATTCAAAAATTTATTACATCACTGCGAAATTTAACGTTTATTCTTAAGGTATAAATATTTTTAATCAATCAACCCAAAATATTTCAAAAATTCGTCATGAGTTAAATTAGGTCATGGAACCGAAATTACTTTACCGAAAAGAGGGGCGCATATTTTTGATAATATTTGATTGATTAAAGTGGGATAAAAGCCAAAAAGATTTTTAATTTTATTTTTACCATGTTTTTAAAATTAATATAAAAATCTTAAATTAATATTGTAAACTTTTTAAATTAATATATTTAAAATTGTAAATATTTGAAAAATTAATATTTTTAATATAAGTTTGTATGTATAAAAATAAAAATATAATATAAGTTTGGTGTGATATTTTTTAATTTTATGCATTTTAAATTTAAGTTTGGTGTGAATTTAAAAACAAAAATTTACTTTATTTTGTTAAGTTAAAAATATGATTTTTAAAATTCGTCGTGAGTTGAAGACTAGGTCTTTGAACCGAAATAACTTTACCCGAGGGAGGGACGAGAACTTTTATTATCATTATTTTTAATCTTATTGAATTAAAGTATGCCAAAAATATTAAAAAAAAAACCCAAAAATCAAAGCTTTTAAAACAATCGCTTGAAAAAGACAAATTTTAAAATTTTGTCGAGGGACAGACTAGGACATCGATCCGAAACGACCTCATCCTAAAACAAAGGAAAACAAAATTTTAAATTTATTTTATATTTGTTTTATAAGTTAAGGCTTATTTAAAAAAAAAAAAAAAAAAAAAAAAAAAAACCAAACACCGCGACTCGCGGAGTTTGAAGAACAAAAACACCGCAACTCGCGGAGGGTGTAAAATACAGAAAAAAATAAAAACGCCAGAACAGATCAGTTACACACCACCACACCACAAAATACTGCGAAAAACACCCAAAAACACACACGAAATTCGCAAATTTTCACCATTTTTCATCAAATCTTTCACAAAATCATGTTGAGAAGGATGCTATCAAGGAATTACTCAAGGAAAACGGTAAATTTCTACACCAAAACCCCTTTTAATCCGAAAATTAGTGTTCTTGAGCAATTTTATACCCAATTCGATTTTGATGCTTTTTAGTGTAATTATGCTTAAATTGTTTATGTATTATGCTTGTATAACCTAGATTGATGCTATGTAGCATGATTAGAAGCCTTAAACTTCAAATTTTGAGTAATCTAGGGTTTGTGTTCTTGAGCAAATTTGGGGCTTTTTGATATAAACAGGTTATGGCCAATTTTTGTCATGAATTGTTGCTAAATTAAGTAGTGTAACATGTTTAGGTAGTTAAATGATCCAAACTTTGAGCCTAAACATGATTTTGAGAATTAAAGTGGACTTTTTCAAGTCTAAAATTCATGAACTTGATTTTTGAGAGATAATGCCATTTGAAACTTGTTTAATTGCCACAAGCTCTCCCAACTAACGATGCACGAGTTGTAGTCAACTTTTTAAAACGTCTTTTTGCAAGGTTTGGAACACCGAAAGCTTTAATAAGTGATCGGGGAACTCATTTCTGTAATAATCAACTTGAGAAAGTTCTTAAAAGATATGGAGTAACTCATAAAATCTCCACCGCATATCATCCACAAACTAGTGGACAAGTTAAAAATACCAACCGAGCTTTAAAACGTATTCTAGAAAAAACTGTAGGATCAAAATCCGAAGGAATGGTCCATAAAATTGGAGGATGCACTCTGGGCTTTTAGAACAGCCTACAAAACTCCAATTGGAACCACACCTTTTAGACTCGTTTACGGAAAAGCATGTCATCTTTCAATAGAAATTGAACACAAAGCATTTTGGGCTTTGAAGATATGTAATCTTGATTTACATGAAGCTGGACGTCTACGGTTAAGTCAATTAAACGAATTAGAAGAATTAAGACATGAAGCATACGAAAATTCATTAATCTATAAAGAAAGAACGAAGAAATGGCATGATAAAAGAATCAGAAGTTCAAAAGAATTTAAAGAAGGAGACAGAGTTCTTCTTTTTAATTCACGATTTAAGCTATTTCCTGGAAAATTGAAATCAAGATGGTCTGGACCATTCATAGTCAAAAGAGTTTTCCCATACGGAACAGTAGAATTAATAAATTCAAATGGGATTGAATTTAAAGTTAATGGTCACAGAGTTAAACATTACATAGATAGTCCAATGGAAGTTGACAACGAAGTTAATCACAATTTCGATACCACAGCTAACTAAGTGTGGGGAGATTCAAGTCTTTTAAAGGATAATATGTATTTCTGTTAGAGTTAGATTTTCTGTTTTCGTGTAGTTCTCGAAAATGGAACCCGAATGGTCTTTCCCTAGCAGACCCTAAAGAACTATTCTTCTCCCCCCATTCTGAATTTTTATTTTTTTTAGGTTTTTACGAAATGAAGACTTCCTGTGAACTAAATCATGGTCTAATGCTACACGCTTTGATCACTAAACGTAATAATGACATACTTCCGAGTGAAATAGTATCAGTAATCAGAGAAAGATTGGACGGAGTAAGAAAAGAATCCAGATGCGAAGATAATAAGTTACAATTTGGTAAAGGAAAATCTAAATCCACAGCAAAAAGAAGAGCACGACACCTTGAAAGATGTCACAAATGCGGAAAATGGCCACATGGAGGTAAATGTTCAAATAATCAAACCTATTCAAACACCGAATTTGTTACTTTATGCAGAGACGGACCGTTCATATGTTTAGAAGAAAAAACACTGAATGCTCGAGGTTACGCCTATGTAGCTATGGAAAACCAATTAAACCGACTATCTTATGAGGGGGATAGATCGTATCACTAAGAATACTATCTCACAGGTAAGTCTGTACAGTTTTTATTTTTTTATTTTCATTTTTAACCTTTTGATAATAAACGCTAATTTGTTCGCTATAAAGTATTAAATTGGTATTCGATGAAATTAGGTTTGGCGACCGAAATTATTGATATCATTCAAAAATTTATTACATCACTGCGAAATTTAACGTTTATTCTTAAGGTATAAATATTTTTAATCAATCAACCCAAAATATTTTAAAAATTCTTCATGAGTTAAATTAGGTCATGGAACCGAAATTACTTTACCGAAAAGAGGGGCGCATATTTTTGATAATATTTGATTGATTAAAGTGGGATAAAAGCCAAAAAGATTTTTAATTTTATTTTTACCATGTTTTTAAAATTAATATAAAAATCTTAAATTAATATTGTAAACTTTTTAAATTAATATATTTAAAATTGTAAATATTTGAAAAATTAATATTTTTAATATAAGTTTGTATGTATAAAAACAAAAATATAATATAAGTTTGGTGTGAATTTATAATATGAATTTTTAATTAAGTTTGGTGTGATATTTTTTAATTTTATGCATTTTAAATTTAAGTTTGGTGTGAATTTAAAAACAAAAATTTACTTTATTTCGTTAAGTTAAAAATATGATTTTTAAAATTCGTCGTGAGAGTTGAAGACTAGGTCTTTGAACCGAAATTGCTTTACCCGAGGGAGGGACGAGAACTTTTATTATCATTATTTTTAATCTTATTGAATTAAAGTATGCCAAAAACATTAAAAAAAAAACCCAAAAATCTAAGCTTTTAAAACAATCGCTTGAGAAAGACAAATTTTAAAATTTTGCCGAGGGACAGACTAGGACATCGATCCGAAACGACCTCATCCTAAAACAAAGGAAAACAAAATTTTAAATTTATTTTATATTTGTTTTATAAGTTAAGGCTTATTAAAAAAAAAAAAAAAACCAAACGCCGCGACTCGCGGAGTTTGAAGAACAAAAACACCGCAACTCGCGGAGGGTGTAAAATACAGAAAAAATAAAAACGCCAGAACAGATCAGTTACACACCACCACACCACAAAATACTGCGAAAAACACCCAAAAACACACACGAAATTCGCAAATTTTCACCATTTTTCATCAAATCTTTCACAAAATCATGTTGAGAAGGATGCTATCAAGGAATTACTCAAGGAAAACGGTAAATTTCTACACCAAAACACCCTTTAATCCGAAAATTAGTGTTCTTGAGCAATTTTATACCCAATTCGATTTTGATTCTTTTTAGTGTAATTGATAATGCTAAAAACGAACATATATTTCATAGCATTATTCCTCAAGAAAGACAAGCTTTTAGTTGCAATTGTTCTATTTACAAGTGATATTCGTTTAAATAATAAAAGGTGAAGACAAAAGACAGATTCGACGAATTGAAGACGCAAACGACCAAAAAGCTCAAAAGTACAAAAGACAATCAAAGAGGTTCCAATTATTGATAAGAAACGTCTCGAAATTACAAGAGTACAAGATTCAAAACGTAAAGTACAAGATATTAAATTGTACGCAAGGACGTTCGAAAATCCGGAACTGGGTCCAGAGTCAACTCTCAACGCTCGACGCAACGGACTAAAAATTACAAGTTAATTATATATATAAATATAATATAATATATAATTAATTATATTAATTATATATATATTATATTTATAAAATAAATCGTCGGCAAACAAAGAGCCAAAAGCTGGTGAGCTGTATTTACAAACTCCGCGACTCGCGGAGTTTGAAGGCAAAATGGGCCGCGAGTCGCGGAGACCCAAAGTTTGAAACTCCCTATAAAGCCAACCGAATTCTGATCATTTTTCATCTAACATATATCCATCTCTCTATCTATATACGTAAAATATATATATATAATTTATATTTTAATTTTAATTTTAATTTTAATCCTAATAATAAGGGTATGTTAGCGAATACTGTAAGGGTGTAAGTCGAAATTCTGTCCGTGTAACGCTACGCTATTTTTAATCATTGTAAGTTATGTTCAACCTTTTTAATTTAATGTCTCGTAGCTAAGTTATTATTATGCTTATTTAAAACGAAGTAATCATGATGTTGGGCTAATTACTAAAATTGGGTAATTGGGCTTTGTACCATAATTGGGGTTTGGACAAAAGAACGACACTTGTGGAAATTAGACTATGGTCTATTAATGGGCTTTATATTTGTTTAACTAAATGATAGTTTGTTAATGTTAATATAAAGATTTACAATTGGGCGTCCCTATAAATTACCATATACACTCGATCGGACACGATGGGCGGGGTATTTATATGTACGAATAATCGTTCATTTAACCGGACACGGGAATGGATTAATAGCCACTAGAATAATTAAAACAGGGGTGAAATTATGTACAAGGACACTTGGTATAATTGATAACAAAATATTAAAACCTTGGGTTACACTCAGTCGACATCCTGGTGTAATTATTAATCAAAGTATTAAAATCTTGTTACAGTTTAAATCCCCAATTAGTTGGAATATTTAACTTCGGGTATAAGGATAATTTGACGAGGATACTCGCACTTTATATTTATGACTGATGGACTGTTATGGACAAAAACCAGACGGACATATTAAATAATCCAGGACAAAGGACAATTAACCCATGGGCATAAAACTAAAATCAACACGTCAAACATCATGATTACGGAAGTTTAAATAAGCATAATTCTTTTATTTCATATTTAATTTCCTTTATTTTATATTTAATTGCACTTCTAAATATCGCATTTTTATTGTTATTTTATTTAATTACACTTTTAATTATCGTACTTTTTAATTATCGCAAGTTTATTTTATCGCATTTTTATTAATCGCAATTTCATTATCGTTATTTATTTTACACTTTAAATTAAGTCTTGTATTTATTTATTATTTTACATTTGGTTTTAACTGCGACTAAAGGTTTAAAATCGACAAACCGGTCATTAAACGGTAAAAACTCCCCTTTATAATAATAATATTACTTATATATATATTTGTATTTTTATAAAAGTAAACTAATATAGCGTTAAGCTTTGTTTAAAAAGATTCCCTGTGGAACGAACCGGACTTACTAAAAACTACACTACTGTACGATTAGGTACACTGCCTATAAGTGTTGTAGCAAGGTTTAAGTATATCCATTCTATAAATAAATAAATATCTTGTGTAAAAATGTATCGTATTTAATAGTATTTCCTGCTAAAATTAATAGCTATTTTATATACACCTCGCACGACATCAAGTTTATTTTTGGCGCCGCTGCCGGGGAATCACTTAAAAGCCGGAAGCGTAACGCTAATATAAAAAAAAAATTAAGTTTACTTTTATTAAAATTCATTTTTATAAAAATACGTTTTAAATATTCGAAAATATAAAAAGAAAAACAAAAATATAAATATTTTTAGGAGTTTGATAAATATTTAAGTTTTATAAAGTTTCTTTAGTTTGTAAAAATATAAGTTTTATTTAATTTATTTTATAAATATATTTTATAAATAAATAAAAAAACCGAAATTTTTTTTTTTTTATAAATCTATTTTTAAAATTATAAAGTAGTTCTATTTTTATTTAAGTTTTTAAAATATAAGTTTTTTATTATATAAATATTTTGATATAAACAGAAAATATAAAAACAGAAAATATATAAAAAAAAACGCGTCAAATAAAAAAATGTACCTGAGTTGAATTCGGGAACCCCGCGACTCGCGGAGTTTTCTGCTTAGGGCACCGCGACTCGCGGAGCTACTCTGACACCGACAGAACCCTAATTCAGCATTAATTACGGGTAATTATTAATTATTATTATTATTATTAACCCTAACTAATTATTATTATTATTATAATTACTTTTACTTTTTATTTAATTTATATATTTTAGTTAAATTAGTTTAATTAAATTGTAAAATTAATAGTTTTAATAAATAAATAATATAAAAATAATATTTTTATAAAAATTGTATTTTTTTTACAACTTTTTGTATATTTTTAATATTTTGTCCCTTTTTAATTGTTTTAGCGTAATATTTGTATTTTTTGCTCATATTTAGTTTTAAACTTAGTTTTTGCCATAGTTATTTTTACTTCTAGATTTTTAGGCTTTGCCGTAGAATTCCTTAAGTGCTTTTTCTTTAGACTAAGATTTAGGTGCTTTAGAATTTTGCGACGCCTTTTTAAGTTTTAGTTTCTTTTTAAGTTATTTTCATTTGGGATTTAGTTTTTCCTGTAAGCTTTAATATTTTTAGACGACTTTTACCTATGTATCAATTATCATTCCAATTAGTAATCTCAATTTGCGATTATAATTTTAAGTTAGTTGTAGTGATAAGGTTGGGTTAGTCAAGTGTTTTTAAGTTTTATAAGTTTCTTTTATTTTTCCGTCGCCTTTTATCTTTCTTTCTTATTTTTCTTATTCGATCTTTTTCCGACGAACTCTTTTTCTTTCTTATTTCTCGCTATTCTAGTTTTAGGACATAGATTTTTATTCTACTTCTTATCTAAATTTCTTAAAATTACGAAAATTTATTTTAAGTGGTTAAATTAATAGACATCAAAATTTTCTGGTTCGTAGTAATAGTTGGATTTGTACGTGGACCGGGTTATTGGAGCCAAACAGTCCTCAATTATATTGAGACCAAACGTGTGACGACTCCGTCAAAACACTTAACGGCTCCGTCACTTGGTCCCACAGCTTGATCGAAACTCTATATGAATTTAATAAAACAACCTTGCATTCTTTATTTAAAAATGATTTCCTATAAAGGAAATCTACTAAAATGTATAAGTTTAGAAAAAAAAAAAACTATACAATAATACTTTAACCAAGAGTTGACCAAAATAAAGTCAACAAACAACCACTTTTTAATGTAACAAAATAGAATGCAAGTTAATGTTTAACAAAAGCTGCCATCATAAATATGCAGACTCTCTAAGCACAGCGGAAGCAATCAATCATGAACCTGAGAATAAAACATGCGAGTAACTGTCAACAAAAATGTTGAGTGAATTATAGGTTTAATATTGCAAACAATATTTAATTTAAACAATAAAAATTTATGTTTGAAAACATAAAAACTCCTTTTTGAACCACCAAATTATATGCTAGAAAACATATAATAAAACATTATTCCATTTTCCGTGAGCCACCTGGTAACCACTTAACCATTTATTTACCCTTGCCAAACACAATAAATAATATACACCGAACAAGTGTATCTACAACAAAATACGAAGTACTAAACATTCCGATAACAAATTGCTAGCGCGACTAGCTCGAAATGGGGTTGTCAAACCCGATAGATCTATCCGTAGGATTCGCGTTCACCAGTAGAAACCAGTGATTACAGTTACCAGACTAGGGAATATTTTTGTTCAACTCACAATGAATAATTTAAACCAACTTCCACTTGTGTCCAAAATATAAAATAAATTGCATGTATTCTCATACCAAAAGATTTAAGATAGAAAAATGGGACTATAACTCACCTTAATAGCAACTGAAGAAATCTCACAAACAAGCGAACAGCAAATAAAGTAAAGTGATCAAGAAAGATCACAACGCCGACCTATAAATAAAGCAGGCCGATATAAATAACTAACTTAGGTCAAGTCTTAGTATGATAGCTATTGTACATGTTGCAAGTAGACATAGAATAACACTCGGCAAGCATCGGTTTGACTGGAACAGCATACGGACACACACTTTTTATTTTTAGAAAGTTTCTATTTTTAGCAGGTTTCCATTTTTGGAAAGTTTTCTATTTTAGGAAAGTTTCTATTTTTGGAAAGTTTCTATTTTTGGAAAGTTTCTATTTTTGGAAAGTTTCTATTTTTGGAAAGTTTCCAAATTTAGAAAGTTCTATTTTTAGAAAGTTTTGAAGTTAGGAAAGTTTCTTTATTTAGAAAGTCAACAGAAGTCAACTGAAAGTCAAAGTCAACCGAAAGTCAACTCAAAAGTCAACCTTGGTCAAACATAGTCAACATTAATTTGAAAAGTGTAAGTTATAATAATAACATAGGTTATAATGTTTATTAAAGTCAAAAGTGTATAATTATGTCTTAACATAAGTTTAATTAAATAAAAGTGAATTATTAAAGTTTAGATAAGTTTAAATGATATAATTAATATAACATAAGTATTTAATTAATTAATTAAATATTAGTCATAATATAAGTATTATTAATTAATAATAAATTTTAAATCATATCATAAGTATTATTAATTAATAATGAATTATTAATCATATCATAAATTTCTAATTATACTTATTAAATCATAAGTATTTAATAATTAAATAATAACTAAGTCTTATAATAATTAAATAATTATTTAATCCTTATTATAAGTCCTATAATAATAATAATCTCATAATATAAGTTTAATACTTATCATAAGTATTTTTCATTAATAATAAAAGTATTATTAATCATAAGTTTAATTAAAATGTTAATTAAATCATAAGTCATAATTAAATGATATAATAAATATATATCATAAGTCTTAAATAATAATAATAATTACTTCTTATATCATAAGTAATTAATCAATAATGAAAATCATTATTTTTCTCATAAGTTTTAATATTTAACCATAAGTTTTAATCAAAAGTTCATCGGGTCGTATCTTGAGCCCCGGGTGTCGGTTTTCGGCGAGCCTTACATATATCTCCGCCTAAGCAAACCACCCGACACTTTGGTACACTCAAGAACACACCAAGAACAGCCCACAAGTCGTGATATACAGCCAATACACTACTTGGAACTTTAATTCAATCAAAAACGTGTTTTAGACGTAACGGGTGATTCGTGGCTTGGATTGAGATGACCCGAACATGAAAGTTCGCCCCACCATCAGTTCTAACACACTAACACACCCTAAAGTCACCAAATATGGTCACAAAGTCGGACCAAACCTGGTTCATACCAAAATCACATTTCAATCTTAACAAAATACCACTTTGATCATAATTAGGGTTCCGGGAATCGAAACGACATGAATCCGGAGTCTAAAATTAACGTCTTGATGAGAGGAACTCATCTAGATACTTTATTTTAACATTTATATCAGTCATCATATCAGAAACACACGAAAAAGCTGCTGTCCAGAATTTTACAAACCGAAAACATGTGATTATGAGTACATCTATGCATACAAACACCATTACAATAATCCACAAACATCATACTACTAAATAATCATAAAAATACAGAAAATAAATGAAAAATCAAAAGTTCTAGGGTTAGGGTTTATACCCTAATCAATAATCAATGGATGTTATCGCGTAGAGGAGATTGAGAGGAACTCGTTGGTGTTAATCAATCCTTGATCCAAGCTTTAAAATTAATTGATGATGATGATGTTGGTGGTGGAAGTGGCGACGGCTCAAGGGAGCAAAAGGGGAGGAAGAGAGCAAATATCTAAAATTAGGTTTGATAAAATTAGGAATAAAATGTAAAAATGAGGAGTATTGCAAAAATGAATGGGGTATACCCCCCCCTCCTTGACAATTTCGGCCAAGAACTGAATGGGGTGGGCCCCATAGTGGCCCAATTTGATAAATGACAAAATCCTAGTGGCCCGAACGCCCGAACGAAACCCGAAACGCGAAAACGCCGCTACGCGATTGATTTTTCGAAGAGATAATAAATACGCGACGAATAGAATATATAAACACTATATATAATCATATGACATCAAAATATCATATTTAAAATAATTAGGACTTAAAAATTCCAAAAGTTCGACCGTTGGTTTGAAAACCGAAAAGATTCGCCGGATAGAAATCCGCGACACGTAGAAACGTACAATTAAAGATATGAATACAAATATTCATATAACACATAATAATTAATATATTATTACAAAAATAATAATATAGGTCATAGAAATGACGTGGCACGAAAAATAATTAACGATCGTTAAATAATTAACGGCAAAAGATAACGGAAAAAGTAGGGTCGTTACAGTACCTTCCCGTTACGGAAATTTCGTCCCGAAATTTAAGCAGGTGCAGGGGTTTCCTCGGCATCTGGGAACAAATGCGGTTACTTCTGCTTCATCTGACCTTCACGCTCCCAAGTGAACTCGGGACCGCGTCCGGTGTTCCATCTAACTCGAACAATAGGAATTTTACTCTGCTTAAGAGTCTTTACCTCTCGGTCCATAATTTCAACAGGTTCTTCAATAAAATAAAGTTGCTTATCAACATGAAGTTCATCAAAAAGAATAGTTTCATTGGCCTCGGCCAAACACTTCTTTAAATTTGATACATGAAAAACGTCACGAATAGCACTGAGTTCTTGTGGCAATTTCAAACGATAAGCCACTGGTCCAACTCTCTCAATAATCCCAAAAGGTCCAACAAATCGAGGATTCAACTTTCCCCTTTTACCAAAACGTACCACACCCTTCCATGGTGAAACTTTCAACATAACACGATCACCGACCTGAAAGTCGATATCGTTCCTTCTCTTATCAGCATAACTCTTTTGCCTACTCCTGGCAGTTCTCAATCTTTCCTTAATCTGTGCAATCTTCTCGGTAGTCTCATGAATAATTTCTGGACCTGTGAGATGAGCATCCCCAACCTCATTCCAACAGATAGGAGACCTACACTTTCTACCATACAGAGCTTCAAACGGTGCGGCTTTAATACTTCCATGATAACTATTATTATAAGAAAATTCAGCCAGTGGCAAGTACTTATCCCAACCATTACCAAAATCAATGATGCATGCTCGTAACATGTCTTCCAACGTTTGAATGGTCCTTTCACTATGACCTTTCATCTGAGGATGATAAGCGGTGCTCACATCCAACTTAGTTCCCAAAGCTTCCTGTAAGGATCGCCAAAACCTCGATGTAAATCGACTGTCTCGGTCCGAAATAATAGATACGGGAACACCATGTCTAGAAACAATCTCCTTCAAATACAAACGGGTAAGCTTCTCTATCGAATCTGTTTCCTTAATTGGCAAGAAATGAGTTGACTTAGCGAGTCGGTCAACAATCACCTAAATGGTATCATAACCACCCACAACTCTTGGTAACTTCGTAATGAAGTCCATCGTAATACCTTCCCACTTCCACTCGGGAATTTCAGGTTGCACCAAAAGTCCAAACGGTTTCTGATGTTCAGCTATAATCTTAGCACTGGTCAAACACTTAGCCACATACGTAGCCACATCAGCCTTCAAATGAGTCCACCAATACAGCTCCTTAAGATCATGATGCATCTTTCCTGAACCAGGATGAATAGAGTACCTAGACTTATGAGCCTTATCTAAAACAAGTTGTCGTAGATCACCAAACTCCGGAACCCAAAGATGTCCCGCAAAATACCGAGTACCATCGGTTCGTACATCTAACTGTTTACTCAAGCCTGGGACCTTCCCGTTACAAAATTCCCATCCTTCAAGGCTTCTTGTTGAGCTGCAAGAATCTGCCTTGCGAGGTTTGTTCGAATGGTCATGCTCAAGGCTCTAAACCTGCGAGGTTCAGCCCTCTCTTTGCAACTTAACGCATCGGCCACAACATTGGCCTTTCCTGGATGATATAAAAGTTCACAATCATAATCATTCAATGTCTCAATCCATCTGCGTTGTCTCATGTTTAACTGTTTCTGATCAAGAATATGTTGAAGACTTTTATGATCAGTGTACAATGTACCTTTGACCCCATATAGATAATGTCTGCAAATCTTAAGCGCAAACACAACAGCTCTCAACTCTAAATCATGGGTTACGTAATTCTGCTCGTGAATCTTCAACTGACGTGACGCGTACGCAATAACTTTCGTTCGTTGCATCAAAACACAACCAAAGTCTTGACACGAAGCATCACAATAGATAACAAAATCATCATTACCCTCAGGTAGTGATAATATCGGTGCAGAAGTTAACTTCTTCTTCAGAGTTTGGAAAGCAGACTCTTGTTCACTCTTCCACTCGTACTTCTTCCCCTTATGCGTTAAAGCAGTCAGAGGTTTCACTACTCGTGAAAAATCTTGAATGAACCTTCTATAATAGCCTGCTAATCCTAGAAACTGGCGAATCTGAGTAGGAGTTTTCGGAACTTCCCACTTTTCAATCGCCTCAATCTTAGCAGAATCAACTTGTATTCCCTATTTACTAACAATATGTCCGAGGAAATTGAACTTCTCTTAACCAGAAAGCACGCTTAGAGAACTTAGCGTACAACTCTCCTTTCCTCAACAGATCAAGCACTAACTTCAAATGTTCTTCGCCCTTCATCACTCTTAGAATAAATAAGGATGTGTTCGATGAAAACAGTAACGAATTTGTCCAGATAGGGTCTACACCCACGGTTCATGAGGTCCATGAACACAACAGGTGCATTTGTCAATCTGAACGGCATAACAAGAAATTCAAAGTGACTATAACGGGTACAGAAAGCGGTTTTCAGAATATCAGTTTCTTTAGCGCGTAATTGGTGATAACCGGAACGAAGATCAATCTTATAATAAACGGACGAACCTTGAAGTTGATCGAACAGATCATCAATTCTCGAAAGAGGGTAACGGTTTTTAACAGTAAGCTCGTTCAATTCACGATAATCAATACACAAACGAAATGAACCATCTTTCTTCTCAACGAACAAAACGGGAGCTCCCCAAGGGGACGAACTGGGACGGATGAAATAAAGTTGCAATAATGAAGGAAGAAATAAATATGGAGTAGTCACATCGGTGGCATAGATATTTAAGGCAATTCTCTCAAAGGAGTTAACGAGGATCATGGAATCCAAAGTAAATTTTCATTATATTTCCGAAAGGAAGACGTATGAAAGGTGTGATAATTCAACGAGAGTGAACTTCCTTGTACAATGAGCGAGGAAGTCTAGGATTCATCCATATTCTTAAATTTATGTGCGGATGAAAAGAACGCGAATCATGGGTTATAAAGAATGGTCGACTCCAAGTGAGATGAATCTCCAAAAATAATTTCGTGTACCTCAAAGTATTGAATCCTAGGATTGATGTTTACGAGGGTGTTGCGGTTGACAGCGAAAATTGAGAGTAGAAACTCCTCAAACGGTCTAGAGTAATATATATCCATGATACCCATTATAACAACAGTTGGGGTAGAAACCCACCTAGCGCCTTTTCTACAATAAGGTGACCATCGAGTGTACCCCAGAAACTTGATTTATCGGTCTGCGTTTCGGCCATGTCTAACCATAAGAGGGAAAATTCTATGAGCGCAAAGACTTTCCAACAAATTTTATAAAACCGGCATCCAAACTGGTGTAAGAATTTCTATCAATGGACTTAATGGTAAATTTTCATCCTTAAAGGAGGATGAGAAGAAATGTGATCCAAACACTCTGTAGAGTAATGCGAAAATTCTAATGTAATCAATCAAAGAAGTTTTGAAAAAAAAAACTTTAAACGTCTGATGTAACCCCATAAATGGAACGAAGCTCTTAGTAAATTTAGAAGTATGTACAACGTGTACCATTTTACGTAAATCAATTTGAGTTAACTAGACAACTCAACAAGAGTGGTTTTTAAAATAATTTTGAAGGTATAATTTAGTGTATACTAGCCAAAATAGGTAAGGGTAAATTAGTCCATTTGAATTCATACGTACATATATGATTTTATAAATAGTATACATGACAAAATATTTCATTACTTCTATTCGCCCATAAATCTCGTGAGAACCGCCCAATTACACAAATGTGTAAAAATTTTAATGAAAAGCAGGGTATCCGCATTACAGAGGTTATGAGTTGAAGTAAGATCGTTAAAGCTCGGGTGATGGACTTGAATCGTCTTGCGACATCTAATCAATAAATACTACGAGGTCATGAAAACCAATGAGTTAAATATTGTCTTGACTTTTATCAGAACACAAGTCCTTGGGTCAAAACTATTCACGTGCGAAACTGTCACTAACAAGCGAGTTATAAATGATAAAACATGGGGTAGGTAGTTCGGTTAAGACGAGTCTCTCGCATATCAACAAATAAGATAATGAGTATCTTCCTTACTCATGTAATAACGTTAGAATTTCCGAATGAGTGGTGTACAAATTTTCTTTGACTCGCTTTCTATTCCTCATGTCACAATATTGGGACTTCTTATGAATTAACATAATATAATCACGTTGGCCTGACGCCATTATATTTCACTAACTCATAGTTCCATTCCAATATCACTACATAAGGTCAGGACACGTGGTCAACCTCGAATTTCAACACAATTTCCCTAAAACAATTTCTTAACAATGTGCTAAGGATAGCACAAGAGACAAAGACATCGTAAGTAATGAATAGGAGTAACGATGTCATAAAAATGTCTTCGAAGTACCAAGAATCTCTAAAAGTCAAGAATGACGTTTTCCGTTTCAAAAACCAAAGTACATAGGCACAACGGCACAAAGGCACGTAATATAACAAAAATGTTATATATTCAAACACAATAGCTGACATTGAAATGCCGAGCCTTTAGAAGTCAAGAATGACATCTCGCGCAATATAACTCAAAAGTCATATACATAACCATAATAGATGACATAGAAATGCCTAGAATTCTAGAACACGTAATGTAACTCAAACGTTATATCAATAAGCACAAATTATGACATAGAAATGTCGAGAATTTCAGAAGTCAAGAATGACACCCCCTCGGTTTCACTAACCGAGGTGTTCCTTTAAAAGATAAACTCGCATGAGTCGGAGAATACGTTTAAATCGGAATGGGAGTTCCTACCGGATTCAGAACATAATAAAAATGTATGTATAATAACAATATACATACCAACACGATACAAATAATCCCATATAATAATATATAATAGGCCGGGCTGTAGACTAGACTCACTAATGCACCCTATTGACTCGGGTAACGACATCAATGCAGCCTAAATCCCTACAACCAACGCTCTGATACCAACTGTGACGACTCCGTCAAAACACTTAACGGCTCCGTCACTTGGTCCCACAGCTTGATCGAAACTCTATATGAATTTAATAAAACAACCTTGCATTCTTTATTTAAAAATGATTTCCTATAAAGGAAATCTACTAAAATGTATAAGTTTAGAAAAAAAAAACTATACAATAATACTTTAACCAAGAGTTGACCAAAATAAAGTCAACAAACAACCACTTTTTAATGTAACAAAATAGAATGCAAGTTAATGTTTAACAAAAGCTGCCATCATAAATATGCAGACTCTCTAAGCACAGCGGAAGCAATCAATCATGAACCTGAGAATAAAACATGCGAGTAACTGTCAACAAAAATGTTGAGTGAATTATAGGTTTAATATTGCAAACAATATTTAATTTAAACAATAAAAATTTATGTTTGAAAACATAAAAACTCCTTTTTGAACCACCAAATTATATGCTAGAAAACATATAATAAAACATTATTCCATTTTCCGTGAGCCACCTGGTAACCACTTAACCATTTATTTACCCTTGCCAAACACAATAAATAATATACACCGAACAAGTGTATCTACAACAAAACACGAAGTACTAAACATTCCGATAACAAATTGCTAGCGCGACTAGCTCGAAATGGGGTTGTCAAACCCGATAGATCTATCCGTAGGATTCGCGTTCACCAGTAGAAACCAGTGATTACAGTTACCAGACTAGGGAATATTTTTGTTCAACTCACAATGAATAATTTAAACCAACTTCCACTTGTGTCCAAAATATAAAATAAATTGCATGTATTCTCATACCAAAAGATTTAAGATAGAAAAATGGGACTATAACTCACCTTAATAGCAACTGAAGAAATCTCACAAACAAGCGAACAGCAAATAAAGTAAAGTGATCAAGAAAGATCACAACGCCGACCTATAAATAAAGCAGGCCGATATAAATAACTAACTTAGGTCAAGTCTTAGTATGATAGCTATTGTACATGTTGCAAGTAGACATAGAATAACACTCGGCAAGCATCGGTTTGACTGGAACAGCATACGGACATACACTTTTTATTTTTAGAAAGTTTCTATTTTTAGCAGGTTTCCATTTTTGGAAAGTTTTCTATTTTAGGAAAGTTTCTATTTTTGGAAAGTTTCTATTTTTGGAAAGTTTCTATTTTTGGAAAGTTTCTATTTTTGGAAAGTTTCCAAATTTAGAAAGTTCTATTTTTAGAAAGTTTTGAAGTTAGGAAAGTTTCTTTATTTAGAAAGTCAACAGAAGTCAACTGAAAGTCAAAGTCAACCGAAAGTCAACTCAAAAGTCAACCTTGGTCAAACATAGTCAACATTAATTTGAAAAGTGTAAGTTATAATAATAACATAGGTTATAATGTTTATTAAAGTCAAAAGTGTATAATTATGTCTTAACATAAGTTTAATTAAATAAAAGTGAATTATTAAAGTTTAGATAAGTTTAAATGATATAATTAATATAACATAAGTATTTAATTAATTAATTAAATATTAGTCATAATATAAGTATTATTAATTAATAATAAATTTTAAATCATATCATAAGTATTATTAATTAATAATGAATTATTAATCATATCATAAATTTCTAATTATACTTATTAAATCATAAGTATTTAATAATTAAATAATAACTAAGTCTTATAATAATTAAATAATTATTTAATCCTTATTATAAGTCCTATAATAATAATAATCTCATAATATAAGTTTAATACTTATCATAAGTATTTTTCATTAATAATAAAAGTATTATTAATCATAAGTTTAATTAAAATGTTAATTAAATCATAAGTCATAATTAAATGATATAATAAATATATATCATAAGTCTTAAATAATAATAATAATTACTTCTTATATCATAAGTAATTAATCAATAATGAAAATCATTATTTTTCTCATAAGTTTTAATATTTAACCATAAGTTTTAATCAAAAGTTCATCGGGTCGTATCTTGAGCCCCGGGTGTCGGTTTTCGGCGAGCCTTACATATATCTCCGCCTAAGCAAACCACCCGACACTTTGGTACACTCAAGAACACACCAAGAACAGCCCACAAGTCGTGATATACAGCCAATACACTACTTGGAACTTTAATTCAATCAAAAACGTGTTTTAGACGTAACGGGTGATTCGTGGCTTGGATTGAGATGACCCGAACATGAAAGTTCGCCCCACCATCAGTTCTAACACACTAACACACCCTAAAGTCACCAAATATGGTCACAAAGTCGGACCAAACCTGGTTCATACCAAAATCACATTTCAATCTTAACAAAATACCACTTTGATCATAGTTAGGGTTCCGGGAATCGAAACGACATGAATCCGGAGTCTAAAATTAACGTCTTGATGAGAGGAACTCATCTAGATACTTTATTTTAACATTTATATCAGTCATCATATCAGAAACACACGAAAAAGCTGCTGTCCAGAATTTTACAAACCGAAAACATGTGATTATGAGTACATCTATGCATACAAACACCATTACAATAATCCACAAACATCATACTACTAAATAATCATAAAAATACAGAAAATAAATGAAAAATCAAAAGTTCTAGGGTTAGGGTTTATACCCTAATCAATAATCAATGGATGTTATCGCGTAGAGGAGATTGAGAGGAACTCGTTGGTGTTAATCAATCCTTGATCCAAGCTTTAAAATTAATTGATGATGATGATGTTGGTGGTGGAAGTGGCGACGGCTCAAGGGAGCAAAAGGGGAGGAAGAGAGCAAATATCTAAAATTAGGTTTGATAAAATTAGGAATAAAATGTAAAAATGAGGAGTATTGCAAAAATGAATGGGGTATACCCCCCCTCCTTGACAATTTCGGCCAAGAACTGAATGGGGTGGGCCCCATAGTGGCCCAATTTGATAAATGACAAAATCCTAGTGGCCCGAACGCCCGAACGAAACCCGAAACGCGAAAACGCCGCTACGCGATTGATTTTTCGAAGAGATAATAAATACGCGACGAATAGAATATATAAACACTATATATAATCATATGACATCAAAATATCATATTTAAAATAATTAGGACTTAAAAATTCCAAAAGTTCGACCGTTGGTTTGAAAACCGAAAAGATTCGCCGGATAGAAATCCGCGACACGTAGAAACGTACAATTAAAGATATGAATACAAATATTCATATAACACATAATAATTAATATATTATTACAAAAATAATAATATAGGTCATAGAAATGACGTGGCACGAAAAATAATTAACGATCGTTAAATAATTAACGGCAAAAGATAACGGAAAAAGTAGGGTCGTTACAAAACGAATCCTGCCCCTCTGCTGCATCTTTTGGCTATTCGAAACGTGGGCAAAATCAGAAAAGTCTATTGATTGGATAACTTATTATAATTTTTCTTTCCTTTTAAAAACTAATACGATATTCAGTAAATGCACCAAGCAAGACGTTCACCACCTTTTGTACGTTCACCACCTGTAACTAGATCAAGACATTTAGCAAATATTACCACCGTTGATTTTTCTTTAGAATCGTCATCCAGTCGACCAAGTACTCCACTTCAAATTTCCGATAATCCATTTTTTGAACCCGACCTCACAATTGAGAATCCGGAGAATATTCAAGAACGATTCGTAGATCCTGAACCACTAAACTTTCCTCCGGAACCACCAATCATTCAAACAGAGATTGTTGAGGAACGAACCATTAAACCAGAATCCTCTAGTGATTCCGATTCAACAAATTCAATTATGGAGAATCTGGAACCTTTAAGTATGGAAGACCGAATGAGAGCTAAACGCACTGGCCAAGGTCACGCAATTACTCATCCAGACATTAATGCGCCAGATTATGAAATCAAAGGACAAATTCTACACATGGTGACTAATCAATGCCAATTTAGTGGTGCGCCTAAGGAAGATCCAAATGAACATTTACGTACCTTTAATAGGATCTGCACACTATTTAAAATCCAAGAAGTGGAGGATGAACAGATATATCTCATGTTATTTCCCTGGACTTTAAAGGGAGAAGCCAAAGATTGGTTGGAATCGTTACCTGAAGGGGCGATTGATACATGGGACGTTTTAGTTGAAAAATTTCTTAAACAATTCTTTCCTGCATCTAAAGCCGTAAGACTTCAAGGAGAAATTGTTACGTTTACACAGAAGCCAAATGAAACTCTATATGAGGCATGGACAAGATTTGGAAAGTTGTTGAGAGGATGTCCGCAACATGGTTTAGACACCTGTCAAATAGTACAAATATTCTACCAAGGATGCGACATCACTACAAGGAAAGACATAGATATAGCAGCTGGTGGTTCTATTATGAAGAAAACCGAAACTGATGCTTACAAAATTATTGATAACACTGCTTCCCACTCACATGAGTGGCACCAAGAAAAAGATATCGTTAGATCATCTAAAGCAGCTAGAGCCGATTCTAGCCATGACATAGATTCCATTTCCGCAAAGATAGATGCTGTCGAGAGACGAATGGAAAAGATGACTAAAGATATTCATTCGATACGAATTAGTTGTGAGCAGTGTGGAGGACCACATTTGACAAAAGATTGTCTCAGTATTGAATTAACAATGGAACAAAGAGAGAATATTTCATACATAAACCAAAGGCCTGGAAATAATTATCAGAATAATTATCAACTGCCAAGACCAATTTACAATCAAAACCAGAATTATAACAGAAATATTCCATACAACAACCAACAAGGTCCTAGCAATCAACAAGTATCCAATAATACTTACAATCAGCAAAGACCTAATTTTCAAAACAAACCACCACAACAAACCGATGATAAAAAGCCGAATTTAGAAGATATGATGATTTGAAGCTAGTTGAAACTCAAACACAGTTTTTCACATCTCAAAAACAAACCAATGAACAAAATGCTCAAGCATTTAGAAATCAACAAGCTTCTATTCAAAATCTGGAACAAGAAGTAAGTAACCTAGCAAGGTTAATAGGTGAAAGAAAACCGGGAAGTCTACCTAGTGATACAAATGCTAACCCCCGGAATGAAACAGCTAAAGCTATTACCACAAGAAGTGGTACAACACTTAAACCACCGGAAATACCTGTAACTTCTGATGAAGCTATTCCTACTCCACAAGAACCACAACCTGATCAAGATAAGGAAAAAGAACCGGTAGTTGAAAAGGTTAATGAAGATAACACAGTTAAGGCTAAACCTTATGTTAAACCATACCAACCACCACTTCCTTACCCGAGTAAAATGAAGAAAGAGAAACTTGAAGCCGAGCAATCCAAATTCTTGGATATGTTTAAACAGATAAATGTAAATCTTCCTTTCATTGATGTGATTTCAGGAATGCCTAGATATGCTAAATTCTTAAAAGATCTGATCACGAATAGAAAGAAAATGGAAGAACTCTCGGCTGTTACTATGAATGCAAATTGTTCGGCAGTGCTGTTGAATAAGATACCAGAAAAATTATCTGATCCAGGAAGTTTCACAATTCCATGTTTTCTGGGTAGTCTTAGTTCAATAGAAGCATTGGCAGACTTAGGTGCTAGTATAAATCTAATGCCGTATTCACTATACGCTAAACTAGACCTTGGAGAATTGAAACCAACCAGAATAAGCATACAACTAGCCGATAGATCAATAAAATATCCTAGAGGGATAATGGAGAACATGCTAGTTAAAGTTGGTACTTTAGTATTTCCAGTAGATTTTGTTGTTCTGGACATGGAAGAAGATTCTCAAGTTCCTCTCATATTAGGAAGACCATTCTTAAACACGGCTAAAGCAATGATAGACGTGTTCGGTAAGAAACTGACCCTAAGTATAGAGGACGAGAGTGTTACCTTTTCAGTTGATAGAGCAATGCAACAACCACAATCTGCAGATGATACATGTTATTATATTCAAACTATAGATGCACATGCAGAATTATTAGAAGAATTTCCAGAATTACAAGGAACAAGAGAATGTTCTTTAGGAGAAGGTAATGAACCAATTGATGAAGCTGAAATGTTAGCTACACTTATAGCTAATGGATATGAACCAACAACAGAAGAAATCCAAATGCTAAAAGAAGAAGACAGATATCGATACAAATCATCGATAGAAGAACCACCGAAATTAGAGTTAAAGCCACTTCCAAACCATTTGGAATACGCTTATTTACATGGTGAATCTGAATTACCTGTAATAATATCGTCTTCTCTAACTGAAAATGAGAAATCACAACTCATTTCTGTGTTGAAAGCTCATAAACCAGCCATTGCATGGAAGATTCATGATATTAAAGGAATAAGTCCTTCGTATTGCACACATAAAATCCTTATGGAAGAAGGTCATAAAACGTATGTGCAATGCCAACGAAGACTAAATCCTAATATGTAAGATGTAGTTAAGAAAGAGATTATTAAACTGCTAGATGCAGGTCTAATTTATCCAATTTCTGATAGTCCATGGGTAAGCCCAGTTCAATGCGTGCCTAAGATGGGTGGCATGACTGTCATTACAAATGAGAAAAATGAGCTTATTCCTACTAGGACCGTAATAGGATGGCGTGTATGTATTGATTATAGAAAATTAAATGACGCCACCAGAAAAGATCACTTTCCCTTACCTTTCATTGATCAAATGTTGGAAAGATTAGCCGGAAATAGTTACTATTGTTTTCTAGATGGATTTTCTGGATATTTTCAAATTCCAATAGCACCCGAGGACCAAGAGAAAACCACATTCACGTGCCCTTATGGTACTTTTGCTTACAAACGCATGCCATTTGGACTTTGCAACGCCCCTGCAACCTTTCAAAGGTGCATGATGGCGATTTTTCACGACATGATAGAAGAATGCATGGAAGTTTTCATGGATGACTTTTCAGTCTTTGGTGATACATTTGAATCATGTCTAGTTAATCTGGAACGAATGCTTATTAGATGCGAACAATCAAATCTAGTACTTAATTGGGAGAAATGTCATTTCATGGTTAAAGAAGGCATCGTTCTTGGTCATAAAATTTCAAAAGAAGGAATTGAAGTGGATAGAGCTAAAGTAGATGTAATTGCTAAACTTCCACATCCCACCAATGTTAGAGGAGTTAGGAGTTTTCTAGGGCATGCCGGTTTTTACCGACGTTTCATAAAACATTTTTCTAAAATTGCCACTCCTATGAATAAACTCCTAGAAAAGGATGCTCCATTCATCTTTTCAGATGAGTGTATCAAATCTTTTAATATTCTTAAAGAAAAACTCACTAATGCGCCGATCATGATAACACCAAATTGGAATCTACCATTTGAATTAATGTGCGATGCAAGTGATTTTGCAATGGGAGCCGTTTTAGGACAAAGGATTGAAAAACGATTTCAACCTATATATTATGCCAGTAAGACGTTACAAGGAGCACAAACGAACTATACAACTACTGAAAAATAACTCCTTGCTATTGTCTTTGCTTTTGACAAATTTCGATCATATCTCGTTCTAGCAAAAACGGTGGTCTATACCGACCATTCTGCTCTTAGATACCTATTTTCAAAACAAGATGCTAAACCAAGATTAATCCGTTGGATCTTACTCTTACAAGAGTTTGATATTGAAATCCAAGATAAAAGAGGAGCAGAAAATCTCGCCGCTGATCATCTTTCTCGTCTTGAAAATCCTGAGTTAGAAGTTCTAAATGAATCGGCCATACAAGACAACTTTCCTGATGAATATCTATTGAAGATAGATTATAAAGAAATTCCATGGTTTGCAGACTATGCAAACTACTTACTTTGTGAATTCCTTGAAAAAGGATTTTCGTACCAAAAACGAAAGAAATTCTTCAGTGATATAAAACACTATTTTTGGGAAGATCCACATCTGTTTAAAAGTTATCCCGATGGAATAATACGCCGATGTGTATTTAGAGATGAAGCTAGTCAAATATTAAACCATTGTCACACAGGACCAACAGGAGGGCATTATGGGCCTCAACTAACAGCAAGAAAAGTTTATGATGCTGGATTCTATTAGCCTACAATTTACAAAGACGCACACCTTCTTTGCAAATCCTGTGATGCTTGTCAAAGGGCCGGAAAAATAAGTCAACGTGATGAAATGCCACAAAATGTCATCCAAGTATGTGAAGTATTTGACATTTGGGGTATTGACTTTATGGGTCCATTTCCAAAATCTCATAATAATCTCTATATTCTCGTAGCCATTGATTATGTATCTAAATGGGCGGAAGCACAAGCTCTCCCAACTAACGATGCACGAGTTGTAGTCAACTTTTTAAAACGGCTTTTTGCAAGGTTTGGAACACCGAAAGCTTTAATAAGTGATCGGGGTACTCATTTCTGTAATAATCAACTTGAGAAAGTTCTTAAAAGATATGGAGTAACACATAAAATCTCCACCGCATATCATCCACAAACAAGTGGACAAGTTGAAAATACCAATCGAGCTTTAAAACGTATTCTAGAGAAAACCGTAGGATCAAATCCGAAGGAATGGTCCATTAAATTGGAGGATGCACTCTGGGATTTTAGAACAGCCTACAAAACTCCAATTGGAACCACACCTTTTAGACTTGTTTATGGAAAAGCATGTCATCTTCCAGTAGAAATTGAACACAAAGCATTTTGGACTTTGAAGACATGTAATCTTGATTTACATGAAGCCGGACGTCTACGATTAAGTCTACTAAACAAATTAGAAGAATTAAGACATGAAGCATACGAAAATTCGTTAATCTATAAAGAAAGAACGAAGAAATGGCATGATAAAAGAATCAGAAGTTCAAAAGAATTTAAGGAAGGAGACAGAGTTCTTCTTTTCAATTCACGATTCAAGCTATTTCCTAGAAAATTGAAATCAAGATGGTCTGGACCATTCATAGTCAAAAGAGTTTTCCCATACGGAACAGTAGAATTAATAAATTCAAATGGGATTGAATTTAAAGTTAATGGTCACAGAGTTAAACACTACATAGATAGTCTGATGGAAGTCGACAACGAAGTTAATCACAATTTCGACACCACAGCTAACTAAGTGTGGGGAGAATCAAGTCTTTAAAGGATAATATGTATTTCTGTTAGAGTTAGATTGTCTGTTTTCGTGTAGTTCTCGAAAATGGAACCTGAATGGTCTTTCCCTAGCAGACCCTAAAGAACAAGTCTTCTCCCCCCATTCTGAATTTTTATTTTTTTTAGGAAATGAAGACTGCCTGTGAACTAAACCATGGTCTAATGCTACACGCTTTGATCACTAAACGTAATAATGACACACTTTCGAGTGAAATAGTATCAGTAATCAGAGAAAGAATGGACGGAGTTAGAAAAGAATCCAGATGCGAAGATAATAAGTTACAATTTGGTAAAGGAAAATCAAAATCCGCAGCGAAAAGAAGAGCACGACACCTAGAAAGATGTCACAAATGCGGAAAATGGTCACATGGAGGTAAATGTTCAAATAATCAAACTTATTCAAATACCGAATTTGTTACTTTATGCAGAGACGGACCGTTCATATGTTTAGAAGAAAAGACACTGAATGCTCGAGGTTACGCCTATGTAGCCATGGAAAACCAATTAAACCGACTATCTTATGAATGGGATAGATCATATAACTAAGAAATCTATTTCACAGGTATGTCTGTACAGTTTTTATTTTATTTTTATTTTTAACCTTTTGATAATAAACGCTAATTTGTTCGCTATAAAGTATTAAATTGGTATTGAATAAAATTAGGTTTGGCGACCGAAATTATTGACATCATTCAAAAATTTATTACATCACTATGAAATTTAACGTTTATTCTTAAGGTATAAATATCTTTAATCAATCAACCCAAAATATTTCAAAAATTCGTCATGAGTTAAATTAGGTCTTGGAACCGAAATTACTTTACCGAAAAGAGGGGCGCATATTTTTGATAATATTTGATTGATAAAAGTGGGATAAAAAGCCAAAAAGATTTTTAATTTTATTTTTACCATGTTTTTAAAATTAATATTTAAATCTTAAATTAATATTGTAAACTTTGTAAAAATAATATATTTAAAATTGTAAATATTTGAAAAATTAATATAAGTTTGGTGTGAATTTATAATATGAATTTTTAAAATTAAGTTTGGTGTGAATTTTTAATTTTTAAAATATGAATTTTTAATTTTATGCATTTCAAATTTTAAGTTTGGTGTGAATTTTTAATATTAATTTTGAATTTTATATTTAAATTGTGTGAATTTAAAAACAAAAATTTACTTTATCTCATTAAGTTAAAAATATGATTTTTAAAATTCGTCGTAAGTTGAAGACTAGGTCTTTGAACCGAAATTGCTTTACCCGAGGGAGGGACGAGAACTTTTATTATCATTATTTTTAATCTTATTGTATTAAAGTATGCAAAAAAAAAATACAAACTCCGCGACTCGCGGAGTTTGAAGAGTAAAAACCCAGCGACTCGCGGAGCTTGCAAAATCCAGAAAAAAAATAAAGGCTGGACGAACTGATCAGTATCTTCAGTCCACACACCACAAAAAAAAACACTGCGAAAATACTGCCGAAAATACACGAAAATACACCCCCAAAATCACAATTTTTAACCGTTAATCATCAAATCTTTTACTAAAATCATGTTGAGAAGGATGCTATCAAGGAATTACTCAAGAAAAAGGGTAAATTTCTACACCTAAACACCATTTAATCCGAAAATTAGTGTTCTTGAGCAATTTTTTCCCCAATTTGATTTTGATGCTTTTTAGTGTAATTATGCTTAAATTGTTTATGTATTATGCTTGTATAACCTAGATTGATGCTATTTAACATGATTAGAAGCCTTAAACTTCAAATTTTGAGTAATCTAGGGCTTGTGTTCTTGAGCAAATTTGGGGCTTTTTGATATAAACAGGTTATGGCCAATTTTTGTCATGAATTGTTGCTAAATTAAGTAGTGTAACATGTTTAGGTAGTTAAATGATCCAAACTTTGAGCCTAAACATGATTTTGAGAATTAAAGTGGACTTTTTCAAGTCTAAAATTCATGAACTTGATTTTTGAAAGATAATGCCATTTGAAACTTGTTTAATTGCTAGTAATGATTATTTTGACATGTTATTTGAGTTGAATGCTTATGAACTTGGCGAACATTTTCGTATATGCTTATTTGAAAAAGTGTAGATTTGATCAAAATATGAAAATGAGCTTAAGTTTGATATAAATTGATCATGTCATTGTAATTATTTTGATTGATGATTTTGCTGACACTAATGCATATTTGGATGCACAAAAATTGTGTTTGATGTGTTTTGCAGACTGAAAGGGGTGAATCTTCATCCCAAGCTCGCAATGCTCCTGCTGAGAATGCGGAACAACAGGAGGTGGATAACTACTACAAGCAAGATATACCTCATCCAGTCATGACATTTTCTGATATGCACTTGGAAGATTTGCATCCGAACCTGAGATTTGACAGACTTTGGATAGATTATCCAAAATACCAAAGGGGTTTGCATACTCTTCATTCTAAAGTTGTTGAGGTACCTAGGGTCATAGAATGGGGACCATTAGAAGCTGTAGAATTGGCCGGGCCAATTAGGGAATTACTTGCACAGAGGTATGGTAATTCTACTTTTAACGACTGGGTACGTTTATTAACCATGCGTAGACCTGTATATAAAGTATGGTGTGAAGAATTATTGTGTAGTATATAATTAAATGATCGGGTAGCTAGTTTAACCGATCAATCTTTTATTAGATTTTTGTTAGGAGGTTCGATGCGCCACATGTCTTTACTAGACATGGCTCAGGCTTTACGTATATATACGCCTGAGGAGTTAGCATCTGCCGATTGTAGAGGGTTGATACTAAATGGTAGAAAGATAGATGAAAATTTTGATACACATGGTGTATGGAGTCAAATGACAAGCCATCACCGATTCAAAGGGGGAAATTACTCTTATTTGGATATAGATAGAGCTGAATTAAGAGTGATTCATAGGTTTTTAGCTAATTCGATTACACAAAGATGTAAGAACAAGGAAAAGGTAAATGAACAGGATTTGTTTTACCATATGTGTATTCGAGACCCACAAAGCGCTGTAAGTATACCTTATTGTGTGGGTTATTATTTATCAGCTATGGTTAGGGGGATGAGACCGCATAGCATAATAGGAGGTGGTATTTTTATTACTTTGATTGCTGAATATATTGATGTGGATATAAGTCGGGGGGATTATTAGTGGAAGAACCAGAACCCCGCGATACTATAGGTTTAAATGTATACCATGGTGCGAAAGTTTTGAAGAGGCGAAATAACGCCGCAGTACAATACCATGGTAGACATCCACAGGTTGAGAGAAACTAACAGCAAGGTAATGTAGGAGGGGGAAATGAAATGCAAGAAATGCAAAGGTTTATAGCTTCACAGGAGTACGAAAATGCTAGACAGAGAGCATTTGAAGATTGGCAAGTTCATCAAAACCAAATCATAGCTCATTGCCAACATATAGGTAGAAACTATATTCCTACTCCAAAACCCATATTCCCTCCCTGGTCTATAGAGATGCAACCACCGTATCCTACGTATAACCCTGCCGAAGCATTTTATAGCACCTATGGTTATGCTTGGAACCCCTATTGGTATCAGTATCATCCCTAGTCTACTTAGTTTTATTTATTTTGTAATTTGTAATGTTGATACGTTTAATACTTATGTTAATATTGTAATAGTTTTTATAATTTTCTAACTTTTATTCTTAGATTTTAATAATTTTTGAATGTGGGGTAATATACCAAACTTCAAAAATATGTATATATGTTTGCAGTTTATCTTATGTACACAACAGGGTAAAACAACGCATTTTCAAAGACTGGCATTAAGTTCAGCAAAAGCAACTAATTTTGACGACAAGATGCAAAATATATGTGAAATAACAACAAGACGGAATGAACAAATGATGTGCACCATTTATCATTCAGCAAACAAACGCCAATATGTTTGGAAACTTTGGTAAAATTTAATCATTTTTACACAAATCACCCTCAATAATTTAAATTGTTACTGATTTCTTGCAAATGAGGGCATTGCAAGATCTTAAGTGTGGGAAGGGGTTAAATTCTTTCGGATTTTAAAATTTTTACTTTATACACTTGGTTACCATTAAAAATACTAGTAAAGAAGTAGTTGTATTAGAATCTAGTGCTCTCTGATAATAAAGAACAGCCCTAGTCTTATATACTGACTACCCAATTCTAGTAAAATTTTACAAAATTTTCAATTAAATGAACTCAAAATCATGTTTATACATATTTATGAACGATAAAACTAGGTTTTAACACCGAAATTATTGTAACCTCGGAAAGGACATAAATTGAGAAACAAACCAAAATGTTAAAATTCATTTAAAATGGAATAGAGGACGATAAAAAGGAAAATAAAAGCCAAGTGTGGGAAAATTTACCAAGTTATCTTAAACATATGTCACATATATCTGTAACAAATAACTGAAAATACTTTTGCTTTGGACTAAACTAAACTGTTTTACCCGATGAAAGAAAAGAAGAGATGGATCTACACGATGAATCAATTCCATCATTAAAAGGAAGTAAAGTCTTCCGAAAAAGACACGCGCTTCTTGATTTAAGTCAGGAAGTTGTCGTCCAGACCAGCTGTAGGTTGACGAAAAATCCAGAAAAGTCATCACTAAAATCAGCAGGAAATCCACGGACCTCAGCATTAAACAGGGTCGCCAAGTGGTCAGATTTATCCTAACCATGAGAAGGATTTATCTCGTAAAATGGGGGGGCACCATGCAAATTAGCTGGATAAGACTAATAAATCAGATCCCCAGAAAGGATAATCTCCTTAAAAGATCAAAAATCAGCTTTTAAGCCTGATATTACTCAATCCTTGAGATTGACCTTAAAGATTGAGAATTACAAACTCATGGAATTCAATGATATCTAAACTCGAGCTTGAACGAGAAAATATTTTGATCAAAATTACAAACCGATTTGTTTTCTGAAAACCCTATTTTCAATGCGTTCATTACCATTGAACGTAAAATCCTAGGAATTCACCTGGAATTCATTAGGTCACCTGAAATAAATCGGGTGTCAACCGTAAGAACGGTGGTTGCATAGCATGGTCAAAGACAGGACCTTGTGCCAGACCGAAAAATTATAAGGGTGAGCTTTACTATTGCTCCTACCAAGGATAGTAATTGCGTCCGACACGTTATATACCATAATCAAATGCATGTCATTAGACATTGCCTTAACAGTTGCTTGTTCAACGCTTTCCTTTACAACCGGACCGTAGTTTACCGAAAGGTAATATACGGGACAAGTAAACTGGACGTGTTGCTTTCCAAATACAAGGTTAGCAAGTGGGTGACACAAAACCATAAGTTTTGAGCTAAAATTTTCAAATCTGAAACCCACCAAACCCACAAAAATATTTTGCAAACACCGGTAAAGGGTTATTCCGGAAAACTTATCTAGGGTAAAAACTAGATTTAATTTTCAAAAGATCAAATGTTTTCATAAAGATCCAATTTCCTTAATGGATCTAAATTTTTATAGTCATGTGGGACTGTAAACCATATCGTTACTACCATTGTTTATACCACCGTATAGAAATCACTGATGTACAAAGTGTGAAGAATAAAGAAGTGATTCTAGTATTTCAAGACGATATTGCTTGAGGACAAGCAACGCTCAAGTGTGGGAATATTTGATAATGCTAAAAACGATACTATATATTACATAGCATTATTCCTCAAGAAAGACAAGCTTTTAGTTGCAATTGTTCTATTTACAAGTGATATTCGTTTAAATAATAAAAGGTGAAGACAAAAGACAGATTCGACGAATTGAAGACGCAAACGACCAAAAAGCTCAAAAGTATAAAAGACAATCAAAGAGGTTCCAATTATTGATAAGAAACGTCTCGAAATTACAAGAGTACAAGATTCAAAACGCAAAGTACAAGATATTAAATTGTACGCAAGGACGTTCGAAAATCCGGAACCAGGACCAGAGTCAACTCTCAACGCTCGACGCAACGGACTAAAAATTACAAGTTAATTATATATATAAATATAATATAATATATAATTAATTATATTAATTATATATATATATATATTATATTTATAAAATAAATCGTCGGCAAACAAAGAGCCAAAAGCTGGTGAGCTGTATTTACAAACTCCGCGACTCGCGGAGTTTGAAGGCAAAATGGGCCGCGAGTCGCGGAGACCCAAAGTTTGAAACTCCCTATAAAGCCAACCGAATTCTGATCATTTTTCATCTAACATATATCCATCTCTCTATCTATATACGTAAAATATATATATATATATATATATATATATATATATATATATATATATATATATATATATATATATATATATATATATATATATATAATTTATATTTTAATTTTAATTTTAATCCTAATAATAAGGGTATGTTAGCGAATACTGTAAGGGTGTAAGTCGAAATTCTGTCTGTGTAATGCTACGCTATTTTTAATCATTGTAAGTTATGTTCAACCTTTTTAATTTAATGTCTCGTAACTAAGTTATTATTATGCTTATTTAAAACGAAGTAATCATGATGTTGGGCTAATTACTAAAATTGGGTAATTGGGCTTTGTACCATAATTGGGGTTTGGACAAAAGAACGACACTTGTGGAAATTAGACTATGGTCTATTAATGGGCTTTATATTTGTTTAACTAAATGATAGTTTGTTAATGTTAATATAAAGATTTACAATTGGGCGTCCCTATAAATTACCATATACACTCGATCGGACACGATGGGCGGGGTATTTATATGTACGAATAATCGTTCATTTAACCGGACACGGGAATGGATTAATAGCCACTAGAATAATTAAAACAGGGGTGAAATTATGTACAAGGACACTTGGTATAATTGATAACAAAATATTAAAACCTTGGGTTACACTCAGTCGACATCCTGGTGTAATTATTAAACAAAGTATTAAAATCTTGTTACAGTTTAAATCCCCAATTAGTTGGAATATTTAACTTCGGGTATAAGGATAATTTGACGAGGATACTCGCACTTTATATTTATGACTGATGGACTGTTATGGACAAAAACCAGACGGACATATTAAATAATCCAGGACAAAGGACAATTAACCCATGGGCATAAAACTAAAATCAACACGTCAAACATCATGATTACGGAACTTTAAATAAGCATAATTCTTTTATTTCATATTTAATTTCCTTTATTTTATATTTAATTGCACTTCTAATTATCGCATTTTTATTGTTATTTTATTTAATTGCACTTTTAATTATCGTACTTTTTAATTATCGCAAGTTTATTTTATCGCATTTTTATTAATCGCAATTTCATTATCGTTATTTACTTTACACTTTAAATTAAGTCTTATATTTATTTATTATTTTACATTTGGTTTTAACTGCGACTAAAGTTTTAAAATCGACAAACCGGTCATTAAACGGTAAAAACTCCCCTTTATAATAATAATATTACTTATATATATATTTGTATTTTTATAAAAGTAAACTAATATAGCGTTAAGCTTTGTTTAAAAAGATTCCCTGTGGAACGAACCGGACTTACTAAAAACTACACTACTGTACGATTAGGTACACTGCCTATAAGTGTTGTAGCAAGGTTTAAGTATATCCATTCTATAAATAAATAAATATCTTGTGTAAAAATGTATCATATTTAATAGTATTTCCTGCTAAAATTAATAGCTATTTTATATACACCTCGCACGACATCAGTAATTATGCTTAAATTTTTTATGTATTATGCTTGTATAACCTAGATTGATGCTATTTAGCATGATTAGAAGCCTTAAACTTCAAATTTTGAGTAATCTAGGGTTTGTGTTCTTGAGCAAATTTGGGGCTTTTTGATATAAACAGGTTATGGTCGATTTTTGTCATAAATTGTTGCTAAATTAAGTAGTGTAACACGTTTAGGTAGTTAAATGATCCAAACTTTGAGCCTAAACATAATTTTGAGAATTAAAGTGGACTTTTTCAAGTCTAAAATTCATGAACTTGATTTTTGAGAGATAATGCCATTTGAAACTTGTTTAATTGCTAGTAATGATTATTTTGACATGTTATTTGAGTTGAATGCTTATGAACTTGGCAAACATTTTCGTATATGCTTATTTGAAAAAGTGTAGATTTGATAAAAATATGAAAATGAGCATAAGTTTGATATAAATTGGACATGTCATTGTAATTATTTTGATTGATGATTTTGCTGTTACTAATGCATATTTGGATGCACAAAAATTGTGTTTGATATGTTTTGCAGACTGAAAGGGGTAAATCTTCATCCCAAGCTTGCAATGCTCCTCCTGAGAATGCGAAACAACAGGATGTTGATAGTTATTATAAACAAGATATACCTCATCCAATTATGACATTTTCAGATATGCACTTGGAAGATTTGCACCTGAACTTGAGATTTGACAGACGTTGGATAGATTATCCAAAATACCAAAGGGGCTTGCATACTCTTCATTCTAAAGCTGTTGAAGTACCTAGGGTAATAGAATGAGCACCGTTAGAAGCTGTAGAATTAGCCGAGCCAATTAGAGAATTACTTGCACAGAGGTATGGTAATTCTACTTTTAACGATTGGGTACGTTTATTCAACATGCGTAGACCTGTATATAAAGTATGGTGTGAAGAATTATTGTGTAGTATAGAAATAAATGATCGGGTAGCTAGTTTAACCGATCGATCTTTTATTAGATTTTTGTTAGGAGGTTCGATGCGCCACATGTCTTTACTAGACATGGCTCAGGCCTTACGTATATATACGCCTGAGGAGTTAGCATCTGCCGATTGTCGAGGGTTGATATTAAATGGTAGGAAGATAGACGAAAATTTTGATACGCATGGTGTATGGAGTCAAATGACTAGCCATCACTGATTTAAAGGGGGAAATTACTCTTATTTGGATATAGATAGAGCTAAATTAAGAGTAATTCACAAGTTTTTAGCCAATTCGATTACACAACGAGGTAAGAATAAGGAAAAGGTAAATGAACAGGATTTATTTTACCACATGTGTATTCGAGACCTACAAAGCGCTGTGAGTATACCTTATTGTGTGGGTTATTATTTATCAGCTATGGTTAGGGGCATGAGACCGCACAGTATAATAGGAGGTGGTATATTTATTACTTTGATTGCTGAATATCTCGGTGTGGATATAAGTCGGGGGGATTATTAATCGAAGAACCAGAACCCCGCGATACAATAGGTTTAAATGTATACCATGGTGCGAAGGTTTTGAAGAGGTGAAATAACGCCGCAGTACAATACCATGGAAGACATCCACAGGTTGAGAGAAATCAACAGCAAGGTAATGTGGGAGGGGGAAATGAAATGACAGAAATGCAAAGGTTTATAGCTTCACAAGAGTATGAAAATGCTAGACATAGAGCATTTGAAGATTGGCAAGTTCATCAAAACCAAATCATAGCTCATTGCCAACATGTAGGTAGAAACTATATTCCTACTCCATCGCCCGTATTTCCTCCCTGGTCTATAGAGATCCAACCACCGTATCCTACGTATAACCCAGCCGAAGCATTCTATAACACATACGTTTATGCATGGAACCCCTCCTGGTATCAGTATCATCCCTAGTCTACTTAGTTTTATTTATTTTATTATTTGTAATGTTGATATATTTAATACTTATGTTAATATTGTAATAGTTTTTATAATTTTCTAACTTTTATTATTAGATTTTAATAATTTTTGAATGTGGGGTAATATACCAAACTTCAAAAATATGTATATATGTTTGCAGTTTATCTTATGTACACAACAGGGTAAAACAACGCATTTTCAAAGACTGGCATTAAGTTCAGCAAAATCAACTAATTTTGACGACAAGATGCAAAATATATGTGAAATAACAACAAGACGGAATGAACAAATGATGTGCACCATTTATCATTCAGCAAACAAACACAAATATGTTTGGAAACTTTGGTAAAATTTAATCATTTCTACGCTAATCACCCTCAATAATTTAAATTGTTACTGATTTCTTGCAAATGAGGGCATTGCAAAATCTTAAGTGTGGAAAGAGGTTAAATTCTTTCGGGAATTTTAAAATTTTTTACTTTATACACTTGGTTACCATTAGAAATACTAGTAAAGCAATAGTTGTATTAGAATCTAGTGCACTCTGATAATAAAGAACAGCCCTAGTCTTATATACTGACTACCCAATTCTAGTAAAATTTTTAAAATTTCCAATTAAATGAATTCAAAATCATGTTTATACATATTTATGAACGATAAAACTAGGCGTTAACACTGAAATTATTTTTACCTTGGAAAGGACATAAATTGAGAAATAAACCAAAATGTTAGAATTTATTTAAAATGGAATAGAGGAGAACAAAAAGGAAAATAAAAGCCAAGTGTGGGAAATTTTCACCAAGTTATTCAAAATATATATCACATATTTTTGTACAAATAATTGAAAATACTTTTGTTTTGGACGATAATTAACTGTTTTACCCAATTTACTGTAAGAAAGATGGATCTACACGATGAATCAATTCCATCATTAAAAGGAAGTAAAGTCTTCCGAAAAAGAAACGCGCTTCTTGATTTAGGTTAGGAAGTTGTCGTCCGGACCAGCTCTAGGTTGACGAAAAATCTAGAAAAGTCATCTCTAAAATCAGCAGGAAATCCACGGACCTCAGCATAAAACAGGGTCGCCAGGTGGTCAGATTTATCCTAACCATGAGAAGGATTTATCTCGTATAATGGGGAGGGCACCGTGCAAATTAGCTTGATAAGACTAATGAATCAGATCCCAGAAAGGATAATCTCCTTAAAGATCAAAAATCAGCTTTTAAGACTGATATTACTCATTCCTTGAGATTGACCTTAAAGATTGAGAATTACAAACTCATGGAATTCGATGATATCTAAACTCGAGCTCGAACGAGAAAATATTTTGATCAAATTAAAACCGATTTGTTTTCTGAAAACCCTATTTTCAATGCGTTCATTACCTTTGAACGTAAAATCCTAGGAATTCACCTGGAATTCATTAGGTCACCTAAACCAAATCGGGTGTCAACCGTAAGAACGGTGGTTGCATAGCATGGTCAAAGACAGGACCTTGTGCCAGACCAAAAAATTATAAGGGTGAGCTTTACTATTGCTCCTACAAAGGATAGTAATTGCGTCCGACACGTTATAGACCATAATTAAAAGCATGTCAGGGGACATTGCCTTAACAGTTGCTTGTTCAACGCTTTCCTTTACAACCGGAAGGTAGTTTATCGAAAGGTAATATACGGAGCAAGTAAACTAGATGTGTTGCTTTCCCAATACAAGGTTAGCAAGTGGGTGACACAAAACCACAAGTTTTGAGCTAAAATTTCAAATCTGAAACCCACCAAACCCACAAAAAGAATTTGCAAACACCGGTGAAGGGTTATTCCGAAAAACTTATCTAGGTAAAAGCTAGATTGAATTTTCAAAAAGATCAAATGTTTTCATAAAGATCCAATTTCCTTAAAGGATCTAAATTTTATAGTCATGTGGGACTGTAAACCACATCGTTACTACCATTGTTTATACCGCCGTAAAGAAATCACTGATGTACAAAGTGTGAAGAATAAAGAAGTGATTCTAGTATTTCAAGACTATATTGCTTGAGGACAAGCAACGCTCAAGTGTGAGAATATTTGATAATGCTAAAAACGAACATATATTTCATAGCATTATTCCTCAAGAAAGACAAGCTTTTAGTTGCAATTGTCCTATTTACAAGTGATATTCGTTTAAATAATAAAAGGTGAAGACAAAAGACAGATTCGATGAATTGAAGACGCAAACGACCAAAAAGCTCAAAAGTACAAAATACAATCAAAGAGGTTCCAATTATTGATAGGAAACGTCTCGAAATTACAAGAGTACAAGATTCAAAATGCAAAGTACAAGATATTAAATTGTACGCAAGGACGTTCGAAAATCCAGAACCGGGACCAGAGTCAACTCTCAACGCTCGACGCAACGGACTAAAAATTACAAGTTAACTATGTATATAAATATAATATAATATATAATTAATTATATAAATTATATATATATTATATTTATATAATAATCCGTCGGCAAGAAAGGCTCCAAAATGGTGTGAGCTGTAAAATCGAACTCCGCGACTTGCGAAGTTCAAAGAAGGAAAAGGCCGCGACTCGCGGAGCTCAACTGGACGAAAATTCCTATAAAAGGCAACGCATTCTGATCGTGAAAATATCCATTAATCTATCTCTCTCTCAATATATACGTAATATATATATATTTATATTTTAATTTTAATTTTAATTTTAATTCCTAATAATAAGGGTATGTTAGCGAATGTTGTAAGGGTTTAAGTCGAAATTCTGTCCGTGTAACGCTACGCTATTTTTAATCATTGTAAGTTATGTTCAACCTTTTTAATTTAATGTCTCGTAGCTAAGTTATTATTATGCTTATTTAATCCGAAGTAATCATGATGTTGGGCTAATTACTAAAATTGGGTAATTGGGCTTTGTACCATAATTGGGGTTTGGACAAAAGAACGACACTTGTGGAAATTAGACTATGGGCTATTAATGGGCTTTATATTTTTTTTAACTAAATGATAGTTTGTTAATTTTAATATAAAGATTTACAATTGGACGTCCCTATAAATAACCATATACACTCAATCGGACACGATGGGCGGGATATTTATATGTACGAATAATCGTTCATTTAACTGGACACGGGAATGGATTAATAGCCACTAGAATTATTAAAACAGGGGTGAAATTATGTACAAGGACACTTGGCATAATTGTTAACAAAGTATTAAAACCTTGGGTTACACGCAGTCGATAACCTGGTGTAATTATTAAACAAAGTATTAAAATCTTGTTACAGTTTAAGTCCCCAATTAGTTGGAATATTTAACTTCGGGTATAAGGATAATTTGACGAGGACACTCGCACTTTATATTTATGACTGATGGACTGTTATGGACAAAAACTAGACGGACATATTAAATAATCCAGGACAAAGGACAATTAACCCATGGGCATAAAACTAAAATCAACACGTCAAACATCATGATTACGGAAGTTTAAATAAGCATAATTCTTTTATTTCATATTTAATTTCCTTTATTTTATATTTAATTGCACTTCTAATTATCGCACTTTTATTTATTGTTATTGTATTTAATTGCACTTTTAATTATCGTACTTTTTAATTATCGCAAGTTTATTTTATCGCACTTTTATTTATCGCAATTTCATTATCGTTATTTACTTTACGCTTTAAATTAAGTCTTGTATTTATTTTTAATATTTTACATTTAGGTTTTAACTGCGACTAAAGTTTTAAAATCGACAAACCGGTCATTAAACGGTAAAAACCCCCCTTTAAAATAATAATATTACTTTTATATATATTTGTATTTTTATAAATTAAACTAATATAGCGTTAAGCTTTGTTTAAAGATTTTTTTTCCCTGTGGAACGAACCGGACTTACTAAAAACTACACTACTGTACGATTAGGTACACTGCCTATAAGTGTTGTAGCAAGGTTTAAGTATATCCATTCTCTAAATAAATAAATATCTTGTGTAAAATTGTATCGTATTTAATAGTATTTCATAGTAAAATTTAATAGTATTTTATACCCCTTAGCTTTGACATCATAAGGCCACAAGATTTTCTTAGAAAACATCACTGAAAAAGTATACATTATCATGAGCACTTGATTATAAAGCTTTAACCTTTGCTTGAGCCGAGCACACGTCTTTAGTTTACCCTATACTGGCGATACACCGATCAAGTGTACATGTTACAACTACAGAAGCACCTGTTTAACGTTGCGGTGAGGTTTGTCAAACCTAACGGTACCGTCCCTATAAGTCGAGCTTACAAAGTAACTAATATAATCAAGCTAAGGGATTTTTGATCTGAACTCTTATGTATATTCTTTAGTAAGTTACTTGTGCCAAACACATAAAACATTTGTAAAAAGCATGCATCTCATCCCTGTAAAAACGTAGTAGGGACTGTAGACTCACCTTAGCAAAAGCACTTGTAAAGATCTTAGCAAATCGTACTGTTGTCGAAACTTTTGACTTGAATAACACAACCTAATAAAGTAAATCATCTTAAGTATACACTAATAGATCAAATTTAGTCAACCCATAGTGTACATAAAGTTCTAGTGCTCAGACTGACTCAATCAAACAAGTAAAAGTCAACTAATCCAAGCAAGTCAACGAAAGTTAACCAAAGTCAAATCAAAAGTCAACTCGATCAAATAAGTCAACTAAATTCAAACATCTCAGTAAGTCATGCAAACATAGTCAACGAATCATACTTAAGTCATATAACATGTTATCGCTCGTAATTTAGTAAATCGCATTTCCCGCATCTTAAAGTAAACCTTCGAAAATCACATGTCATGAAGAAATACACTCATAGCACATAGCACATAATTCATAAAATTATGATCAACTCCAGATCATAACTAGACTTAAAATTGATTCTAAAAAGTCCGGCAAAAGCCTCATACGATAATTAAAAGTCCAATATCAGAAAGGCTCAAGTTCAGGTTCATTGCAGAAAATTCTGCTCGCGCGTCAGTTTTAAAACATTTTTCATAAAATATAGAAAATAGATATTAACGAACGGCCAATTGGTGTCATCTCAAGACATCACAAAATTTAAGTGATAAATTAATCAGAAACATTAGTTTAGCCAATTCGTACAGATTTGCAAAACACTACAGACTCATCAGTTTCTAAACATCAATCGGACATATCATTTAGACGAACATATATCTCATGGAAATTTACCTTCTCGCAAGTTCTCATACAAATGAAACATGTAAATTAACATATAAACTAACATATTCCAGAATTTAAAAGTCTAAATCAATACCTAGTTCATTCTAGAAATTTTTATGTAAACTTAAAAACAGATTCAGCATTCTTTACGCACCAAAACTTCGTTCGATCATATCGGAAGCTTCATACAACCTTTTAACGCAAATATTTAGTCTAAATTGCATAAATTTTTACAAGGAATAAAGTAGCATAACTTTCATAAGATAAAACACAAAGCATGCAACTCAGAAAATTCGGATTTCATGCAAAACCTAACGAAAACTTCGATTAAGCATATCTTGATCATACAATAACGAAATCACGCAAAATCGGAGTCTAAAATTAATAACTTTTCGATATCTTTCTAATTAAGCATATTACAAAGTCAGATCTCATGTCAACTTAATCAGATCATCAATAAATAAATTCGTTTTTCAATCAAACAACGTTAATTACGCAATCAATTAACAATTAACAACACTAGACACCATTAAGTGAGCACTAGACTCTAATACACTATGTAATTGATCAAAAAAACTGATTTATAGAGATTAGGGTTTACAATTATACATTTCTAACACAATCAATCAACATTACTAGATGTAGAACGATGTAACGAGCAACTTTGATCTTCAAAACTTGTCCTAATTTTGAGTGGTGATGATGGTATGGTGGTGGTGATGGCCGACGGCCTCAAGGGGGAGGGAGGAGAGAAAATTGTCGATCAAAAAGAATGGGGGAATGAGGGTTTCCATTCACTTGCTAATTATTTATATTTAGGGCCCTAATCAAGACCCATCTAATGACCCACTAGCCAAAACAAGTCCAATATGGTGTCCATTGGGGGGGGGGGGTCGGCCGAATGGCCTTCTCATGGGGTCTCGGGCTCAGTTTTCGTTAACTCTTGGTACGCGCGTGGTTCGTTTCGAGTGCCGTTAACCGTACCGGGTCTCCGGAACGTTAACTAGTCGTTGAAACGCAATCACCGAGTTTAATTCATTAAACTATCAATAAAACTAAAATAATAATTTCCTTAAAGTCAATAATTATCGAAAATAATTATTGTGTCGTTTTTCTGAGTTCCGTAAACTGAAAAGTCTTCTAGGCGATTAACCTCATCGTAACATTTTCTAGTTCTTTCGCTAACCGAAATAAATCGTAAATTAATATAACATATTAATTCAAACATTCTTCTATTAGGTATGTATTTAATTTAATTAAATACATAAAGTTTAAATAATCACCGTTAAATACTTAACGGACAAGTAATGATAGTAAACGGAAAAAGTCGGGTTGTTACATTACCCACCTGTTATGAAAAATTTCGTCCCGAAATTTTAGTGGTCATCCGCTGTAGTCGTCTCTTCGGGAAACAGTTGCGGATACTTAAGTCTCATCTGATCTTCACGCTCCCACGTGAATTCCGGTCCTCTTCGGGCATTCCATCTAACCTTAACCAATGGAATTCTACTTTGCTTTAGTTGCTTAATCTCGTGATCCATAATCTCAGCAGGTTCTTCAATGAAATTAAGCTTAGGATCTACTTGCACTTCATCTAAAGGAATCACCAAACTTTCATCTGATAAACACCTCTTCAAATTAGAAACATGAAAAGTATCGTGAATCTCGCTAAGTTCTTGTGGTAGTTTCAATCTATACGCTACCGGTCCAATTCGTTCGGTAATCTCAAACGGTCCAATATACCTCGGACTTAACTTTCCTCTCTTTCCAAAGCGAACTACACCCTTCCAGGGTGACACTTTGAGCATAACCTTGTCTCCAACCTGAAATTCCAAATCTTTCCTTTTAAGATCTGCATAGCTCTTTTGTCGATCTCGTGCTATTTTCATTCTTTCTCGAATCTGCACGATTTTCTCAGTCGTCTCATGTACAATCTCTGGACCAGTTAACTGACTATCTCCTAACTCAGTCCAACATAAAGGTGATCGGCACTTTCTGCCATACAGTGCTTCGAAAGGCGCTGCCTTTATACTTGCGTGATAACTATTGTTGTAGGAAAACTCTACTAACGGTAGATGTCTATCCCATCCAATTCCGAAATCAATCACACACGCTCTTAACATGTCTTCTAATGTCTGAATTGTCCTCTCACTTTGTCCATCAGTCTGCGGGTGATAGGCTGTACTCATGTCTAAACGAGTTCCCATGGCATCTTGCAAAGCTTGCCAAAATCTAGATGTAAATCTACTGTCTCTTTTGGAAATAATAGATAGTGGCACTCCATGTCGAGAAACTACTTCCTTTAAGTAAATCTGTGCCAACCTTTCCATCTTATCCATTTCCTTAATCGGTAAAAAATGGGCAGACTTCGTAAGACGATCCACGATAACCCATATCGTGTCATAACCTCCTACCATTTTAGGCAACTTAGTAATAAAATCCATCGTAATATTCTCCCACTTCCATTGAGGAATCTCTGGTTGTGTCAGCAAACCTGACGGCTTCTGATGCACTGCCTTAACTTTAGCACAAGTTAAGCATTTATCAACATAGGTAGCGATTTCAGCCTTCATATTAGGCCACCAATACAGTGTCTTAAGATCTTGGTACATCTTGTCGGATCCAGGATGAATAGAATACCTTGTCTTATGTGCCTCTTCTAGCACTAGTTCCCTTAATCCGCCAAAATTCGGTACCCATAATATGTCGATAAAATACCGGGTTCCATCGTCTCGAGTGACAAACTTCTTATCAATTCCTCGAAGTGATTCGGTAGCAACATTCTCTTCTTTCAACGCCTCTACCTGTGCATCACGTATCTGAGAAGTAAGGTTCCTTTGAATAGTCAAGTTTAATGCTCTAACTCGAATAGGCTTAACTCTCTCCTTCCTACTCAAAGCATCTGCCACTACATTAGCTTTACCGGGATGATAGCTAATGTCACAATCGTAATCGTTTAACAATTCAATCCAATTTCTCTGTCTCATATTAAGCTGTTTCTGATCGAAAATGTGCTGCAGGCTCTTATGATCAGTGAATACAGTGAACTTCGTACCATACAGATAATGTCTCCACATCTTCAGTGCGAAAACTACAGCACCAAGTTCTAGATCGTGAGTCATATAGTTTAACTCGTGTATCTTCAATTGTCGGGATGCATAAGCAATCACTTTCGTACGTTGCATCAACACGCAACCATAACCTTGTCGTGAAGCATCGCAGTAAACTACAAAATCCTCGGTTCCTTCGGGTAAAGATAGAATAGGCGCAGTCGTTAACTTCTCCTTTAACAACTGGAATGCAGCTTCATGCAACTTTGTCCATTCATACTTCTTACCCTTGTGAGTCAATGCTGTTAACGGTCGGGCAATAGTAGAAAATCCCTCAATGAATCTCCTATAATAACCCGCAAGACCTAAAAATTGTCGTATCTGTGTTGGCGATTTAGGAGTCTCCCATTGCTTCACTGTCTCTATCTTCGCAGGATCAACTTGGATACCATTGACTCCTACGATATGACCCAAAAATTGCACTTCTCGCAACCAAAAGTCACATTTCGAAAATTTCGCGTACAACTGCTCCTTCCTGAGCATCTCTAGTAACAAACAGAGATGTTGTTCATGTTCTTCCTCACTCTTGGAATACACCAGAATATCATCGATGAACACAATAACAAACTTGTCTAGATATGGCTTACACACACGGTTCATGAGATCCATGAACACAGCCGGTGCGTTCGTCAATCCAAACGGCATTACGGTAAATTCATGATGACCATAGCGTGTCCTAAACGTTGTCTTTGATATGTCTGCTTCCTTCACTCTCATCTGGTGATAACCTGACCTTAGATCGATCTTTGAATAACATGCTGATCCTTGCAATTGATCAAACAAGTCATCAATCCTCGGCAACGGATATCTATTCTTGATAGTCAACTTATTCAACTCTCTATAATCGATACAGAGTCTCATAGATCCATCCTTCTTCTTAACAAACAGTACTGGAGCTCCCCATGGTGACGAGCTCAGTCGAATGAATCCTTTATCTAAAAGCTCTTGCAGTTGACTAGATAACTCTTGCAGTTCGGGTGGTGCAAGTCTATACGGTGCACGCGCTACAGGTGCCGCTCCGGGAACTAAATCAATCTGGAATTCTACATCTCTAGGCGGAGGTAATCCGGGTAACTCATCTGGAAAAACATCGGGAAATTCTCTAACAATGGGCACATCTTCAAGTCTCTTACCTTCCGATTCAGTTTTGCTTACGTGAACCAGCATAGCAAGACAACCTTTTCTCATGTGTTTCTGCACCTCCAAACAATTAATGAAATGTAACGGCATATTGTTTCGCTCTCCATACACCATTAAAGGTTTACCTTCAGCAACAGGAATGCGAATCGCTTTCTGATGACAAACAATGTCGGCTTTGTTCTTGGCTAACCAGTCCATTCCAACCACAAGGTCGAAACTTCCCAGCTTAATTGGTATAACATCTATCTTAAATGACATTCCAGCCAAAGTCAAAATACAATCACGGTAAACCTTATCAGCACTCATTAGATTACCATTTCCTAGCTCTATAGAATATAAGTTCTCTAAGGACGAAACAGTATTCTTAAGATTATGGCAAAAATCTCTAGACACAAAGCTTCTATCAGCTCCGGAATCGAAAAGTACATAAACATGTTGATTATCGAGAAGAAACATACCCGTAACTAGCTTAGGATCATCACGAGCTTCACTGGAGTTAATGTTGAAAGCTCTTCCTCTTGCAGGTTCATTAGCCTTACTAGCAGTTGGGCAATCCTTCTGGAAATGACCTTCTTTTTCGCACCCATAACACATATTCGTACCAGTTTTACACTAGGCAGCCAAGTGTCCATTCCTCTTGCACTTATCACACTTTTTCAAACAATCTCCCGGATGATGTCTGTTACACTTAGAACATAACGGAAACTTTCCCTTATAACCAGAATTAGCACTTGAGGTTGCAGCATTATTCTTAGCAGTATCTTGTTTCTTAAAGGGTTGTTGATTGTAATTCTTCCCTGAATTATTGTTATTGTTCCATTTCCTCTTATTATCATGAGTTTTAGTCTCATTTGAGGCAGGAGTCTTCCCTCGCTGTTCAACCTGATCAATTAACTTACTAGCCATCTCGACAGCTTCTTGTATAGTTCTTGGCTTCGAAGTAGTCACACCACTTTGAATTTTCTTGGTCAAACCGTTCGCATAAAGAGTGATCTTGCGACGTTCGGGAGTAACCATGTGTGGGCACATGAGAGCAAGCTCAAAGAATCTCTTATTGTAACTAGTCAAATCATTACCCACTAACTTCAGGTTCCGGAGTTCTCGCTCCATCTTAACGGTTTCTGTGTAGGGACAATACTCTGTGATCATTCGTCGTTTCAAATCCTCCCATGGAGTCTCAAAAGCCTGATCCATACCTACTGAGTTTGCATAGGTATTCCACCACGTCAAGGCGCCATCTCATAACTTAGAAGTTGCGAACTTCGTTCTATCCGCATCACTACAACCACTGATACGGAAGACTGACTCGAGCTTCTCAAACCAACGAGTCATACCAACTGGACCTTCAGTACCATTAAAGGAGCTTGGTTCACAATTCGAGAAGGTCTTGTACGTACACCCTGCTTGACCATTGTTCTGAGTATTGGTCGTATCCTGGGTTCGCTGATTCGTAGTGTTCACATTGTTGCTGTTGGTTCCATTACGGAGTTCTGCCACGGCCTCAGTCAATCCTTCGGTAATCCACCGACGAACATCAGCTTGGGAAGCTGGCTTGGGCGGCATTATCTTTCTGGTCAAGATAATACATTTGGTTAGTTTCAATGAAATCGATATATAAAATATACTAGCAACGGAATGATGCATAGTAACTAATATTAAATCATAGCGATTTTAGTAACACTTAGTGGTATGTAGTAGTGATACATAGTGTTTAGTAGTAGCAGTAGTATGAACAATGTACACTAGTAACCTTATCACTAATTAGTAATAGTATTAGCATCACCAAACATAAATTTCCATTAGTAACCCAACACTTAAAGAAATAAACTTTTTGTTCCGAAATTCATGCATAACCAATAAAAGTAATATAATCCTCATGTCATAAGTAAAACCACATAAGTAAAACCACAACTAATAATGTATGTGCGAGCATCATAAAATAAACAATAATAATCAAATAATGTTCAATAGCGTGGAACAAATTTAGTCGAGCGGTCTCTATTTGCGTTTCTGGAGTTCCTTCAACAAATACTCGACCATTCTCTCCAAATTTTCGACTCGCAACGTGAGGTCACTAGGGTTGTTGTCATTAGCAGCAGCAGCAGAGGTACTAGGTTTAGAAGTAGATGTAGAAGCGTCATAGGGATGGTAACGTCGACACATCTTAAGTGTCTGGTTATCGTAACGAATACTCTTACAAAAGGGATTGTTGCCTCGAGCAGGTCCTTTCGGTATCCTACGGTGGCCTCTCGGTCCGTAGGGGTTAACATGGTCGGGTTTAACAAAAGGTGGCTGGGGTGAATCGGGTATATCAGGTTCGGATTCGGATTCAGGCTCCGTTTCTTCCTCAGAATCCTCTGCCGGTTCTTTTCCTTTAGGCTCATTCTCACGCTCGGGTTCCATCTCGGGTTCCGATTTGGTATCATCCACAAATTCCAGTATCGTATTTCCTTGCGCTTGCACGGTTTCCTCGGATTCCGTGTCGGAGTCGGTAAGAATGATAGGATTGGAAGTAGTCATCTAGCACTCAAAGAAAGCACAAAGTTAGTAACTTAATAATCATATCATATTAGATACCAAGTATTCATAGCAATTTCATCTATTAAGGTTCATGCAACCTAACGAGTCTACGGTTACAGTCTAGACGCACTAGTTGTCCAAACGTTCGACTCTCTAATGCAGCCTAGTCCTAGGTAACCGATCTGCTCTGATACCAAATGTAATACCCCGTCAAAATCCACTAACGGAATATTAACTCCTGGTCCTACAGTTTAGCGGTCACGCCCTCTATATGAGACGATTCCAAAATGTATTCACATTAATCATGAAAACAAAGTCATTTATTAAAGAAAATGTAACTGGAAACATTTGACATCAATGACCATAGTTTATGAACCCAAAACATCAGAGAAAACTATTTAAATGCGAATCTTTGTTCTTGAAATAAAAATAGAAATCATGCTGGACGCCGTCCAGTTCTAGCAGCAAACAGCAAATAACTTCAAATAAAGCGGAAGCACTAGCTCTATGTACCTGAGATGAAACATGCAAAACGTCAACAAAAACGTTGAGTGAAACTACAGGTTTAGTAAATCATTTCATAAGTAAGGCCACAAGATTTTCTTAGAAAACATCACTGGAAAAGTATACATTATCATGAGCACTTGATTATAAAGCTTTAACCTTTGCGTGAGCTGAGCACACGTCTTTAGTTTACCCTATACTGGCGATACACTGATCAAGTGTACGTGTTACAACTACACAAGCACCTGTTTAACGTTGCGGTGAGGTTTGTCAAACCTAACGGTACCGTCCCTATAAGTCGAGCTTACAAAGTAACTAATATAATCAAGCTAAGAGATTTTTGATCTGAACTCATATGTATATTATTTAGTAAGTTACTTGTGCCAAACATGTAAAACATTTGTAAAAAGCTTGCATCTCATCCCTGTAAAAACGTAGTAGGGACTGTAGACTCACCTTAGCAAAAGCACTTGTAAAGATCTTAGCAAATCGTACTGTTGTCGAAACTTTCGACTTGAATAACGCAACCTAATAAAGTAAATCATCTTAAGTATACACTAATAGGTCAAATTTAGTCAACCCATAGTGTACGTAAAGTTCTAGTGCTCAGACTGACTCAATCAAACAAGTAAAAGTCAACTAATCCAAGCAAGTCAAACCAAAAGTCAACTCGATCAAATAGGTCAACTAAATTCAAACATCTCAGCAAGTCATGCAAACATAGTCAACGAATCATACTTAAGTCATATAACATGTTATCGCTCGTAATTTAGTAAATCGCATTTCCCGCATCTTAAAGTAAACCTTCGAAAATCACATGTCATGAAGAAATACACTCATAGCACATAGCACATAATTCATAAAATTATGATCAAATCCAGATCATAACTAGACTTAAAATAGATTACAAAAAGTCCGGCAAAAGCCTCATACAATAATTAAAAGTCCAATATCAGAAAGGCTCAAGTTCAGGTTCATTGCAGAAAATTCTGCTCGCGCGTCAGTTTTAAAACATTTTTCATAAAATATAGAAAATAGATATTAACGAACGGCCAATTGGTGTCATCTCAAGACATCTCAAAATTTAAGTGATAAATTAATCAGAAATATTACTTTAGCCAATTCGTACAGATTTGCAAAACACTACAGACTCATCAGTTTCTAAACATCAATCGGACATATCATTTAGACAAACATATATCTCATGGAAATTTACGTTCTTGCAAGTTCTCATACAAATGAAACATGTCAATTAACATATAAACTAACATATTCCAGAAGTTCAAAGTCTAAATCAATACCTAGTTCATTCTAGAAATTTTTATGTAAACTTAAAAACAGATTCAGCATTCTTTACGCACCAAAACTTCGTTCGATCATATCAGAAGCTTCATACAACCTTTTAACGCAAATCTTTAGTCTAAATTGCATAACTTTTTACAAGGAATACAGTAGCATAACTTTCATAAGCTAAAACACAAAGCATGCAACTCAGAAAATTCGGATTTCATGCAAAACCTAACGAAAACTTCGATTAAGCATATCTTGATCATACAATAACGAAATCACGCAAAATCGGAGTCTAAAATTAATAACTTTTCGATATCTTTCTAATTAAACATATTAAAAAGTCAGATCTCATGTCAACTTAATCAGATCATCAATAAATAAATTCGTTTTTCAATCAAACAACGTTAATTACGCAATCAATTAACAATTAACAACACTAGACACCATTAATTGAGCACTAGACTCTAATACACTATGTAATTGATCAAAAAAACTGATTTATAGATATTAGGGTTTAAAATTATACCTTTCTAACACAATCAATCAACAATACTAGATGTAGAACGATGTAACGAGCAACTTTGATCTTCAAAACTTGTCCTAATTTTGAGTGGTGATGATGGTATGGTGGTGGTGATGGCCGACGGTCTCAAGGGGGAGGGAGGAGAGCAAATTGTCGATAAAAAAGAATGGGGGAATGAGGGTTTCCATTCACTTGCTAATTATTTATATTTAGGGCCCTAATCAAGACCCATCTAATGACCCACTAGCCAAAACAAGTCCAATATGGTGTCCATGGGGGGGGGGGGGAGGGTTCGGCCGAATGGCCTTGTCATGAGGTCTCGGGCTCGGTTTTCGTTAACTCTTGGTACGCGCGTGGTTCGTTTCGAGTGCCGTTAACTGTACCGGGTCTCCAGAACGTTAACTAGTCGTTGAAACGCAATCACCGAGTTTAATTCATTAAACTATTAATAAATTAAAAATAATAATTTCCTTAAAGTCAATAATTATCGAAAATAATTATTGTGTCGTTTTTCTGAGTTCCGTAAACTGAAAAGTCTTCTAGGCGATTAACCTCATCGTAACGTTTTCTAGTTCTTTCGCTAACCGAAATAAATCGTAAATTAATATAACATATTAATTCAAACATTCTTCTATTAGGTATGTATTTAATTTAATTAAATACACAAAGTTTAAATAATCACCGTTAAATACTTAACGGACAAGTAATGATAGTAAACGGAAAAAGTCGGGTTGTTACAGATACGTTTTGTAAACATTGCATTCTTTTGAAAAGGCACACCATAAATGAATATTTAAATCAAAGGTTTTCGACATCTGATGATTTCTACATATAGACAATCACCGTAAATAATAATTTACAATAGTACTTCCGTTGACAATGCAGTCAAAATAAGATACATGGTGATGATTTGGTGAATGCAACGTTTCCTTGAAAAATATGCCATATAAGACTCCATGCACATAGCTTGTCTAACATATAAGCAAACAGCGAAAGACTTCTAGGGAACCTGAGAATAAACATGCTAACAAGTGTCAACACAAAGGTTGGTGAGTTCATAGTTTTAATGTTTCGTATAATCTGTATATAAAGGTGGATCACAAGATTTCAGTTGTTTCACCTGAAACGTTTATCAAAAGATTCTATAAGATTGAGCACCCTGGTAACTAAGCTTTAACGTCTATAATAAGTATCCATGTTTTAACATACATGCAACCAACATGTACAATACACGCAAACCAACATGTACTAAACTCAAATAGCATACGTCTGTTTTATAGTTCAGGCTAGGGTTTCTATACCTCGAACAGACGGGGATGTCAAGCCCTATGGATCCATATACAACTACTCGCGCCCACCAGTTCTTATAACTGGCAGTTACTAGTTACCAAAGCTAAGGGATTTTCGGTTCAAACTCAGTGTAGAATTAAGTATGTACTTGTATCCATTGCGTTTAAAATAAAGTGCATGTATTCTCAGCCCAAAAATATAGATTGTAAAAGCAATTAAAAAGGGAGCATATGAAACTCACCTTAGCAGCACATAAAGTTGTTCACCAAAATGTGATCGAAACTCGGAATACCCAAATAACCGTAGATCTAACCTAGAGAACATATGTTGGTCAATAAATGTTTAACAAGCTAGGTATGGTCATAGTGTATCACAATCCTAATGCTCGAGATCGACATACAAAAGTTATCCAAAGTCGTTTCGAAAGGTCAATTTTGACAATAGTTCAACAAAACGAGACGTACCTTATATAAGGATTCATTTACTCGGTTGGTAATATTCAAAAATTCAATTTATCAATCTTACCAACAAGTTGTTTAAATATTAATTACAGATTCAAAAGCAATTCCAATTAACGTCAATTATAATTCAGTTGACCATATCTTTGATTTCGTTCATCGAAATTACGCGATTTCTAAATGAAAAGTTATTGATTTTTCGCCAGCTTTTCAAAAACATGTATATCATATACCTTTTACCAATAATATATGTATTTAATTCGTGATTCATTATAAACTGTTTAACGACGAAATTTTGCATACAAGCCTGTATAAATATATATACTCGAGCACTAGACATGGATACACAATTAATTTATAAAATATAAAATATAAATGCTTACGTATTATTATTGTGATTCAATATTTCAGAAAAGTACGTAGACGTAACGGAGATGATAAACACTAGGTTTGACTTGTGAATATTACCCACGAATATTACCCCTAACCTTCATAGTTATAACCCATAGTTTCCTTAGCTTTATCCCGCTCGAAAAACTTGTTTTGAAGTGACACGCTCATGACCTCGTCGTTGTATTTTATGTATAATATTAATTAATAATAATACTACTAATAGTATTAAAATTAATTATAATATTAATTAATTAATAATAATAATAATAATAATAATAATAATAATAATAATAATATATAAATATATATTACAGAGGGAGATAGATGGATTGGTGTGTGTGTGTCTCGAAGTAAAATGAATTCAATTTATAAACTTTTCCTGAAATCTGACCCCATGCGATCGCATGGGTTTTATGCCTATTTTCCATGCGATCGCATGGCCCCAAAATCCAGCTCACATTTTTTTGTATTTTTGTTTGTAGACATAATTATTAATAATATATATATAATATATTTAATTTGTATAATTAATTATATATTATATTAAATTCACATGCATAGTTAACTTGTAATTTTTGTTCCGATAAGTCGTACGTTGTTGCGTGACTTATGTCCCGGTTCCAGTTTTTCGAGTGTCCCTTCGTACGCTGAGAAAACTTGTAATTTACATTCTGGGACACGTACCTTTGTCAAAATATAGTCTTAAATTATCCCTAAATTATACCACCCAAAGTATATCTTAAACTTTCGAGTATTTTGGTCATTTACTTCTATAAATCATTGTCTCATTATTTATTAATATAATAGTATTTATCAAATGTTTCATAACCAAGTTAATATCTATTCTCAATATTTATAAACATGTTTTAAAATATGTATCGCAAGTTATTCATATAATTAATTCTTATCAGTTAATATTCCTTATTATTGTATGTGTCCAAATTACGTTATTTAAACAAATAATTCACCATTTATTCCGAATACCGTTAAAAATGAATGATTTCTCAAATCAACGTGGACCTCTCAACAGAGACACGTAATAATATCATAATTCTTAAGAGACTCAGTAAATATCTTTTACTAGAATCATTTGGCATAATCTTTTAACTCTGTAGTTAAATATATCAATCAGATAATCAAACCAATAAGTTTAATGCACAGTATCATATCCTCAACACTTTGTTACATTTTCAAGTTATAGTATATGTATCTATATATAATTGTTCGCATTTCGTTGAGAACAATTGAAGGTTAATTGAACAGTTCAAAATTTTAAGATTTAACTTCATAGACTTTGTTTATCGTGTCGGAAACGTTAATCATACAAGATTAAGTTTAAATTTGGCCAGAATTTTTCGGGTCATCACAGTACCTACCCATTAAAGAAATTTCATCCCGAAATTTGAGTGAGGTTGTCATGGCTAACAATAAAAATGTTTTTATGATGAATATGAGTCGATAAATAGAGTTTTATCACCGTTGAATAATATGAATAAAACAATCCAATTACTTGAAGCGTATGAGGGAAGTTATCGTAATAAAGTGAAATAGAGAATAGAGATGCGTCTTATCTCTTGACGTAGTAATGATTGATTTCCGGAATTTAAGGAATAGAAAGTCTTCATAATCTAAATAAGATTTGATTCTTCGGGAATTAAGGAGATTAAGATCTTCTTTAATTATATGCGGTCATCTATCTTGATTGCTCTGTCTGTTATTTCACTATAAATTGACCTCTTCTGTTTCATTATTTTCACCACTCCTACATCTTCTTCCTCATTTCATACATCCAAAAGATTGTGAAATGCTTCATCCAGTTCTGATTCTTGATATACTCCTAACTTTTATATCTGTCATTCTTCTTTTTCATCTACCACCAGAGGAAGTTACTTTCTTTTACCATTACCTTGGGGTTATAGTGTTTTTCATTCTCCCATGTCTTTATATTGCTATACACATTGATATACACGGTTTGTAAATTTCGAAGTTGTTATCGGGCTTATATTCTCCTTTTTATTTCAGAGCTCCATGCTTTCGATTTCTTTTCCCGACCTTATGTCAAGCAGATAATGGTCCAAAATTTGTAGGTATGAATTTCGGATGAACATAATTAATGTTCTAAGAAATAAATTGTAATGGCACGATCTTGATTTGTCAAATTACCAGAATATCTGGAAAAGACCGAATCATCAAGAAGTATATTTTCTTGATATATTTAGAGATTATATAGAATGAAAGAGTTATGTAACATGGTTCATGATGAGGGTGTGATCTGTGAACCTTTATTACGTTCCATTAGAAACTCAGCATGACTTACTGTAATATAATCACGTTGATCAAGTGTCATTATATTATACTAATTCATGCTTCAGTTCCCAACACTACTTCAAAACATTCATATTTTAAATTCGAATTTTTCAGAATTTAAAAACTAACACAATCTCTGTTATGATGTAACACAGATAGCGTGAAGGAATGAATAATTTCAGATAGTCACGAAATTATCCTCAGAAATATTGAGGATATTTATAATGAAAGATATGATGATATCTTAGAATATTTAAGATAATGATGATGATGAAGAATATTGTCCATAAAGGTTTTAGAGTAAGGAGTAAGGTATTTTCTAAGGATTTCAGCAGACACTGAATCATTTGGATTCTTTGAAGGTAGGTTCAGTCTTTGTGATTTATCCACAGCCTCCTTCATACTTTGCTCAATCCGTTTTCCAGTTCCAAACCTTCTCTTTTTCTCAGCTTTACCACCATACCATTCTTTATCATCAAACTTTTGACTGTTAAAGTCGTTTACAATTTTTGCTGCTTCATCAGCATTTCGAGAACTAGTTCACAGTTCAGGGTGTATTTCAGAAACTTCACATTCGAAGTATGTAAGTCCAGGAGGTAGACGTTATATGTACTCATATAACTGTTGGCGTAGACGTGCTGCAAGATTTCAAAATACTGATTGCTAATTCCCGATAATTCGTATGACCATTATTGTTACTAGATGTGGATGAGTACATGATAGGGTTTCAATGAGTATAAGGATTGTTTTTGGAAGGTTAAGGATAAATGAAATTGTTGGTAAATTTACTGCTAATGTGGTGGAACATGAAAGGTTCCTCGGTAACAAGAACCTATATGTCAAGGTTACAATAAGGCTAATCTGAAAAATCAAAGTTGACTAGTTGAAAGTGTGATAAAACTGGATACTTTGAAAATGATGGAAAGATTATTTTTGATATTAACAACGCTAAAGGATCTTGCACAGTTTTGAAGTCAAAGTATAGCTTTGAAAGATGTAGAGATCTAAGAATGATGTTACTGGTTCAGAGTTATGACTTGGATTCTGATTCGTCAATATCAGAATATGTAATTGAACTTGTATGAAAACGATTGTATATCGTTGTGAAGATAGTGAGTATAGTTAATGATTTTTGAATCAAAATTGAAGAATGTACAATGTAACATATTAATTGTGAACTTATATATTTTTCGAGTATTACCTACCCGTTAAAGATTTCACAATTAATATTTTGTACAAAAGAAATTTCATTACAGTCTTTATGAAAATATCTGTATGTATATTTTCTTCGGATGTAATTCGGATTTAATGAGTTAATATCATATTAAGGTCATTTGATTTTTGGCTTGACTTAAAAGTGAATAATCTCTAAAATATTAAAGATTACATAATCTTGCGGAGTATTAATGAAATCAATACTTCATTATTTATTCTTATTCCTTGGTGAAGGATGTTGGTGCTCATAGTACTCTCGCTAACTTTTCAAGGTACGAATGATGTTGTATAGAAAGTTTTGAGGGTACCGAAGATGAAAGTGTAAAATCAGACATGTTATTGAATAATACACTTGATTTATTATGAAATGAAATTCGTTGAATTTGAAACAAAGATTGTAGTTAACGATGATTAAGTTGCTAACGAAGAATGTACATCATAGCATATTATTACTATGAATTAACTGAGTAGTTAAGTTCCATACATAATAGCTTAGTACAGAAAGATTTATTATAGTTTTAAAATTTTATATATATAAGATATACATATAAATTCTTCAGAAGGAATGAGTTAATATTTCATAAATCGTTGATACAATATACGCGTTATTGACTCGTAATGATTTTCCACGGTGCTTTCTTGAACTGACGGATCTTATGATGTTAGAGGTGCTGCTGATTCTGACGATGTTGACAGCACTGACTGTGCTGGTGAGGCTGACGGTGTTGTTGATGTTGTGGTATAACAAGTTTAGCTTGAAAATCATACACCATTCCGATCAGGGTTTCTACTCTATCTGATTTATGGTTAAGGCTAGAATAGATAATCTCTATGACTTTAGAGATTACATAATCACCGCAGAATGTTTCTCCGATGAAGTTATGAATCCATACTTCATCGTTTGTTATTGTTGATACTCCTTGGTATCTATATTGCGTATGATGTTGATATCCGAGGTACAGTTTGTGATGTTGAGGTGTGTGATGCGGATGTGGTTGTTGGTGGTGGTAATGATCCTGTTGGTGTTGATGATGGTGATACTGGTTATGCTACTGGTGCTACTGCTGGTGTTTGTAACCTTCGCACTATATTCTCCAAAGTCACTACCCAAGCGCGAAGGTCGTTGACTTCTTCTATTATACCGGGATGATCGGTTCCGACGAGCGGATAAATAAGATCTAAAATTCGATGTAGTATATAATCGTGACGAGAAACTCTGAAAATGAGAGAGAAAATGGTATTACGAACAGGTTCGCCGGTAAGTGCTTCAGGTTCTTCGCCAAGAGGGAAATTTGGTGGATGGAAGGGATCACCTTCTTCCTGTCTCCAATGATTGAGGAGTCTACGAACTCATCCTCAATCCATCCAGAATAGATGATGGCTAATTGGTTGATCCATTCCGGTTACACTACCTTCGGAGTTTGAGTGAAAATCCATATCGGAATAGCTATCAGCATCTGAGGAATTCGAACTAGATGCGGAATTCATCTTACACGGTTTGGATAAAGGTTTTTGATATAAATTGATTTTTGGATATCGGATGATATTCTAATTACATAGAATACCTATATATAATACAAGGGGTCCGTAAATTACGGAGGAACTTTTCGAAAGCTGTCAGGTAAAGTTTACGCTGAGATATAAATTAGCAGATACACTAAGATACGAATTTTGTCTATATACTATTCATGCAATCAATGCAGTAAAACATGTCTTTGACTAGAAATGATAAGCAGGTAATTTCCAACAAGAAATGATAAGAAAAACTTATGACATGCAGACACAGTCGAAGTCCAGACTTACTAATGCATCCTAACATCTATCAGTTAGACACATTAATGCAAGACCTGATTCGCTACGACTAACGCTCTGATACCAACTTTGACGATCGCTCCAAATCTATATGGACGAACACGTCATTCATCGATTTCATTGCGAGGTATTTGACCTCTATATGATACGTTTTGTAAACATTGCATTCTTTTGAAAAGACACACCATAAATGAATATTTAAATCAAAGGTTTTCAACATCTGATGATTTCTACATATAGACAATCACCGTAAATAATAATTTACAATAGTACTTCCGTTGACAATGCAGTCAAAATAAGATACATGGTGATGATTTGGTGAATGCAACGTTTCCTTGAAAAATATGCCATATAAGACTCCATGCACATAGCTTGTCTAACATATAAGCAAACAGCGGAAGACTTCTAGGGAACCTGAGAATAAACATGCTAACAAGTGTCAACACAAAGGTTGGTGAGTTCATAGTTTTAATGTTTCGTATAATCTGTATATAAAGGTGGATCACAAGATTTCAGTTGTTTCACCTGTAACATTTATCAAAAGATTCTACAAGATTGAGCACCCTGGTAACTAAGCTTTAACGTCTATAATAAGTACCCCTGTTTTAACATACATGCAACCAACATGTACAATACACGTAAACCAACGTGTACTAAACTCAAATAGCATACGTCTGTTTTATAGTTCAGGTTAGGGTTTCTATACCTGGAACAGACGGGGATGTCAAGCCCTATGGATCCATATACAACTACTCGCGCCCACCAGTTCTTATAACTGGCAGTTACTAGTTACCAAAGCTAAGGGATTTTCGGTTCAAACTCAATGTAGAATTAAGTATGTACTTGTATCCATTGCGTTTAAAATAAAGTGCATGTATTCTCAGCCCAAAAATATAGATTGCAAAAGCAATTAAAAAGGGAGCATATGAAACTCACCTTAGCAGCACATAAAGTTGTTCACCAAAATGTGATCGAAACTCGAAATACCCAAATAACCGTAGATCTCAACCTAGAGAACATATGTTGGTCAATAAATGTTTAACAAGCTAGGTATGGTTATAGTGTATCACAATCCTAATGCTCGAGATCGACATACAAAAGTTATCCAAAGTCGTTTCGAAAGGTCAATTTTGACAATAGTTCAACAAAACGAGACGTACCTTATATAAGGATTCATTTACTCGGTTGGTAATATTCAAAAATTCAATTTATCAATCTTACCAACAAGTTGTTTAAATATTAATTGCAGATTCAAAAGCAATTCCAATTAACGTCAATTATAATTCAGTTGACCATATCTTTTATTTCGTTCATCGAAATTACGCGATTTCTAAATGAAAAGTTATTGATTTTTTGCCAGCTTTCCAAAAACATGTATATCATATACCTTTTACCAATAATATATGTATTTAATTTGTGATTCATTATAAACTATTTAACGACGAAATTTAGCATACAAGCCTGTATAAATATATATACTCGAGCACTAGACATGGATACACAATTAATTTATAAAATATAAAATATAAATGCTTACGTATTATTATTGTGATTCAATATTTCAGAAAAGTACGTAGACGTAACGGAGATGATAAACACTAGGTTTGACTTGTGAATATTACCCACGAATATTACCCCTAACCTCCATAGCTATAACCCATAGTTTCCTTAGCTTTATCCCGCTCGAAAAACTTGTTTTGAAGTAACACGCTCATGACCTCGTCGTAGTATTTTATGTATAATTTTAATAATAATACTACTAATAGTATTAAAATTAATTATAATATTAATTAATTAATTAATAATAATAATAATAATAATAATAATATATAAATATATATTACAGAGGGAGATAGATGGATTGGTGTGTGTGTGTCTCGAAGCAAAACGAATTCAATTTATAAACTTTTCCTGAAATCTGACCCCATGCGATCGCATGGTTTTTATGCCTATTTTCCATGCGTCGCATGGCCCCAAAATCCAGCTCACATTTTTTTGTATTTTTGTTTGTCGACATAATTATTAATAATATATATAATATATTTAATTTATATAATTAATTATATATTATATTAAATTCACATGCATAGTTAACTTGTAATTTTTGTTCCGATAAGTCGTACGTTGTTACGCGACTTATGTCCCGGTTCCGGTTTTTCGAGTGTCCCTTCGTACGCTAAGAAAACTTGTAATTTACATTCTGGGACACGTACCTTTGTCAAAATATAGTCTTAAATTATCCCTAAATTATACCACCCAAAGTATATCTTAAACTTTCGAGTATTTTGGTCATTTACTTCTATAAATCATTGTCTCGTTGTTTATTAATATAATAGTATTTATCAAACGTTTCATAATCAAGTTAATATCTATTCTCAATATTTATAAACATGTTTTAAAATTCGAATCGCAAGTTATTCATATAATTAATTCTTATCAGTTAATATTCCTTATTATTGTATGTGTCCAAATTACGTTATTTAAACAAATAATTCACCATTTATTCCGAATACCGTTAAAAATGAATGATTTCTCAAATCAACGTGGACCTCTCAACAGAGATACGTAATAATATCATAATTCTTAAGAGACTCAGTAAATATCTTTTACTAGAATCATTTGGCATAATCTTTTAACTCTGTAGTTAAATATATCAATCAGATAATCAAACCAATAAGTTTAATGCACAGTATCATATCCTCAACACTTTGTTACATTTTCAAGTTATAGTATATGTCTCTATATATAATTGTTCGCGTTTCATTGAGAACAATTGAAGGTTAATTGAACAGTTCAAAATTTTGAGATTTAACTTCATAGACTTTGTTTATCGTGTCGGAAACGTTAATCATACAAGATTAAGTTTAAATTTGGCCAGAATTTTCCGGGTCATCACACTATGGTTTCATATTGAACTCTATTTTATGAATCTAAACAGAAAAAGTATAGGTTTATAGTTGGAAATATAAGTTACAAGTCATTTTTGTAAGAGGTAGTCATTTCAGTCGAAAGAATGACGTCTTGATGACCATTTTGAAAAACATACTTCCACTTTGAGTTTAACCATAATTTTTGGATATAGTTTCATGTTCATAAGAAAAATAATTCTCCCAGAAGAACAACTTTTAAATCAAAGTTTATCACAGTTTTTAATTATCAAACCCAAAACAGCCCGCGGTGTTACTACGACGGCGTATGTCCGGTTTTACGGTGTTTTTCGTGTTTCCAGGTTTTAAATTGTGACGACCCGGGAATTTCCGACCAAATTTAAACTTGATCTTTATATGTTTCCGACACGATAAGCAAAGTCTGTAATATTAAGTCTCAAAAATTTTGGAACTATGTTCATATAATCAATTACCCTTTGACTGTGCTCGACGATTCACGAACAATTAATTGTAAATAGATATGTGTGTATGTATATATAAATAATAATTCGAAATATAATTTGAAGTATTATATGTTGTTGTTATTAAAAATTAATAAAATAAAAAAAAGGATATTATAATAACTATTATTTAAAATATATATATCTCTATATATAAATAAAGTATATTAAAAATAAATATTAAATGATTGGAATACTCGTTTGATGTTCCGATTGATATTAAGCAAGTAAATTCAAACTTATATTATTTTAAAAATAAACATTGATACGAAAATGAGTGATATAATAGACTTATTAGAAATGTATTTAGGATCTAATTATTAAATGGTAACATTTATGTTACCTGAGATCGAGCGTGGATAGTGATTTAAATTTTATTTAATAAATTTTTAAAACAGTTAATGACCAAATTTATACAATAATGACCGAAATAAATAAAGATAACTAATATAAAAATTTAGATGTCGACTGAAAATGGATAAAACACTGATGCCATACTATTTGATTGTTTGATTGTGCAAGATTCTTTCAATTATGATTCACATATTATATATCTATTTGCTATTATTATTATGTTATATCATGCAGTGCATAATTATCCACCAAACACTATATTGCAATTACTAGCACATGGTATCACTTTCTAATATATCAACATCGACCCATTTGTTATTGTATATAATTGGATATTCTCACAAGAAACCATCTTAATTGCTTACTACTATATTTTACTGACCGAGATATTATACCAACACAAGTTGACAATAGAATCATTCTTAAGATTTATAAATTTTACTTTAAAAAGTAGTGTGGATATTAGTGTTTATCTTTTTGCTCCCTTTCAATCATGTACATCAATTTTACCTATATAATATCTATATATCATTTTACTATAACACACATCAACAATTGATCTTCTCCTCTGTTCCTCCTTTTTATTTATTTTTGCTCGAACAACTACTTCAAACTTCCAGTCCATGTTTGAATTACTTATGCTTCTAGTTCATGTTCAACCTCAACCCAAATAATAACTTACAACACACCATGGACAACCATTAGAAACCACCAACACAACCCCCTTTATTCTTTATTTACTGCTCGACTATTACTACTTCTGTATACTTCCATTCCGTTCGAGTTAACACAGGAAAGGCATGTATAATTGCAGCTGCAATTTGAACTTCTAAACCTTCCTTATTCGCCACTACAGTTAAACGAGAATCACCACAACCATGCTTCAATCGAACTGTTTACTGCTGTTGTTTCTTTCTTGTTTCTCCTTCAACCAGAACACCATCATTATCACTAGCATCACCCTTAATCATCACAGCCAAAACCACCTTGTTCGAAGTCTTTTGTTTTAATCACCATACCACCACTTCGAAACCCATTTCATCACTATGAATCGGTTTATGTTTACAGTCACCATCACTATCGAGAACATCTCCCTAGATCACCTTCATCGAGCACCCATGATTCGTTTCTCACTCTCTCTCCCCCTTACTTTCTCTCTCATCGAAACCACCATGTTCAACCACCCTTGAACCTTATGATATTCGTTTTCTAGTTTGGTATTTCTATTTGAATCAAGTTAAGAAACCATCAAGTCACCGTCACCAATTTAACATCCTTCAATACACCATGACTATCACCATATATAACCGTGATCACCATTCCACCACTCGTGATCATCTTATCATCACCTTCACCATTATTTTTCCCTCCTTTTCGATCACCAAGACATTGTTGTAATAGTACTCTTTCGAAACAGACCCAACAACATCAAAAATCAACACCCAACCACCACTATTAATCATGTTTTTGCTGCTACTATTAGCCATGTCTGTTAGATGTTAGCTATGTATAAACCAAGAGGAGACCCTAAATAAATTCACCATAAAAACCCCACTTATGCATTTTGTTGATTGAATATTGGCGACTATTATTTCCTTTTATAATCAAACTTTACAGCTATTTCTGTATATCCACACTTTACAGCTATTTTGATTTTTTTTTCCTTGATTGGTTGACAACCCTTAACAAGTTAAACCCCACTTGTTTTGTAAATCGGTGGTTACAAAGTTTGTTTGTTGGGCCACCCCGTTTTTTTTATTTTGATCCGTATTCATGGATTTACAATTGGCCCGTGAACATTGTTATAAGATTACATGTATTGGGCTTCTAATTTATGTATGGGCCGAGATGTGTTGCCTGCAGAACGGGTCCTATGAAGTTGGAGAATAAGGGGAAACATAGAAAAACGAGATTATGTAATTAAACGTACTGATTAATACGTGAATGAACGAGTGGAGCAATGGTTTGGGCTTGTGTTTGTTTATTAAGAGGTCGTGGGTTCTAATCCGGGCAATGACAGTTTCTATTTTTTTGAAGCTTATTAATTCTCTTAAGGTAGTATTATTGCTATTGTTATGGTTATCATTATTATTATTATTATTATTATTATTATTATTATTATTATTATTATTATTATTATTATTATTATTATTATTATTATTATTATTATTATTATTATTATTATTATTACTAATATTATTATTATTATTATTATTAGTACTATTATTATTAGTAGTATCATTACTACTATTATTATCATTACTATTATTACTAACATCCTTATTATTTTTTTATAAAAACCATATTATTATTATTATCAATATTACAATTAATATTATTATTATTATTACAATTAAAGTTGATTATATAAAAATATACTTAATAAAACTATACTAATACTTTATAAATTTTTATATAAATATATTTAAGTTAATAATAAAACACTTAAATTATTAAAATAACACTGATAACACTAATAATTATATATATAAATTTGTTCGTTTACAATGTGTTAATATACATAATTGATATAGGTTCGTGAATCCGAGGCCAATCCTGCATTGTTCAGTTTCGTCGTATGAATATTTTTACTACAAAATATTGGATAGTGAGTTTCATTTGCTCCCTTTTACTCATTACATTTTTGGGCTGAGAATACATGCACTGTTTTAATAACTGTTTTACAATATTTATATGCGTGAGTTTCATTTGCTCCCTTTCTAAATGCTTTTGCAATATATATTTTTGGGACTGAGAATGCATGCGCTTTTATAAATGTTTTACGAAATAGACACAAGTAATCGAAACTACATTATATGGTTGAATGATCGAAATCGAATATGCCCCTTTTTATTAAGTCTGGTAATCTAAGAATTAGGGAACAGACACCCTAATTGACGCGAACTCTAAAGATAGATCTATCGGGCCCAACAAGCCCCATTCAAAGTACCGGATGCTTTAGTACTTCGAAATTTATATCATGTCCGAAGGAGGATCCCAGAATGATGGGGATATTCTTATATGCATATTGTGAATGTCGGTTACCAGGTGTTCAATCCATATGAATGATATTTTTGTCTCTATGCATGGGACGTATGTTATGAGAAATTGAAATATGAAATCTTGTGGTCTATTTAAATATTGAAATGATTATTATGATAAACTAATGAACTCACCAACCTTTTGGTTGACACTTTAAAGCATGTTTATTCTCAGGTATGAAAGAAGTCTTCCGCTGTGTAATTGCTCATTTAAAAGATATTACTTGGAGTTATTCATGACATATTTCAAAAGACGTTGCATTCGAGTCGTCGAGTTCATCAAGATTATTATTTAGTCAATTATAGTTGAATATATTATGAAATGATCTGTATGTCGTCAATTTTCGATATAAAGCAAGTTGTCTTTTAAAAACGAATGCAATATTTGTAAAATGTATCATATAGAGTTCAAGTACCTCGCGATGTAACCAACTATTGTGAATCGTTTGTAATCGACATGGACTTTATCCGGATGGATTAGGACGGGTCTTGACAGTTGGTATCAGAGCGGTGGTCTTAGCGAATCAGGTCTTGCATTAATATGTCTAACTGATATTCGTTAGGATGCCTTAGTGAGTCTGGACTTCGACCGTGTCTGCATGTCAAAAGTTTTTCTTATCATTTTTGTCCGAAATCATCTGCTTATCATCCTTAGGAAATCACTTGCTCATTATTCTTAGTCTAGACACATCATATTGCAATGATTGCATGAATAGTGTATGGACAAAATTCATATCTTAGCGTATCTGCTGATTCATATCTTAGCGTATCTGTTATTGTTACCTTTGCCTGACAGCTTCTGTATATTCCTCCGTAACTTATGGCATTTTAGTATTATATATGCATATGTAACTTATGTATTGCAGGGTACTAATATACATCCTATAATCTGTTTCTTATCGAAAATCCTTCAGCTGATTGTACGAGACGAATCCCTCAACCAGTTCGAGTCCCTCAGATTCTGATAGCTATTCCGATAGTTATTCCGACAGCTAATCCGATATGGATTTCCACTCAAACTCCGAAAGCAGTGTAACCGGAATGGAGCAACCAGTCAGCCATCCCTAATTCATCTGATGGGTTCGTAGTCGACTTAACCGATGGAGACGAGAAAAATGTGATCCTTTCCACCCACCAACCTGCACTCTTGGCAAAGAACCTGAAGCACTTACTAGCGAACCTGTCCGAAACACCATTTTTACACTCATTTCCAGGATACCACGTAATGTTAATATGATATCAAAAATTCTAAAACTTTATTCATTCGCTCGTTCCTACCGACAATCATTCTGGAGTAATAAGTCAACGAGCTTTGAGCTCGAGTGGTAGCCTTGGAAAATATGGTGCAAAACGTACCAGCTTCAGCAACATCACTGGCACCAGTAGTACCATCAATAACAGCATCAGTACCATTAACAAACCATGCCTCAATATCACCATCTGTACTTCGAGTATGATCTTTGTTCTACGTATCGTTCTACCTCATTTATCTTCGTTCGACATGGCGAATATGTAATCTCTAAAGTTTTAGAGATTATTTATTCTAGTTCCAACCGAAAACTAAATGAGTTTAATATTATGTTAACTCATTAAATCCATGATTACATCTGAAGAAAATATATATGTATATATGTTTCCATAAAGATGGTAATTAAAAATTCTTTCGTACAAACTATTAATGGTGAAAATATTTTAACGGGTAGGTAATACCCGAGGAATATTTAGATTTCACTTTAATAAGTTACACTGTACATTCTTCGAATCTAATTCAACGATCATTTAATATCCTACTTACGTCTACAGACATACGTATCCGTTCACTGCAGAATAACCATTTTTTTAATCAATTTCATATTGGATTTTGACCTATCAAAATCCAACAAGTGGCATAATGAAGAAAACATTTGACAAAATAAAATTTGTTAGAAACAGACAAATTAACTATGAGAAATTTTGTTAAGAATCCACGCTAGCTGTTCCTAGCTAACTGTTCCTATCTAACTGTTAATTCCGTATTACATTTTAATTATCGCAATTTAATTATCGCAATTTAAATTCTCGCAATTTTATTTATCGTCATTTAATTGCTGTTATTTACTTTACGCACTTTATTTATCGACATTTAATTTCTGAATTTATTTTTACGCACTGTAAATATCGGGACACGTGTACAAGGTTTTGACATATCATATCGACGCATCTATATATATTATTTGGAATAACCATAGACACTCTATATGCAGTAATGATCGAGTTCTCTATACAGGGTTGAGGTTGATTCTATAATAATATATATAATTTGAGTTGTGATCGAGTCTGAGACATGTACACGGGTCACGATACGTATTAATTAATTCGAATATTATATATTAAACTATATACGAATTATTGGACTGTTAACCGCGGAATATCGATTGTGGACTAATAATATTGGACAATTAAAATGAATTAAAATATTGATAATAACATATGAAACTAAACAATTCTTCAAGTTTGCCACTTGATTCCATCCTAAACCTCATTGTATCTTGACGATTACATTCTGCGTTCAAACCTTTCATGATTCTTGAAAACACCTCAATCTAGAGGATGAACTAACCACACTTCATCTACGGAAGAAAAGATTGATGCATATAGTTATGCACCTGAAAACACTCGGAACCTGATTAAACGTTTAACACGTATCTGTGCTAATTCCTTTAGTGTTATTATTACCCAAAATAACTTGGTAATTCCTTTCAAAGTAGCAAATTTTGTCACAGCTCCAGCAAGTCAACTTCGACTTTTCGTTCGAAACAACCTTATTATCACCTTGATTTATATGTATGCTCTTTTATTGCCACAGGGGAACCTTTTACATGTCACCATATTACCATCAACGTTTAATCATCTAAAAACATAATTCTCCTGAAACCACCTCGGATTGATAACCGATGATTCCGATATCGTAGCATTAAATGCAGAGAAAACAGAAAAATTGTAGATGGTCTAAACGACCAAAGGTTTGATGATGAAGAAAGGAGTGTTAGGAACGTTTGATAGAAAATTTGGTACTGAAAAACAGATTGAGCAAACCATGAAGGAGACCAAGGCCAAATACAAGGACCATACCATATATTCAAAGAAATCAGGTAATTATGGATCCGATGAAACCTTCAACGAATATTTAGCTCCGTACTCATGTTAAAATCTTGCGAAAAAAAAATCTTTCTTCATCAATCATCGAACTTAGAAATTCCAAAATATCATCATAAATATCTTCGATATTTCTGAGGATATTTTCATAAATATTCTCGTCCAAAATTATTTATCTCTTCGCGATATCAGTGTTATATAATAAAAGGAAACTGGTTTAGTTCCTATATTCTGAAACCTTCGAGTTTAAATTATGAATGTTTTTGAAGTAATGTTGGAAACTGATGCATGAGTTAGTATAATATAATGAAACTTGATCAACGTGATTATATTACAGTAATTCATGCTGAGTTTCTAATGGAACGTGATGATTCACAGAACATACCGTCATCATGTGCCATTTACACGACTCTTACATTCTAACCAATCTCCAAACATATTAAGAACATATCTTCTTGATAGTTTTATCTTTTCGGATATCCTGGTAATTTGACAAATCAAATCGTGCTAAAACATTCTTTCTTATTTGGAACATGATGTTTATCCTAAATTCCGTACTTACAAATTCTGGACCATTATTCGCTTGACTTAAAGTCGGGAAAAGAAGGCAAGAGCATGAAACTCCGATATATAAGGGAAAATACAAAGCCCAACAACAACATCGAAATTACAAACCATGGATATCAGTGCGTATAGCAATATAAAGATAAGGGAGGATTATAAATATAATAATCACTAGAGCATAGTAGAAGTAAACAGATTCCTCTGGTAGTAGGTGAAAAAGAAGAATGATTGATACGATAATCAGGAAAATATCAAGGATTAGAACTGGATTGAGCATTTCCTTGATCTTGGAAAATATGAATTAAGGAAGAAAGTATAGGAGTAGTGAGAATAATGGAGCGGAAGGAGTTTATTTATAGTGAAAATATCAGACCGAGTAATCGAGGCAGATTACCGTATTTAATTATAGAGATCTTAATTTCTTTACTCGCCGACGAATTAAATCTTTTAGATTTCGAAGATTATCTTTAAATCCCTGGAATTCCGGAAATCAGCCGTGACTACGTCATCGGTTAAGACGAACTTGCATTTACTTATTTTATTCTTTTGTGATAGCTTCACTCGTACTCTTCGAGTAATCGAATTATTTTATACATATTACTCAACAGTAATAAAACTCTATTTTATCAACTCATATTCGTCATGAAAACATTTTTATTGTTAGCCATGACGATCACACCCAAATTTCAGGACGAAATTTCTTTAACGGGTAGGTACTGTAACGACCCGGGAATTTCCGACCAAATTTAAACTTGATCTTTATATGTTTCCGACACGATAAGCAAAGTCTGTAATATTAAGTCTCAAAAATTTTGGAACTATGTTCATATAATCAATTACCCTTTGACTATGCTCGACGATTCACGAACAATTAATTGTAAATAGATATGTGTGTATGTATATATAAATAATAATTCGAAATATAATTTGAAGTATTATATGTTGTTGTTATTAAAAATTAATAAAATAAAAAAAAGGATATTATAATAACTATTATTTAAAATATATATATATCTCTATATATAAATAAAGTATATTAAAAATAAATATTAAATGATTGGAATACTCGTTTGATGTTTTGATTGATATTAAGCAAGTAAATTCAAACTTATATTATTTTAAAAATAAACATTGATACGAAAATGAGTGATATAATAGACTTATTAGAAATGTATTTAGGATCTAATTATTAAATGGTAACATTTATGTTACCTGAGATCGAGCGTGGATAGTGATTTAAATTTTATTTAATAAATTTTTAAAACAGTTAATGACCAAATTTATACAATAATGACCGAAATAAATAAAGATAACTAATATAAAAATTTGGATGTCGACTGAAAATGGATAAAACACTGATGCCATACTATTTGATTGTTTGATTGTGCAAGATTCTTTCAATTATGATTCACATATTATATATCTATTTGCTATTATTATTATGTTATATCATGCAGTGCATAATTATCCACCAAACACTATATTGCAATTACTAGCACATGGTATCACTTTCTAATATATCAACATCGACCCATTTGTTATTGTATATAATTGGATATTCTCACAAGAAACCATCTTAATTGCTTACTACTATATTTTACTGACCGAGATATTATACCAACACAAGTTGACAATAGAATCATTCTTAAGATTTATAAATTTTACTTTAAAAAGTAGTGTGGATATTAGTGTTTATCTTTTTGCTCCCTTTCAATCATGTACATCAATTTTACCTATATAATATCTATATATCATTGTACTATAACACACATCAACAATTGATCTTCTCCTCTGTTCCTCCTTTTTATTTATTTTTGCTCGAACAACTACTTCAAACTTCCAGTCCATGTTTGAATTACTTATGCTTCTAGTTCATGTTCAACCTCAACCCAAATAATAACTTACAACACACCATGGACAACCATTAGAAACCACCACCACAACCCCCTTTATTCTTTATTTACTGCTCGACTATTACTACTTCTGTATACTTCCATTTCGTTCGAGTTAACACAGGAAAGGCATGTATAATTGCAGCTGCAATTTGAACTTCTAAACCTTCCTTATTCGCCACTACAGTTAAACGAGAATCACCACAACCATGCTTCAATCGAACTGTTTACTGCTGTTATTTCTTTCTTGTTTCTCCTTCAACCAGAACACCATCATTATCACTAGCATCACCCTAAATCATCACAACCAAAACCACCTTGTTCGAAGTCTTTTGTTTTAATCACCATACGACCACTTCGAAACCAATTTCATCACTATGAATCAGTTTATGTTTACAGTCACCATCACCATCGAGAACATCTCCCTAGATCACCTTCATCGAGCACCCATGATTCGTTTCTCACTCTCTCTCCCCCTTACTTTCTCTCTCATCGAAACCACCATGTTCAACCACCCTTGAACCTTATGATATTCGTTTTCTAGTTTGGTATTTCTGTTTGAATCAAGTTAAGAAACCATCAAGTCACCGTCACCAATTTAACATCCTTCAATACACCATGACTATCACCATATATAACCGTGATCACCATTCCACCACTCGTGATCATCTTATCATCACCTTCACCATTATTTTTCCCTCCTTTTCGATCACCAAGACATTGCTGTAATAGTAGTCTTTCGAAACAGACCCAACACCATCAAAAATCAACACTCAACCACCACTATTAATCATGTTTTTACTGCTACTATTAGCCATGTCTGTTAGATGTTAGCTATGTATAAACCAAGAGGAAACCCTAAACAAATTCACCATCAAAACCCCACTTATGCATTTTGTTGATTGAATATTGGCGACTATTATTTCCTTTTATAATCAAACTTTACAGCTATTTCTGTATATCCACACTTTACAGCTATTTTGATTTTTTTTTCCTTGATTGGTTGACAACCCTTAACAAGTTAAACCCCACTTGTTTTGTAAATCAGTGGTTACAAAGTTTGTTTGTTGGGCCACCCCGTTTTTTTTATTTTGATCCATATTCATGGATTTACAATTGGCCCGTGAACATTGTTATAAGATTACATGTATTGGGCTTCTAATTTATGTATGGGCCGAGATGTGTTGCCTGCAGAACGGGTCCTATGAAGTTGGAGAATAAGGGGAAACATAGAAAAACGGGATTATGTAATTAAACGTACTGATTAATACGTGAATGAACGAGTGGAGCAATGGTTTGGGCTTGTGTTTGTTTATCAAGAGGTCGTGGGTTCTAATCCGGGCAATGACAGTTTCTATTTTTTTTAAGCTTATTAATTCTCTTAAGGTAGTATTATTGCTATTGTTATGGTTATCATTATTATTATTATTATTATTATTATTATTATTATTATTATTATTATTATTATTACTAATATTATTATTATTATTATTATTAGTACTATTATTATTAGTAGTATCATTACTACTATTATTATCATTACTATTATTACTAACATCCTTATTATTTTTTTATAAAAACCATATTATTATTATTATCAATATTACAATTAATATTATTATTATTATTACAATTAAAGTTGATTATATAAAAATATACTTAATAAAACTATACTAATACTTTATAAATTTTTATATAAATATATTTAAGTTAATAATGAAACACTTAAATTATTAAAATAACACTGATAACACTAATAATTATATATATAAATTTGTTCGTTTACAATGTGTTAATATATATAATTGATATAGGTTCGTGAATCCGAGGCCAACCCTGCATTGTTCAGTTTCGTCGTATGAATATTTTTACTAAAAAATATTGGATAGTGAGTTTCATTTGCTCCCTTTTACTCATTACATTTTTGGGCTGAGAATACATGCACTGTTTTAATAACTGTTTTACAATATTTATACGCGTGAGTTTCATTTGCTCCTTTTCTAAATGCTTTTGCAATATATATTTTTGGGACTGAGAATGCATGCGCTTTTATAAATGTTTTACGAAATAGACACAAATAATCGAAACTACATTATATGGTTGAATGATCGAAATCGAATATGCCCCTTTTTATTAAGTCTGGAAATCTAAGAATTAGGGAACAGACACCCTAATTGACGTGAACTCTAAAGATAGATCTATCGGGCCCAACAAGCCCCATTCAAAGTACCGGATGCTTTAGTACTTCGAAATTTATATCATGTCCGAAGGAGGATCCCGGAATGATGGGGATATTCTGATATGCATATTGTGAATGTCGGTTACCAGGTGTTCAATCCATATGAATGATATTTTTGTCTCTATGCATGGGACGTATGTTATGAGAAATTGAAATATGAAATCTTGTGGTCTATTTAAATATTGAAATGATTATTATGATAAACTAATGAACTCACCAACCTTTTGGTTGACACTTTAAAGCATGTTTATTCTCAGGTATGAAAGAAGTCTTCCGCTGTGTAATTGCTCATTTAAAAGATATTACTTGGAGTTATTCATGACATATTTCAAAAGACGTTGCATTCGAGTCATCGAGTTCATCAAGATTATTATTTAGTCAATTATAGTTGAATATATTATGAAATGATCTGTATGTCGTCAATTTTCGATATAAAGTAAGTTGTCTTTTAAAAACGAATGCAATATTTGTAAAATGTATCATATAGAGGTCAAGTACCTCGCGATGTAACCAACTATTGTGAATCGTTTGTAATCGACACGGACTTTGTCCGGATGGATTAGGACGGGTCTTGACATAAATCATTAAGTTAGCATATCATATAGATATAGAACATATGCTTAGTTGATTTTAAAATTCAAGTTAGAAGGATTAACTTTTGTTTGCGGACAAGTTTAGAATTAACTAAACTATGTACTAGTGATTTCAAGTTTAAACCTTCGAATAAGGTAGTTATATATATATGAATCGAATGATGTTATGAACATCATTACTACCTAAGGTTATGTAGATAAACCTACTAGAAATGAGAAAAATAGATCTAGCTTCAAAGGATCCTTGGATAGCTTGAAAGTTCTTGAAGCAGAATCATGACACGAAAACAAGTTCAAGTAAGATTTCCACTCGAAATAAGATTGTTATAGTTATAGAAATTAAATCAAAGTTTAAATATAAGTATTAACTTGTATTAGAAAGATATCTTACTATAAATAAGAAAGATTTCTTGAGGTTGGATGATCACTTTACAAGATTGGAAGTAAGCTAGCAAACTTGGAAGTATTGTTGATTTTATGAAACTAGAACTTATAGAATTTATGAAGAACACTTAGAACTTGAAGATAGAACTTGAGAGAGATCAATTAGATGAAGAAAATTGAAGAATGAAAGTGTTTGTAGGTGTTTTTAGTCGTTGGTATATGGATTAGATATAAAGGATGTGTAATTTTATTTACATGTAAATAAGTCATGAATGATTACTAATATTTTTGTAATTTTATGAGATATTTCATGCTAGTTGCCAAATGATGGTTCCCACATGTGTTAGGTGACTCACACGGGCTGCTAAGAGCTAATCATTGGAGTGTATATACCAATAGTACATACATCTAAAAGCTGTGTATTGTACGAGTACGAATACAGGTGCATACGAGTAGAATTGTTGATGAAACTGAACGAGGATGTAATTGTAAGCATTTTTGTTAAGTAGAAGTATTTTGATAAGTGTCTTGAAGTCTTTCAAAAGTGTATGAATACATATTAAAACACTACATGTATATACATTTTAACTGAGTCGTTAATTCATCGCTAGTCGTTACATGTAAATGTTGATTTGAAACCTTTAAGTTAGTGATCTTGTTAAATGTTGTTAACCCAATATTTATTATATCTAATGAGATGTTAAATTATTATATTATCATGATATTATGATATATTAGTATATCTTAATATGATATATATACATTTAAATGTCGTTACAACGATAATCGTTACATATATGTCTCGTTTTGAAATCCTTAAGTTAGTAGTCTTGTTTTTACATATGTAGTTCATTGTTAATATACATAATGACATGTTTACTTATCATTTATCATGATTAAACATAGTGTAACAATATCTTAATATGATTCATATGTAATTAGTAAGACGCTGTTATAACGATAATCGTTATATATATCGTTTCGAGTTTCTTAATTCAATAAACACAATTTTATGTATATAACTCATTGTTAAAATACCTAATGAGATACTTACTTATCATAATATTATGTTAACTATATATATAATCATATATATGTCATCATATAGTTTTTACAAGTTTTAACGTTCGTGAATCACCGGTCAACTTGGGTGGTCAATTGTCTATATGAAACCTATTTCAATTAATCAAGTCTTAGCAAGTTTGATTGCTTAACATGTTGGAAACATTTAATCATGCAAATATAGTTTTCATTTAATATATAAATATGGAAAAGTTCGGGTCACTACAATTAACAATCTTTTCACTGCTGACTTGAAAAATGAAAATGGAGTTAAAGGCACAACCTTTACCCCCAAGCTGACTGGTTTTAAAACTAGTGTTAAGAAGAGTAGCAACCCATACTCTTCTAACCAGGCACTTCCACATTTTTCTAAAATGAACATCATGCAATATTCTCTGCTGACAGTACAACCAGCAGAGAACATAATTGACCCCCAAAGCAGTCTTGAGCTGGTTCCTCATCGTGTTGAATCAGCTCAGGCTACTACATAGCCTAAATGTTACTTGGACCATGCTAAGAGTCTCACTCCTACATCATTACCAGCCAGAACTCTTACACTATCTGGGTCAACATGTGTTGTCAATGAGTCAGCAGAGTCACAACTGTACTTATAGACACCTAACTCTGTCTCAATCGAAGGGCTGACTAAATCACCAGTCTGTCCCCAGAGACCAACAACAGATGTAATTGTTGAGTCAAATTAATTTGGTTCTACAGTTGTTAACATAAAATGTTCTTTTGTTTCAGTTCTTAGCAGGGTAGATGAACAGGCAGAGGGGGAGCAAGAAAAGGATGTTATTGTTTCTACTGATGAACTCTCCATTTCTGCTACTGGTTTTGGTGCTACTGATTTGTCTACTGGTGGTACTGCTACTGGTACTGCTGCTTCTACTGCTGCTGGCTCTACTGGATACAATGTGGTTGCTGGTTCCACTGTTCTTACTGATAATGAGGAGTTAGCTACTGCTGATATTTCAGCTACTCCTCCTACTGTCTCTGGTATTGCTGCTTCAACCACTGATTCTGTAGTAGTTAAGGAGATGATAATGGAACCTCCTCTTGCACTTGAAAAGGTCATTGGTAATATTGTTAAGGAGGTTCTTGATGTTGATATTTCTGGCACTACCACTGTTACTTCTCCAACTGCTTCTATTGAGGAGATTATCACAGGTAGTGACTGATAATGCTAAAAACGAACATATATTTCATAGCATTATTCCTCAAGAAAAACAAGCTTTTAGTTGCAATTGTTCTATTTACAAGTGATATTCGTTTAAATAATAAAGGTGAAGACAAAAGACAGATTCGACGAATTGAAGACGCAAACGACCAAAAAGCTAAAAAGTACAAAGTACAATCAAAGTGGTTCAAATTATTGATGAGAAACGTCTAAAAATTACAAGAGTACAAGCTGTGAAACACAAAGTACAGGATATTAAATTGTACGAAAAGGCGTTCGAAAATCCGGAACCGAGACATGAATCATCTTTCAGCGTGCTACGCAACGGACCAAAAATTACAAGTCAACTATGCACAAGAATATAATATTATATATAATTAATTATATATATATTATATATTATTTTAATCAAAGCAGCCCACGTTGAATTCATTTAGTGGGCTGGATTCCAGACCTCCACACTCGCGGAGGTTTAAAGCATAAAAGCTCAGCACTCACGGAGCTCTATAGTGAAATGTGGGGCTATAAAAGGTCGCGCATTCTGATCGATTTTAATCATACTTTTTCTATCTATCTCTCACGATATATTTATATTTATATTTTATAATTATAATTTTAATTTAAGTTTAATAATAATAAGGTTATAGTGGCGAATGTTGTAAGTGTATAAATCGAAATTCTGTCCGTGTAACGCTACGCTATTAATACTCATTGTAAGTTATGTTCAACTTTTTTAAATTAATGTCTCGTAGCTAAGTTATTATTATGCTTATTTAAATCGAAGTAATCGTGATGTTGGGCTAAAATATTAAAGACGGGGTAATTGGGCTTTGTACCATAATTGGGGTTTGGACAAAAGAACGACACTTGTGGAAATTAGACTATGGGCTATTAATGGGCTTTATATTTATTTAATTGAATGATAGTTCGTTAATTTAATATAAAGATTTACAATTGGACGTAATTATAAATAACCATATACGCTCGATCGGACACGATGGACGGAATATTTATAAGTACTAATAATCGTTCATTTGACCGGACACGGGAATGGATTAATAGTCAATGGACTCATTAAAACAGGGGTGAATTACATGCAAGGACACTTGGTGTAATTGATAATAAAGTATTAAAACCTTATTACAGTTTAAGTCCCCAATTAGTTGGAATATTTGACTTCGGATATAAGGATAATTTGACGAGGACACTCGCACTTTATATTTATGACTGATGGACTGTTATGAACAAAAACCAGATGGACATATCGAATAATCCAGGACAAAGGACAATTAACCCATGGTAATAAACTAAAATTAACACGTCAAACATCATGATTACGGAAGTTTAAATAAGCATAATTCCTTTATTTCATATTTTTATCGCACTTTTATTTACTGTCATTTTATTTATCGCACTTTTTAATTAACGTATTTTTTTAATTATCGCAATTTTATTTATTGCACTTTTTATTTATTGCAATTTCATTTATCGTTATTTACTTTACGCTTTAAATTAAGTTATATTTATTTTTAATATTTTACATTAGGTTTTAACTGCGACTAAAGTTTTAAAATCGACAAACCGGTCATTAAACGGTAAAATCCCCTTTTATAATAATAATAATAATAATACTACTTATATATATATATATATATATATATATACACACACACAAATATAGTTTTTAAAAATATAGCATTAAACTTGGCAAGTTCCCTGTGGACGAACCGGACTTACTAAAAACTACACTACTGTACAATTAGGTACACTGCCTATAAGTGTTGTAGCAAGGTTTAGGTATATCCATTCTATAAATAAATAAATAACTTGTGTAAAATTGTATCGTATTTAATAGTATTTCGCAATAAAATATAACTATTTCGTATACACCTCTGCACACATCAAGTATTTTTGGTGCAGCTGCCGGGGAATCCTAAACGCCGAAAGCACAACGCTATAAAAAAAAGATTTTTATTAAGTCGTAATCTATTTCTGTAAAAATATAAATTTTATATATTAAAAATACAAGAAAAAGAAAAATATATCTATATTTTTATTTTTAGTTAAATTAGAAAGTTTATATTTTTTTATTTATTGTGAAATAGTTATAAAAAGTAATAAGTTATATTTATATTTTATATATATTAAAAACAGAAAAATTAAAAATTAAAAAAAATAAAAATAAAAAAACAACTGAACCTGCACAAAATCGACATGCACCTCATCTGAATCTGTGACATCCGCACTCGCGAAACTTTTTGCCAGCTGGGATCCGCACTCGCGGAGATCTCTGACAGGTCAAACATTGGACAACATTAATTATGAAATTAGGGTTAAAATTAATTATTATTAATTAAAATTAGGGTTTTAATTTAATATAATTAGTATAAGTTTATTTTTAATTAATTTTAAGCTTTAATTAGTTTTATTAATATATAAAACTAATATTTTTATAAAATACTTAATATAAAAATAATATTTTTATAAAAATTGTATTTTTACAATTTTAAGTTTTTAAAATTTCGTACCTTTTTAATCGTTTATTCGTAATATTTATATTTTTTCTTTCGTAATTAGTTCATAACTTATTATTTTGCCGTAGTTATTTTTATTTCTAGATTTTTAGGATTTGCCGTAAAATCCCTTAAGTGCTTTTTCTTTAGACTTAGATTTAGGTGCTTTAGAATTTTACGACGTCGCTTATCGCTTTAGTTTTTAATATATTTTAGTACCTATTTAAGTTATTACCGTTTCAGATATAGAATTTCTTTTAAGTTTTAATACTTTTAGACGCATGTTTTAATATTTAGTTTTTAGATTTTTAAGTTTCGACGCGCTACTTTCTTATTTTTATTTTTCAGCCTTTTATTTTTCGACGTTTTCCGACGCGCTCTTTTTCTTTCTTATTTCTCGACGCTCTAGTTTTTAGGACATAAAATTTTCTATTTCTTCTCTAAAATTTCAAAACGAAAAATTATTTTACGCGGTTAAATTGATAGTCATCCAAAATTTTCTGGTTCGTAGTAATAGTTGGATTTGTTAGTGGCGAGTTGTGGGCTTCCGATTTAAAGGGTCCTGGCTACCTGCTGCATCTATTGGCTATTCGAAACGTGGGCAAAATCAGAAAAGTCTATTAATTTGATAGCTTATATAATTTTTATAACTAATAGGATATTCAGTGAATGCAACGAGCAAAACGTTCATCACCTTTTATACGTTCACCACCTGTAACTCGATCAAGACATCTAGCTAATATTGTCGTCGTTGATTTTTCTTTAGAATCGTCATCCAGTCGACCAAGTACTCCAATTCAAATTTCCGATAATCCATTTTTTGGACCCGACCTCACAATTGAGAATCCGGAGGATATTCAGGGACAATTCAGAGATCCTGAACCACTAATCATTCCTCCTGAACCACAAATCACTCATCCAGAGATTGTCGAGGAAGGAACCATTAAATCAGAATCCTCTAGTGATTCAGATTCAACAAATTCAATTATGGAAAATCTGGAACCTCTAAGTATGGAAGACCGAATGAGAGCTAAACGCACTGGCCAAGGTCACGTAATTACTTAACCAGGTATTAATACGCCAGATTATGAAATCAAATGACAAATCCAACACATGGTAACTAATCAATGCCAATTTAGTGGTGCACCGAAGGAAAATCCAAACGAACATCTTCGAACCTTTAATAGGATCTGTACTCTATTTAAAATCCGAGAAGCGGAGGATGAACAGATATATCTCATGTTATTTCCCTGGACTTTAAAGGGAGAAGCCAAAGATTGGTTAGAATCGTTACCTGAAGGGGCGATTGATACATGGGACGTTTTAGTTGAAAAATTTCTTAAACAATTCTTTCCGGCATCTAAAGCCGTGAGACTTCAAGGAGAAATTGTTACGTTTACGCAGAAGCCAAATGAAACTCTATATGAGGCATGGACAAGATTTGGAAAGTTATTAAGAGGATGTCCGCAACATGGTTTAGAAACTTATCAAATAGTACAAATATTCTACCAAGGATGCGACATCACTACACGAAAAGACATCGATATAGCAGCTGGTGGTTCCATTATGAAGAAAACCGCAACTGAAGCTTACAAAATTATTGATAACACTGCTTCCCACTTACATGAGTGGCATCAAGAAAAAGATATTGTTAGATCATCTAAAGCGGCTAGAGCTGATTCTATCCATGACTTCGATTCCATTTTCGCAAAGATAGATGCTGTCGAGAGAGGAATGGAAAAGATGACTAAAGATATTCACTCAATACGAATTAGTTGTGAGCAGTGTGGAGGACCACATTTGACAAAACATTGTCTCAGTATTGAACAAACAATGGAACAAAGAGAGAATGTTTCATATATGAACCAAAGGCCTGGAAATAATTATCAGAATAATTATCAACCGCCAAGACCAATTTACAATCAAAACCAGAATTATAACCGAAATGTTCCATACAACAACCAACAAGGTCCTAGCAATCAACAAGTATCTAACAATACTTACAACCAGTAAAACCTATTTTTCAAAATAAACCACCACAAACCGATGATAAAAAACCAAATCTAGAAGACATGATGTCAAAGCTAGTTGAATCTCAAACGCAATTTTTCACATCTCAGAAACAAACCAATGAACAAAATGCTCAAGCATTTAGAAATTAACAAGCTTCTATTCAAAATTTAAGCAACCTAGCAAGGTTGATAGGCGAAAGAAAACCGGGAAGTCTACCTAGTGATACAAATGCTAACCCCCGGAATGAAACAGCTAAAGCCATTACCACAAGAAGTGATATTACACTTAAACCACCTGAAATACCGGTAATTTCTGATGACTCTATTCCTACTCCACAGGAACCACAATCTGAGCAAGAAAAGAAAACAGAACCGGTAGTTGAAAAGGTTAATGAAGATAACATAGTTAAGGCAAAGCCTTATGTTAAACCATACCAACCACCCCTTCCTTACCCGAGTAAAATGAGAAAAGAAAGACTTGAAGCCGAGCAATCCAAATTCTTGGATATGTTTAAACAAATAAATATCAATCTTCCTTTCATCGATGTTATTTCAGGAATGCCTAGATATGCTAAATTCTTAAAAGATTTAATCAGAAATAGAAAGAAAATGGAAGAACTCTCGGCTTTTACTATGAATGCCAATTGTTCTGCAGTGTTGTTGAATAAGATACCAGAAAAACTATCAGATCCAGAAAGTTTCACAATTCCATGTTTTCTGGGTAGTCTTAGTTCAATAGAAGCATTGACAGATTTAGGTGCTAGTATAAATCTAATGCCGTATTCACTATACGCTAAACTAGACCTTGGAGAATTGAAACCAACACGAATAAGCATACAACTAGCCGATCAATCAGTAAAATATCCTAGAGGGATAATGGAGAACATGCTAGTTAAAGTTGGTACTTTAGTATTTCCAATAGATTTTGTTATTCTGGACATGGAAGAAGATTCTCGAGTTCCTCTCATATTAGGAAGACCATTCTTAAACACGGCTAAAGCAATAATAGACGTGTTCGGTAAGAAACTGACCCTAAGTATAGAGGACGAGAGTGTTACCTTTTCTGTTGATAGAGCCATGCAACAACCGCAATCTGCAGATGATACATGTTATTATATTCAAACTATAGATTCACATGCAGAATTGTTACAAGAATTTCCAGAATTACAAGGAACAGGAGAATGTTCTTTAGGAGAAGGAACTGAACCAATTGATGAAGCTGAAATATTAGCCGCACTCATGGCTAATGAATATGAACCAACAACAGAAGAACTTCAAATGCTAAAAGAGGAAGACAGATATCGATATAAATCATTGATAGAAGAACCACCGACATTAGAGTTAAAGCCACTTCCAAACCATTTGGAATATGCTTATTTACATGGTGAATCTGAATTACCTATAATAATATCATCTTCTCTTACGAAAAATGAAAAATCTCGACTCATTTTTGTGCTAAAAGCTCATAAACCATCTATTGCATGTAAGATTCATGATATTAAAGGCATAAGTCCTTCGTATTGCCCACATAAAATCCTTATGGAAGAAGGTCATAAAACGTATGTGCAACGCCAACGAAGAATAAATCCTAATATGCAAGATATTGTTAAGAAAGAAATTATTAAACTGCTAGATGCAGGTTTAATTTATCCAATCTCTGATAGTCCATGGGTAAGCCCAGTTCAATGCGTACCTAAGAAGGGTGGCATGACTGTCATCACAAATGAAAAAAATGAGCTTATTCCTACAAGGACTGTAACAGGATGGCTTGTTTGTATTGACTATAGAAAATTAAATGACGCCACCAGAAAAGATCACTTTTCCTTACCTTTCATTGATCAAATGTTGGAAAGATTAGCCAGGAATAGTTACTATTGTTTTCTTGACGGTTTTTTTGGATACTTTCAAATTCCAATCGCACCCGAGGACCAAGAGAAAACCACATTCACGTGCCCTTATGGTACTTTTGCTTACAAACGCATGCCATTTGGACTTTGCAATGCCCCTGCAACCTTTCAAAGGTGCATGATGACAATTTTTCACGACATGATAGAAGAATGCATGGAAGTTTTCATGGATGACTTTTCAGTCTTCGGTGATACATTTGAATAATGTCTAGTTAATCTTGAACGAATGCTTATTAGATGTGAACAATCAAATCTAGTTCTTAATTGGGAGAAATGCCATTTCATGGTTAAAGAAGGCATCGTTCTTGGTCATAAAATTTTAAAGGAAGGAATTGTAGTGGATAGAGCTAAAGTAGATGTAATTGCTAAACTTCCACATCCCACCAATGTTAGAGGAGTTAGGAGTTTTCTAGGGCATGCCGGTTTTTACCGACGTTTCATAAAAGATTTTTCTAAAATTGCCACTCCTATGAATAAACTCCTAGAAAAAGATGCTCCATTTATCTTTTCAGATGAATGCATCAAATCTTTTAATATTCTTAAAGAAAAACTCACTAATGCGCCGATCATGATCACTCTAAATTGGAATCTACCGTTTGAACTTATGTGCGATGCAAGTGATTTTGCAATGGGAGCCGTTTTAGGACAAAGGATTGAAAAACGATTTCAACCTATTTATTACGCTAGTAAGACATTACAAGGATCACAAACGAATTAAACAAATACTAAAAAAGAACTCCTTGCTATTGTCTTTGCTTTTGACAAATTTCGTTCATATCTCGTTCTAGCAAAAACGGTGGTCTATACCGACCATTCTGCTCTTAGATACCTATTTTCAAAACAAGGTGCCAAATCACGATTAATCCATTGGATCTTACTCTTACAAGAGTTCGATATTGAAATCCGAGATAAAAAGGAAGCATAAAATCTCGCAGCTGATCATCTTTCTCGTCTTGAAAATCCTGAATTAGAAGTTCTAAATGAATCGGCCATACAAGATAACTTTCCTGATGAATATCTATTAAAGATAGATTATAATGAAATTTCATGGTTTGCAGACTATCCAAACTACTTAGTATGTGGATTCCTTGAAAAAGGGTTGTCATACCAAAAACGAAAGAAATTCTTTAATGATATAAAACACTATTTTTGGGAAGATCCACATTTGTTTAAAAGTTGTCCCGATGGAATAATACGCCGATGTGTATTCGGAGATGATGCCAGTCAAATCTTAAACCATTGTCACATAGGACCAACAGGAGGGCATTATGGGCCTCAACTCACAGCAAGAAAAGTTTACGACACTGGATTCTATTGGCCTACAATTTTCAAAGACGCACACCTTCTTTGCAAATCCTGTGATGCTTGTCAAAGGGTCGGAAAAATAAGTCAACGTGATGAAATGCCACAAAATATCATTCAAGTATGTGAAGTATTTGACGTTTGGGGTATTGACTTTATGGGTCCATTTTCAAAATCTCATAATAATCTCTACATTCTCGTTGCCATTGATTATGTATCTAAATGGGAGAAAGCACAAGCTCTCCCGACTAACGATGCACGAGTTATAGTCAACTTCTTAAAACGTCTTTTTGCAAGGTTTGGAACACCGAAAGCTTTAATAAGTGATCGGGGTACTCATTTTTGTAATAATCAACTTGAGAAAGTTCTTAAAAGATATGGAGTAACTCATAAAATCTCAACCACTTATCATCCACAAACAAGTGGACAAATTGAAAATACCAACCGAGCTTTAAAACGTATTCTAGAGAAAACCGTAGGATCAAATCCGAAGGAATGGTCCATGAAATTAGAGGATGCACTCTGGGCTTTTAGAACAGCCTATAAAACTCCAATTGGAACCACACCTTTTAAACTCGTTTACGGAAAAGCATGTCACCTTCCAGTAGAAATTGAGCACAAACCATTTTGGGATTTGAAGACATGTAATCTTGATTTGCATGAAGCTGGACGTCTACGGTTAAGCCAACTAAACGAATTAGAAGAATTAAGACATGAAGCATATGAAAATTCGTTAATCTATAAAGAAAGAACGAAGAAATGGCATGATAAAAGAATCAGAAGTTCAAAAGAATTTAAAGAAGGAGACAGAGTTCTTCTTTTTAATTCACGATTCAAGCTATTTCCTGGAAAATTAAAATCAAGATGGTCTGGACCATTCATAGTCAAAATAGTTTTCCCATACGGAACAATAGAGTTAATAAATTCAAATGGGGTTGAATTTAAGGTTAATGGTCACAGAGTTAAACATTACATCGATAATTCAATGGAAGTTGAAGATGAAGTTAATCACAATTTCGACACCACAGCTAACTAAGTGTGGGAAAATTCGAATCTTTTTAGGGTAATATGTATTTCTGTTAGAGTTAGATATTCTGTTTTCGTGTAGTTCTCGAGAATGGAATCCGAATGGTCTTTCCCTAGCAGACCTTAAAGAACTAGTCTTCTCCCTCCATTCTGAATTTTTATTTTTTAGGTTTTACGAGATGAAGAATTCCTTTGATCTGAACCATGGTCTACTACTACACGCTATGATTACTAAACGTAATAATGACACACTCCCGAGTGACCTGGTGTCAGTAACAAGAAGCAGATGTGACAAAGTAAGGAAAGAACTCAGGAAAGATCATCATAAGACACATTTCGGTAAAGGAAAATCAAAATCCGCAACAAAAAGAAGAGCACGACACCTTGAAAGATGTTATAAATGCGGAAAATGGTCACACGAAGGTAAATGTTCAAATAATCAAACATATTCAAATACCAAATTTGTTACTCTATGCAGAGAAGGACCGTTCATATGTTTAGAAGAAAAGATATTGAAGAACCGAGGTTACGCTTACGTAGCTATGGAGAACCAAATCACACGACTCTCCTATGAGTCAGCTAAAGTAGGTCTCTGAGAATTCTATCTCACAGGTAAGTATGTACAGTTTTTATTTTTATTTTTATTGCTTTTAACCTTTTGATAATAAACGCTGAATCGTTCGCTATAAAGTATTAAATTGGTATTCAATAAAATTAGGTATGCGAAACCGAAATTATTGATACATACAAAAATTTACTACATCACTGCGAAATTTACCGTTTATTCTTAAGGTATAAATATCTTTAATCAATCAATCCAAAATATTTCAAAAATTCGTCAGAAGTAAAACTAGGTTATGGAACCGAAATTACTTTACCGAAAAGAGGGGCGTATATTTTTGTTAATATTTGATTGATTAAAGTGGGATAAAAGACCAAAAAGATTTTTTATTTTTTTAAATTTTTACATTAAACTACTATTAAATTAATATATAAATATTAAATTATTAATGTAAATTTTTTTTAAAAAAACAATATATTTAAGTTTGTAAATATTTTAAACTACTATTTTTAATATAATTTTGTAAAATTAAAAATATTAATTATATTTAAATGAATTTTTAATTTTATGCATTTTAAATTTAAGTTTGGTGTGAATTTTAAAAAAACAAAAATTTACTTTATTTCACTAAGTTAAAAATATGATTTTTAAAATTCATCGTGAGTTGAAGACTACGTCGTCGAACCGAAATTGCTTTACCCGAGGGATGGACGAGAAATTTTATTATTATTATTTTTAATCTTATTGAATTAAAGTATGCCAAAAATATTAAAAAAAAATCCAAAAATCTTTGCTTTTAAAATGACGCTTAAAAAGTGATAAATTTTAAAATTTTGTCGAAAGACGGACTAGGACAACGATCCGAAATGCCCTCATTCTTAAAAGAAACAAATTTTTAAAATTTATTAATTTATGTTTTATTAGTTAAAGATAAAAAAAAAAATCAGCACTCGCGGTACTTTATAGGGTCCCACATCCGCACTCGCGAAGGTATCAAAATCCAGATGGGTTAACTGGTCGAACAGACCAGTCCCCAACACACCCACACTCATTTTTCTGCGAAAAACCCACAAAAACGCTCTCAAATTCGAGATTTTTTGCCGTTAAGCATCAAATTCTTTGCTAAAATCATGTTGAGAAGGATGCTACCAAGAAGTTTCTCAAGGAGATCGGTAATTTCTACATCTAAACACCCTTTAATTCGGATTTTTAGTGTCTTGAATAAATTTATACCTAATTTGATTTTGATTATTTCTAGTTTAATTATGCTCAAATTGTTTGTGTATTATGCTTGTATAACCTAGATTGATGCTATTTAACATGATTAGAAGCCTTAAACTTCAAATTTTGAATAATCTAGGGTTTGTGTTCTTGAGCAAAATTGGGGCTTTTTGATATAAACGGGTTATGGTCGAATTTTGTTGTTAGTTTATACTAAATTGAGTAGTGTAACATGTTTAGATTGTTAAATGATCAAAACTTTAATCCTAAACATGATTTTCAAGTATTAAAGTAGACTTTTAGAGTCAAAAATGCATGAACTCAATTTAATTGATATGAATGCCATTTGGAACTTGTTTAATTGCTAGTAATGATTATTTTGACATGTTATTTGAAATAAAAGCTAAAGAACATTGTATACTTTTTCATATATGTTTATTTGTAAAAGTGTAGAATTGTTAATATTGTGAAAATGCATATAAAGTTTAATATGGATTAAACATGTCATTATGATTGTTTTGATTTATGATTTGGCTAACACTAATGCATATTTGGATGCACAAAAATTGTGTTTAATGTGTTTTGCAGACTGAAAGGGTGAATCATCATCAGCATCTCAGGCTCACAATGCTCCTCCTGAGAATGCAGAAGAACAGGAGATTAACGACCAATATAGACAAAATCTACCGCATCAATTCATTTCGTATTCAAATATAGAATTGGCAGATTTACATCCTAATTTAAGGTTTGACCGACATTGGATAGATTATCTAAAATACCAGAGGAACTTGCACACCCTTCAGTCTAATGTTGTTGAAGTACCCAGAGTAATAGATTGGGAACCGTTAGAAACAGTGGGATTGGCCGGTCCAATCAGAGAATTACTTACACAAAGGTATGGTAATTCTACTTTTAATGATTGGGAACTTTTGTTTAATATACATAGGCGTGTATATAGAGAATGATGTGTGGAATTATTATGTAGTGTTGAAATAAATGATCAGGTAGCTCCCTTAACCGATCGTAGTTTTATTAGATTTTTATTAGGAGGTGTGATGCGCCATATGTCTCTACTAGACATGGCTTAGGATTTGTGTATATATACGCCTGAGGAACTAGCATCTACTGATTATCAAAAGTTGATAGTTAATGGTAGGAGTGTTGATGAAAATTTTGATATGAATGGAATATGGAGTAGAATGACTAGGCATAACCGATTTCGTGGGGGGGGGGGGGGGAATAACTCTTATACTGATATTGATAGAGCTGAGCTAAGAGTAATCCATAGGTTCTTAGCAAACTCGATTACACAGCGAGGTAAGAACAAAGAGAAAGTAAATGAGAATGATTTATTTTATCTCATGTGTATTCGAGACCCACATAGTGCTGTTAGTATACCTTATTGTGTGGGTTATTATTTATCGGCTATGGTTAGGAGTATACAGCCTAATGGTATAATAGGAGGTGGTATCTTTGTTACTTTAATTGCTGAGTATCTCGGTGTCGATAGAAGTCAGGGGGGATTAATAATTGCAGCACCAGAACCCCGAGATACAATTAGTTTGAAAGTATATCATGGTGCTAAGGTTTTAAAGAAACGACATAACGCTGCAGCACCATATGATGACCAACATCCACAGGTCGAAAGAGATCAGCAACAAGGTAATGCAGGAGGGGGAATCAGATGACAGAAATGCAAATTTTTATGGCTCAACATGAGTATGAAATGGCTAGACAACGAGCATTTCAAGATTGGCAGTATCATCAAAACCAAATCATAAGTCATTGTGCACACATAAATACAAACTACATTCCTACTCCAATGCCGGTATTTCTTCCCTGGACTATACAGACCCGACCACCGTACCCTACATATGACCCAGCTCAAGCATTCTACAGCATATACGGCTATGAATGGGATCCCTACTGGCACCATCCTCATCAACCCTGATTTTCTTTTATGCCTATTTTTATTTATTTGGTAACTTGTAATTTTATACTTTTAATATTTCTTTTGATACTATAATAGTTTTTATAAATTTCTAACTTTTATTATTAAATTTTTAATAATTTTTGAATGTGGGGTGATATACCCAACTTCAAAAATATGTATATATATGTTTGTAGTTTATCTCATGTACAAAACAGGGTAAAACAACGCATTTTCAAAGACTGGCATTAAGTTCAGCAAAAGCAACTAATTTTGACGACAAGATGCAAAATATGTGTGAAATAACAACTGCATGAATGAATAAATGATTTGCACCATTTATCATTCAACACAAACAACAATATGTTTGGAAACTTTGGTAAAATTTAATCATTTTTCTACGCTAATCACCCTCAATAATTTAAATTGTACTGATTTCTTGCAAATGAGGGCATTGCAAGATCTTAAGTGTGGGAAGGGGTTAAATTCTTTCGGATTTTTAAAATTTTAAATTTAAACACTTGGTTACCATTAAAAATACTAGTAACGCAGTAGTTGTATTAGAATCTAGTGCTCTCTGATAATAAAGAACAGCCCTAGTCTTATATACTGACTACCCAATTCTAGTAAAAAAATTCAAAATTTTCAACTAAATGAACTCAAAATCATGTTTATACATATTTATGAACGATAAAACTTGGTGTTAACACCGAAATTATTGTTACCTCGGAAAGGACATAAATTGAGAAACAACTCAAAATGTTAGAATTCATTTAAAATGGAATAGAGGAAAATAAAAAGGCAAAGAAAGAAAAATAAAAGCCAAGTGTGGGAAAAATTTACCAAGTTATTTAGAACATATATCACATATTTTTATACAAATAATTGAAGATACTTTTGTTTTGGACAATTTTATCAGTTTTACCCGATTTCTTATAATATATTTAAAAGAAATGTGCCACTTGATTTAAAAGGAAGTAAAGTCTTCCGAGAAAAAGACACGCGCTTCTTGATTTAGGTCAGGAAGTTGTCATCCAGACCAGTTGTAGAGTCTACGAAAAATCTTGAAAAGTTTTCTCGAAAATCAGCTGAAAATCCACGGACCTCAGCATCAAACAGGGTCGCCAAGTGGTCAGACTTATCCTAACCATGAGAGGATCTGTCTCGTACAATGGGGGGCACCATGCAAATTAGCTTATAAGACTAATGAATCAGATCCCCAGAAAGGATAATCTCCTTAAAGATCAAAAATCAGCTTTTAAGACTGATATTACTCAATCATTGAGATTGACATTAAAGATTGAGAATTCAAACTCATGGAATTCGATGATGTAACAACCCGTCCTTATCCCCCTGGACGAAATCATCAACATCTGGTTCCATTGCGTTGATCGACTCCAAGTAATGTCCTTAAAATGAGCAAATGCACAGCGGAAGACTTAATTCGTACCTGAGAATAACATGCTTTAAAATGTCAACATAAAGTTGGTGAGATATATAGGTTTGATGCTAGCAGCGTAATAACTATGGACCACAAGATTTCATATATAAAAATATAATACACTCGCAAGTGTATAAAATCATTCTGCTTATGTTGAGGTCTCAGTAACCAACCTTAACAATAATATAATAAGTCATCTTCGCAAAGATGGATATGTACACTCGCAAGTGTATAAATAATCCTCGAAGTACTAAACATCCGCCCACTAGTTCTTATGTCTAGTGCAGCCTACTGGATGGGGGTGTTAAACCCGATAGATCTATCTTTAGGATTCGCGCTTACATGCTATTATAACATATAACTAAATTACCTAGCACATCAATCCGCAGAATATCATTTTTAATCACTTGTGTCCATAACGTAAATCATTTATAAAAACAGCGCATGTATTCTCAGCCCAAAATATTTAAAGTTTAAAAGGGACTATATACTCACCTAATGTATTTTGTAGTAAAAATACATATATCATCATTAATCACGTATAAGGTTGGCCTCGGATTCACGAACCTATATCATTTACTTATATATATTAATACACATACTTGTAATCAAATAAATTTATATATATCAGTGATATTAATTTTTTTTATTATTAACCGATAGGTTTCCTTAATAAATTAAATATATTCATTTTATGTACTTTAAATAAATACAAATATTAATATTGTTAAGTTATATTGTTTTATAATAATAATAATAGTAATTATGCCTTAATAATAAAATGTTTATAATAATAATAATGAACTTTTAATAATATTGATAATTTTTATTCTTTAAATGAAAATAATAATAATATTAATAATAATAATAATCGTAGTAATAATAATAATGAAAACTTTATTAATAAATGATAATTTTAATATATATATATTTTGTTTTAATAAAAATGATAATGATAATAATAATAATAGTAATAAAGTAATTTTAATAATTAGTAATAAATGGCTACCTTAAATATTTTTCAAAAAGAATAGCTTTATCCGGACTCGAACTCGAGACCCCTCGGTACTTGCTAACACCTTAACCAATACGCCAATCTTACATTTCTGTTTTAACTCCCTTGCGAATTTATTTAACCCGCATTATAACTTGTGTTCTTCTTTTCCATCTGACCCATTTTTATTAAAGTCCATTTAAAGACCCAATATACTAGTCCAAGTATTAAAAGAGTCCAATAAAATTATCAGTCCAATACTACAATTTAATGACGTCCAATTTGTTAATTAACAAATAGTTGCCTCATGATTAAAGTGGAAATCTGATAGGGTTCGTGGATTCAGTTTGTCAGCCACAAAAGAAAAGAAAAGACGCGTTGCCTTTTTGTGTCGATTGAAACTGCATCAGGAATAATTAACGGCGAGTAGCAGTAGCAATAAAATGGGTGTTTGAGGGTGGAGTTTCATGGTGGTGTTTGGTTATCGAATTAAACAAAATCAGAAGGAATCAGACATGTTACATCCACATGTGGGTTCGAAATCAAACAGGAAATTTCAGGTGGTCTTGGCTTCGGTTTTCGGTTTGTTGTGGTTTTCTTTTAATCATAACAGGTGGTTTGTCTTGGTTTTGGGTCTGACCGGAACAGGAAGTCCTCAGCAACCATGTGGCGGTTTTTAGGGTGAGTAAAGGTAGTTGTCTTGGACTGAAAAACAGATGCAAAATAGCAGTAGAACCAACGGTATAGCAGCAGTAATTAAAAAGGTGCAGTTTTGTATAATGGTTGTGGTAGTTTCGGTGGTGATGATTTCGGGTGGTATTTGTTCCCAAACAAGAAACAAGATGGAAATGGGTTTTGATGATGTTAGCCGATGGTGGTGACATGGGTTGTGGTTTCAATGGTGTTTGAGGGCGGATGAAAGTGGAAGAGGGTGGTCTTTGAGATGGTGATGGTCTCTTTGTTCAAAACGTGATCAAACACGAGAGAGAAAAGGAAGATGGTGGTATGGTTATAGTGGTCGAATCGTGTAGCAGGAAATAATATAAACCAAGGTGGTATCAACATACTATAGCAGCTGTGAAAATCGAGTAGTAACAGAAAACCATTGTAGGTGCAGCAGGTTATCACTTGATGGGTTCGTGGTTGTGGTTAACCAAAGATGGTTGAACATGGTGTTCTTTGAAGATGATATGGGTTTAAGAGGAAGACGAAGGTGTCCTTGTGGTGGTTTCATTGATTAGAAACAGGGAACAATAGTTAAGTTTGTTTGTTTAATGAGGTCGAAGAAGGTGGTCGTGTGCTTGTAGAAACACCCGAAATAAAACAAGGATGGTGATTATAGGGTGGTGGCGGTTATGGTAGTAGCTTATAGGTGGTGGTCTTAACCGATGATGAGGGTGGCTCGTGGGTGAGGGTGACCGATCAAGCTAGCCCGAAGAGTCACATGGTTATAGACATACAAGAATTTAAGCAAGGTTACAAGTATTGATAATGTTTCTTGGTGGGTTTCTTGATGTCTATTCAAGTTAATCACCATATAACGAGTGTTTGATCATTGGCCAGAAAATGAAAAAGAAAGGAAGGAGAAGAGTAATGGTGTTTGTGTGCATTATCTATCCTCATATAAATATGCATATCATATATAGGGAATGAGAGATGAGTGAATGGACAAAAGAAATATCACGGGAGTAATAATACTCTATCATTTTAGATTCCCATTTATCTAATATTTAGATACATACAAATACAGTTACATACATTTGGTAAAAGTATTAAAAATATAAGATAATAATAAGATAATGATAAGATAATAAAAATATCAAAATTTCATAAGAGTAATTATGAAGATGTAAATTATATTATTTATAATAATGATAATTATAATAATGATTTTTAATAATAATAGAAATATTAAAATGATAATAATAATTCTTATTATTGATACCAATAATAATACTACAAATATCAGTATGATAATATTTCTGATAGTAAGATTAGTTATATAACTATATCAATTTTCATAACTTCTTATTTATATATTCATTTTTATTTATAAAGGTTCGTGAATCGTCGGGAATAGCCAAAGGGTAATTGTTTACCAGAATATAGATTTCAAACTTTCTAGACTCAATATTACAGATTTTTGCTTATCGTGTCGGAAACATATAGAGATTAAGGTTTAAATTTGGTTGGAAATTTCCGGGTCATTACAGTACCCACCCGTTAAAGAAATTTCGTCCCCGAAATTTGGTAGAGGTTGTCATAAATAACAATAGGAATGTTTTCATGACGAATATGAAGTAATAATAGAGTTTTATCATTATTGGAAGATATGGATAAAACGATTCGATCATGTGAAGCGCACGAGTGAAGCTATCACAAAAGAGTGAAATGAGTAAATATAATATCGTTTTAACTGATGACGTGGTTATGATTGATTTCCGGAATTCACAAGATTTAAAGAAAATCTTTCGTAATAAGATTTGATTCTTCGGCGATTTAGGAAACAGGATCTCCTTTGATTTAATGCGGCAAATCTGTTGTGATTTCTTTGTCGGATATTTCACTTATAAAACTACCCCCTTTGTTTTCCTTCTTCCCGTCTTTGAGTCAAGCGAGCAATGGTTCGAAATTCGTAGGTATGAGATTTGGAATGAACATAGCTAATGTTCTAAGAAAGAAATGGTAATGGCACGATTTTGATTGATCAAATTACCAGAATACTTCGGAAAATTAGATCTATCAGGGTGATACGTTCTAATATGTTTGAAGATTGGATAGAATGTAAGAGCCGTGTAACATGGCACATGATGACGGTACTGTGAATCATCACATTCCATTATTAACTTAACATGACTTAATGTAATATAATGAAGTTGATCAAGTTTCATTATATTATACTAATTCATGCATCAGTTCCTAACACTACTTCAAAACATTCATATTTTAAATTTGAAGGTTTCAGAATTTAGAAACTAACACAGTTTCTTTTATGATGTGATACAGATAGCGCGAGAAGATAGATGATTTTCGATAAGAATAGTTATAAAAATATCTTCAGAAACATTGAGGATATTTATAATGTAAGATATGATAATATCTTGGAACTTCTAATGCCGAAAGATGATGATGAAGAATGGTGTCAGCAAAGGTTTTAGAGTAAGGAGTAGGGTATGTACTAAGGATTTCAGCAGGCACTGAATCTTTTAAATTCTTTGAAGTCAAACTTATTCTTTGTGATTTGTCCACGGCTTACTTCATAGTTTCGCATAATCCGCTTTTTGATACTAAATTTTCTATTGAGTGTTTCCAATACTCCGTTCTTTATCATCAACTTTTGGCTATTAAGACCATCTACAACATGCTGCTTCGTCAGCATTCTCAAAGTTAACGGATCTGGGTCATCGGTTATCAAACTGAGGTGGTTTCAGGAGAATTGTGTTTTTAGATGGTTAAACGCTGATGATGAAATATAAAAGATTCTCCGGTAACGACAGCGAAAGAATAACGTGTATATATATCGAAACTAACCTTTCTGAGAAGTCGAGGTTAACTTGCTGGAGCTGTGACAAAATTGACTAATTTGAAAAGGGATTGCAAAGTTATTTTGGGTAATAATAACACTAAAGAAATTAACACTGCTGCGTGTTAAACGTTGACTCAGTCTCCGAGAGTCTTACAGGAGCATAAGTCTTTTCTTCCGTAGATGAAACGTGGTTGGTTCATCCTCTCGATTGAGGGGTTTTCAAGAATCATGAAAGATTTGAACACGCATTGTAATTGTCGAGATACAAATGAGGTTTAAGATGAAATCAAGTGGCAAGCTTGAAGAATTATTTAGTTTCATATGTTATAATCAATATTTTAATTTAATTCATTTTAATTGTCCAAAGTTAGCAGTCCAATAGTCCGATGGTTCAATGATTCATATATAATTTAATATATAATATTCGAATTAAATAATACGTATCGTGACCCGTGTACCGGTCTCGGTGTCGATCACAACTCAAAGTATATATATATTTTGGAATCAACTCCGACCCTGTATAGCCAACTCCCACCTTCACATATAGAGTGTCTACGGTTGTTCCGAAATATATATATAGATGGGTCGATATGATAAGTCGAAACCTTGCATACGTGTCCCGTTATTTAAAGTGCGTAAAAGTAAATAACAGAAATTAAATGACGATAAATAAAATTGCGAGAATGTAAATTGCGATAAATTAAATGTTAATCAGTTAGCTGGGAACAGTTAGCCGGAACAGTTAGCGTGAAATCCTATCACAATTCCAATTAATTAATTCGTTTGTTTCTAACACTTTTTATTTTTGTCCAATGTTTTCTTCGTTATGCCACTTGTTGGATTCTGATGGGTTAAAATCCAAATATGAAATTTGAATAGAAATGGTTATTCTGTGGTGAACAGATACGTATATCGGTAGTTGTATGTAGGATAGTAAATGATCGTTGAATCAGATTCGAAGAATGTACAGTGTAACTTATTAATGTGAATTCTAAATATTCCTCGGGTACTACCCACCCGTTAAAATATTTTCATCATTAACAGTTTGTACAAAAGAATTTTTAATTACAATCTTTATGAAAATATACTTGCATATATATTTTCATCGGATGTAATCATGGATTTAATGAGTCAAAAACTCATCTGATTTACCGTTAATACTAGATTACATAATCTCTAAAACTTTAGAAATTACATATTCACCATGTCGAACGAAGAAAAATGAGGTAGAATGATACGTAAAGCGAAGATAGCCGATGTAGATCGATGTGTAGAACGAAGTTCATACTCGAAGTACAGATGGTGATATTGAGGCGTGTAATGTTGATATTCGAGGTACAGATTGTGATATTGAGAGTTACGGCGCGGTTATGGTTTAGAGATGATAAGGGTACTGTTGACGTCGATGATGGTGGTACTGATTATGCTGCTGGTGCTGCTGCTGGTGTTCGTAACCTTCGTACCAGGTTCTCCAAAGTCGTCACACGAGCGCATAGTTTGTTAACTCCTTCTAGTACTACAGAATGATTGACGGTTGAAGCGAGCGGTTGAGTAAGATTCGAAATATAGGATAATATATAATCGTGACGGAATACTCTAGAAATGAGAGGGTATATGGTTTCTCGGACAGGTTTGCCGGTAAGTGCTTTCAGGTTCATCGCCATGAGGGAAATTTGAGAAGAATCTTTAATGTGAAATGATTTTCGAATGTAGAATGATATTCTAACTTCATAGAATATTTATAATAATAAAGATTTTGTAGCCTACAGAGGATCTTACGGCATATGACAAGCAAGTCGACAGATGTGCTAGGATATGAATTATCAGATACGCTAAGATATGAATTTTGTCTATACACTATCGATGCACTAAATGCAGTAGGACGTGTCTAGACTTGAGAATGATAGGCAGGCAATTTCCTAAGGATGATAGGCAGATAATTTTCCGACTAAAAATGATAAGCAAAACTTTTGACAGGCAGACACGGTCAAAGTCCAGACTCACTAATGTATCCTAACAACTACTAGTCAGACACACTAATGCAATGCCTGGTTCGCTAAGACCAACGCTCTGATACCACATGTAACAACCCGTCCTTATCCCCCTAGACGAAATCATCAACATCTGGTTCCATTGCGTTGATCGACTCCAAGTAATGTCCTTAAAATGAGCAAATGCACAGCGGAAGACTTAATTCGTACCTGAGAATAACATGCTTTAAAATGTCAACATAAAGTTGATGAGATATATAGGTTTGATGCTAGCAGCGTAATAACTATGGACCACAAGATTTCATATATAAAAATATAATACACTCGCAAGTGTATAAAATCATTCTGCTTATGTTGAGGTCTCAGTAACCAACCTTAACAATAATATAATAAGTCATCTTCGCAAAGATGGATATGTACACTCGCAAGTGTATAAATAATCCTCGAAGTACTAAACATCCGCCCACTAGTTCTTATGTCTAGTGCAGCCTACTGGATGGGGTGTTAAACCCGATAGATCTATCTTTAGGATTCGCGCTTACATGCTATTATAACATATAACTAAATTACCTAGCACATCAATCCGCAGAATATCATTTTTAATCACTTGTGTCCATAACGTAAATCATTTATAAAAACAGCGCATGTATTCTCAGCCCAAAATATTTAAAGTTTAAAAGGGACTATATACTCACCTAATGTATTTTGTAGTAAAAATACATATATCATCATTAATCACGTATAAGGTTGGCCTCGGATTCACGAACCTATATCATTTACTTATATATATTAATACACATACTTGTAATCAAATAAATTTATATATATCAGTGATATTAATTTTTTTTATTATTAACCGATAGGTTTCCTTAATAAATTAAATATATTCATTTTATGTACTTTAAATAAATACAAATATTAATATTGTTAAGTTATATTGTTTTATAATAATAATAATAGTAATTATGCCTTAATAATAAAATGTTTATAATAATAATAATGAACTTTTAATAATATTGATAATTTTTATTCTTTAAATGAAAATAATAATAATATTAATAATAATAATAATCTTAGTAATAATAATAATGAAAACTTTATTAATAAATGATAATTTTAATATATATATATTTTGTTTTAATAAAAATGATAATGATAATAATAATAATAGTAATAAAGTAATTTTAATAATTAGTAATAAATGGCTACCTTAAATATTTTTCAAAAAGAATAGCTTTATCCGGACTCGAACTCGAGACCCCTCGGTACTTGCTAACACCTTAACCAATACGCCAATCTTACATTTCTGTTTTAACTCCCTTGCGAATTTATTTAACCCGCATTATAACTTGTGTTCTTCTTTTCCATCTGACCCATTTTTATTAAAGTCCATTTAAAGACCCAATATACTAGTCCAAGTATTAAAAGAGTCCAATAAAATTATCAGTCCAATACTACAATTTAATGACGTCCAATTTGTTAATTAACAAATAGTTGCCTCATGATTAAAGTGGAAATCTGATAGGGTTCGTGGATTCAGTTTGTCAGCCACAAAAGAAAAGAAAAGACGCGTTGCCTTTTTGTGTCGATTGAAACTGCATCAGGAATAATTAACGGCGAGTAGCAGTAGCAATAAAATGGGTGTTTGAGGGTGGAGTTTCATGGTGGTGTTTGGTTATCGAATTAAACAAAATCAGAAGGAATCAGACATGTTACATCCACATGTGGGTTCGAAATCAAACAGGAAATTTCAGGTGGTCTTGGCTTCGGTTTTCGGTTTGTTGTGGTTTTCTTTTAATCATAACAGGTGGTTTGTCTTGGTTTTGGGTCTGACCGGAACAGGAAGTCCTCAGCAACCATGTGGCGGTTTTTAGGGTGAGTAAAGGTAGTTGTCTTGGACTGAAAAACAGATGCAAAATAGCAGTAGAACCAACGGTATAGCAGCAGTAATTAAAAAGGTGCAGTTTTGTATAATGGTTGTGGTAGTTTCGGTGGTGATGATTTCGGGTGGTATTTGTTCCCAAACAAGAAACAAGATGGAAATGGGTTTTGATGATGTTAGCCGATGGTGGTGACATGGGTTGTGGTTTCAATGGTGTTTGAGGGCGGATGAAAGTGGAAGAGGGTGGTCTTTGAGATGGTGATGGTCTCTTTGTTCAAAACGTGATCAAACACGAGAGAGAAAAGGAAGATGGTGGTATGGTTATAGTGGTCGAATCGTGTAGCAGGAAATAATATAAACCAAGGTGGTATCAACATACTATAGCAGCTGTGAAAATCGAGTAGTAACAGAAAACCATTGTAGGTGCAGCAGGTTATCACTTGATGGGTTCGTGGTTGTGGTTAACCAAAGATGGTTGAACATGGTGTTCTTTGAAGATGATATGGGTTTAAGAGGAAGACGAAGGTGTCCTTGTGGTGGTTTCATTGATTAGAAACAGGGAACAATAGTTAAGTTTGTTTGTTTAATGAGGTCGAAGAAGGTGGTCGTGTGCTTGTAGAAACACCCGAAATAAAACAAGGATGGTGATTATAGGGTGGTGGCGGTTATGGTAGTAGCTTATAGGTGGTGGTCTTAACCGATGATGAGGGTGGCTCGTGGGTGAGGGTGACCGATCAAGCTAGCCCGAAGAGTCACATGGTTATAGACATACAAGAATTTAAGCAAGGTTACAAGTATTGATAATGTTTCTTGGTGGGTTTCTTGATGTCTATTCAAGTTAATCACCATATAATGAGTGTTTGATCATTGGCCAGAAAATGAAAAAGAAAGGAAGGAGAAGAGTAATGGTGTTTGTGTGCATTATCTATCCTCATATAAATATGCATATCATATATAGGGAATGAGAGATGAGTGAATGGACAAAAGAAATATCACGGGAGTAATAATACTCTATCATTTTAGATTCCCATTTATCTAATATTTAGATACATACAAATACAGTTACATACATTTGGTAAAAGTATTAAAAATATAAGATAATAATAAGATAATGATAAGATAATAAAAATATCAAAATTTCATAAGAGTAATTATGAAGATGTAAATTATATTATTTATAATAATGATAATTATAATAATGATTTTTAATAATAATAGAAATATTAAAATGATAATAATAATTCTTATTATTGATACCAATAATAATACTACAAATATCAGTATGATAATATTTCTAATAGTAAGATTAGTTATATAACTATATCAATTTTCATAACTTCTTATTTATATATTCATTTTTATTTATAAAGGTTCGTGAATCGTCGGGAATATCCAAAGGGTAATTGTATACCAGAATATAGATTTCAAACTTTCTAGACTCAATATTACAGATTTTTGCTTATCGTGTCGGAAACATATAGAGATTAAGGTTTAAATTTGGTTGGAAATTTCCGGGTCATTACAGATGATATCTAAACTCGAGCTTGAACGAGAAAATATTTTGATCAAATTACAAACCGATTTGTTTTCTGAAAACTCATTTTTAATGCGTTCATTTCCATTGAAAGTAAAATCCTAAGAATTCACCTGGAATTCATTAGGTCACCTGAACCAAATCGGGTGTCAACCGTAAGAACGGTGGTTGCATAGTGATAATGCTAAAATCGAACATATATTTCATAGCATTATTCCTCAAGAAAGACAAGCTTTTAGTTGCAATTGTTCTATTTAAAAGTGATATTCGTTTAAATAATAAAAGGTGAAGACAAAAGACAGATTCGACGAAATGAAGACGCAAACGACCAAAAAGCTCAAAAGTACAAAATACAATCAAAGAGGTTCCAATTATTGATAAGAAACGTCTCGAAATTACAAGAGTACAAGATTCAAAACGCAAAGTAAAAGATATTAAATTGTACGCAAGGACGTTCGAAAATCCGGAACCGGGACCAGAGTCAACTCTCAACGCTCGACGCAACGGACTAAAAATTACAAGTTAACTATGTATATAAATATAATATAATATATAATTAATTATATAAATTATATATATATTATATTTATATAATAAACCGTCGGTAAAAAAAGAGCCAAAATGGAGTGAGCTGTAATTACAAACTCCGCGACTCGCGGAGTTTGAAGAGCAAAAAGGCCGCGAGTCGCGGAGCCCCAAATATTGAAACTGCCTATAAAGCTCGCGCATTCTGATCGTAAAAAAAAACATAATATATATCCATCCATCTATCTAAACGTATATATTTATATTTATATTTTAATTTTAATTTTAATTTTAATTTTAAATCCTAATAATAAGGGTATGTTAGCGAATGTTGTAAGGGTGTAAGTCGAAATTCTGTCCGTGTAACACTACGCTATTTTTAATCATTGTAAGTTATGTTCAACCTTTTTAATTTAATGTCTCGTAGCTAAGTTATTATTATGCTTATTTAAAACGAAGTAATCATGATGTTGGGCTAATTACTAAAATTGGGTAATTGGGCTTTGTACCATAATTGGGGTTTGGACAAAAGAACGACACTTGTGAAAATTAGACTATGGGCTATTAATGGGTTTTATATTAACTAAACAATACCTTGTTAATTTAATATACAAACTTATAATTCGACGTATTTATATATAACCACATACGCTTGACTGGGTACGGTGGGCGGGATATCTATAAATACCAATAATTATTCATTTTACCGGATACGGAACTGGATTAATAGTTAATAGACTTGTTGAAACATGGGTGAATTACATTCAAGGGTAATTGGTGTAATTGTTAACAAAGTAGTAAAACCTTGGTTTACACGCAGTCGATAACCTGGTGTATTCATTAAACAAAGTATTAAAACCTTATCACAATTCGAATCCCCAATTAGTTGGAATATTTGACTTCGGGAATAAGAATAATTTGACGAAGGCTTTCGCTCTTTATATTTATGACTGATGGACTATTATGGACAAATCCGTATGGACATATTAAATAATCCAGGACAAAGAACAATTAACCCATGGGCATAAAACTAAAATCAACACGTCAAACATCATGATTACGGAAGTTTAAATAAGCATAATTCTTTTATTTCATATTTAATTTCCTTTATTTTATATTTAATTGCACTTCTAATTATCGCATTTTTATTTATTGTTATTGTATTTAATTGCACTTTTAATTATCGTACTTTTTAATTATCGCAAGTTTATTTTATCGCACTTTTATTATTCGTAATTTCATTATCGTTATTTACTTTACGCTTTAAATTAAAATCCTTTTAATATTTTACATTTGGTTTTAACTGCGACTAAAGTTTTAAAATCGACAAACCTGTCATTAAACGGTAAAAACCCCCCTTTATAATAATAATATTACTTATATATATATATTTGTATTTTTATAAAAGTAAACTAATATAGCGTTAAGCTTTGTTTAAAGATTTTCCCTGTGGAACGAACCGGACTTACTAAAAACTACACTACTGTACGATTAGGTACACTGCCTATAAGTGTTGTATCAAGGTTTAAGTATATCCATTCTATAAATAAATAAATATCTTGTGTAAAATTGTATCGTATTTAATAGTATTTCCTTCTAAAATTTAATAGTATTTTATACCCCTTAGCTTTAACATCAAGTTATTTTTGGCGCCGCTGCCGGGGAGAAGATAGCTTAAAAGCCGGAAGCGCAACGCTACATAAAAAAGAAAAAAAAAGATTTTTATTTTTAGTTTACTTTTATTAAAATTCACTTTTGTAAAAATACGTTTTAAATATTCGAAAATATAAAAAGAAAAACAAAAATTTATATATTTTTAAGATTTTGTTAAATATTTAAGTTTTATAAAGTTTCTTTATTTTTATTTTATAAAAATATAAGTTTTTATTATATAAATATTTTAGATTTTAAAACAGAAAACAGAAAAAAATATAAAATAAAATAAAAAAAACGCGTCGAATTTTAAACTGTACCTGAGTTGAAAATTGGAACCCCGCGACTCGCGGAGTTTGCAGCCTCGAATACCGCAACTCGCGGAGCCTCCCTGACACACGTGACAGAACCCTAATTTCGCATTAATTACGGATTTTATTATTATTATTATTAATAAACCCTAATTACTTAATTATTATTATAATTAGTTTAAGTTTTTAAATTAAATTGTATTTTAAATTTTAATTAGTTTTATTATATATAAAATTAATAGTTTTATAAAATAAATAATATAAAAATAATATTTTTATAAAAATTGTACTTTTTACAACTTTTAGTATATTTTTATATTTTGTCCCTTTTTAATTGTTTTAGCCTAATATTTGTATTCTTCGCTAGTTTTTAGTTTTAAACTTAGTTTTTGCCATAGTTATTTTTACTTCTAGATTTTTAGGCTTTGCCGTAAAATCCCTTAAGTGCTTTTTCTTTAGACTAAGATTTAGGTGCTTTAGAATTTTGCGATGCCTTTTTAAGTTTTAGTTTCTTTTTAAGTTATTTCCATTTGAGATATAGTTTTTCTTGTAAGCTTTAATATTTTTAGACACCTTTTACTATGTATCAATTATCATTCCAATTAGTAATCTCAATTTGCGATTATAATTTTAAGTTAGTGATAGTAATAAGGTTGGGTTAGTCTAGTGCTTTTAAGTTCTATAAGTCACTCTTTTTCTTTCTTATTTTTATTTTTCGATCTTTTTCCGACACGCTCTTTTTCTTTCTTATTTCTCGTTATTCTAGTTTTTAGGACATAGATTTTTATTCTACTTCTTATCTAAATTTCTTAAAATTACGAAAATTTATTTTAAGTGGTTAAATTGATAGACATCAAAATTTTCTGGTTCGTAGTAATAGTTGGATTTGTACGTGGACCGGGTTATTGGAGCCAAACAGTCCTCAATTATATTGAGACCAAACGAATCCTGCCCCTCTGCTGCATCTTTTGGCTATTCGAAACGTGGGCAAAATCAGAAAAGTCTATTAATTGGATAACTTATACAATTTTTCTTTCCTTTTAAAAACTAATAGGATATTCAGTGAATGCACCGAGCAAGACGTTCACCACCTTTTGTACGTTCACCACCTGTAACTAGATCAAGACATATAGCAAATATTACCGCCGTTGATTTTTCTTTAGAATCGTCATCCAGTCGACCAAGTACTCCAGTTCAAATTTCCGATAATCCATTTTTTGAACCCGACCTCACAATTGAGAATCCGGAGAATATTCAGGGACGATTCATAGATCCTGAACCATTAAATTTTCCTCCGGAACCACCAATCATTCAAACAGAGATTGTTGAGGAACGAACCATTAAATCAGAATCCTCTAGTGATTCCGATTCAACAAATTCAATTATGGAAGTAACAGAACCATTAAGTATGGAAGACCGAATGAGAGCTAAATGCACTGGCCAAGGTCACGCAATTACTCATCCAGACATTAATGCGCCAGATTATGAAATCAAAGGACAAATTCTACACATGGTGACTAATCAATGCCAATTTAGTGGTGCGCCGAAGGAAGATCCAAATGAACATCTTCGTACCTTTAATAGGATCTGCACACTATTTAAAATCCGAGAAGTGGAGGATGAACAGATATATCTCATGTTATTTCCCTGGACTTTAAAGGGAGAAGCCAAAGATTGGTTGGAATCGTTACCTGAAGGGGCGATTGATACATGGGACGTTTTAGTTGAAAAATTTCTTAAACAATTCTTTCCTGCATCTAAAGCCGTAAGACTTCAAACAGAAATTGTTACTTTTACACAGAAGCCAAATGAAACTCTATATGAGGCATGGACAAGATTTGAAAAGTTATTAAGAGGATGTCCGCAACATGGTTTAGACACCTGTCAAATAGTACAAATATTCTACCAAGGATGCGACATCACTACAAGAAAAGACATCGATATAGCAGCTGGTGGTTCCATTATGAAGAAAACCGAAACTGATGCTTACAAAATTATTGATAACACTGCTTCCCACTCACATGAGTGGAACCAAGAAAAAGATATTGTTAGATCATCTAAAGCAGCTAGAGCCGATTCTAGCCATGACTTAGATTCCATTTCCGCAAAGATAGATGCTGTCGAGAGACGAATGGAAAAGATGACTAAAGATATTCACTCAATACGAATTAGTTGTGAGCAGTGTGGAGGACCACATTTGACAAAAGATTGTCTCAGTATTGAATTAACAATGGAACAAAGAGAGAATATTTCATACATAAACCAAAGGCCTGAAAATAATTATCAGAATAATTATCAACCGCCAAGACCAATCTACAATCAAAACCAGAATTATAATAGAAATATTCCATACAACAACCAACAAGGTCCTAGCAATCAACAAGTATCCAATAATACTTACAATCAGCAAAGACCTAATTTTCAAAACAAACCACAACAAACCGATGATAAAAAGCCAAATTTAGAAGATATGATGACGAAGCTAGTTGAAACTCAAACGCAGTTTTTCACATCTCAGAAACAAACTAATGAACAAAATGCTCAAGCATTTAGAAATCAACAAGCTTCTATTCAAAATCTAGAACAAGAAGTAAGTAACCTAGCAAGGTTAATAGGTGAAAGAAAACCGGGAAGTTTACCTAGTGATATAAATGCTAACCCCCGGAATGAAACAGCTAAAGCCATTACCACAAGAAGTGGTACAACACTTAAACCACCTGAAATACCTGTAACTTCTGATGAAGCTATTCCTACTCCACAAGAACCCCAACCTGATCAAGATAAGGAAAAAGAACCGGTAGTTGAGAAGGTTAATGAAGATAACACAGTTAAGGCTAAACCTTATGTTAAACCATACCAACCACCACTTCCTTACCCGAGTAAAATGAAGAAAGAGAAACTTGAAGCCGAGCAATCCAAATTCTTGGATATGTTTAAACAGATAAATGTAAATCTTCCTTTCATTGATGTGATTTCAGGAATGCCTAGATATACTAAATTCTTGAAAGATCTAATCTCAAATAGAAAGAAAATAGAAGAACTCTCGGCTGTTACTATGAACGCTAATTGTTCAGCAGTGCTGTTGAATAAGATACCAGAAAAATTATCTGATCCAGGAAGTTTCACAATTCCATGTTTTCTGGGTAGTCTTAGTTCAATAGAAGCATTGGCAGACTTAGGTGCTAGTATAAATTTAATACCGTATTCACTATACGCTAAACTAGACCTTGGAGAATTGAAACTAACTAGAATAAGTATACAACTAGCCGATCGATCAATAAAATATCCTAGAGGGATAATGGAGAACATGCTAGTTAAAGTTGGTACTTTAGTATTTCCAATAGATTTTGTTGTTCTGGACATGGAAGAAGATTCTCAAGTTCCTCTCATATTAGGAAGACCATTCTTAAACACGGCTAAAGCAATGATAGACGTGTTCGGTAAGAAATTGACCCTAAGTATAGAGGACGAGAGTGTTACCTTTTCAGTTGATAGAGCAATGCAACAACCACAATCTGCAGATGATACATGTTATTATATTCAAACTATAGATTCACATGCAGAATTATTAGAAGAATTTTCAGAATTACAAGGAACAGGAGAATGTTCTTTAGGAGAAGGAACAGAACAAATTGATGAAGCTGAAATGTTAGCTACACTTATAGCTAATGGATATGAACCAACAACAGAAGAAATTCAAATGCTAAAAGAAGAAGACAGATATCGATACAAATCATCGATAGAAGAACCTCCGAAATTAGAGTTAAAGCCACTTCCAAACCATTTGGAATACGCTTATTTACATGGTGAATCTGAATTACCTGTAATAATATCGTCTTCTCTTACTGAAAATGAGAAATCACAACTCATTTCTGTGTTGAAAGCTCATAAACCAGCCATTGCATGGAAGATTCATGATATTAAAGGAATAAGTCCTTCGTATTGCACACATAAAATCCTTATGGAAGAAGGTCATAAAACGTATGTGCAACGCCAACGAAGACTAAATCCTAATATGCAAGATGTAGTTAAGAAAGAAATTATTAAACTGCTAGATGCAGGTTTGATATATCCAATTTCTGATAGTCCATGGGTAAGCCCAGTTCAATGCGTGCCTAAGAAGGGTGGCATGACTGTCATTACAAATGAAAAAATGAGCTTATTCCTACTAGGACTGTAACAGGATGGCGTGTGTGTATTGATTATAGAAAATTAAATGACGCCACCAGAAAAGATCACTTTCCCTTACCTTTCATTTATCAAATGTTGGAAAGATTAGCCGGAAATAGTTACTATTGTTTTCTAGATGGATTTTCCGAATATTTTCAAATTCCAATAGCACCCGAAGATCAAGAGAAAACCACATTCACGTGCCCTTATGGTACTTTTGCTTACAAACGCATGCCATTTGGACTTTGCAACGCCCCTGCAACCTTTCAAAGGTGTATGATGGCGATTTTTCACGACATGATAGAAGAATGCATGGAAGTTTTCATGGATGACTTTTCAGTCTTCGGTGATACATTTGAATCATGTCTAATTAATCTGGAACGAATGCTTATTAGATGCGAACAATCAAATCTAGTACTTAATTGGGAGAAATGCCATTTCATGGTTAAAGAAGGCATCGTTCTTGGACATAAAATTTCAAAAGAAGGAATTGAAGTGGATAAAGCTAAAGTAGATGTAATTGCTAAACTTCCACATCCCACCAATGTTAGAGGAGTTAGGAGTTTTCTAGGGCATGCCGGTTTTTACCGACGATTCATAAAAGATTTTTCTAAAATTGCCACTCCTATGAATAAACTCCTAGAAAAGGATGCTCCATTCATCTTTTCAGATGAATGTATCAAATCTTTTAATATTCTTAAAGAGAAACTTACTAATGCACCGATCATGATAACACCAAATTGGAATCTACCATTTGAACTAATGTGCGATGCAAGTGATTTTGCAATGGGAGCCGTTTTAGGACAAAGGATTGAAAAACGATTTCAACCTATATATTATGCCAGTAAGACGTTACAAGGAGCACAAAAAAATTACACAACTACTGAAAAAGAACTCCTTGCTATTGTCTTTGCTTTTGACAAATTTCGATCATATCTCGTTCTAGCTAAAACGGTGGTCTATACCGACCATTCTGCTCTTAGATACCTATTTTCGAAACAAGATGCCAAACCAAGATTAATCCGTTGGATCTTACTCTTACAAGAGTTTGATATTGAAATCCGAGATAAAAAGGGAGCAGAAAATCTCGCCGCTGATCATCTTTCTCATCTTGAAAATCCCGAATTAGAAATTCTAAATGAATCGGCCATACAAGACAACTTTCCTGATGAATATCTATTGAAGATAGATTATAATGAAATTCCATGGTTTGCATACTATGCAAACTACTTAGTTTGTGGATTCCTTGAAAAAGGATTATCGTACCAAAAATGAAAGAAATTCTTTAGTGATATAAAACACTATTTCTGGGAAGATCCACATCTGTTTAAAAGTTGTCCAGATAGAATAATACGCCGATGTGTATTCGGAGATGAAACTAGTAAAATTTTAAACCATTGTCACACAGGACCAACAGGAGGGCATTATGGGCCTCAACTAACAGCAAGAAAAGTTTATGATGCTGGATTCTATTGGCCTACAATTTACAAAGACGCACACCTTCTTTGCAAATCCTGTGATGCTTGTCAAAGGGCCGGAAAAATAAGTCAACGTGATGAAATGCCACAAAATGTCATTCAAGTATGTGAAGTATTTGACATTTGGGGTATTGACTTTATGGGTCCATTTCCAAAATCTCATAATAATCTCTATATTCTCGTAGCCATTGATTATGTATCTAAATGGGCGGAAGCACAAGCTCTCCCAACTAACGATGCACGAGTTGTAGTCAACTTTTTAAAATGTCTTTTTGCAAGGTTTGGAACACCGAAAGCTTTAATAAGTGATCGGGGTACTCATTTCTTTAATAATCAACTTGAGAAAGTTCTTAAAAGATATGGAGTAACTCATAAAATCTCCACCGCATATCATCCACAAACAAGTGGACAAGTTGAAAATACCAACCGAGCTTTAAAACGTATTCTAGAAAAAACCGTAGGATCAAATCCGAAGGAATGGTCCATTAAATTGGAGGATGCACTCTGGGCTTTTAGAACAGCCTACAAAACTCCAATTGGAACCACACCTTTTAGACTCGTTTACGAAAAAGCATGTCATCTTCCAGTAGAAATTGAACACAAAGCATTTTAGGCTTTGAAGACATGTAATCTTGATTTACATGAAGCTGGACGTCTACGATTAAGTCAACTAAACGAATTAGAAGAATTAAGACATGAAGCATACGAAAATTCGTTAATCTATAAAGAAAGAACGAAGAAATGGCATGATAAAAGAATCAGAAGTTTAAAAGAATTTAAAGAAGGAGACAGAGTTCTTCTTTTCAATTCACGATTCAAGCTATTTCCTGAAAAACTGAAATCAAGATGGTCTGGACCATTCATAGTCAAAAGAGTTTTCCCATACGGAACAATAGAATTAATAAATTCAAATGGGATTGAATTTAAAGTTAATGGTCACAGAGTTAAACATTACATACATGGTCCGATGGAAGTTGACATTGAAGTTAATCACAATTTCAATACCACAGCTAACTAAGTGTGGGGAGAATCAAGTCTTTTAAGGATAATATGTATTTCTGTTAGAGTTAGATTGTCTGTTTTCGTGTAGTTCTCGAAAATGGAACTCGAATGGTCTTTTCCTAGCAGACCCTAAAGAACTAGTCTTCTCCCCCCATTCTGAATTTTTATTTTTTTAGGTTTTTACGATATGAAGACTGCCTGTGAACTAAACCATGGTCTAATGCTACACGCTTTGATCACTAAACGTAATAATGACACACTTCCGAGTGAAATAGTATCAGTAATCAGAGAAAGATTGGACGGAGTAAGAAAAGAATCCAGATGCGAAGATAATAAGTTACAATTTGGTAAAGGAAAATCAAAATCCGCAGCGAAAAGAAGAGCACGACACCTAGAAAGATGTCACAAATGCGGAAAATGGTCACATGGAGGTAAATGTTCAAATAATCAAACCTATTCAAACACCGAATTTGTTACTTTATGCAGAGACGGACCGTTCATATGTTTAGAAGAAAAAATACTGAATGCTCGAGGTTACGCCTATGTAGCCATGGAAAACCAATTAAACCGACTATCTTATGAATGGGATAGATCATATAACTAAGAAATCTATTTCACAGGTATGTCTGTACAGTTTTTATTTTTTATTTTTTTTTTATTTTTAACCTTTTGATAATAAACGCTAATTTGTTCGCTATAAAGTATTAAATTGGTATTAAATAAAATTAGGTTTGGCGACCGAAATTATTGATATCATTCAAAAATTTATTACATCACTGCGAAATTTAACGTTTATTCTTAAGGTATAAATATCTTTAATCAATCAACCCAAAATATTTCAAAAATTCGTCATGAGTTAAATTAGGTCTTGGAACCGAAATTACTTTACCGAAAAGAGGGGCGCATATTTTTGATAATATTTGATTGATTAAAGTGGGATAAAAAGCCAAAAAAAAAAATTTTTAATTTTATTTTTACCATGTTTTTAAAATTAATATATAAATCTTAAATTAATATTGTAAACTTTGTAAAATCAATATATTTAAAATTGTAAATATTTGAAAAATTAATATAAGTTTGGTGTGAATTTATAATATGAATTTTTAAATTAAGTTTGGTGTGAATTTTTAAATTTTTAAAATATGAATTTTTAATTTTATGCATTTCAAATTTTAAGTTTAGTGTGAATTTTTAATATTAATTTTGAATTTTATGTATTTTTAATTTAAGTTGGTGTGAATTTAAAAATAAAAATTTACTTTATCTCATTAAGTTAAAAATATGATTTTTAAAATTCGTCGTAAGTTGAAGACTAGGTCATTTGAACCGAAATTGCTTTACCCGAGGGAGGGACGAGAACTTTTATTATCATTATTTTTAATCTTATTGAATTAAAGTATGCCAAAAACATTAAAAAAAAAAAACCAAAAGTCTTAGCTTTTAAAACAATCGCTACAAAAAGACAAATTTTAAAATTTTGTCGAAGGACGGACTAGGACATCGATCCGAAACGACCTCATCCTAAATAACAAGGGAAACAAAATTTTAAAATTAATTACTTAATTGTTTTGATTAGTTAAGATATATAAAAAAAAAATACAAACTCCGCGACTCGCGGAGTTTGAAGGGTAAAATACCGCGACTCGCGGAGTTCCTAAAATCCAGAAAAAAATATAAGGGACGAACTGATCAGTCCCCAACCCAACACCCACGAAAACACTGCGATAAAACCCGCAAAAACCCGAAAAAACACTCCCAAATTCACAATTTTTGACCGTTAATCATCAAATCTTTTACTAAAATCATGTTGAGAAGGATGATATCAAGGAATTACTCAAGAAAAACGGTAAATTTCTACACCTAAACACCATTTAATCCAAAAATTAGTGTTCTTGAGCAATTTTATACCCAATTTGATTTTGATGCTTTTTAGTGTAATTATGCTTAAATTGTTTATGTATTATGCTTGTATAACCTAGATTGATGCTATTTAACATGATTAGAAGCCTTAAACTTCAAATTTTGAGTAATCTAGGGTTTGTGTTCTTGAGCAAATTTGGGGCTTTTTGATATAAACAGGTTATGGCCAATTTTTGTCATGAATTGTTGCTAAATTAAGTAGTGTAACATGTTTAGGTAGTTAAATGATCCAAACTTTGAGCCTAAACATGATTTTGAGAATTAAAGTGGACTTTTTCAAGTCTAAAAATTCATGAACTTAATTTTTGAGAGATAATGCCATTTGAAACTTGTTTAATTGCTAGTGATGATTATTTTGACATGTTATTTGAGTTGAATGCTTATGAACTTGGCGAACATTTTCGTATATGCTTATTTGAAAAAGTGTAGATTTGATGAAAATATGAAAATGAGCTTAAGTTTGATATAAATTGATCATGTCATTGTAATTATTTTGACTGGTGATTTTGCTGACACTAATGCATATTTGGATGCACAAAAATTGTGTTTGATGTGTTTTGCAGACTGAAAGGGGTGAATCTTCATCCCAAGCTCGCAATGCTCCTGCTGAGAATGCGGAACAACAGGAGGTGAATAACTACTACAAACAAGATATACCTCATCCAGTCATGAAATTTTCTGATATGCACTTGGAAGATTTGCACCCGAACCTGAGATTTGACAGACTTTGGATAGATTATCCAAAATACCAAAGGGGTTTGCATACTCTTCATTCTAAAGTTGTTGAGGTACCTAGGGTTATAGAATGGGGACCATTAGAAGCTGTAGAATTGACCGGGCCAATTAGGGAATTACTTGCACAGAGGTATGGTAATTCTACTTTTAACGATTGGGTACGGTTATTCAACATGCGTAGACCTGTATATAAAGTATGGTGTGAAGAATTGTTGTGTAGTATAGAATTAAATGATCGGGTAGCTAGTTTAACCGATCGATCGTTTATTAGATTTTTGTTAGGAGGTTCGATGCGCCACATGTCTTTACTAGACATGGCTCAGGCTTTACGTATATATACGCCTGAGGAGTTAGCATCTGCCGATTGTAGAGGGTTGATACTAAATGGTAGAAAGATAGATGAAAATTTTGATACGCATGGTGTATGGAGTCAAATGACTAGCCATCACCGATTTAAAGGGGTAAATTACTCTTATTTGGATATAGATAGAGCTGAATTAAGAGTAATTCATAGGTTTTTAGCTAATTCGATTACACAAAGAGGTAAGAATAAGGAAAAGGTAAATGAACAGGATTTGTTTTACCATATGTGTATACGAGACCCACAAAGCGCTGTAAGTATACCTTATTGTGTGGGTTATTATTTATCAGCTATGGTTAGGGGGATGAGACTGCATAGCATAATAGGAGGTGGTATATTTATTACTTTGATTGCTGAATATCTCGGTGTGGATATAAGTCGGGGGGGATTATTAGTCGAAGAACCAGAACCCCGCGATACAATAGGTTTAAATGTATACCATGGTGCGAAGGTTTTGAAGAGGCGAAATAACGCCGCAGTAAAATACCATGGTAGACATCCACAGGTTGAGAGAAACCAACAGCAAGGTAATGTAAGAGGGGGAAATGAAATGGCAGAAATGCAAAGGTTTATAGCTTCACAAGAGTATGAAAATGCTAGACATAGAGCATTTGAAGATTGGCAAGTTCATCAAAACCAAATCATAGCTTATTGCCAACATATAGGTAGAAACTATATTCCTACTCCATCGCCCATATTCCCTCCCTGGTCTATAGAGATTCAACCACCGTATCCTACGTATAACCCAGCCGAAGCATTTTATAGCACCTATGGTTATGCATGGAACCCCTACTGGTATCAGTATCATCCCTAGTCTACTTAGTTTTATTTATTTTGTAATTTGTAATGTTGATACGTTTAATACTTATTTAATATTGTAATAGTTTTTATAATTTTCTAACTTTTATTCTTAGATTTTAATAATTTTTGAATGTGGGGTAATATACCAAACTTCAAAAATATGTATATATGTATGCAGTTTATCTTATGTACACAACAGGGTAAAACAACGCATTTTCAAAGACTGGCATTAAGTTCAGCAAAAGCAACTAATTTTGACGACAAGATGCAAAATATATGTGAAATAACAACAAGACGGAATGAACAAATGATATGCACCATTTATCATTCAGCAAACAAACGCCAATATATTTGGAAACTTTGGTAAAATTTAATCATTTTCACACAAATCGCCCTCAATAATTTAAATTGTTACTGATTACTTGCAAATGAGGGCATTGCAAGATCTTAAGTGTGGGAAGGGGTTAAATTCTTTCGGATTTTTAAAATTTTTTATCTTAAACACTTGGTTACCATTAAAAATACTAGTAAAGCAGTAGTTGTATTAGAATCTAGTACTCTCTGATAATAAAGAACAGCCCTAGTCTTATATACTGACTACCCAATTCTAGTAAAAAAAATTTTAAATTTTCAATTAAATGAACTCAAAATCATGTTTATACATATTTATGAACGATAAAACTAGGTGTTAACACCGAAATTATTGTTACCTCGGAAAGGATATAAATTGAGAAACAAACCAAAATGTTAAAATTCATTTAAAATGGAATAGAGGACAATAAAAAGGAAAATAAAAGCCAAGTGTGGGAAAAATTACCAAGTTATCTTAAACATATGTCACATATTTCTGTAACAAATAACTGAAAATACTTTTATTTTGGACTAAACTAAACTGTTTTACCCGATGAAAGAAAAGAAGAGATGGATCTACACGATGAATCAATTCCATCATTAAAAGGAAATAAAGTCTTCCGAAAAAGAAACGCGCTTCTTGAATTAGGTCAAGAAGTTATCGTCCAGACCAGCTGTAGGTTGACGAAAAATCTAGAAAAGCCATCACTAAAATCAGCAGGAAATCCACGGACCTCAGCATTAAACAGGGTTGCCAAGTGGTCAGATTTATCCTAACCATGAGAAGGATTTATCTCGTACAATGGGGAGGCACCGTGCAAATTAGCTTGATAAGATTAATGAATCAGATCCCCAGAAAGGATAACCTCCTTAAAGATTAAAAATCAGCTTTTAAGACTGATATTACTCAATCCTTGAGATTGACCTTAAAGATTGAGAATTACTAACTTATGGAATTCAATGATATCTAAACTCGAGCTTGAACGAGAAAATATTTTGATCAAAAATACAAACCGATTTGTTTTCTAAAAACCCATTTTCAATGCGTTCATTACCATTGAACGTAAAATCCTAGGAATTCACCTGGAATTCATTAGGTCACCTGAACTAAATCGGGTGTCAACCGTAAGAACGGTGGTTGCATAGCATGGTCAAAGACAGGACCTTGTGCCAGACCGAAAAATCATAAGGGTGAGCTTTACTATTGCTCCTACCGAGGATAGTAATTGCGTCCGACACGTTATAGACCATAATAAAAAGCATGTCAGGGGACATTGCCTTAACAGTTTCTTGTTCAACGCTTTCCTTTACAACCGGATAGTAGTTTATCGAAAGGTAATATACGGAGCAAGTAAACTGGACGTGTTGCTTTCCTAATACAAGGTTAGCAAGTGGGTGACACAAAACCGCAAGTTTTAAGCTAAAATTTTCAAATCTGAAACCCACCAAACCCACAAAAATATTTTGCAAACACCGGTGAAGGGTTATTCCGGAAAACTTATCTAGGGTAAAAGCTAGATTGAATTTTCAAAGATCAAATGTTTTCATAAAGATCCAATTTCCTTAATGGATCTAAATTTTTATATAGTCATGTGGGACTGTAAACCATATCGTTACTACCATTGTTTATATCGCCGTATAGAAATCACTGATGTACAAAGTGTGAAGAATAAAGAAGTGATTCTAGTATTTCAAGACGATATTGCTTGAGGACAAGCAACGCTCAAGTGTGGGAATATTTGATAATGCTAAAAACGAACATATATTTCATAGCATTATTCCTCAAGAAAGACAAGCTTTTAGTTGCAATTGTTCTATTTAAAAATGATATTCGTTTAAATAATAAAAGGTGAAGACAAAAGACATATTCGACGAATTGAAGACGCAAACGACCAAAAAGCTCAAAAGTACAAAATACAATCAAAGAGGTTTCTATTATTGATAAGAAACGTCTCGAAATTACAAGAGTACAAGATTCAAAACGCAAAGTACAAGATATTAAATTGTACGCAAGGACGTTCGAAAATCCGGAACCGGGACCAGAGTTAACTCTCAACGCTCGACGCAACGGACTAAAAATTACAAGTTAACTATGTATATAAATATAATATAATATATAATTAATTATATAAATTATATATATATATATTATATGTAACAACCCGTCCTAATCCTCCTGGACGAAGTCATCAACATTTAGTTCCATTGCGATGATCGACTCCAAGTAAGGTCCTTAATATGAGCTATTGCACAGCGGAAGACTCAATTCGTACCTGAGAATAACATGCTTTAAAAAGTCAACATAAAGTTGGTGAGATATATAGGTTTGATGCTAGCAGCGTTATAACAATGGACCACAAGATTTCATATATAAACATTTAATAAAAATATTCTAAGTGGTTGAGCACTTGGTAACCATACTTAACATTTAATCACGTCGCATATTCCCTTTATTATGAAATCTTACTACACTGTACCAAGTGTAGTCACAAAACGAAGTACTGTGCAACCGTTGAATACTGGTCGTCCAGTCCGGTTGGGGTTGTCAGGCCCGATAGATCTATCAACAGGATTCGCGTTTACAATACCGCTGTAAATATTAGTTACCAAGCTACAGGGAAGTATGCCAGTGGTACAACTCAACGTAGAATATATTTTTCAGTTACTTGTGTCCATAACGTAAAATATAAAATACATGTATTCTCATCCCGAAATATTTAGAGTTTAAAAGTGGGACTATATACTCACCTAATGTATTTTGTAGTAAAATACATATAACACCATTGAACACGTATAAGGTTGGCCTTGGATTCACGAACCTATTATCATTTGTATATATATTAAAACATATGATCGTAGTCGAATAAATCAATATACTATTATTGATGATGTAGTTGTTGTTTTAATAATTTATAAGTTTCTTTATTTATTTATATATTTTCATTTTAGATATAACAATATTAGTATAGTTAAGTGTTGTAATTTAAATATATACATAAATACATATATAATCTTAACAACATTTTTTTTAACTTTTGTTTTCATAATCGATATTATTTTTATAATAATGATATAGCTAGTACTTGATAGTAATAATAATAATAGTTTTTAAAAAAAAAATCCTGTTATATATAAATTTTCAATACAAATATAAATCTTAATTCTTAATACTAATAATAATAAGAATGATAGTAATTATAATACTTAATATTAATATTTGTAATAACATTAATAATAATAAAAAGCTTATTTATAACTATGTTAATAATAATAATAATGGAAAGGAGTAAAGAAGATATACCCTAAAAAGAGAAGAAATGGACTCAACGGGACTCGAACCCACGACCACTCGCTCACGCACTAACACCCATAACCACTCCTCCATCTTAACTTTCTTGTTTTAATACACAATTATTCATAAATAAACTGTTGCTAATCGATTTCCTTCTTTATAACTAACAACCCGAATTTCCTCTTTATATTCAAACATCTCGGCCCATTTGCAATTAATTCACGGCCCGCCAGCGTTTTCTTTTACAAGCCCAACATGATACCAATTGGAGCTTAACCCATTAACCCAAACCGATAGATTTTAAGTGGAACGGTTTTCTCTTTTTTTTTTTAAAATACAATACGCCTCCCTTGGATACCCTAACATCCTTTACAGCTCATAATAAATTTCTTAAATACCTTCAAGTGGAGTTTAAGAGTCATAATTGTCGGCTAAAAAAAATATAAATAGCATCAAAATTGTGGTGTTTGTTTCGATTACCACAGAAAAGAAGACTGCAGTAGATTAATCGCAGGTTTGGTGTTTTGGAGGGTTTTACGAAGAAGAAGGGTGATCTCTAATCGATCACAACATATGTGCAGCAGGTTTTTTTTTTAAGGTGATGATGCACAATGGATGGCAACGGTGGAGGTGATTATCAAGGTGAGGATTCACAGATAGAACAGAAGTGAATATATGAGAAACAAGAGTTGTTCAATGACTTGATTCAAGAAAAGAAAAAAAAAAATTACTACAGCCGCTGTAGCAGTTCATGGGCAGTTTAATAGATGGTTTGATGATGGTTTTTAATGGTGGTTGTGGTGATCTTGAGTGTTCGAGTGGTGGCTAATCGGTGTCGGGTTGATGGTGTTTGCAGGATGGGTTTAGTTGATTGAATCCTAATCCAACGGTATTACTACAATTGAAATTAAATCAAAATCGAGTTTTGAGTAAACAGGTTCTTGTACAGAGATAAACGAGGAAGAAAAGAGAAAAAGAAATATATCTGTTTAATCTTATCGAATGATATTAAATGTTGTAATTGTTTTATAGAGGGAATAACTCGACACCGGTTCACAAGTGGTACAGAAAACAGGATAATAAGTTAATCAATCGATGGTGATATATATGTTCTATACACACGTTTATATAAACATAACATCAGTATATATATCTATTAGCCATTATATTTATATTTTATAAAAAAAAAGACTGAATTTTATATATAAGTATTTATACTTATATATATACAATTTTTTTTTTATCTGTAATGTATTTGTATATATATATAATTTATAAATTTTGTATTTTAATAATTATATTAGTACTTTTGGTAATGCCATTACTGATATCACTTTTTATAATATTCTTGATAAAAAAAACAATAATTATGATAATTTTCATAATTTACATAGTACTAATGATAATAATAATATTAATAACAATAATATAACAACTTACATATATATGGTTTATATTATAATAATATTACTAATACAAATATTTATGTTAATATCAATAATAACAATAATATTGAAAGTAATAAGATTAATATTAATATTATCATAAAAGCGTTGTTAAAACCATTAATATAACAAATATATACAAACTTTATAATTAAATTTAATTATTATTATATATATTATGTATTTATTATTTATACATTTTATTATATATAATATTACTTATGCATTGTATTCCCATATATATATATATATATATATATATATATATATATATATATATATATATATATATACTTACTTACACATAATTGTTCGTGAATCGTCAGACATGGTAAAAGGGAAATTGATTATCCGAAAATAGATTTCAAACTTTCTAGACTCAATATTACAGATTTTTGCTTATCGTGTTGGATACATATAGAGGTTAAGGTTTAAATTTGGTCGGAAATTTCCGGGTCGTTACAGTACCCACCCGTTAAAGAAATTTCGTCCCCGAAATTTGGTAGAGGTTGTCATAAATAACAATAGGAATGTTTTCATGACCAACATAAGGTGATAATGGAGTTTTATCATTATTGAGAGATATAGATAAAACGATTCGATCATGTGAAGCGTACAAGTGAAGTTATCACAAAAGAGCGAAATGTGTAAATAAATATATTCGTTTCAACCGATGACGTAGTTACTGTTGATTTCCGGGATTTAAGGGATTTAAAGAAAATCTTACGTAATAAGATTTGGTTCTTCGGCGATTTAGAAAATCAAAATCTTCTTTAATTAATGCAATAATCTGTTCCTGATTTCTCTGTCGGATATATTGCTATAAATCCACCCCATTCGTTTTCCTTATTCTCCACACCTTTTATTCTTTCTCATTCTTAATATGTTCCATCCAATCCTGATTCTTATTATACTTCTAACCTTCATATCTTTCATTCTTCTTTTTCATTTGCCGCCAGAAGAATCTATTCACTTTTATGATTTTCTTGGAATTATAATGTTTCTTATTCTCCCGTGTCTTTACGTCGCAATACGTATTGATATACACGGTTTGTAGTTTCTGGGTGATTATTGGGTTTTTTATCTTCCCTTATACTTCGATGTCCTTGCTTTTGTTTTCTATAATCATTATCATCCACAGTTAATACTCTCTTCCATTTACTGCGATTTATACTCCAATTTCTATTTCGGAGCTTCATTCTTTTTCTTTTCCTCCTTTTCAACTAAGCATCTTTTGTAATGGTCCGGAATTCGTAGGTAAGAAATTCGAAATGAATATAGTTAATGTCCTAAGAGAGAATTGGTAATGGCACGATTTTTGATTTGTCAAATTACCAGAATATCCTGGAAAAGACCGAATCATCAAGAGAATATTTTCTTGATATGTTTAGAGATTGGATAGATTGTAAGCGCCGTGTAACGTGGCACATGATGATGGTACTGTGAATCATCACATTCCATTAGAAACGCAACATGACTTACTGTAATATAATGAAGTTGATCAAGTTTCATTATATTATACTAATTCACGCATCAGTTCCCAACACTGCTTCAAAACATTCATATTTTAAACTTGAAGATTTCAGAATTTAGAAACTACCACTGTTTCTTTTATGTTGTAACGCAGATATTACGGGGAGATAGATGATTGCAGATAGGAACAGTTGTGAAAATATATTTAGAAATATGGAGAATATGTATAGCGAAAAATATGAAAATATCTTATAATATCAAAGATAAGATGATGATGAATAATATCATCTGAAAAAGTTTAGAATAAGGAGTAGGGTTCATACTGACGGTTTCAACAGACACTGAATCATTTGCATTATTTGAAGGCAGGTTCATTCCTTGTATTTGTTCTTTGTTTCCTTCACGGTTAGCTCAATCCATTTTTTTTTTTTCAGCACTAAATTTTCTATCGAGCGTTCCTAACATTCCCTTCTTTATCATCAAACTTTTGGCCATTTAGGCCATCTAAAATTTTACTGTTTCCTCTGCATTTAATGCAGTCATATATGAATCGTCGATTATCAATCCGAGGTGTTTTTGGGCGAATTGTGTTTTTAGATGATTAAATGCTGATGATAAAATGGCGGAGTATGAAAGGTTTCCCGGTAACGATGAGGAAAACCAATCGTATATATCAAAGTTATAATAAGACTTTTTCGAATGAAAGGTCGAAGTTGTTCTGCTGAAGCTGTGACAAAATTGGCTACTTTGAAAAGGAATCGTAAGGTTGTTTTTGCTAATAAATGCTATAGAATTCGTCGCGGTACGTGTTAAACTATGACTTTGGGTTCAAGAGTTTTTCATGTGTATAGATCTTTTCTTCTGTAGATGAAGTGCGGTCGGTTCAACTTCTCGATTGAGGTATTTTCAAGAATCCTGATAGGTTTGTACGCGGATTGTAAACGTCGAGATACAAATGAGGTTTAGGATGAAATCAAGTGGCAAACTTGAAGATTAATTTAGTTTCATATGTTATAATCAATATTTTAATTCATTTTAATTGTCCAAAGTTAGCAGTCCAATAGTCCGATTGTACAATGATCCAATATATTCATATATAAATTAAATATATAATATTTGAATTAACTTATACGTATCGTGACCCGTGTACCAGTCTCAGTGTCGATCACAACTCAAAGTATATATATATTTTGGAATCAACCTCAACCCTGTATAGCCAACTCCAACATTCACATATAGAGTGTCTATGGTTGTTCCGAAATATATATATAGATGGGTCGATATGATAGGTCGAAACCTTGTATACGTGTCCCGTTATTTAAAGTGCGTAAAATAAATAACAGAACTTAAATGACAATAAACTAAATTGTGATAAAATGTAATACGAAATTAACAGTTAGCTGGGAACAGTTAACTAGGAACAGTTAGCGTGGAATCCTTAACAGATTTCAATTAGTTAATTCGTGTGTTTCTAACAATTTTTAATTTGTCCAATGTTTCTTCTTTATGCCACTTGTTGGATTCTGATAGATAAAAATCCAAATTTGAAAGTGAAATGGAAATGGTAAATCTGGGGTGAACAGATACGTATATCGGTGATTGTAGGTGAGATAGCAAATAACCGTTGAATCAGATTCGAAGAATATACACTGTAACTTATTAATGTGAGATCTAAATATTCCTCGGGTACTACCTACCCGTTAAAATATTTTCATCATTAACAGTTTGTACGAAAGAATTTTTAGTTACAATCTTTATGAAAATATACTTGTATATATATATTTTCTTCAGATGTAATCATGGATCTAATGAGTCAATAAGATATTAATTTTTTTTTTTTTTTTTTTTATCGTTAATACTTGATTACATGATCTCTAAAACATTAAAGATTACATAGTTACCATGTCGAACGAAGATAAATGAGATAGAACGATAAGTAAAGCGAAGATAATCGATATAGAATGATATGTAAAACGAAGATCATACTCGAAGTACAGATAGTGATATTGAGGTGTGTGATGTTGATATCCGAGGTACAAATTGTGATGTTGAGGTTTACGACGCGGTTGTGGTTGAGGGTGATATGGGTACTGTTGGTGTTGATGATGGTGGTACGGATTATGCTGCTGGTGCTGCTGCTGGTGTTTGTAACCTTCGCACCATATTTTCCAAAGCCGTCACGCGAGCGCGAAGTTCGTTAACCTCTGCTAGTACACCGGGATGATTGGTGGTTGGAGTGAGCGAGTGAACAAGATCTGAAATATGGGATAGTATATAATCGTGACGAGATACTCTAGAAATGAGAGAGAAAATGGTTTCTCGAACAGGTTCACCGGTAAGTGCTTCAGGTTCATCGCCAAGAGGGCAATTTGGTGGATGGAAGGGATCACCCTCTTCATGTCTCCAGTGACTTAGTATATTACGAACCCACCCCCAATTCATCCAGAATAGATGATGGGAGATTGGTTGATCCATTCCGGTAATGCTGCCTTCGGAGCTTGAATGAAAATCCATATCGACATAGCTGTCATAATCTGAGGAATTCGAACTAGATGCGGAATCCATCTTGTATAATCTGAAAATGAATTTTTGGTATGAAATGATTATAGAAATTAGATTTGATATTCTTCTATACATACTTTACATATGTATATATAATACCAAAATCCCGTAAATTACGGAGAATCTTTGAAAAGATGTCAACTAAAGTCCAAAGTAACAGATATGCTAAGATATGAATTTTGTCTATACACTATCGATGCACTAAATGCAGTAAGACGTGTCTAGACTTATGAATGATAAGCAGGCAATTCCCTAAGGATAATAAGCAAATAATTTACGACTAGAAATGATAAGCAAAACTTTTTGACATGCAGGCACGGTCAAAGTCCAGACTCACTAATGCATCCTAACAACTACCAGTTAGACACACTAATGCAAGGCCTGGTTCGCTAAGACCAACGCTCTGATACCAACTGTAACAACCCGTCCTAATCCTCCTGGACGAAGTCATCAACATTTAGTTCCATTGCGATGATCGACTCCAAGTAAGGTCCTTAATATGAGCTATTGCACAGCGGAAGACTCAATTCGTACCTGAGAATAACATGCTTTAAAAAGTCAACATAAAGTTGGTGAGATATATAGGTTTGATGCTAGCAGCGTTATAACAATGGACCACAAGATTTCATATATAAACATTTAATAAAAATATTCTAAGTGGTTGAGCACTTGGTAACCATACTTAACATTTAATCACGTCGCATATTCCCTTTATTATGAAATCTTACTACACTGTACCAAGTGTAGTCACAAAACGAAGTACTGTGCAACCGTTGAATACTGGTCGTCCAGTCCGGTTGGGGTTGTCAGGCCCGATAGATCTATCAACAGGATTCGCGTTTACAATACCGCTGTAAATATTAGTTACCAAGCTACAGGGAAGTATGCCAGTGGTACAACTCAACGTAGAATATATTTTTCAGTTACTTGTGTCCATAACGTAAAATATAAAATACATGTATTCTCATCCCGAAATATTTAGAGTTTAAAAGTGGGACTATATACTCACCTAATGTATTTTGTAGTAAAATACATATAACACCATTGAACACGTATAAGGTTGGCCTTGGATTCACGAACCTATTATCATTTGTATATATATTAAAACATATGATCGTAGTCGAATAAATCAATATACTATTATTGATGATGTAGTTGTTGTTTTAATAATTTATAAGTTTCTTTATTTATTTATATATTTTCATTTTAGATATAACAATATTAGTATAGTTAAGTGTTGTAATTTAAATATATACATAAATACATATATAATCTTAACAACATTTTTTTTAACTTTTGTTTTCATAATCGATATTATTTTTATAATAATGATATAGCTAGTACTTGATAGTAATAATAATAATAGTTTTTAAAAAAAAAATCCTGTTATATATAAATTTTCAATACAAATATAAATCTTAATTCTTAATACTAATAATAATAAGAATGATAGTAATTATAATACTTAATATTAATATTTGTAATAACATTAATAATAATAAAAAGCTTATTTATAACTATGTTAATAATAATAATAATGGAAAGGAGTAAAGAAGATATACCCTAAAAAGAGAAGAAATGGACTCAACGGGACTCGAACCCACGACCACTCGCTCACGCACTAACACCCATAACCACTCCTCCATCTTAACTTTCTTGTTTTAATACACAATTATTCATAAATAAACTGTTGCTAATCGATTTCCTTCTTTATAACTAACAACCCGAATTTCCTCTTTATATTCAAACATCTCGGCCCATTTGCAATTAATTCACGGCCCGCCAGCGTTTTCTTTTACAAGCCCAACATGATACCAATTGGAGCTTAACCCATTAACCCAAACCGATAGATTTTAAGTGGAACGGTTTTCTCTTTTTTTTTTTAAAATACAATACGCCTCCCTTGGATACCCTAACATCCTTTACAGCTCATAATAAATTTCTTAAATACCTTCAAGTGGAGTTTAAGAGTCATAATTGTTGGCTAAAAAAAATATAAATAGCATCAAAATTGTGGTGTTTGTTTCGATTACCACAGAAAAGAAGACTGCAGTAGATTAATCGCAGGTTTGGTGTTTTGGAGGGTTTTACGAAGAAGAAGGGTGATCTCTAATCGATCACAACATATGTGCAGCAGGTTTTTTTTTTAAGGTGATGATGCACAATGGATGGCAACGGTGGAGGTGATTATCAAGGTGAGGATTCACAGATAGAACAGAAGTGAATATATGAGAAACAAGAGTTGTTCAATGACTTGATTCAAGAAAAGAAAAAAAAAAATTACTACAGCCGCTGTAGCAGTTCATGGGCAGTTTAATAGATGGTTTGATGATGGTTTTTAATGGTGGTTGTGGTGATCTTGAGTGTTCGAGTGGTGGCTAATCGGTGTCGGGTTGATGGTGTTTGCAGGATGGGTTTAGTTGATTGAATCCTAATCCAACGGTATTACTACAATTGAAATTAAATCAAAATCGAGTTTTGAGTAAACAGGTTCTTGTACAGAGATAAACGAGGAAGAAAAGAGAAAAAGAAATATATCTGTTTAATCTTATCGAATGATATTAAATGTTGTAATTGTTTTATAGAGGGAATAACTCGACACCGGTTCACAAGTGGTACAGAAAACAGGATAATAAGTTAATCAATCGATGGTGATATATATGTTCTATACACACGTTTATATAAACATAACATCAGTATATATATCTATTAGCCATTATATTTATATTTTATAAAAAAAAAGACTGAATTTTATATATAAGTATTTATACTTATATATATACAATTTTTTTTTTATCTGTAATGTATTTGTATATATATATAATTTATAAATTTTGTATTTTAATAATTATATTAGTACTTTTGGTAATGCCATTACTGATATCACTTTTTATAATATTCTTGATAAAAAAAACAATAATTATGATAATTTTCATAATTTACATAGTACTAATGATAATAATAATATTAATAACAATAATATAACAACTTACATATATATGGTTTATATTATAATAATATTACTAATACAAATATTTATGTTAATATCAATAATAACAATAATATTGAAAGTAATAAGATTAATATTAATATTATCATAAAAGCGTTGTTAAAACCATTAATATAACAAATATATACAAACTTTATAATTAAATTTAATTATTATTATATATATTATGTATTTATTATTTATACATTTTATTATATATAATATTACTTATGCATTGTATTCCCATATATATATATATATATATATATATATATATATATATATATATATATATATATATATATATATATATATATATATACTTACTTACACATAATTGTTCGTGAATCGTCAGACATGGTAAAAGGGAAATTGATTATCCGAAAATAGATTTCAAACTTTCTAGACTCAATATTACAGATTTTTGCTTATCGTGTTGGATACATATAGAGGTTAAGGTTTAAATTTGGTCGGAAATTTCCGGGTCGTTACATTATATTTATATAATAAACCGTCGGTAAACAAAGAGCCAAAATGGAGTGAGCTGTAATTACAAACTCCGCGACTCGCGGAGTTTGAAGAGCAAAAAGGCCGCGAGTCGCGGAGCCCCAAATATTGAAACTGCCTATAAAGCTCGCGCATTCTGATCGTAAAAAAAACATAATATATATCCATCCATCTATCTAAACGTATATATTTATATTTATATTTTAATTTTAATTTTAATTTTAATTTTAAATCCTAATAATAAGGGTATGTTAGCGAATGTTGTAAGGGTGTAAGTCGAAATTCTGTCCGTGTAACACTACGCTATTTTTAATCATTGTAAGTTATGTTCAACCTTTATAATTTAATGTCTCGTAGCTAAGTTATTATTATGCTTATTTAAAACGAAGTAATCATGATGTTGAGCTAATTACTAAAATTGGGTAATTGGGCTTTGTACCATAATTGGGGTTTGGACAAAAGAACGACACTTGTGAAAATTAGACTATGTGCTATTAATTGGTTTTATATTAACTAAACAATACCTTGTTAATTTAATATACAAACTTATAATTTGACATATTTATATATAACCACATACGCTTGACTGGGTACGGTGGGCGGGATATCTATAAATACCAATAATTATTCATTTTACCGGACACGGAACTAGATTAATAGTTAATAGACTTGTTAAAACAGGGGTGAATTACATTCAAGGGTAATTGGTGTAATTGTTAACAAAGTAGTAAAACCTTGGTTTACACGCAGTCGATAACCTGGTGTATTCATTAAACAAAGTATTAAAACCTTGTTACAATTCGAATCCCCAATTAGTTGGAATATTTGACTTCGGGAATAAGAATAATTTGACGAAGGCTTTCGCTCTTTATATTTATGACTGATGGACTATTATGGACAAATCCGTATGGACATATTAAATAATCCAGGACAAAGAACAATTAACCCATGGGCATAAAACTAAAATCAACACGTCAAACATCATGATTACGGAAGTTTAAATAAGTATAATTCTTTTATTTCATATTTAATTTCCTTTATTTTATATTTAATTGCACTTCTAATTATCGCATTTTTATTTATTGTTATTGTATTTAATTGAACTTTTAATTATCGTACTTTTTAATTATCGCAAGTTTATTTTATCGCACTTTTATTATTCGCAATTTCATTATCGTTATTTACTTTACGCTTTAAATTAAAATCCTTTTAATATTTTACATTTGGTTTTAACTGCGACTAAAGTTTTAAAATCGACAAACCGGTCATTAAACGGTAAAAACCCCCCTTTATAATAATAATATTACTTATATATATATTTGTATTTTTATAAAAGTAAACTAATATAGCGTTAAGCTTTGTTTAAAGATTTTCCCTGTGGAACGAACCGGACTTACTAAAAACTACACTACTGTACGATTAGGTACACTGCCTATAAGTGTTGTAGCAAGGTTTAAGTATATCCATTCGATAAATAAATAAATATCTTGTGTAAAATTGTATCGTATTTAATAGTATTTCCTTCTAAAATTTAATAGTATTTTATACCCCTTAGCTTTAACATCACATAGCATGGTCGAAGACAGGACCTTGTGCCAGACCGAAAAACTAGAGGGTGATCTTTACTATTGCTCCTACAAAGGATAGTAATTGCATCCGACACGTTATAGACCATAATCAAAAGCATGTCACGGGACATTGCCTTAACAGTTGCTTGTTCAACGCTTTCCTTTACAACCGGGCGGTAGTTTACCGAAAGGTAATATACAGAGCAAGTATACTGGATGTGTTGCTTTCCTAATACAAGGTTAGCAAGTGGGTGACACAAAATCGCAAGTTTTGAGCTAAAATTTTCAAATCTGAAATTCACCAAACCCACAACAGAATGCTCCTTGTATTCGTGGCATGGTGACTGAAACCCTAAACTGCTCGATCACTGTTAATACCCTCCGTCGTTCCCTTCAATTACCTGGTGGTCCATTTGTTAATTCACCGACGAGCGATGATTTGAGAAGGGAAGTGCTTGAAACCATTGGATATGCTGGTCCAATTGCTCATACACCACTAAGGAAGAACATGCCACCGCTATGGTATTACTTCTTTGGACTGCTAACCCAGTGCATCAGCCAAAATTCCGGTAGCTTTGATCAGTGCTCAGATTTTGAGCTCAAAATTGGTCATGGTTTGCTGTTCAACAGGAACATTGACTACGCAGCTGAGATCTACCTCAGGTTAAGGGAAATGGTGCTTGCACCCAAACGAACACATCTAATCCCCTTTCCAAGGTTCTTGAGCCTTGTTTTTGAAAATTATCTGGGTGAAGCTTACCAGCAGATTGCTGATCAATCATTCGACCTGCCTCCAAAACAAGGGGGAATGCCAAAAGATGCTCCTGCTGCTCCATATACTGGTTTAACACCAAGCATGCTCGAGTATCTTACTGCTCGGGGTGGAGTAAACCCAACGAATGCCTCTGGTGTTGCACCAGCTGAGGGGGAGGGACCTTAGCAAAAGCCAGCTGTGAAAAGGAAGAAACCAGCTACCTCAACTAGTACAACCACCGTCTTACATACTGGTAAAGCAGTAGTTGTATTAGAATCTAGTGCTCCCTGATCATAAAGAACAGCCCTAGTCTTATATACTGACTACCCACTTCTAGTATTGGAATCCGTTTCTTAACTATTTCTTGGTAACAGGCAAATCCAAACGAGCTAAAGCTGGCTCCAAGCAAACCACAGGAGGGATTGCCCCAGTCTCAACTGCTGCTTCTATGGAACTTGGTGCGTCTCTAGACCAAACAGCATAAATCTCTAACCTAATTAACAATCTTTTCACTGCTGACTTGAAAAATGAAAATGGAGTTAAAGGCACAACCTTTACCCCCAAGCTGACTGGTTTTAAAACTAGTGTTAAGAAGAGTAGCAACCCATACTCTTCTAACCAGACACTTCCATATTTTTCTAAAATGAACATCATGCAATATACTCTGCTGACAGTACAACTAGCAGAGAACATAACTGACCCCCAAAGCAGTCTTGAGCTGGTTTCTCATCGTGTTGAATCAGCTCAGGCTACTGCACAACCTAAATGTTATTTGGACTATGCTAAGAGTCTCACTCCTACATCATTATCAGCCAGAACTCTTACACTATCTGGGTCAACATGTATTGCCAATGAGTCAGCAGAGTCACAGCTGTACTTACAGACACCTAACTCTGTCTCAATCGAAGGGCTGACTAAATCACCAGTCTGTCCCCAGAGACCAACAACAGATGCAATTGTTGAGTCAAATTAATTTGGTTCTACAGTTGTTAACATAAAATATTCTTTTGTTTCAGTTCTTAGCCGGGTAGATGAACAGGCAGAGGGGGAGCAAGAAAAGATGTTATTGTTTCTACTGATGAACTCTCCGTTTCTGCTACTGGTTTTGGTGCTACTGATTTGTCTACTGGTGGTACTGCTACTGGTACTGTTGCTTCTACTGCTGCTGGCTCTACTGGAGACAATGTGGTTGCTGGTTCCACTGTTCTTACTGATAATGAGGAGTTAGCTACTGCTGATATTTCTGCTACTCCTCCTACTGTCTTTGGTATTGCTACTTCAACCACTGATTCTGTAGTAGTTAAGGAGATGATAATGGAACCTCCTCCTGCACTTGAAAAGGTCATTGGTAATATTGTTAAGGAGGTTCTTGATGTTGATATTTCTGGCACTACCACTGTTACTTCTCCAACTGCTTCTATTGAGGAGATTATCATAGGTAGTGACTGATAATGCTAAAAACGAACATATATTTCATAGCATTATCCCTCAAGAAAGACAAGCTTTTAGTTGCAATTGTTCTATTTACAAGTGATATCCGTTTAAATAATAAAAGGTGAAGACAAAAGACAGATTCGATGAATTGAAGACGCAAACGACCAAAAAGCTAAAAAGTACAAAGTACAATCAAAGTGGTTCAAATTATTGATGAGAAACGTCTAAAAATTACAAGAGTACAAGCTGTGAAACACAAAGTACAAGATATTAAATTGTACGAAAAGGTGTTCGAAAATCCGGAACCGAGACATGAATCAACTTTCAGTGCGCGATGCAACGGACCAAAAATTACAAGTCAACTATGCACAAGAATATATAATATTATATATAATTAATTATATATATATATATATATATATATATTATATATTATTTTAATCAAAGCAGCCCACATTGAATTCATTTAGTGAGCTGGATTCCAGACCTCCGCACTCGCGGAGGTTTAAAGCATAAAAGCTCAGCACTCGCGGAGCTCTACAGTGAAATGTGGGGCTATAAAAGGTCGCGCATTCTGATCGATTTTAATCATCCTTTTTCTATCTATCTCTCACGATATATTTATATTTATATTTTATAATTATAATTTTAATTTAAGTTTAATAATAATAAGGTTATAGTGGCGAATGTTGTAAGTGTATAAGTCGAAATTCTGTCCGTGTAACGTTACGCTATTAATACTCATTGTAAGTTATGTTCAACCTTTTTAAATTAATGTCTCGTAGCTAAGTTATTATTATGCTTATTTAAATCGAAGTAATCATGATGTTGGGCTAAAATATTAAAGACGGGGTAATTGGGCTTTGTACCATAATTGGAGTTTGGACAAAAGAACGACACTTGTGAAAATCAGACTATGAGCTATTAATGGGCTTTATATTTGTTTAATTGGATGATAGTTCGTTAATTTAATATAAAGATTTACAATTGGCTTAATTATAAATAACCATATAGACTCGATCGGACACGATGGGAGGGATATTTATAAGTACTAATAATCGTTCATTTGACAGGACACGGGAATGGATTAATAGTCAATGGACTCATTAAAACATGGGTGAATTACATGCAAGGACACTTGGTGTAATTGATAATAAAGTATTAAAACCTTATTACAGTTTAAGTCCTCAATTAGTTGGAATATTTGACTTCGGATATAAGGATAATTTGACGAGGACACTCGTACTTTATATTTATGACTGATGGACTGTTATGGAAAAAACCAGATGGACATATCGAATAATTCAGGATAAAGGACAATTAACCCATGGTAATAAACTAAAATCAACACGTCAAACATCATGATTACGGAAGTTTAAATAAGCATAATTCCTTTATTTCATATTTTTATCGCACTTTTATTTACTGTCATTTTATTTATCGCACTTTTTAATTAACGTATTTTTTTTAATTATCGCAATTTTATTTATTGTACTTTTTATTTATCGCACTTTTATTTATCGCAATTTCATTTATCGTTATTTACTTTACGCTTTAAATTAAGTTATATTTATTTTTAATATTTTACATTAGGTTTTAACTGCGACTAAAGTTTTAAAATCGACAAACCGGTCATTAAACGGTAAAATCCCCTTTTATAATAATAATAATACTACTTATATTTATATATATATATTTATACAAATATAGTTTTTAAAAATATAGCGTTAAACTTGGCTAGTTCCCTGTGGACGAACCGGACTTACTAAAAACTACACTACTGTACGATTAGGTACACTACCTATAAGTGTTGTAGCAAGGTTTAGGTATATCCACTCTATAAATAATTAAATAACTTGTGTAAAATTGTATAGTATTTAATAGTATTTCGCAATAAAAATATAACTATTTCGTATACACCTCTGCACACATCATTGACTAAGATGACGTGATGCTTACTGATGAGCTTATCGCAGCAAATGCTGCCTATTCTGCACATGTCACTGGTTCTACGGAACCCATTATGGATATTGGTGTAGTGACCCAAACTTTTCTATGTTTATTTATATTAATTGAATTTGATAATTACATGATTAAGTGTTTCCAACATGTTAAGCAATCAAACTTGTTAAGACGTGATTAATTGAAATAGGTTTAATATAGACAATTGACCACCCAAGTTGACCGGTGATTCACGAACGTTAAAACTTGTAAAAACTATATGATGACATATATATGGTTACATATATAGTTAACATGATATTATGATAAGTAAGTATCTCATTAGGTATTTTAACTATGTGTATATACATAAAAATGAGACTATTGAATTAAGAAAACTCAAAAACGATATATATAACGATTATCGTTATAACAACGTCTTACTAAATACATATGAATCATAATAAATATTGATACACTATGTTTAATCATGAAATGATAAGTAAACATGTCATTAAGTGTATTAACAATGAACTACATATGTAAAAACAAGACTACTAAATGATTTCGAAACGAGACATATATGTAACGATTATCGTTGTAACAACATTTAACTCTATATATATCATACTAAGATATATTAATATATCATAATATCATGATAATGTAATAATTTAACATCTCTTTAGATATTATAAACAATGGGTTAACAACATTTAACAAGATTGTTAACCTAAAGGTTTCAAAACAACATTTACATGTAACGACTAACGATGACTTAACGACTCAGTTAAAATGTATATAAATGTAGTGTTTTAATATGTATTCACACACTTTTCAAAGACTTCAAGACACTTATCAAAATACTTCTACTTAACAAAAATGCTTTCAATTACATCCTCGTTCAGTTTCATCAACAATTCTACTCGTATGCACCCGTATTCGTACTCGTACAATACACAGCTTTTATATGTATGTACTATTAGTATATACACTCCAATGATCAGCTCTTAGCGGCCCATGTGAGTTACCTAACACATGTGGGAACCATCATTTGGCAACTAGCATGAAATATCTCATAAAATTACAAAAATATTAGTAATCATTCATGACTTATTTACATGTAAACAAAATTACACATCCTTTATATCTAATCCATATACCAACGACTAAAAACACCTACAAACACTTCCATTCTTCAATTTTCTTCATCTAATTGATCTCTCTCAAGTTCTATCTTTAAGTTCTAAGTGTTCTTCATAAATTCTATAAGTTCTAGTTTCATAAAATCAAGAATACTTCCAAGTTTGCTAGCTTACTTCCAATCTTGTAAAGTAATCATCCAACCTCAAGAAATCTTTCTTATTTACAGTAAGATATCTTTCTAATACAAGGTAATACTCATATTCAAACTTTGATTCAATTTCTATAACTATAACAATCTTATTTCGAGTGGAAATCTTACTTGAACTTATTCTCGTGTCATGATTCTGCTTCAAGAACTTTCAAGCCATCCAAGGATTCTTTGAAGCTAGATCTATTTTTCTCATTTCCAGTATGTTTATCCACAAAACCTGAGGTAGTAATGATGTTCATAACATCATTTGATTCATATATATAAAGATAGATCTACTAATTGACGCGAATCTTAAAGATAGATCTATTGGGCCTAACAAACCCCATCCAAAGTACCAGATGCTTTAGTACTTCGAATTCGTTTTTATCATGTCTTAAGGATTTCCCGGAATGATAGGGGATATTCTTCTATGCATCTTGTTAATGTCGGTTACCAGGTGTTCACCATATGAATGATTTTTATCTCTATGTATGGGATGTATATTGAAATATGAAATCTTGTGGTCTATTATTATGATTTGATAATATATAGGTTAAACCTATAACTCACCAACATTTTTGTTGACGTTTTAAGCATGTTTATTCTCAGGTGATTATTAAGAGCTTCCGCTGTTGCATACTAAAATAAGGACAAGATTTGGAGTCCATGCTTGTATGATATTATGTAAAAACTGCATTCAAGAAACTTATTTTTGATGTAATATATTCTTATTGTAAACCATTATGTAATGGTCGTGTGTAAACGGAATATTTTAGATTATCATTATTTGATAATCTATGTAATGCTTTTTAAACCTTTATAGATAAAATAAAGGTTATGGTTATTTTAAAAATGAATGCAGTCTTTGAAAAACGTCTCATATAGAGGTCAAAACCTCGCAACGAAATCAATTAATATGGAACGTTTATAATCAATATGAACGGGACATTTCAGTTGGTACCTCTGCTACTGCCACCACTGATTCTTCTCAGGCTACTGCTTTTGCTGAGAAGAAACCATATGTGTGCCAGGTACCAGATCCTGATGAAGTTGTACCTAACTTCGTCTATAGGGGAGCATCCATCACTCCCAAAGTTGCCTTGCTGGTGGATCAGCTGACTATTGACCCCCAAAGTGCTATAGTCTCAGCCAGTAAATTACCAGAAGAGCTAACTGAGCTACTATCTCAGCTGGATCGACCAGCAAGAGAAGAGATATATGAGAGGTTGGCCACGTTACAACAAGTTAATGAGCAGCCATACTATCACTACTTTGGTATGACTCCAGCTGCTTCTCCATGGCCTGGTACATGGAGGCCTCTCAAGTTCATCATAGATCCAGCTACTGGTAAATGTATTATGCAAAATGTCCCTGATTCGCCAGTACCTTCTGATTCATCATCTTCTTCCTCATCATCTTCTTCATCTGATGGTGATGCTGATAAAGGTACTGGTAAGGGCATACCAGTCACTCATGATAATGTGACTGGTTCCAAAGACAAACCATATGATGTAACTGATGATGCAGATAATGATGCTGACAAGAATACCAGTGGTTCTAGACCTTCGGGTGAAGGTAAAAATGATGGTGATCATGGTGACGAGTCAGATTCTGACCTTTCACCTCCACCACCCCACGGAGGTACTTCTATGTTGGCTGCTACTGATCACCCCTCAACCAGCAGCTTTAATGCTGATGAGGTGGCTGCCATCTCCACTCTGGCTGTCAATAAGACATTAGTCGAAGTTACACCAGATCTACAAAGCACCATTCGTTCTGCTATTATTGATAGAATGACTGAAGTCATACGCAGAGCTAGGGAGGTTACCACTTCTACCATTGAAAACCAGCTCAAACAAATATGTGCTTTTGCTGATCTAGCGGTGGATGCTATTGTCAAACAATTTGAAGAAGAGGAGGATCTCAAGAGGCGAATCATCTCTCATAATGAATATACTGATCATCTTGCCCGTCTTTAAACTAATCTTGATGCTGCTAATCGAAGGAATCTTTATCTTAACGAAGAGAATCGGGTATTGACAGAGAGGTTGGATTCGCAGGAACAGCAAATGGTTAATATGGTCCCTATCTCAGCTTATCTTCAATTGGTGGAGACTATGTAACAAATGGCAGCCTTACAAGCAGATGTTAGGGCTACTGTTAATCAAATGGCCATGAGTGTTGCAAGAAATGAAGTTAGAACTTCAAATCTGGCATAAAATGTTCTTTTGCTTCAGTTCTTAGCAGGGTAGATGAACAGACAGAGGGGGAGCAAGAAAAGGATGTTATTGTTTCTACTGATTATGCTGACTGGAAAAACTTTGCATTTTCAGTGCCTGAGTCAGACAGTGACCTTGATGCACATGTTTCCCCTGATCACCCTTCTGCCCCTGCTGATGACAAAAAGGGGGGGGAGAAGAAGTCTAAAAAGAAGTTCAAAAAGAGAAAACAATCTGAGGGGGAGCATGAGCATGAAAAGGCTCCTAAACAGCAAAGGAGAGATGGTGATGATGATGGTACTGGTACTGATCAAGGTGCTGGCACTAAGTCCAGCAAAGCTCATACTGAAGCTGGTGTACAGGCAGCTGGTGAATCTCAACCCAGTGTGTCTGCCACACCAGTGGATGATATTGGTTCTGGCAGTAATCCCAGTGATGTTTTTAAGCTGGCTGTTGCTAAATCTTTTGTTGTCTCTCAAACGATTGAAAGAAAAATGAAAAGAAAACTGGAGAGACATCAGAAGAGACATCAAGATTTAAATGATGTCTTTAATGTCAAATGGGGGGCTTATGTTGCTCGTAAGCATCACAGAATTGAACATAGAAGAAGCCTGGACCCAGACAAGTTGAATATTAATGATGAACTAATCAGCATTAAAAAGTACAAAAGAGATGCTCGTAAAAGAAATGCTAAGTTCATGGTTAAGTATGACAAGAAAAGGGCAAAGCTGTATGCTGAGCGAGCAGACATGATCAAAAGAATGACCCCTGAAGAAATGAAAGATTATCTGCAATCTACTGGGTCAGGAGGAGTAAGAGCTAACGTGTTCATGAAATGGCTAGATGTAATATTGGAAACTAGCTCATCTTCTCGACCAACATCTTCTGCTCAGCCAGCTACACAACAACAGTCAGCAGAAATAACAGACCTTGATGTTGATGATGTTAAGGGGGAGCATCTTGCTATTGTTCCCTATCTGCCTCCAGCTGATACTAATCAGTTAGCTGGTACTGAAGACACAGCAAGGAGGGCTGTGATAGAAGACCCAGCCAGTAGTGTGCTGCTGGGTGAAACAAGTGTTGAAGACCCAGCCAAGGAGACTGAGCTGGGTGTTAAACAAGATGATGATACTGTTGATCCTGCTGACTTCACAGTCTGGGGTAGAGGAGATCACTTATTTGTTCAATCCCTTATCTCTCCTCGGACTCTTGCTTATTTTAACAGAACATAGGATGAACGTATTAATCAGTTTTCAGTGAGTTCTTCAGGCATATCAGAATCAATCATGTATCCTCCATCTTCCCCAAAGCCACATGATAAACACACAACTTGGGAAGATGATTCAGTTGCCCGTGGTGAGCCAAATCTATTAAAAATGAATCCAGATGAAAGAGAGGCTTACAGGCTGGAGATCACTGTACTTGAATTGCTTGAGCAAAGACAAGTAGCTATTTCTGAAAGGATACGCCAAGTTAGATTGCTGCATCATTCTCTTGATCAGCCATTCTACATCACTGCCTTAACTTATGGCATTAAAATTGGCGTGTATCTAAATAACAGTGGTCAAAGGCTACATACTGATGAAGAGAAAGCTCAATTTCATGAGGCTCGGGTACTGGGTATGGATCTAAGGTAGTATCGTGATGCCCTTAGAACTGAAGAGGGAAGGAAAATGATTGAAACAGCAAAGTCTCTGAATATTACTGCCGATGATTATCTTTTGGGCTTAGAAGTTGAAAAGCAAAGAAGAGAGGATGCTGATGCTGAATATGCTGAAAGGGTAAGGCTTCAGGAAGTAGAAGCTAAATTGGCTGCTGATAGAAAGCAAAAGGCTGAGTCCCTCAAGCTAGCCAAAGCTATTGTTAAGGAACAAGATAAAGCTCTTGATGAACTGGAAGCTGCTGAGAAAGCACCTGCTACTGCTCCTATAGAAACTGAACGAACAATTGAGCTATCTGATCACTATTATAGGAGCAAGTATGGTGATGTACTGACCAGGAGATCAAATCCCAGCAAGATCATCAAAGTGCACAGAGGTACAAAAAGAGCTTTCAGTATCAGCAGGGAAGATAACATTCAAGAGAGGGTAGACTACACTGATTTGAGAACCTTCGGATTCAGTGAATGGATGGAGATATTGGAGTACTTCATTAGTAAAGCTGAAAGTGATATTAAAAAGACATTGAAGCCAGAACTCCAAGAGCTCTTCAACAAAGCAACAAAATTTGAGAATGCACCAGTAGTAAACGTAGAAGAAGTACTTTCTCAAAAGCCTAAAGGAAAGAAATCTACTGGTGAAGGCCCACACAGAAGAGATCCCATCATTCTACCTCCTAATGTTCCAGTTTATGACCCTGCTGAGCTGCCTTACTTGTTTCCTGAAGCCTGGGTTGCCTGGAAAGTAAAAGAAGAAGAGCTATCTGGTGATGAACTAGAAAAAGATAAAGATAAAGACAGATAGCCTTCTAGTGCTTAAATTGTATCTTTTGTTACTTCATTTTTCATTATGATGTTTTGTAATTACTGTATATACTCTGTTGTAATGAAGATGAAATGAGTTAATCTTCAAAATCATATCAAGTTATAAGATACAGATAACTCAGCAAAAGATCCCAAAAACAAACTTAAAAGGGACCAATTTTCTGCCTATTTTTCATTAGGTCCCTCTGTGCTGGCTTTAGTGTTTTCTCTAAATGTCATAAGTTTTATCATCATTAAATAGGGGGAGATTGTTGAGTCCCCAAAATAATTAAGGATTTAATTATGACAAAACTGTAATTTATTTACACTAAAATGTTATGTGCAGCCAGCACAAGTTTGTTTATGTATAGACAACAAATATTGCTGTGTCAAGTGTTCAGTATGCTGCCTAGTCTACCAGCACAAGGAAGAGTGTATTCTTTGAATAAGCACACGATGATTACTCAGCAATTCAAGAATATCAAGTGACTCAGCATAAAAAGAACCAGTAAACCTGGTAAGCAGCATACAACACAAGACATCCATGCTCCATTACAAGCATAGTGGTTTCCCGAGTGGTCTACATCAATTGTACTGTTCAACAGAAGTCAAAGACAAAGTTGAACAGGAAAGGACACGCGTCGGTAGATGACAAGTGACCTTACAAGACCACGTGAGAATGCAGAAGTTTAACGCATGTGCAGACATGTGCTATACTATGTCAATGCCTAGGGAACACAACATTCTATTTATTTAAACGAATAGTGGTGCCAAACCAAATTGGGGTGTTCCTGCAAATAGCTACCAAAGTGGAAAGAGGAGAGCACGCTCTCTGATGCAGTTGTCCCCACAAGTACAAACATCATATGTACCAGTGGACAATAGAACCATTACACGGTTAATAGGACTACTATAAATTGTTGTATCCACTATTGTAACAACTAGTGGTGTGAGTTTATTTATTTAGAGTCCAAAACGTGTAATAGCTTTAAGTTTAACCTCTTATCTATACTTAGGTAAATCTGTATCAACCAACTATCATTCCGCCAAGGATAGTTGAAATTCTTTGTGATTTAATCAATAAAGAATAACAGTTGAAAAATTACCTTTGACTCTATTTACATTACATGCTTGAATACTAAACTGTGTTTAATTGGTTAGTTAAATATAAGAAATTGTATCCACCCCCTCTACAATACTCCTGTTGTTTATCAAGGGACCAACAATAGGTGTACATGGGTTTTTAATGATTTTGGTATTAGACTTTACAAGCCCCGTCCATATTGCATTTGTCGTGGGATGTTAATCGGATCTCATCATCTAGTCATCTAGGATATTAATTACTGAATCTAATTGAGTAGATTAATCAATTAATTGTTTTACACTCTTACGAATTCTCATATCTAGATCGGGTTTGCATGACCGTCAGAGATAAAATAATTGATTAATCCTTTTTTTTCTCAAATTAAGCACTCAAAGTTATTATTCTAATTTTTAGGTTTGATCAGTGAGCAACATGAACGATGTTGTAGTACCAAATCTGGTGGTAGTAGATCTACCGATATGAAATACTTTACGTAAGTTTAAAGACGAGATTCACACCACTAATCATAGGGTGGATAATGTCGGTATTGCAAGCATTCGTCAACGTTTGCTCGCTAAAATGCCAAGGTTAAGATAGTTAATTATGGTTTATTTCCAACATAAAATAATATATCAATCAACCTAAGTTGCAAACATTGAGCAAACATTGAGTTGTAGCTCAATTGGTAGTGGTCTGTCTCTCTTAGCAAGAGGTCAGGAGTTCGACTCCGCTGGGTTGCAACATTGCACTCAATGTTTTTCATGACCTGAATTATCCACCCAGTTCACCTTTCGCTTTGTGCGGGGGTAGCGGGGAGAGGGGTTTTACCGACCATGCCTTCGAATTGGTCCGGATTTCCTCCAGGGCAGAAAGCGTGGGTAGTAAAAAAAAAAAAAAAAAAGTTGCAACTCTATCTAACCCGTCTTCAAACATTTCCTACAACAAATAAGCAAGATGATATGATAATAAACGTTACAAAATTACACTTATAGATGTTAACAACATTTCATATGTATAACAATAATGCGACACATGGTTGACACTTTGAAGTGTTTGATTTCCGTCTTTAAAATAAACTAGTATTGTGGTCCGCGCTTCGCGGCGGATATTGGTAGGCCTTGTCGAAATCGACAATTACCGAATTTGAAACCAAAATGACCTAACGGTTAAAAAGGGGTCCAAATGAGTTAATTTCCTTCCCCTCTATAATATGTAAACAACTATAAAACTCGCTTGTTTTGTTGCTTACGTGGTATGTAGCTTATAGTAACTTAAATTTACACATTGTTTACAGCTATTGTTTTGCTTTACAAAAGTAGTTGTTGGCTTCATTTGAGGGTTTCAAAAGTAGTTGTTGGCTTCATTTGAGGGTTTCAATCCTTCTTTTTATTTGAACCAATAAGTATTTCCTTTCCACCTGCGCAATTCTAAATTCAGTTTGTTTTACATGGGTAGGCAGTTGACATGAAAGGTATGATATAATATGAAAGTAAGGTTATGACAATATTGTTGACATATAATGCAGCTCTTTAAATATCCAAAGAAAAATTACCTGCATTAAGCTTATACCTTTTGTTGCATCGATTTCTTTTCTTAATCATACGTATTGTTTATGGATTGTTGGTTGGTTTTCTTCCCATATGCAACTCAGTTTTTATAAGATAAAGTTTCTTACCTTGTATGATTAGCACCTAAGATCTCGTTTTTACTGTGGTTTCTCCAACTGCATTCATCACTATGTCCTTGATCACACTTTAAGCTGTTTACTCCATTTTGCTATTGGTTTCCTGCAACAATTTTAAACACACAACTACTAATTAAAATCCAACTTCCAATACTCTATTTTGCAATTGGCGGTGCCCTGCCTCACTGGGCTTTGGTAATGTTTTTTCAGCGTCCTATTTTTTTCGTAATTTATTCTTGGTTGTTTAAGTACTTGCGTAGATGTTTGTTCATGATTCATGAATGTAATTTAAGGGGGGCTAAAATGGGTACGAAAATATGTATACCGGTTTGATTTGTACAATTTCTCCTAGTGATAGATAGTCTAAAAGCACACATTTTGAACACTATTGACATATCTAAACGAACAAACTCTTTACACAAAATGATAATTTAATTTACCAAAATCATAAAACTTAAATGTGTACAATTTCAAAGTATGTAATCAACTACAAATAGGAATAAGTGATGCATATACCTCTGGGCAAAATAAAGGAAAATCTATTTGCCTTTAGATGAACATGAGCCTACTCTGTCTTTAGATGGCTGAATGCATAATTTTGAGGCTCTACATCTAAATTTCTTGAATATATACTAAAAGACTTATATGAAAAAGAAACTGGTCAAAGGGTAGAAGTCGCTCACAATTTAGTTATAAATTTTGCTACTCTAATATTGAAATTACATGTCTATTTTGAAAACAAAATAAACACACCCATTTTGGAGAAGTAATATCCTTTTATTATTCGATGTCAAAAGTCACAGTTTACATTATATTGTTGAACAAAAAATGTGAAAGTATCAATTAGATGAACACTATAAGGTACTATGGATCCTAAATAAGACTGATTCGAAGACTGTATGCAATCTGAAAAATATTAAACCATGCATTCCAAATTATAAATATCCAAAACTATTAGCCTGCAAAAATCTATATTAACTACCATATGCAAACCATGGGTGTTAAAACTACTATATGAATAGACAGGAGAGGAACAATATAGATGGCTTAACATGAATACATACCTGCTTTAACATGTCTAAGAGATTTCCTTTCTCTTAAACTTGATATTAATTGCCTAACTTTCATTTGGAACACGTGAACATCAGTGTCAGCTCCATCAATAGTAGTTAAATTGAGAAATTTATCGACACATCTTCTTATCTCAGGCTAGTTAACATTTCAGGTAGAAGTTATAAAAAATTGGGGATTGCCATGTACGCGACAAATGGCCTAGATATCCAGAGTATGACATAAGACACTTCTCACCGCCACAATAAATAAATACATGCACCATTATAATCAGCTGTATCTTTGTAAATACGTGTGATGCCTTTATAGCATAGGACAACAACCGAGAAAAAAATAAAGAAATTAACATTACATATAGCAACTTACAATGAAATGTTCCAAAGCAATACCTGGTATGCATAAAACTTGTAAATCACTGTCACTACCTCAGATGACTACAACAGCAGCTATAAAAATAAAATCTTGTGAGACATCAATAGCAGTTAACAAAATCTAACATGATTCACCACAAAAAAATAAAGAAACAACAAAAACCACACCTTCATTACTGAGATGTGATGATTGCAAGAAGCTAGTAAACTTTATATGTACATTTTGTTTAATTTTAATAGATCACATATTGTCATAACTTCTTTGTTGTTCATTTATGCATATTTCATGTTACTCTTTTTGATTATTATTGGTACTGTTACTTTGCATTAGTTATATGAAGACACAGTAAACTACTAAAGTATAATGTACCTATTCTGTACCTTGAGTACAATTTTTTAAACAGGTCCTCAAGAGTCGGTCTTAGTAAATCGAATACTAAAAATGTTATCCTCACCATCTACACCGGATCATTTTATGGGAGGTCTACTACCTGCAAGTGATTATAAAAGCATATACATAATTTTTACATAAAAGGGGCTATCTAAAATGAAACAATAGATAGAGATGCAAATATGAGGTTCATCATACCCTAAAACATGACATGAGACGTAAGGTCTTAATAGGACATACATACCAAATTGAATTTGTTACAGTTAATTCATAGTTTCATACACATAATAGGGGCGCGCGTATATATATATATATATATATATATATATATATATATATATATATATATATATATATATATATATATTACGTAACATAAAATAAACTACATTTGCTAATAATCAGAATTCAACCTAAACCTAGATCATTATCTGAAGCGAAAAAAGTAACAGCTTGAATTCGGATTCTAAACACTAAAAACATGAAATAAGAATACAAATCGACTTCAGTACTTACGATCTTGATGATAACGATTTCAAACATTTCAGCAAGCGTAGCTGCACCTGAAACCTCAGCTCAATTAACTTCAATTTTAACTTCAACAAAGTCATGATGCATAAGACTAAGTTTAATTAAAAAGTAAAACCTTGATGAATTCCACCCAAATATCAAGTCATTTTTTGCATCACCCTAAACAGTTATTCCAGAGCATTTTTTTTACAAATTCGTAACAGAACGAAGGTTTACCTGGTCGAAAATAGTGATGGGGGTAGCGACGATGACGGCGGCGGCACGACGGTTTGCAATTGGAGAAGAAGGATGGAGTAAGTAGCTGTGTGGTATATTATTTTTATTACCAACAGAAACCCTAATTTATGTTGTAGATAAAGCCTGTGGATGAAGGTTGTGGGAAAATCCAAGTGGCTAATAGTATAGAGGATGAAGGTGGTTGCCATTGTTGTGGAGTTTAGGAAGAAGCTTCTAGAGAAATGTGGAGAGGATTGGAGGTAGAGGGAGGTTGTTAGGATTTCGTTTTTGCCTTTTAAATAAACAAAACGACCAGTATATTGTAGTTACTGTTAATGAATTGTATTAGCCAATCAGACGCTGACACCATTTAGCACAATTTATATGTATATAAATACCTTTCAGGATTATTTTATACATCATACTACTGTAATAGGTTATTACGCTACTCAAATTATTGATCAACATGTGTTGTGAATACGTCAATTGCATCACTAATTTATTTATATTTATTATATATTATATTCATATTCATATTTATGTGAGTATGCATATCTTCACTTAACCATAGAACTTGCTCTATATGATAGTGTTTGACTTTAATAGTAGCAAGTTTTGTCCATTAAAATCATTCGTTGATGACTTTAGACATAAAGAACTTTTTTGCGCATGGTGTTACCACTTACCAGTTCCCCCGAGCTCATATAAGAAAAAAAAAAAGTGTCACAAAATACTGTTTCATATTATTTCATTTACTCCAAACGCAAACAAGTCAACACATTATAAACAATAAACAATGGCGACTGGATTTGATATTGATCGGTTTTCAGGTTAATTTAACCAGGAACACTTCAAAAGAACAGTCATTTATAATTTTTTACACTACAAAAACTAAATGCACCGATTACTAGAAGTATCCCTAGTTACTATGTAATTTTGCCCCAATTAAAACATGACAAATAAAACAATATAGAAATTAGTCGATAATTGTTTAGATATATGGGGTGGTTGTGATCCTACTAAACGGATAAACGAATAAATTTTTTCCTAAGAGGGTGAGTATTTGATCTCATATATTTGTGACATAACCGAATTATCCCCTAATCATTTTTACCATTTTCATAAAATAATACACCAAAAATAATCATTTTTACCATTTTCATAATACACCGAAAATATGCTTATTTGTGAAATTCAAATATAAGTGCATCTCATGAGGATAGTGTGTTTTGATTGATGACCTTAAAAGAGAACAAAAAAGCAAAATCGAATATACACCTTACAAAACATTACCCCTATCTACTTTGCAAAGGCCACTCACATCCGCATTTCTTTATCCATAATTTTTTATTTATTTATTGCTTTTTCTCAATTTCTTATTTATTTACATCCATTTAACAACTTCCATTCCCCCCTTCCTCTTCCCCTGTACCGCCACAACCACTTTCCGGCTGCTTTTCCCTTCGTTTTCCGGTATGTTCTCCCTACATTACCTCAAATTCACGTTTCTGATCGAAATCGAAATGTATATTAATATCAATATCTATTTTTCTTTTTTATATTTGTGTCTGGTTATATGTATATGTTTATACAGGTATGCATACAGTATATATGGATGCACACGTACATACGCACATATGATTTTGATAATTATGAATCGGAGAGTTCACTGATTAGTGTTTTGAAATAAGTAATTTGCCGGCTTGCATTTTACTGTAGTAAAATACGCCTAAAATAAAATTTTGGAGGTTGACCTAGTCATAGAGTGCCAAGTATTGATGGCTGTTATATTTACTTTGTCTTCTAATGCAAAAAATATCAGTATTTTTTTAGTTTTTTTTAACTTTATTATAAATTTTTAGTTTGTTGTATTAAATTATTCAATACTTCGCAAATGACCAGAATGCCCTTGCATACCTTTTCAATTTTCAATATAATAGTAACTAGATTGCATCACAAATCATGTTATCTATAATTGAGTTAGCTTTTCGAATCTGATACTATTCTTCATGGCTAATTTAAATATTGTAAAATAAATATAGCTTATACATATAGGGACAATAGGTTGTAATAACTAAATGAAACTGAATTTCAAGTAGATTGATGTCTAAAAGATGTTTACTTGTATAGTTAATTACCTGACTGAAAAGTTTGTAATCTGGTCTTGAAACCACAAAAAAAGTTACTATTTTTCATTTTAAAAAGTACAAAATTTAATGTTTGTGAGTCAACTGAAATTTGTTACATTTGATAGTGCAAGTCGTGTTAAAAAATTTGGATCTGCCACTACGAAAAGGAACAAAATGTTGGTGTCTTTGCTTATATAAAAAGTATAAATAAGAAAATCAAACACACTTCGATCATAGTCTCATAGATTTCAATAAGAGCGATTAGTCACATGTTCACAAAAGGAAGAAAAGCAAGCTAAGTTTATAGTGGTTTGTAAGTTGAACATGAACATTTCTCTAAATTGTGTATCTATAGACGATGAATATCATTTTTCGAAAAGACCTACCTCATACTTCATGTAAGGACCGTTAACTGGACTTATACTGGTTTGTAAACTGAAAGACTATCCAATAGTCCAATAGTACAGATTATATCAAAGTATCAAAATTTAACTTCTAAATATCTAAATTATGATTCTCTATTGACAAATTTTTTTTATTCTTGTCTTCAATTATGTGGTTAGGCGAAAATGGCGCAATGTTTGGCTCCTTCAGTGCAATGGCAGATGAGGTTAACAAAGAATGCAATGGATACAAGCTGTATGTCATCTAAAATGTTGAACTCTTTGTCTTTGAAACAAAGCAAAAAAGGATCACTCAAAACTGCAACAAAATTTAGGATTTGTGCTTCTGCAAGTGGGACCATTAACAGGATGGAAGACCTGCTCAACTTGGATGTAACTCCTTACACCAATAAAATCATCGCTGAATACATCTGGTATAAAATCTTCACTTTACAATTCAATAAAAAAATGATGACATGGCATCTTAAGCTCATACATAAAATGAAACAGGATTGGTGGTTCTGGGACAGATGTGAGGAGCAAATCAAGAGTATGCAGCTTCTATAATTTTTGATGTCATATATTGACTATCGTTTTGTCAACATAGAAAAACTCTATAATTTTATTTAATCTTTTTTTCTTTTAGACACTATCAAAACCAGTTGAGCATCCTTCTGAGCTTCCAAAGTGGAATTACGACGGATCAAGTACCGGACAAGCACCGGGAGAAGATAGTGAAGTTATCTTATAGTAAGTCTTACTCATATTATCATATAATAACAAAAAAAAAGTACAGGTTTCGTTTTATGTGGTGAACTAAGTGTAGATGAAATTTAATTATACAGCCCCCAGGCGATTTTCAAGGATCCTTTCCGTGGTGGCAACAACATCTTGGTGAGTGTAAGCTTAGGATATGTACTTAAGCTGCAAAGTAAAAGGGTCATATTCGTTATAATTAACTCTATTATGTGTTTGTTTTTAAAGGTGATCTGTGATGCATACACACCACAAGGTGTGCCTATCCCTACCAACAAACGGGCCAAGGCTGCCGAGATTTTCAGCAACCCTAAGGTTGAAGCTCTTGTGCCATGGTAGGTTATCTCGTTAAGTGAAATTATTCATTTGAAAATTAATAAAGACAAATTAATCTTTGGATGAAAATGCTTAACTCACTCAACAAATATGATTTAAGGTTTGGAATTGAGCAAGAGTACACTTTGCTTCAGCCAGATGTGAAGTGGCCTTTGGGTTGGCCAGTTGGAGGTTACCCTGGTCCTCAGGTACTGCTCATTATCCTCTTTTTATTTTTTTTATTTTTAAACTTGTACAAAACAAGATTACTTTTAAAACAAATGTAATTTAATTATTTTTATATTTTTGGAACTACTACAGGGGCCATACTACTGTGGTGCTGGAGCAGATAAGTCGTTTGGAAGAGACATATCCGATGCACATTACAAGGCTTGTTTATATGCTGGAATTAACATCAGTGGAACCAATGGAGAAGTTATGCCCGGACAGGTTTTCATCGACCCATTCTCTTTAATTTTATTATTGATTCAAGAAAAGAAATATTATATCAAGGTTTGTGTTTAAACAGTGGGAATTTCAAGTTGGTCCAAGTGTCGGAATCGAAGCTGGAGACCATATCTGGTGTGCTAGATACCTTCTTGAGGTTAGTCGTTGATAACAATTTTCACACAATAAAGATGTCAATACTCTATAATTGTATATGTCGGTTGAAATCTAAGTTAAGGTTGTTTCTCGTGTACCTAAACTGCTTTTAACAGCGAATTACTGAACAAGCTGGTGTTGTCTTGACGCTTGACCCTAAGCCCATTGAGGTAACATATATCTTTCTTTACTTTGTTTTTCTTTTAGCTATGGAGTACTATTTTTTAAGTTAAACCTGTTTGAGATAAAACACAACCTATACCAACCACTCGTTCATATGTGAATGGGTCAAAATGACACCTATTTTATTAATTTTAAGCTCGTCTGGTTTGCATTGACAGGGAGACTGGAATGGAGCAGGATGCCACACCAACTACAGGTATTCAGGCGTCAAATCGTGTTGGATATGTGCATGTTTTTCAAACAGATAAATGTATGTGTGATATTTGCTTCTATCTATTATTACTTTTAAAACTTTGTGGTTACAATTTTCAGTACATTACCCATGAGAGAAGATGGTGGCTTTGAGGTAATTAAAAAGGCGATTCTGAACCTTTCACTTCGCCACACTGAGCACATCAGTGCTTATGGAGAAGGAAATGAGAGAAGATTGACAGGCAAACACGAAACTGCCAGCATCAACCAATTCTCATGGGTGTGTAATACATACATATGAACTTCTGTAACTTAAACCACTAAAATGGTCATCGTTTTGTTATTGTTCTTAAATGGTATTTTTTTACATCTGTTCATTTTGCAGGGAGTAGCTAATCGTGGTTGCTCGATTCGTGTGGGTCGCGATACTGAGAAGGAAGGCAAAGGTATTCATATTTTTACACACTATGTACAACTTTCGATCCATTTGACCCAAATCGATCAGATCATAAATGGATTGAAATGGCTCTCCTTTTATATATTGTTTTTTATGGTGTAGGTTACTTGGAAGATAGGCGTCCAGCATCAAACATGGACCCATACACGGTGACCGGATTACTTGCTGAAACTACAATCTTGTGGGAGCCTACTCTTGAAGCTGAAGCACTTGCTGCCCAAAAGTTGGCGTTGAAAGTGTAGGCTTTATCAATCAAGGCGATAAGTCGAAGAAGCATTAACACGCACAATCATTCACGTTCTTTGAAAACTCGCTTTTCTGTTTTTCTAGTTGATTTCTTCAAGATCTTGTTGTAAATAAAGGTCGTCACTTTCAAAGCTTTTTTAAGCAAATGGGTGTTTTTCACACGATTAGTGGACAATGTATGCACATATTGATGTGTGCATAAGTGGACTTGGCCCTTTCTGAGCAGGCTTTATTTTCTCTTGTTGAATTGAATTCACTATCATATATAAGCAAATAACGGTTTGGAACCATATACCCCAGGCCAAATCTTATGAAATATGGCTTTACTGACTATTATAGTGTTATGTATGTATGTATGTAAAAAAGACAATTTTTTTAAATATAGACATGTTGTAGGCTTGTAGCAGTTCACAAAAAGAATACATAGTTAAGTGACATAATTAACTTACCCGACATTGAAGCAAGTTGGGACTTGGGAGGCCGAAGACTTGTGGTAATTCACAAAAACGATCAAGAAGTATCACGAGGATGACACAACTAGGATGTCACGAACTTAGGTCGGGGAGAATGTTACAGCCCAAAAAGTTTGTGACCTAACCCACCAATATTGTAGCCCAATTATAAGTTTTTAACCCAAACTAAGGAAAGTTTAAGAATCTCATGGAAGCTTTCAAGATATTTTTAATTTTTTATTTATTTATTTATTTATTTTTTAATATATGAAAGTTCTATGGATATCTCTAGAAACATGTAATACATTATAATACCTTGATCCTAAACATGTTCTACTTTAATCTTAAGTTCTTAACCATCCACTTTGTAGTATGAGTAATATAAATAGGGTGGCCTCATTTGGCATAACACACCTCAATTTTTTTTTTATATTTTCTCGTATAAAGTTCTATTATTATTCCTATATACTAATACTAATTCCCATACTTGGGAAATAGTAAGTGAAATAGTGAAATGACCCGTGAAATCACGGGTATGTTTAAACTAAATAATTTAAAGACGTGTTTTAGGTATTACGTAAATGTAAATACTAAAGTCATTTATTTGAATGACCCGTTCAACTAAGAAACTTGTCGTTACTTTTACAAATATATAGAGACATATATTTTCACATAAATATGTAACGTAATTACTCTCGTAAAGGGAATCCATATTTGAATATTAATAATATAATAATTATAATTATTATAATAAAAATAAATAATAAAGTTTTGCTCAAACTTGAGTATTTATATTTTTAATAATAATTATCGGTAATAATAAATGCTTTTTTAAATTTTTTTAGAAGAATAAAATACAATTATTATATAAAGGTTGTACAATATGCTTTAAAATTGTAAATGTGTTCCAATTTGGGAGATTTTAGTATCTCCTATTATAAAAGATTTGGTATTATTTTTTTAATTAAATTAATATAAAATAATGACATCATCAAAGATATTTTAAAATTTTTCTTTTTTATTTTAAATTATTTTTATGCTTATAAAATGCTTATTTATGACATCATCATTTTAGAGATTTAATAGATATTATAGATAGTTCCCGTTTTTATGCTTTACTCAACTGTGCTTTGAGCAGAAATTGTTGTACCCACAAAGTTTTTTGTTTTTTTTTAATCCTCCCCCCCCTTCCCCCGACACACACACACACACACACACACACACACACACACCAAATTCTACCTTACAAATTTTACTAAAGGATTGTAAAAAAACGTTGCCACGATTTTTTTTAAACTAATTTTTCTCAAAAAAACGTCAAGCTTAATTCTTATTTTGTTATTTTTACCCTTCTTTTTCCATACAATTTTTCCCTAAATCTTCGCCAACAACGTTTCGTATACTAATACATATATTTGGGCTACTAACTTTAACGCATATAAAAATTTATAAGACGTAATTATGTGTTTCCAAACATAATTATTCTTCAGAACAAACGCACAATATAACATTTTGTCAATGTAAACTTCGCAAACAACTATTGAAGACTCCATGACAATGCCAAAAAAGTCTACACGATGACGCGGCAACGCGCCCCCTATCACTAGTTAATAATCTATATACCGACTCAATATCTGCAGTTATATGGGATGTCGGGTGTACAATACTAGAGAAGGCAACCAGAATACCTTTGTGGAATCAACGATATGATCAGGTGTGTATCTATTAAGTATCAATGAAATAATCTATATACCTACTCAATATATGAACGATGAATGAAATCTGCTTTTTTTTTTTTAAGGATGAATGATAATTGCATTTATAGGTTGTTTTCATGTATGTTGTTGCTATTTATAATCATGTATGATAATTGCATTTTATAGGTTGTTTTCATTATATATATATATATATATATATATATATATATATATATATATATATATATATATATATATATATATATATATATATATATATATATATATATATTTGATGAGTTCCTTTATAACTACATTTTTATAGGCTACTCTTTGATGAAAGATAAATCAAATCTGCAAATTATAATTATGATGAATGATATGTATTTTATAGGCTTTTTTGATAAATGATAATTGCATTTTATATTTTGTTTTCATTTATGTTTGTTATTTCTAATGACCATAAATGATAACTGCAATCTTAATTATATTTTATATGTTTATTATTTCCAATTTTTGTTGTTTTTCGTTATTATGGATGATATATGTACTAATATGTTGTTATCATTCATTTTTAATCATTCATAATATTTTTTGTTCTTCTTTATAGGCAATAACTCAGTCTCCAGAAATCATTTTCTGTCTTCTTATGAGGATGAAGGTCCTGACTGCAAGAAGTTGTGGTTTCCTATTGTTCCAAATTATTTTTATCTTGTTATTGGTTTCGTTTTTAGATCATGGAAAGATTGTTTATATTTTTATGACTTGTACGCTGAGGTTGTCGGTTTCAATATTAAGAGGTTCTGAAAATAAGGATGGAGACGGGTAAATTATTTACCAAGTTTACAAGGTCATGTCTTTCTGCCCCAAAAACTCTTGTTCGCCCCGCTATTGTTAATCCACTTGCTATCGTTAATCCACCTCAAGCTGCCCCTGAACTTCATCATACCAATTATGATAAGCCTCCAAAGTGCAAGCGGCGTAATTAATAAATTTTTTATAAATAATAAATATAAATACTTCATTTAATTAATAATAAAAAAAACCTTTAACAACAAAGCTTCCATTTATAATAGATTTTTGGCAATGAACACATCTCCATCATCAAATAACCTTTCCAGGCTATGTGTAATTTCACGTACAACTCTACAGGAGAACCACTCCGGCACATCTGTATGGTTGTTTGCGGTGAATTTCGGCTCCATCACCGACACCGACACATATTAATGAGATCATAAACAGAATAAATTATACAATCAATATCAATATCAATAAATTATCTGGAAGAATTAGTACCGAAATATTTATCAATACGAACTCCGATGTGTTTATGTTTATGCCAGCGTACAATCTACCACCTTCGCCTGAGTAATCATTGAATCTAGATACAATTTTGAGAGGATAACAATTCCCGATATTCATCGGGTTCAGGTGTTCTTAATGTCCGATAACAATTTTGCCCTAATTATTGTTTGGACAAGTGTTGTTGCTGTTTCAAGTTAGAAATTTGCGCGGAAAGAAACAAAATTATACAGGTGGAGACGACCCGAGCGAGAAAAGGAGGGGGAATAATCGTAGCCGTTGATTAACTTAATTATTCCCATAATGGGAAATAATCGTAGTCGTTGATTAAATAAAATATTACATGTTGAGTTACCAGATAATCAGTCTTTTTTCCATGCTGGTTTAAATAAAATATTAAATAAACTTTCCATTTAATTTTTCCATGGTGCATTAATGAATGTTTCTGATAAACCCGTTGGTTTAAATAAAATATTATATAAACTTTCTATTTAAATATGTCGTTTTGAGTCTGTAGCTCACGGGTAAAGTTGTCATGTTGTCTTCTTCTTTTTCATCGAAACCTTTTTTTAACCTAATGAAGTAGATGTCGATTCGTTAGTTACTACTGAAAGTTGGATCCTGAACACATGGATTTCCTTTTAAAACTCACTACTCGATCAAATATCGGTGTCGTTAAAGCTCATAGGCTTTTTAGTGATCTTAGTGGTGGTTTTGTGACGCCCCGTACAAAACCATTATGTACGGATCATCAACAACAGGTCCATTACACGGTATAATACTATATGCTGTTTTAAAACAAGTTTTGCATTCATGAAAGGATAACGTTTTACAAAAAATAACGTGACACAAAGTTCGTTATAAAGCCATTATTCAAAATAACATAAGTTGCGAATGCAAAATAAAAGTTCCATGATTAAGACATCTCTAAGTAATGAAGCGAAAGTCTAACACATCGAGTCTGTAACAGCAAGTCTATAACACCAAGACAGCAAGTCTAACAGCGGAAGCAACAACGTCTAAGCACCTGAGAAATACACGCTTAAAAGGTCAACACGAATGTTGGTGAGCTATAGTTTGTTTGTAATCAGTAATGTAATGTAGACCACGAGATTTCGTATTCAAACAGTATGAAAAGTATATGCTTATCCGTGGGCACCGGTAACTAACTTAACGTAATATTACCCCCTAAAAGTACACTTGGAGAGTGCGTCTGTTTACGAAGTATTAAACACCCGTTGAATGCTAGCGCGACTAGCCCGAGTGGGGATGTCAAACCCTATGGATCCATATCTAAGATTCACTTCTACCGGTTCATAAACCAATAGTTAAACGTTACCGTGCTAAGGGGAATCTTTGTGCCGTTATGTCACCCACACATATATAAAGTTTAAGTACTCGTGTCTAGTATGTAAAACATAAAAAGCGCATATATTCTCAGTCCCAAAAATAGTAAAGTAAAAAGGGAGCTATAACTCACAGTGAATGTGCGGTAAAAGTCGATATGAAAAGTATGCAGGTAGTAAGTCGGTCCGAAAGGTCGTCAACCTAAGTCAAAGGTCACTAAGTTAGTATATTGTCCCCAAAAGTTTAAAAGTGAATAAATTAAATCTTAAGTATCATCATCATCATCATCATCATTCGTAAAAGCTAAAGTAAGTTTTCAACAAGAATAGAGATTGAAACAAAAGGCTGACTTCAAACAGCTGCTACGACCTCTATACAAACCAAAAATATGGGTGGTCAGTGGCAAAGGCTCTGTATGTGAGTCCTCTAACCGCTATCCAATTTTCAGATCCTAACTCGATGTCGTTTGACCGTGGCGACGGTTCAAGCACGAGTAGGTCAGAATTTTTAGCACGTCGTTACAAAGGCATAGTGATTTTCGAAAGGCTATAAATCCTAAACCGTATATCGGATTTAGGCGAGTCCTAAATGAAAAGTCATCTAATCAAAACGAACTATCTGAAAATCAATTTTCCAGAAGTCCTAGGTGTTTGATCAGACCCTGAGAAACAACAAACAAGTGCTCCGATGGGTTTCTTGGTGCTTGATGCTCATCACGATTCTCATCCTTGATGCGTGTAAGCTTCAAGTGTACAACTCTTTAATGTTTTAGCATCACTTTGACCAAGTTTCAACCATCAACACACAATTTCAAGACTAAACAAGAATACAACTCACTTAAGAGTTTTAGAAGGATGATGAACCAATGTTACATCATGTTCTTAGTCTTAACACAAATACAAGTTCTATCTACAACTAAAGCTACAAACCTTCATTCAATCAAACAAGTAAGAACATAAATTTGATCAAACAAAGTAATGGAACCCTAAGCTAGAGAGCTTGGATCCTTTTAACAAAAGTTATGAGATTTCAAAGCTAGAAAGCTTGAATCTTTTATGTTCTTGAAGATCTTCAAAGCAAAAGGCTAGATCTTCAAGTTCCATGAAGATCATAAACAAAAGTTTTGATCTTTTAACAAAATAAAAGAGATCATAAGTTAGAAAACTTAGATCCAAAAAAAGTAATGAAGATTAAAAGCTAGAAAGCTTGAATCTTGAATGTTCTTGAAGATCTTTAAAGCATGAAGCTAGATCTTCAAGTTTCATGAAGATCATAAACACAAGTTTTGATCTTTTAACAAAAATAAAGTGATCTTAAGCTATAAAGCTTAGATCCATCAAAGTAATGAAGATTCAAAGTTAGAAAACTTGAATCTTTAATGTTCTTGAAGGATTCAAATCAAAGTTTGAATCTACAAGATTGTAACGACCCGGAATTTTCCGATCGTTCTATACTTATGGGATTAATATTTAGATAAATTAAACCTTACCAACATGATAAGCAATCCAAACTATTGAGACTTATATTTTTGAAAAGAGTTTTACACAACGTTTGACCGTCCAATTTGACCGATGATATCACGAACTATATAACACACGATAATTATACGATTATGTATATGTACATATCTATACATATTTAACATGATTTAAGGATGGTTTAACATTTCATTGTGAACTAACAACAATGAGTTATAAGTATACTTTGAGACCACTAACTTAAGTTTTCAAAACGATAACTATATGTAACGTTCTTTGACATATATACTCACAATCTATAATGTGTTGTGATTTATGTCACCAATATGATTTAAGTGTAATGGGATTAATTTGTAACCAAAATAATCTTGATAAATATCGAACAAGTTTGGGGAAGTGTGGAGTGCACACTTGTTTGAACTTATCTTGATTATGACGGGGGTTCGGGGGCAGCGCCCCCGATAAGCGGGGTCCAAGGGGTGGCAACCCCTGGTGGGGTCCAAGGGGCAGAGCCCCTGGCTGGGGTCGAGCTGCCAGGTCAGCTTGGAATTTTTTTTTGGGCTAACATTGCTTTATTAAAAATGTCTTAAAATTTTATTTTTGGCCCGGTTGGACCCAAAATAAAAGCCCGATTTTGAGCTTCTTTTACCGTATCATACCCATCATCTATATGTATTTACTATTGGTAAATACACATCAAATCAATATCCTTATCAGTCTTAGATCTGCCCTAGATAAGAGGGAATCTTATTTGTAAGCTAGCATACATTATTACTCAAAAATTCAACACAATAATTTGTCCTTGTTCCCTCAACAACCAGACTGTCCTATAAGTATCACCATCACCTTGGTTTTTCATTTCATTCTTACAACCATCTTTCTCTTACCAAAAACACACTCTTAAGAACTCTAAGTGTTCTTCACAATCTCAGCAAATACTCATGAAGAACTAGCTTCATGAACAACCTATAATCATCATAAGAAAGTTTGATCAAGATTATTTTCTATCTTTTCCAGTAGCTTTATCCAAGTAACTTGAGGTAGTAACCTTATTCATAATCTTATTCGATTCATATTTATATAGCTATCTTATTTTGTGTTATAAAATTTTTAACAACAAGAACATAGTTTGAATGATTTCAAACCTGTTCGCAAACTAAATAGATCATTCTAATTTGATTTTTAAAACACTTCAAAACCTGTAATATATCATATTATGACAAAATCGGATTAACCATATCTTGGCTAATTAACATAATATTTAATATATATTTACTTATGATTTGATTTTATATATTTCAGGACGTTACGAGAAGATTAATCATAAGACCTCATGATTGTACGCAACACGTCATCTGACAACACGGTACTTTATGTACGCAACACGTCATTTGACAACATGGTACCATGGGTCGAGATTAATTCTGATCAATACGAATACGATGGGGTCTTTATTTATTTTATTGAGCAACTAATTGTGGACCATTAACAACAGACTGCTAACTACGGACTAAGAAAATATTAAAAGTATTATAAGTATATATATATATATGTAACGATTACTTGAAAAGGAAATATGTTGATATATTATATATATGGTTAGGTTCGTGATATCTATCGGAGACCAAGTCGAGTTAAATACCTTCAAGGAAAAGGTGTGTATATAGTCCCACTTTTAAACTCTAAATATTTCGGGATGAGAATACATGAATTTTATGATTTACGTTATGGACACAAGTGATTAAAATTATATATTCTACGTTGAGTTGTACCACTGGCATATCTCCCTGTAACTTGGTAACTACTATTTACATGCGGTATTGTAAACGCGAATCCTGTTGATAGATCTATCGGGCCTGACAACCCCAACCGGACTGGACGACCAGTATTCAACGGTTGCACAGTACTTCGTTTCGGTGACTACACTTGGTACGGTGTAGTAAGATTTCATAATAAAGGGAATATGCGACATTGATTAAATGTTAAGTATGGTTATCATGTGCTCAATGTGATGACCCAGGAATTTCCGACCAAATTTAAACATAATCTTATATGATTCGACTCGATAAGCAAAGTCTATTAAACCGAGTCTCATTATGTTTGAACTATTTCATGATAACATTTGACCTTTAACTATTTCCGACGATTCACGAACCTTTAATTGTAACTAAGAATGTAAATATAAATAATTATATATAAAACTAATTATATTAGTATTAATGAACTATTAAGTAATTTTGTTATTATAAAAGATAACATTTAATAACTAAAGATTTTCATTTTGAATATATATAGTATATTGTATATAAATGATTCAAACATATTTTACCAACGTTATCAAAATATTAAATGTACAATGTTATACTTTGTAGTTAATTGTTTAATATACATAATTAATCATCTACTCAACATTTAAAACATGATTTTATATATATGGTAGTATACATATATACATAAATATAACTATATATATATGATTTTATACATAATTATTATTATTATATTATGTATATGTAGAAATTTATAATATATCTATTATGAAATAATGTACTATTTTAATAAATATATATAATACTTACATATATAAAACATTTATATTTTTCATAATTACATACATAAGTATAATATAATTAGTATGTAAATAAATATTATAATATATTTATATTAAAATGCATAAATATATAATATTCAGTATATGTTACAATACATATTACATAATTATTAAATATTACATAATAATAGATGATATTAATAAATTAAATTTAAATACAAATATAGTTGTTGTAGTAATGTTATTTGTATCGTCAAATATCAATATTTGTATTCATAATATCACTTTATATCATATAAAGATGAAATTGGATGTATAAATTAGATTATTATTACTAATATTATTATTATCGATAAAATATTAATATTATCATAATTAGTATGGTATTATTATTATTATTATCATTTTTACAATTATTATTATCATTAATATTATATTTATCATTATTATTAATTTTATTAATATTATTAGATATTAATAGTATTGTTATTATATATTATTATTATTAATTAAAAAAAAACAGTAGGGATCTATATTATACGCGTGACCTCTGTATCCTTTATCTCTATTATTATTATTTTTTTTGTTTCTTTCCTGCTCCCAACTCGTGAACCTGTGTTGACCTATTATTATTATTTTTTTTTTTATTTTAGAACCCAAATTATTTTTTTTCTGTAATGTTTTGAAGCTTTAAAGGGAACCCCGATTTTTTTTTTTTTTTTTGGTTATTGATGTTTTGTTGAATCCATGAGACTTGTGGAGAAGAAGAGGAATAGAAGAAAAACAGTTTATATATAAAATTTAAATTCGATATTAGTACAGAGAATCAGAATTGGTGGGATGGTCGAGAGTGTTTGCGTGTGTGCATGTGGTCACGAGATCGAGTCCAGAGGACGGTAGTTTCTTTTTTTTTTTTGAAACTCTTTTCATGTGAGGTAGTTTTCTTTTCTAATTTTATTATTGTTATTATATATTAATTATTATTAGTATTATTATTATTATTGTGATTGTTTTGATTGTTATTGTTATTGTTATTATTAGTATCATACTTGTTATCATATTTTAAAGTATTATAGACATTACTATTATTATTATGATAGGTATTAATAATATTATTATTAGTAATAAACTTATCATTTAAGTATTTTATCATCATTAGGATTATGATTATGATTATCATTATTATTATTATGAAGGAAATAAAAATATATTATTATCATCAATATTAGAATTTGTACCGGTTTATAAATAATAGTATCATCAGTACATTTACAATTAATAATATCATATTTATCAGTATCATCATTAATATTTACTAGTATTATTATGATTATCATTTATCATTTTATAAATATTAGAACCCTTATTATTAACATAAGTATGGTATTAGTATTAATATTATTTTAGAGTTATTATTATTAGTATCATTAACAGTTATCATTTTCATTTTTTTTGCTATTAGTATTATCATTATTAATAAAATTATTATTATTATTAGTAAATCATTATTATCTAAATTATTATTTTAACAAATAAATCTTTTGTACACTATATATATACTTATGGTATATACTAGGATTGTATTAATAATTCACATAACAAACTAATAAAATTTCATAAATACAATACTAACCACAAATATATGTATATAAATATATTAATGTCACTATTTATATAAACGTAAATCATTATAGATATATATACATAAAATAGATATATATATAAAATATAACTTAAAATATAATATAAGTATACGTTTTAAAATAATGGTTAGAATAAATTCTACAAAACTATAATATATAAATAATACATATTAATAAATGAAATTTTGTAACTTACATTATACGTATTAATATATACACAATTGATATAGGTTCGTGAATCCGAGGCCAACCCTGCATTGTTCAATGACGTCATATGTATTTTTACTACAAAATACAGTATCGTGAGTTTCATTTGCTCCCTTTTTACTCTTTACGTTTTTGGACTGAGAATACATGCAAATGCTTTATTAACTGTTTTACAATATTTATATGCGTGAGTTTCATTTGCCTTTTTACCCTTTATATTTTTGGGCTGAGAATACATGCGCAACTTTTATAACTGTTTTACAAAATTGACACAAGTACGTGAAACTACATTCTATGGTTGGATTATCGAAGTCGAATATGCCCCTTTTTATTAAGTCTGGTAATCTAAGAATTAGGGAACAGACACCCTAATTGACGCGAATCCTAAAGATAGATCTATCGGGCCCAACAAGCCCCATCCAAAGTACCGGATGTTTTAGTACTTCGAAATTTATATCATGTCCGAAGGAGGATCCCGGAATGATGGGGATATTCTTATATATGCATATTGTTAATGTCGGTTACCAGGTGTTCAATCCATATGAATGATATTTTTGTCTCTATGCATGGGACGTATGTTTATGAGAAATGGAAATCTGAAATCTTGTGGTCTATTAAAATGATGGAAACGATTGTTTAAGTTAAACTAATGAACTCACCAACCTTTTGGTTGACACTTTAAAGCATGTTTATTCTCAGGTACGAAAGAAATCTTCCGCTGTGTATTTGCTCATTTTATAGATATTACTTGGAGTCATTCATGGCATATTTCAAAAGACGTTGCATTCGAGTCGTCGAGTTCATCAAGATTATTATCAAGTCAATTATAGTTGGATATATTATGAAATGGTATGCATGCCTGTCAACTTTCGATGTAATAAAAGTTTGTCTTTTCAAAAACGAATGCAATGTTTGTAAAATGTATCATATAGAGGTCAAGTACCTCGCGATGTAATCAACTGTTGTGAATCGTTTATAATCGATATGGACTTCGTTCGGATGGATTAGGACGGGTCTTCACAGTTGGTATCAGAGCGGTGGTCTTAGCGAACCAGGTCTTGCATTAGTGAGTCTAACTGATAGTCGTTAGAATGCATTAATGAGTCTGGACTTCGACCGTGTTTGCATGTCAAAAGTTTTGCTTATCATTTAGTATCGAAAAATTATTTGCTTATCATCCTTAAAGTCTAAGACACGTCTTACTGCCTTTATTGCATAGACAGTGTATAGTTAAATTCATATCTTAGCGTATCAGTTATTATTACCTTTGCCTGACAGCTTCCGTAGATTCCTCCGTAGCTTATGGGATTTTAGTATTATATATGCATATGTAAATTATGTATTGCAGGGTACTAATCTACATCCTATAATCTATTTCTTATCGAAAATCCTTCATCTGATCGTACGAGATGAATCCCTCAACCAGTTCGAGTCCATCAGATTTCGATAGTTATTCCGACAGCTATTTCGATATGGATTTCCACTCGAGCTCCGAAAGCAGAGTAACCGGAATGAATCGATCAATTAGCCATCATCTATTCTGAATGAATTGGAGATGGGTTCGTAGTCGACTTAATCAATGGAAACGCGAAGAAGGCGATCATTTCCACTAACCAAATTCACCTCTTGACAATGAACCTAAAACGTTATCGAGACACCATTTTCTCTCTCATTTCCAAAGTATCTCATCACGATCATATACTATCTCAGATTCTAAACCTCATTCATCCGCTCGTCCGAACCGACAATCATCCCGGTGTAATAGAAGAAGTTAACGAACTTCGCGCATAAGTTGTAGTCTTGGAAAATATGGTGCAAAACGTACCAGCTTCATCCAAATCACCGGCACCAACAGTACCACCAACAACCCAAATTTCAATATCACATGCCTCAACATCTCAATCTATACCTCGAGTATAATCATCATTCTACATGACATTCTACATCAGTTATCTTCGTTCGACATGGTGATTATGTAATCTCTAATGTTTTAGAGATTATTTATTCTAGTTCCAACTGAAAACTAAATGAGTTTAATATCATGTTAACTCATTAAATTCATGATTACATTTGAAGAAAATATATATGTATATATGTTTTCATAAAGATTGTAATTAAAAATTCTTTTGTACAAACTGTTAATAATAAAAATATTTTAACGGGTAGGTAATACCCGAGGAATATTTAAATTTCACATTAATAAGTTACACTGTATATTCTTCGAATCTGATTCAACAGTTATTCACTATCCTATTTACAACCACCGGGATACTTATCCATTCACCAAAGAATAACTATTTTCATTCAAATTCAATTTCATATTTGAATTTTGACCTATCAGAATCCAACAAGTGGCATAATGAAGAAATAATGGACACAATAAAAATTGATTAGAAACAGACTAATTAACAATATTAAATTTTATTAAGAAATCACGCTAACAAAATCCTAGCTAACTGTTCCTAGCTAACTGTTAATTCCGTATTACATTTTATTTATCGCAATTTATTTATAGCAATTTATATTCTCGTAATTTTATTTATTGTCATTTAATTTCTGTTATTTACTTTACGCACTTTATTTATCGTCATTTAATTTCTGTTATTTATTTTACGCACTTTAAATATCGGGACACGTATACAAGGTTTTGACATATCATATCGACACATCTATATATATTATTTGGAATCACCATAGACACTCTATATGCAGTAATGATCGAGTTCTCTATACAGGGTTGAGGTTGATTCTATAATAATATATATACTTTGAGTTGTCATCGAGTCTGAGACATGTACACGGGTCACGATACGTATTAATTAATTCAAATATTATATATTAAACTATATATGAATGATTGCACTGTCAACTGTGGACTATCGACTGTGGACTAATAACATTGGACAATTAAAATGAATTAAAATATTGAATATAACATATGAAACTAAACAATTCTTCAAGTTTGCCACTTGATTTCGTCTTAAACCTCATTTGTATCTTCACGATTACATTCTGCGTTCAAACCTTTCATGATTCTTGAAAACACCTCAATCGATAGGATGAATCAACCGCACTTCATCTACGGAAGGAAAGATTTATGCATATAGTTATGCACCTGAGAAACTCTCGGCAATTGAGTAAAAGTTCAACACGTAGCCACGTCAGATCCTTTGGCATTTATTAACAAAAACAACTTTGCGATCCCTTTTCAAAATTAGCCAATTTTGTCACAGCTCCAACAAGTCAACTTCGACTTTTCGTATGAAACAACCTTATTATAACGTTTATATATACGCGTGCTCTTTTATTGTTACCAGGTAACCTTTCATATTCCATCATATTACCATCAGCGTTTAATCATCTAAAAACACAATTCTCCTGAAACCACCTCGGATTAATAACCGATGATTCAGATATCATAGGATTAAATACAGAGGAAACAGAAAAATGGTAGATGGTCTAAACGGACAAAAGTTTGATGATAAAGAAATGAGTGTTAGGAACGCTCGATAGAAAATTGGGTATTGAAAAACAGATTGAGTTACCCATGAAGGAGACCAAGGACAAATACAAGGACCAAATCCTATATTCAAAGGATTCAGGTAATTCTGGATCCGTTGAAATCTTTAGAGAATATCTTGCTCCGAAGTCATGTTAAAATCTTGCGGAAAATCTTTCTCCATCAACCGTCGAACTTAGAAATTCCAAAATATCATCATCAATATCTTTGATATTTCTGAGGATATTTTCATAAATATTCTCGTCCGAAATTATATACCTCTTCGTGCTTCCTGTGTATCAATATATTGGAAACATTCAATAGAAAATATAGTACCGAAAAGCAGATTATGCGAAACTATGAAGAATGCCGTGGATAAATCACAAAGAATAAGTTTGACTTCAAAGAATCCAAATAATTCAATGTCTGCTAAAGTCTATAGTGAATAACTTGCTCCTTACTCTAAACCCTTGCAGACAATAGTTTCTATCATCCTCTGATCTTAGATATTCTGAGATATTATCGTACCTTTCATTATAAATATCCTCCATATTTCTGGAGATATTTTTATAACTATTCTTATCTGAAATCATTAATCTTTTCGTGCTATCAGTATTACATCATATAGAAACTGTTAGTTTCTATATTCTGTAAATTTTCAAGCTTAAAATATGAATGTTATTGAAGTAATGATGGGAACTGATGCATGAGTTAGTATAATATAATGACACTTGATCAACGTGATTATATTACAGTAAGTCATGTTGAGTTTCTAAATGAAACGTGATGATTCACAGATCATAACGTCATCATGTGCCATGTTACATAACTCTTTCATCCTACTTAACTCCGTAACAAATCAAGAAAATGTATTCTTGATGGTTCTATCTTCCGTGATGTTGATAAATTTGAAAATCAAATCGTGCTATCACGTTCCTTCATGCTTAGAACATTATAATCATTCGAAACTCTATATCTATAAATTCTGGACCATTATTCGCTTGACTTGAAGTCGGGAAGAGAAAACAAAAGCATAGAGCTTTGAAATATAAGGGAGAATATAAAGTCCGATAACAACAGATAAATTACAAACCGTGTATATCAATGTTTATCGCAACATAAAGACACGGGAGAATTAAAAACATTATAATCCCGAGGGCGAAGTAGAAGAAAGCAGATTCCTCTGGTGGAAGTTGAAAAAGGAGAATGATTGTTGCGATAGTAAGGATGAGGACAAGGATCAGAACTGGATTAATCATTTTCAGAATCTTTTGGATGTATGAACTAAGAAAGAAAGTATAAGAATGGTGAGAATAATGGAAAGGAAGAGCTTAATTTATACTGGAAATATCAGACGTAGTAATCGGGGCAGATCACCGTATTTAATTAAAGAGATCTTAATTTCCATAAATCCCGAAGAATCAGATTTTATAGATCTTCAAGATTTTCTTTAAATCCCTTAAATTCCGGAATTCAACCAAGGCAATGTCAAAAGTTAAGACGCGCCTTATTTTCTAAATTCAAACCTGACTACGTCAAAAGTTAAAAACAAATCTTTGTTTCTCATTTTATCCTTTTGTGAATAGCTTCATTCGCACTCTTCGAATAATCGAATTATTTTTATCCATATTACTCAATGATGATAAAACTCAAGTTATCAACTCATATTCGTCAGGAAAACATATTTATTGTTAGCTATGACGACCTCACTCAAATTTCGGGACGAAATTTCTTTAACGGGTAGGTACTGTGATGACCCAGGAATTTCCGACCAAATTTAAACATAATCTTATATGATTCGACTCGATAAGCAAAGTCTATTAAACTGAGTCTCATTATGTTTGAACTATTTCATGATAACATTTGACCTTTAACTATTTCCGACGATTCACGAACCTTTAATTGTAACTAAGAATGTAAATATAAATAATTATATATAAAACTAATTATATTAGTATTAATGAACTATTAAGTAATTTTGTTATTATAAAAGATAACATTTAATAACTAAAGATTTTCATTTTGAATATATATAGTATATTGTATATAAATGATTCAAACATATTTTACCAACGTTATCAAAATATTAAATGTACAATGTTATACTTTGTAGTTAATTGTTTAATATACATAATTAATCATCTACTCAACATTTAAAACATGATTTTATATATATGGTAGTATACATATATACATAAATATAACTATATATATATGATTTTATACATAATTATTATTATTATATTATGTATATGTAGAAATTTATAATATATCTATGATGAAATAATGTACTATTTTAATAAATATATATAATACTTACATATATAAAACATTTATATTTTTCATAATTACATACATAAGTATAATATAATTAGTATGTAAATAAATATTATAATATATTTATATTAAAATGCATAAATATATAATATTCAGTATATGTTACAATACATATTACATAATTATTAAATATTACATAATAATAGATGATATTAATAAATTAAATTTAAATACAAATATAGTTGTTGTAGTAATGTTATTTGTATCGTCAAATATCAATATTTGTATTCATAATATCACTTTATATCATATAAAGATGAAATTGGATGTATAAATTAGATTATTATTACTAATATTATTATTATCGATAAAATATTAATATTATCATAATTAGTATGGTATTATTATTATTATTATTATTATTATTATTATTATTATTATTATTATTATTATTATTATCATTTTTACAATTATTATTATCATTAATATTATATTTATCATTATTATTAATTTTATTAATATTATTAGATATTAATAGTATTGTTATTATATATTATTATTATTAATTAAAAAAAAAAACAGTAGGGATCTATATTATACGCGTGACCTCTGTATCCTTTATCTCTATTATTATTATTTTTTTTGTTTCTTTCCTGCTCCCAACTCGTGAACCTGTGTTGACATTTTCTCCATTTTTTATCAACCGATCTCTATTATTACAACATGATTATGTATAATTGCAAATCAAATAAAAAGGAAATCCAATGGGATTAAAGAGCACAGCGATATTTTTTTTTTCTTCTTCTCTGCACGCTCCAATTTTTTTTTTCTCTTAATTCAATTTCGAATAAAGTTTCAAAATCTAAAAATGCAGAAAGGTTAGAAATCTTTCTTTGAATCTATCTGCAAAATCTCAACTCTCAAATCTTTATATCGATCTTGAATTTTGAAGTCAAAGTTTAGTTTAAAAAAAGTCAACAATTGTTCTTGAGAGAAATTCGCGTTCGTGTATATGTTTCTGATCAAATTGACGATTCCAGTAGTTTTTATACATGTTTAGAAAACTATTTCGTGTTATAAACATTATCTATAATGTTATCTATTACGAAATCAATTTTTTTTTGTTTTGTTCCAAGAACCGACGCTGCAGTAGGCCTTTAGAATTTTTTTTTTATTTTAGAACCCAAATTATTTTTTTTTCTGTAATGTTTTGAAGCTTTAAAGGGAACCCCGATTTTTTTTTTTTTTTTGGTTATTGATGTTTTGTTGAATCCATGAGACTTGTGGAGAAGAAGAGGAATAGAAGAAAAACAGTTTATATATAAAATTTAAATTCGATATTAGTACAGAGAATCAGAATTGGTGGGATGGTCGAGAGTGTTTGCGTGTGAGCATGTGGTCACGAGATCGAGTCCAGAGGACGGTAGTTTCTTTTTTTTTTTGAAACTCTTTTCATGTGAGGTAGTTTTCTTTTCTAATTTTATTATTGTTATTATATATTAATTATTATTAGTATTATTATTATTATTGTGATTGTTTTGATTGTTATTGTTATTGTTATTATTAGTATCATACTTGTTATCATATTTTAAAGTATTATAGACATTACTATTATTATTATGATAGGTATTAATAATATTATTATTAGTAATAAACTTATCATTTAAGTATTTTATCATCATTAGGATTATGATTATGATTATCATTATTATTATTATGAAGGAAATAAAAATATATTATTATCATCAATATTAGAATTTGTACCGGTTTATAAATAATAGTATCATCAGTACATTTACAATTAATAATATCATATTTATCAGTATCATCATTAATATTTACTAGTATTATTATGATTATCATTTATCATTTTATAAATATTAGAACCCTTATTATTAACATAAGTATGGTATTAGTATTAATATTATTTTAGAGTTATTATTATTAGTATCATTAACAGTTATCATTTTCATTTTTTTTGCTATTAGTATTATCATTATTAATAAAATTATTATTATTATTAGTAAATCATTATTATCTAAATTATTATTTTAACAAATAAATCTTTTGTACACTATATATATACTTATGGTATATACTAGGATTGTATTAATAATTCACATAACAAACTAATAAAATTTCATAAATACAATACTAACCACAAATATATGTATATAAATATATTAATGTCACTATTTATATAAACGTAAATCATTATAGATATATATACATAAAATAGATATATATATAAAATATAACTTAAAATATAATATAAGTATACGTTTTAGAATAATGGTTAGAATAAATTCTACAAAACTATAATATATAAATAATACATATTAATAAATGAAATTTTGTAACTTACATTATACGTATTAATATATACACAATTGATATAGGTTCGTGAATCCGAGGCCAACCCTGCATTGTTCAATGACGTCATATGTATTTTTACTACAAAATACAGTATCGTGAGTTTCATTTGCTCCCTTTTTACTCTTTACGTTTTTGGACTGAGAATACATGCAAATGCTTTATTAACTGTTTTACAATATTTATATGCGTGAGTTTCATTTGCCTTTTTACCCTTTATATTTTTGGGCTGAGAATACATGCGCAACTTTTATAACTGTTTTACGAAATTGACACAAGTACGTGAAACTACATTCTATGGTTGGATTATCGAAGTCGAATATGCCCCTTTTTATTAAGTCTGGTAATCTAAGAATTAGGGAACAGACACCCTAATTGACGCGAATCCTAAAGATAGATCTATCGGGCCCAACAAGCCCCATCCAAAGTACCGGATGTTTTAGTACTTCGAAATTTATATCATGTCCGAAGGAGGATCTCGGAATGATGGGGATATTCTTATATATGCATATTGTTAATGTCGGTTACCAGGTGTTCAATCCATATGAATGATATTTTTGTCTCTATGCATGGGACGTATGTTTATGAGAAATGGAAATCTGAAATCTTGTGGTCTATTAAAATGATGGAAACGATTGTTTAAGTTAAACTAATGAACTCACCAACCTTTTGGTTGACACTTTAAAGCATGTTTATTCTCAGGTACGAAAGAAATCTTCCGCTGTGTATTTGCTCATTTTATAGATATTACTTGGAGTCATTCATGGCATATTTCAAAAGACGTTGCATTCGAGTCGTCGAGTTCATCAAGATTATTATCAAGTCAATTATAGTTGGATATATTATGAAATGGTATGCATGCCTGTCAACTTTCGATGTAATAAAAGTTTGTCTTTTCAAAAATGAATGCAATGTTTGTAAAATGTATCATATAGAGGTCAAGTACCTCGCGATGTAATCAACTGTTGTGAATCGTTTATAATCGATATGGACTTCGTTCGGATGGATTAGGACGGGTCTTCACACTCAACAACTTAGAATATTTTTATTAAAACGTTTATATATGAAATCTTGTGGTCTATATTCATAACGCTGCCGGCATTAAACCTATATCTCACCAACTTTATGTTGATGTTTTAAGCATGCTTATTCTCAGGTGATAACTAAAAGCTTCCGCTGCAACATGTTGAATTTAAGCAAGATCTTGAGTATGCATATTTGTGTCAAAAATAAAACTGCATATCGGAGGATTTGTAATGTAAAATATGTTGGAAGTCGTATTGTTATTATCACATGTAAAGTTTGTAAGTCTAAGATTATCGCTAAACGATAATCATTATTATCTTGTTTAAACCTTGTATTTGTAATAAAAGTTATGGTTTGTATTGTAAAAACGAATGCAGTTTTTGAAAAACGTCGCATATAGAGGTCAATACCTCGCGATGAAATCATATGTTATTGTATTCGTCCTTATGGTTAAGGTCGGGTTATGACATGTGGTATCAGAGCGTTGGTCTTAGAGAACCAGAGAATTTGCATTAGTGTGTCTTATCGAGTTTGTTAGGATGCATTAGTGAGTCTGGACTTTGACCGTGTTTGATTTCGAAAACTATTGCTTATCCTTGTTGGTTAAAAATTAATATGTAAATATTATGTGGTATTAACGTGCTAGTTGTTATGTGATAGATGTCTGGCTTAGAACTTATTATCACATTCAGCGACTCCGAACCAGACTCTTCAGATGGTGTTCCAGTAATTAATCTATCCGATGATGAAAACGACACCTTTGGGGAAGACTCACAAGTTCCGGATGAATCAATTGAAGAGGAACCGGAAAGTGATCCTGAGGAGGAAGAAATACAGGAAATTACGAAAGACAAGTTCGAACGAGGAAAGAAACGAAAGGCTACTGAATTGGAAAATCTAAATCCCGAGTCTAGAGAGGATGTTGTGGCACCAACTCCACCAGATACTTCCACACCTATTCCCGCTATTCCTATTAGTTCTATCCCGACATCCAGTTCTTCGGTTCCTCAGCCAAAACGCAGGGAGACAACCAGGATAACCTTTAAGCGATTTCTTTGAACACAAACACTTTGGGTTAAATGATGCGCTGTTGTTTTAAACCATGGGATCATATAATGTTTTGTATAATATTACTAGTGTGGTTTGCTTAATGTTTGATGTAAGATAAGCATATGTAAAATAGTGAAGTGTGAAATGCAATAATTTTCCATGGTTAAGTATTATTTGGGTGGTAGTAATTGATTTTCGTACTAAGCTATTAAGTATGAACTTTAACGGGTAGGTACTACCCTAGATATAATTATAAAACGCTAATAAGAAGAAAAGGCTTTTATAATAATAACTGGTTCATATTATTAATAAGCTACGATGTACTGTAAATACATACTACATCTATAATATTCCTTGTGAATAATTATTTTTTCATTCTTATTGAAGATTATGGCGCGATTGAACCGAATGACGGAACAAGAAATCCAGGAACTCATCAATCAGCGAGTGAACGGCAGAATGTTATGGGTCGAGGCTGCAAGAGGTGCTGCAGTTAACCCAAATCCTCATGTGGGGTGCACTTACAAAACTTTTCAAGGTTGCAAGCCCTCACCATTCAGTGGAACAGAAGGACCGGTCGGTTTAACCCGGTGGATTAAAAAGATTGAGTCTGTGTTTAATATCAGTGGTTGTATTGAGAAGGACATGACCAAGTATGCATCGTGCACCCTACAAGATAGTGCACTCATGTGGTGAAAAAACTATGTGAAGGCCGTAGGAGGAGATGTAGCTTATGATACTCCTTGGGAAGAATTCAAAACAATGCTAATCAACGAATATTGGCCAAGGAACGAGGTTAGGAAGTTGGAAGCTGAATTACGAAGCCTGAAAGCTGTTGGTACTGAACTCACCAACTACAATCAGCGATTCATGGAATTAGCTTTGCTATGTCCCGAATTGGTACCAACCGAAGAACAGAAGATTGAACTGTACAAAGAAGGTTTGCCTAAAAAGGTCAAGGCAAATGTTACAGCATCCAAACCCAAGACTATTCATGAAGCTATCACCATGGCGAACGAATTGATGGACCAGATTATTCTGGATAAGAACACCGATGTCAAGACATCGGGAAACAAAAGAAAGTGGGAAGGTAATCATCAACAATCCAACAAGAAACAAGAAACCACGCAAGGTGCGAGTACCGGTTCAAACTCAGGTTACAAAGGACGAAATCCTTTATGTAACAGATGCCACAAACATCACTCTGGTTATTGTAATGTGGTGTGCAACAATTGTAATCAAAAAGGTCATCTTGCTGAAGATTGTAGGGTTCCCGCTACAAATACAAACGGTACCAAGACTCCTGCCACCAATGCAAATAGAACTGCCTTGGCCACTGTTACTTGTTATGGGTGTGGGAAACAGGGTCATTATAAGAGCCAGTGTCCGAATCCAGAGAAGAATAATGGATCTGCACGTGGAAGAGCATTTGTTATTAATGCTAGAGAGGCGTGTGAAGACCCGGAGCTTGTTACGGGTACGTTTACCATTAATAACTTATCCGCATCTATTATATATGATACTGGTGCCGATAGAAGTTACGTGTGTAGAGACTTTTTGTAACAACCCAAACCAAACCACGTCAAAACCCCGTTAATTTTTACAACATAAAAAAAAATTTTCTGGTGCAGTTCATCCGCGCGGCGCGCCAGGTGGGCGCGCGGCGCGCCAAATCACCTGGACAGCCCGCTGTCCCCGGAAGTCAATTTAACGAAAATGTTTGACTAGTTCCCGACACATTTAGCCAAAACGCTTTTAACCGTACATTAATATATGTAAAACTAGCACATAACTAAGGTTTGAGCGAGTTTTACAAAGTGGGGCCCACACGTGCCCAAATTACCCCTTAAGTATAAAAATACAATTTTAAACCATAAGACTCTTAATACAAAACAAAGCCGAGCATGGCGATTGGGGATACACTACCCAATCCTAATAAATCCAAAAGCAAGCCTTCTACGCAAACTATGCAAGTCCTCTAATCCTCGCGCTTACCCGAGCCACCATCCGCATGCAATCTATAAAAAGAGTCAACAACGAGAGGGTAAGCTAACGCTTAGTGAATGATAATATACTACATACATATATATGTATAAAATGAATACGCCACACAAACAAATACCGCATACCGTAGCATCCAAATATAAAGCAACTACACTAAGCATACCGTACAATCTCTAAGCATCAAGCTAAAGGTACAACAACAAATATGAGTCCACCAACGACAAAGTGAACATCTCCAAATGGCTACACCCGGAGGGTTAGCTACAACACAACAATACATTAATATATATAACAATATAAACGAACAAGGTTAACACCTTAACCCAATACCGAGAACCAAATACCACAATGAAGATTGGCCGAACTACACGAGCCTTAGTAATCCGAAACCACACGAGATTACTATCTTCACAACATCGAGGTTGGCCGAACTACACGAGCCTTAGTAATCCGAAACCACACGAGATTACTACCTCAATAAGATGACCGAACTACACGAGTCACCATGAATCCGAACTACACGAGATTCATTCGATAAGATGACCGAAACCACACGCGTCATCGTGAATCCGAAACTACACGCGATTCAATTCTCCAACTCAAACCCACGGTCACGGGATTATAAAATCCACCACATCGGGGCCACAACATCCAAATCACAATCACGTGTGATAATGTACACACGAACGTGTACTTCGCCAAAGATGGTCAACCAAAACGCACAACCGTGCCAATTGGACTTATACAAAAGTCCATCAAGTCCACCTACATGTGAAGTGAGCTCTATAGCCGAAAATCACTTCACCCGACCCGCACCCATCCTACACATACATATGCACATAGGATAATATCACTCACCTTGAAGTCTTGAAGAAAGCTTCCAAGTAATCCGCAACTCGCCAATGGAAAATACCTATTCCATTATCACAATTACAACAATACAATTAGGATGGATTTACAAACCAACCCAATTCAACACTTAGTGCAATTTCGACCCAATTGCACTTCCAAGCACAAACCGTGCCCGAACTAACCAATAATCACTAACACAAGTGAGAATGGTCCTAATAAGCCAATTAAACCCGAACTCAAGTGTCAAACACGTGTCATACCCATTTAGACACTTAAACCCTAATTTTGACCCATAAAGGTCAAAATCTCGTCCTTTATAAGTTTTGACACCAAAACACATTTAACTCGGACTTATACTTCAACTTAATCCATTTTAAGTTCGTAAACCTCATTAAGTCACCAAATGGGTCATAATCACCACCAAACCCTAATTTGACCCAAAGTCAAAGTTAGTCAATCAATTAACCCTAAATAGGTTTCAACACTTCCATAATCACTAATCCAAGTGATAAATCCCAAGATTAAAGCCTAATCAAGGCCAAATCGTCAATCAACCCAAAACCCGCCAAGTGACAAGAATAACTAGTCACCATAAATCCATTTCATCACATAAAAGGGTTTTACAACTAATTAACTCAAAACCCTAACTTGAATATCAAATTAAATAATTGAGATTCGGAGTTTGAGCTTACCAATACTATCACCGTGTAGCCGAGAACGAAAGGAACAACTTTAAAACCCGAGACTTAGAACGATTCGAGCTTCTTCCTCACCAAAACCTCCAATCTCTCTCTAAACTCTTACTCTCTCTCTAAAATGGATGAAGATGATGAGTGGATGTGAATGGGATCCAAAACTGATCCAAACTAGCTCATAAGCCTCACAAATCCGGCCTCAAGTGAAATTACCCATTTGCCCTTCATTTAAACCAATTAAAAACAAGGGATTCTGTCAGCAGCAAACGGCGCGGCGCGCCGAATCCCCGCGCGGCGCGCGACCTAACTGAAACAGATTCTTTTGCATTTTAAACTTTATATAAATAATCCGCGAAACCCAATCCCAAACGTCTTAATACACAAACAAGCAAGATAAATATTCGGGTCTTACAACTCTCCCCCACTTAAACTCGATCACGTCCTCGTGATCCTCATCACTTAACCAAGTGGACCTCACCCTACGGTCCTCGACATAAGTCCCAATCCGACTTTCCTAAGCAATTCCTTCCCAACGAATCGCCTTCCACAACTAAATCGTCACCCGCGATTTATTCAAATCACCATCCGAGCACTAAAACCATGCTCATTCCCTAACATCGGGAAAACTCAACCAATCTCATACCGAGATATCAATCCCTTAGCGTACTATTACCGAGTACAACGCTAAAAGCAACCAAGTCTCAACCTAAGGTCAACAACCCGAAACGATGAAGAACGAACCAAACGAATCCTTACGGACAACACCAACCACTAACATCCCTTGTAGTGCGCAATACGACCAAAGCGCAACTACCGTAACATCATAACAAACGGCTAAAACCGATAACGTCCAAAACGATGATGGCAACGCTAAACCAAGGTGTACAAAATCGACTTTCGTCACACCCGTAACAACATGTGAGCGAAACACGGCTATCGCATCACTAATCACACAACATGGTCCTCACGACCCCACCATCGGTGTATAAAACAACCGACAGATCACACAACACGAAGGCTGGCCGAAAACACACGCGCCTTAGTGAATCCGAACTACACGCGACTCACTACCTTCACCACAACAACAATCGGGAATGGCCGAACTACACGCGCCATAGTGAATCCGAACTACACGAGAGTCACTATCCCGGAGGAATGACCGAACTACACGAGTCATTTGTGAATCCGAACTACACGAGACTCACTCCTCAATACAATGACCGAAACCACACGAGTCATTTGTGAATCCGAACTACACGAGATTCACTTCCACAACATCGAGGTTGGCCGAACTACACGAGCCTTAGTAATCCGAAACCACACGAGATTACTACCTCAATAAGATGACCGAACTACACGAGTCACCATGAATCCGAACTACACGAGATTCATTTGATAAGATGACCGAAACCACACGCGTCATCGTGAATCCGAAAACACACGCGATTCACAACCATGATGAAGTCAGCGGACCCGAAGATCATGCTTCACCAATCTCAACACCGGATGAAGTCAGCGGACCCGAAGATCATGCTTCACCGATATAACACCACGCTCATGATGAAGTCAGCGGACCCCGAAAGTCATGCTCCACCAATCACGTACTCCCATGATGAAGTCAGCGGACCCTAAAGATCATGCTTCATCAATCAACCATACCATAATGAAGTCAGCGGACCCGAAGATCATGCTTCATTAATCATCAATACCACGATGAAGTCAGCGGACCCTAAAGATCATGCTTCATCGATCACATACGCACTTTCGGCCTCAAACAACGAGTAGTGCAACATCGCGCCCTGCTACACTATAGTGAATCCTAACGGATACCACTAACCATCCCCACAATCGAGCAAGAACCACCTATATCAAACATAGGTACCAAACAATGATTCCCCAAAAGAGAATCCGACACACACCTCCCTTAACCGAAGGATTTCACCTTGCTCACCAAACACGTCCATTATCTCTCAACGAGATTTACCACATTACCACCTCAGTGGTAATTCCAATCCAATATCATAAGTACAATTTAACCAAAATTGTACTCTACCACAAGTTGACCAAAACTAGGTCTCAACGAAATTTCCGGATCTACCAAAAACATCATCCGAAATATCACACTAAAACTTCCTCGTGCGGAAATGCGACTCCCCCTCTTGGAACCACGTTCCTATATCACACTCGTACAACCGTACAATGCTACCAAAGGTAGACTTTACCAACGATTGGGTACACACGACCCATTACCACATCTTGCTCCAACCTTGAGCATACGAAGGATTTCAAACAATCCTTAAACATTTCGAACGAAAAGTGTACCACGCATTACACAAACTACACCCTCGCAATCATCCAATTACCATAGTTGTCAATTTCACCGAGTCACTCGTGTACTTAAGGGTTCCTCCCGGTACCCTAAGTACAATGTAACTACAACACAATCGGAGTCGACACCACGCTAGTAGGTATAAAAGAGGCACCTAATGTCGCGTCATAAAGACTCCATTACCAACACACATCAAGATTTTAAACACTCGATCTCAAAGGTTCCAATCACCCGACGAACCTCGTGGTTCATCAACTTCAACACACAAGCGAACACGCGCTTAACAATCGAACACCAAAACCATTTCCGTGGCTTGGTAGAAACATACCCCAAATACTAAGGAATGCTTGGTTGCACCAAGTCTTACGCCCTTCGCCCGACAATCAAACATCACCTTAGGGTACTTCCATTAGGAACGTCACCCATAGCATAACATGCACAACAAGGCATACAACTCAAACTCAACCGGCATTTTATAAATAATCAAAAGACCTATTTATTAAAATGAAACGTACCTTAACGTCTCCTCGCCGCACCCGTCCCCGCTAACTTGGGACATTCCGACTTACGATGTCCTTCTTTTTGGCAATTGAAGCACACCATACCATCACCCTTTGGTACCGAACATTCCCAAGACTTGTGACCCCTCACGCCACAATTGTAACATCTAGCCGTACTAGAATCTGATATACCCGTTCGCGTACCACCCGTGCTCACACTCGGACCCTTAGTCCTCTTACTCGGAGCACCATAAGAAACAACTCTTCTCTCACTTGAAGATTCACCCCTCTTCGATCGTGAATACGACTCGAAACCTCTAGCCAAGTCGAATAATTCCGAAAACGATTTCGCTTGACCCCGACTAATCTTACTTTTCAAGTCATCATTCAAGGTCCGATAGAAATCCCCCATCAACAAACGATCATTCCTCAAATACTCCGGACAAAAACGAGCCCTTGCCATAAAGGTCGCCTTAAGAGTACTCAATTCCATAGATCCTTGTCGCAAATTTCGCAACTCATTACGCAATTCCCACAAATCGGCCGAAGTCCGGAACTCCTCAAAGAATTCCTCCTTAAACTCGTCCCACGATAAGGCCATAAACGTCTCGCCACCGACAAGATCAATCTTACCATCCAACCAATCCCTTGCCCTACCACGCAACAAACTCGTAGCGAGTCTCGTCTTCCTCTCGGGAGGGCAATCAATAGTACGAAAACACCCTTCGACATCCGAAATCCAAGTTGTGCTTACCAAAGGATCCGGTTTTCCGTCGTACATCGGGGGTTTAGTCCTCATGAAGCTTTTAAGATAACGCTCCATTTCACTACTACTTTGAAGTTCGGAATACTTCCTTTCCATTCTTTCTTCCAACGCACCCATTTGCTCCGCAACGGCGGCCGCAACTCTAGCGTTAACCTCCGCGTTGTTCGTATCGATCCCACTTCCCGTCGCCATTCTAAGGAATGCAAAGCGATTAGATCACGAACGTATAAGTAAACGCGCACAACACCGACCCATCTTGCTAAGCACTCGTCGTACATCACTCGTTAGACACGATTTGCACCCGTAATAAGGTCTGCAAGTTCTTATTACGCACACACGCCGCATCGACTTGTTAGTACAACGACCGCCTCGCTCGATGATATAAACAAACACAACCAAAATTCTACGCGGTACAAACACACGCGAGAATTACCATCACAACACAAGAGCATATTAATAATACCCGCATTACTAATATAAACGTTAGTCAACCTATAAACAAGGCACTAACTAAACCCATTCCGACCCGTAATCCTACAAGTCCCGCAACAAATTAAGCACACACAAAAGTCTAAGTCTAGGCACCTATCTCAAGTCACCTAAATCCCTTAGACCAGGCTCTGATACCACTTGTAACAACCCAAACCAAACCACGTCAAAACCCCGTTAATTTTTACAACATAAAAAAAAATTTTCTGGTGCAGTTCATCCGCGCGGCGCGCCAGGTGGGCGCGCGGCGCGCCAAATCACCTGGACAGCCCGCTGTCCCCGGAAGTCAATTTAACGAAAATGTTTGACTAGTTCCCGACACATTTAGCCAAAACGCTTTTAACCGTACATTAATATATGTAAAACTAGCACATAACTAAGGTTTGAGCGAGTTTTACAAAGTGGGGCCCACACGTGCCCAAATTACCCCTTAAGTATAAAAATACAATTTTAAACCATAAGACTCTTAATACAAAACAAAGCCGAGCATGGCGATTGGGGATACACTACCCAATCCTAATAAATCCAAAAGCAAGCCTTCTACGCAAACTATGCAAGTCCTCTAATCCTCGCGCTTACCCGAGCCACCATCCGCATGCAATCTATAAAAAGAGTCAACAACGAGAGGGTAAGCTAACGCTTAGTGAATGATAATATACTACATACATATATATGTATAAAATGAATACGCCACACAAACAAATACCGCATACCGTAGCATCCAAATATAAAGCAACTACACTAAGCATACCGTACAATCTCTAAGCATCAAGCTAAAGGTACAACAACAAATATGAGTCCACCAACGACAAAGTGAACATCTCCAAATGGCTACACCCGGAGGGTTAGCTACAACACAACAATACATTAATATATATAACAATATAAACGAACAAGGTTAACACCTTAACCCAATACCGAGAACCAAATACCACAATGAAGATTGGCCGAACTACACGAGCCTTAGTAATCCGAAACCACACGAGATTACTATCTTCACAACATCGAGGTTGGCCGAACTACACGAGCCTTAGTAATCCGAAACCACACGAGATTACTACCTCAATAAGATGACCGAACTACACGAGTCACCATGAATCCGAACTACACGAGATTCATTCGATAAGATGACCGAAACCACACGCGTCATCGTGAATCCGAAACTACACGCGATTCAATTCTCCAACTCAAACCCACGGTCACGGGATTATAAAATCCACCACATCGGGGCCACAACATCCAAATCACAATCACGTGTGATAATGTACACACGAACGTGTACTTCGCCAAAGATGGTCAACCAAAACGCACAACCGTGCCAATTGGACTTATACAAAAGTCCATCAAGTCCACCTACATGTGAAGTGAGCTCTATAGCCGAAAATCACTTCACCCGACCCGCACCCATCCTACACATACATATGCACATAGGATAATATCACTCACCTTGAAGTCTTGAAGAAAGCTTCCAAGTAATCCGCAACTCGCCAATGGAAAATACCTATTCCATTATCACAATTACAACAATACAATTAGGATGGATTTACAAACCAACCCAATTCAACACTTAGTGCAATTTCGACCCAATTGCACTTCCAAGCACAAACCGTGCCCGAACTAACCAATAATCACTAACACAAGTGAGAATGGTCCTAATAAGCCAATTAAACCCGAACTCAAGTGTCAAACACGTGTCATACCCATTTAGACACTTAAACCCTAATTTTGACCCATAAAGGTCAAAATCTCGTCCTTTATAAGTTTTGACACCAAAACACATTTAACTCGGACTTATACTTCAACTTAATCCATTTTAAGTTCGTAAACCTCATTAAGTCACCAAATGGGTCATAATCACCACCAAACCCTAATTTGACCCAAAGTCAAAGTTAGTCAATCAATTAACCCTAAATAGGTTTCAACACTTCCATAATCACTAATCCAAGTGATAAATCCCAAGATTAAAGCCTAATCAAGGCCAAATCGTCAATCAACCCAAAACCCGCCAAGTGACAAGAATAACTAGTCACCATAAATCCATTTCATCACATAAAAGGGTTTTACAACTAATTAACTCAAAACCCTAACTTGAATATCAAATTAAATAATTGAGATTCGGAGTTTGAGCTTACCAATACTATCACCGTGTAGCCGAGAACGAAAGGAACAACTTTAAAACCCGAGACTTAGAACGATTCGAGCTTCTTCCTCACCAAAACCTCCAATCTCTCTCTAAACTCTTACTCTCTCTCTAAAATGGATGAAGATGATGAGTGGATGTGAATGGGATCCAAAACTGATCCAAACTAGCTCATAAGCCTCACAAATCCGGCCTCAAGTGAAATTACCCATTTGCCCTTCATTTAAACCAATTAAAAACAAGGGATTCTGTCAGCAGCAAACGGCGCGGCGCGCCGAATCCCCGCGCGGCGCGCGACCTAACTGAAACAGATTCTTTTGCATTTTAAACTTTATATAAATAATCCGCGAAACCCAATCCCAAACGTCTTAATACACAAACAAGCAAGATAAATATTCGGGTCTTACACTTTTACGCTAAATTGAATTGTTCATCATTACCTCTAGATGCTAAGTACATGATCGAGTTAGCTAATGGTAAACTAATTAAAGCCGATAAAATTTGCCGTGATTGTAAAATAAATTTAGCCGGAGAAACATTTAAGATTGATTTGATACCCGTAGAATTATGAAGTTTTGATGTAATAGTCGGCATGGACTGGATGTCCAAAATAGGAGCTGAAGTTGTGTGTGCCAATAAGGCAATTCGCATTCCTCGTAAGGATAAAACGCCAGTAATGATTTATGGAGAGAAGGGTAACTCAAAGCTAAAACTCATTAGTTGTTTGAAAGCTCAAAAGTGCTTGAAGAAAGGGTGCTATGCTATCTTAGCACATGTTAATAAAGTCGAAACGAAGGAGAAAGTGAAGAGCATCAATGACGTGCCTGTGGTAAGAGATTTTCCTGAAGTCTTTCCGGAAGAGTTGCCGGGATTACCTCCATTTAGATCTGTAGAATTTCAAATAGATCTAGTACCAGGAGCTGCACCAGTGGCTCGTGCTCCATATAGACTTGCACCATCTGAGATGAAAGAGTTACAAAGCCAGTTACAAGAATTACTGGACCGTGGTTTCATTCGATCGAGCACTTCACCGTGGGGAGCTCCGATTTTATTCGTCAAGAAGAAAGATGGATCTTTCCAAATGTGTATAGATTATCGTGAATTAAATAAGTTAACTATCAAGAATCGGTATCCACTACCGAGAATTGATGATTTATTTGATCAATTGCAAGGATCATGTGTTTACTCGAAAATCGACCTAAGGTCGGGCTATCATCAACTACGCGTCAAAGAAGAAGATATTCCAAAAACTGCTTTTCGGACACGCTACGGTCATTATGAATTTTTGGTCATGCCGTTTGGATTAACGAATGCGCCAGCTGTATTCATGGACCTCATGAATCGAGTTTGTAGTCCATATTTAGATAAGTTTGTTATCGTTTTCATTGACGATATTCTTATCTATTCCAAGAGTGAGCAAGAGCATGAACAGCATTTAAGATTGGTATTAGAATTGTTAAGAAAAGAACAATTATACACCAAATTTTCTAAGTGTACGTTTTGGTTAAAAGAAGTGTAATTTCTTGGTCATGTTGTTAGTAGCAAAGGAATTCAGGTTGACCCAGCTAAAATTGAGGGCATTGAAAAATGGGAGACTCCTAAAACACCAACGCAGATACGCTAATTTTTGGGTTTAGCCGGTTATTATAGAAGGTTTATTCAAGATTTTTACCGAATAGCTAAACCATTGACAGCGTTAACACAAAAAGGGAAGAAGTATGAATGGACCTTTGAGCAGGAGAGTGCATTTCAATTACTCAAGAAGAAGTTGACCACGGCACCTATTTTATCGTTACCTGAAGGGAACGATGATTTTGAGATATATTGTGACGCTTCGCGACAAGGTTTTGGTTGCGTCCTTATGCAACGAAAGAAAGTTATTGCATACGCATCCCGACAATTGAAGATTCACGAGTGGAATTATACGACGCATGATCTATAATTGGGGGCAGTAGTGTTTGCATTGAAGATATGGAGACACTATTTATATGGAGTTAAATGCACTGTGTTTACTGATCATAAAAGCCTTCAACATATTTTCGATCAGAAACAGCTGAACATGAGGCAACGTAGGTGGGTCGAGCTGATAAACGACTACGATTGTGAGATTCGCTATCATCCCGGGAAAGCGAATGTAGTGGCCGACGCTTTAAGCAGAAAGGAACGAGAACCAATTCGAGTACGAGCGATGAACATAAAAATTCGCATGAATCTCAACTCACAAATCAAAGAGGCTCAACTAGAAGCTCTTACTAAAGAAAACATAGGAAATGAAATAATGAAGAAGTATGCGAAGCAACTCGTTATACGAGAAGACGGAATTCGATATTTTGCAAACCGTATTTGGGTACCGAAGTTGGGTGGATTAAGGAAGTTGATATTGAATGAGGCGCACAAGACAAGATACTCGATACATCCTGGAGTTGGAAAGATGTACCAAGATCTTAAGACGCATTATTGGTGGCCTAATTTAAAGACAGACGTTGCAACGTATGTTGGGGAATGTTTAACTTGTTCTAAAGTTAAAGCAGAACACCAGAAGCCTTCAGGGTTACTTCAACAACCAGAAATCCCAGAATAGAAATGGGATGGTATTACCATAGATTTCATCACAAAGTTACCTAAGATTGCCTGGGGTTATGACACCATTTGGGTAATAGTTGATCGACTCACCAAATCTACACATTTCTTGCCTATAAAGGAAACGGATAGAATGGAGAAACTATTACGACTGTACATAAAGGAAATTGTTTCAAGGCATGGAATACCTATTTCCATTATATCCGATCGTGATAGTAGATTTACATCAAAGTTCTGGCAATTACTACAGGAGTCCCTAGGAACTCGTTTGGATATGAGTACCGCATATCATCCGCAAACTGACGGGCAGAGTGAAAGAACAATTCAGACTCTTGAAGACATGCTTAGGGCATGTGTGATCGATTTTGGAAACGGATGGGATAAATATCTACCATTAGCAGAATTCTCGTATAATAATAGTTATCATGCGAGCATTAAAGCTGCACCATTCGAAGCACTGTATGGAAGGAAGTGTAGATCCCCTATCTGTTGGAATGAAGTAGGAGATCGACAATTAACTGGACCCGAGATCATCCATGAAACTACTGAGAAGATAGTGCAAATCAAGGAGAGATTGAAAACAGCCCGTAGTCGCCAAAAGAGCTACGCCGATGTCCGAAGGAAACCATTAGAGTTTCAGATCGGTGACATGGTTATGTTAAAGGTGTCACCTTGGAAAGGTGTAATACGTTTTGGAAAAAGAGGTAAACTGAACCCAAGGTATGTAGGCCCGTTCAAGATCATCGAACGCATTGGACCGGTAGCTTATCGACTCGAATTACCACAACAACTCGCCGGAGTACATAATACATTTCACATTTCAAACCTTAAGAAGTGTCTTGCAAAGGAAGACCTCACCATTCCTCTTGAAGAAATCCAAGTAGTCGAGAAACTACAATTCATAGAAGAACCAGTCGAAATCATGGACCGTGAAGTTAAACAACTCAAGCAGAGCAACATACCAATCGTTAAGGTTCGTTGGAATGCTCGAAGGGGTCCCGAGTTTACTTGGGAACGAGAGGATCAGATGAAACAAAAGTATCCACATTTGTTTCCCGAGAACGCAAAATAGGTACAATTTTAAAATTTCGGGACGAAATTTATTTAACGGGTAGGTACTGTAACGACCCGGAATTTTCCGATCGTTCTATACTTATGGGATTAATATTTACATAAATTAAACCTTACCAACATGATAAGCAATCCAAACTGTTGAGACTTATATTTTTGAAAAGAGTTTTACACAACGTTTGACCGTCCAATTTGACCGATGATATCACGAACTATATAACACACGATAATTATACGATTATGTATATGTACATATCTATACATATTTAACATGATTTAAGGATGGTTTAACATTTCATTGTGAACTAACAACAATGAGTTATAAGTATACTTTGAGACCACTAACTTAAGTTTTCAAAACGATAACTATATGTAACGTTCTTTGACATATATACTTACAATCTATAATGTGTTGTGATTTATGTCACCAATATGATTTAAGTGTAATGAGATTAATTTGTAACCAAAATAATCTTGATAAATATCGAACAAGTTTGGGGAAGTGTGGAGTGCACACTTGTTTGAACTTATCTTGATTATGACGGGGGTTCGGGGGCAGCGCCCCCGATAAGCGGGGTCCAAGGGGTGACAACCCCTGGTGGGGTCCAAGGGGCAGAGCCCCTGGCTGGGGTCGAGCTGCCAGGTCAGCTTGGAAAATTTTTTTTGGGCTAACATTGCTTTATTAAAAATGTCTTAAAATTTTATTTTTGGCCCGGTTGGACCCAAAATAAAAGCCCGATTTTGAGCTTCTTTTACCGTATCATACCCATCATCTATATGTATTTAACTTAATTAATCTTGCTTATCCTTAATAAATCACTAGTAATATGTTGGGCTCACTAACTAGTCCATTAAGTGGTGTAGGGTAGACCTTGATAGCCCAAGTCCAATAATAAAGGCCCATGTATAAGTATGTAACCAATTAGTAACAAGCTCAAGTAATTAACTACTTACATTAGTTAATTAGGAATAATTAATGATTAATCATGAACGTAAATAATATTCGAAATATTATTCATGAAAAGCACGTGTCGAAAAGACGAGTCGGGACATGGAAAGTCAAATACAGTAACAAGTAAAATGTATAAGAATACATTTAGTACAACGCAAGTATTAATAATAAATATTAATAATATAAGCCGGAAAATCCAGGGTCATTACAACAAGGGGACACCTTTTTGCTTTTTGGTTAGTGGTGGTCTAAAGGTGGTGCTTATTGTTAGGATCCCATGCAACATTTGTGATAATGGTTAACAAAAATGCTAGTATGTTGGCTCTTATAATTGGGTTTTTGTCCTACATCTTAATGGGTCATAATTCACTTAAAATTGGGCTAATTAAATAGTCCATTAGCTAAGTAGGGTGGGCTAAAGTCCAACAAGGTAGAAAGTCCAACAAGACTAACTAGTGAGCATAAGTAAATTACTAAGCGTAATTAAGCAACCAATAACCCAAGTAATTGTTATTAGGAAATAACAATTAGTATTACGTAGTCGTAATATTCCAATTACGACAAAAGTTAAATGTGTACCAAAACATATAGCTCGTTCTAAACGTCAAGTGACACTAACGGTCATTAAAGCATTCGGGGATCAAGTTAAGTAACTAAGTACTTAATGGCACGTTGTATGGTATTAACGAAAGTAATTAATCACGAAATAAGATCTCAGAATATAAACCAACACAATACGCACAAATACGCAGTTTCGTGAAAGCAACAAGCACAAAAGTAAGTCGAAAAAGTCGGGTTGTTACATTACCCACCTGTTAATGAAAATTTTGTCCCGAAATTTTAAGCTGAGGTAGACGGTAGAGTTGTGAAGAGGTGAGGATATTTCTTATCACGACCCGAAAATTTCGGTCAAATTTAAACTCTGATAACTCCGACAAGATAAGAAAATTGATGTGTTGCATTAAAATGTTTTAATACATTTAATTAACATTTGGACTTTACCCTACGATTCACGAACCACCTATAATTTAAAACTCGAAACCGTCATGATTTATATATGATTTTACTCTCTTAAACAAAGACGTTTTATGATATAATAATTTATATTATTATTACCTCTTAATAAAATGATTTTGAATATAATTTATTCTAGAAAACTAAATTTTATAATATTTATATACGAAATGATAAAAATTTACTATTGAATAATGCAATTTCAAATTAAAATTTTTACATATATAATCGTTTTATTTTTATGATGTAATTTTTTTTAATTTATAAGAAAAACGTAATTAGATCAAAGATGTACAAGCTGTAAAGCACAACATACAACAATGTAACTTAAATAGTTGAATCGAAATTAATTCATTTACTATTTATATGAATAGTAAATAAACTGAAATTAATTAATTTACTATTCACATAAAATCGACATGATAGAAATTATTAATTATAAGTTACATAATATATGTAACACCCGCGTTTTGGGCCTAGCTGAAATAGACTATTTTGCCCTTAAGTGTTATTAAAAGTAATTTTAATAGTAGTATGTTTTGATTATCTGATTGTTTGGTTAAGACCAGTTTGTGACAAGGGTCACAGAACAGGTTCATTTGTTTAATTTGGACTCCGTTAGGACTGCCTAACGAAGTACGAAAGATATCAGATAACTGATAAATACAAGTGTGTTGTGGAGTATGGGTTTTAAACCCTTTTAAGTGTATGTATCTCCTTCATGAGTTCATTTCTAGAACTCTCCTAAAACTAGCTAGTACCTAATCTTCTTCACTCAAAAATCTTAACTTGATACAAGCTTGAAATTGGTTTGTGGAGCTTTAGGAACTAATTTATATCATCTTTGTAATCATCAAACCAGGTTAGCATGCTTGAATCATTGCTTGAATCTTGTGTAATTTGGGTTTTTGTGCACTTGAGCAAAAGTAAGTTTTGATGCTTGAATCTTGATGAATTGTGTTTGTAAGTGTTAATTGTTGTTAGAAATAGCTTATATATAGTTTATATGATGTTTTTGAAGTGGTTTCATGATGAGATTGAGCAAAAATCATGTTTTGGGGTCAAAAAACGCGAAAACAGCGAGCTGTAGGTGTTCATCAGCACCCACACTTTTGACAGGTCACTCATACGAGTGACCACACTTTTGAGGGTCAACCACATGTGTGAGGACTCACTCGCACGAGTGAGACCTCAGTCACACGTGTGAGCACAGGGTCAGATTTATGTAAACTTGTTTTGGTCATAACTTTCAAACCGTAACTCCGTTTTTGATGAATCAAGTATCGTTGGAATTGTAATGAAAAATCCTTTGAAAGGGTAAACTCTTTAGAAGCTATATAAAAATGTATTTGGGTCAGAAATAGAGGTATTAGCTTGTGTGTCTAGTGTGCATGCGTTAATCTGTTATTATGGGTTGAATTATTGATATAGGCTTATGGATTAATGAATATATGATGAATATAGGTTGCAAAATATCTTTACATGTTGCTATTGATGTTCCTTATCACTCGCACAAGTGAGCCTTCACTCACACGAGTGAGCTTTCACTCGTACGGTTGAGGCGTTCAACCGCATGATGAATCACACGAGTGAGTGGTTACTTGAACTGTTATATTTGCTAGTTGGATCGTACGGTTGAGATGTGACTCGTACGAGTCATATGTCACTCGTGTGGTCAACCGTATGGATCTACTGTTGTGTAATTAGAGATTTGGCTAAGGACCAAACGTACGAGTGAGGTGTCAACCGCACGGTTGAGGTTTCTCAGACGTGCGGATGAGTGTCACTCGTACGGTTGATAGGTCAGATTGATTAAGTGTTGGTATTGGTGTTGTTATTATGTTATCGGGTTGTTATCAAGACATGATTACTGACTGTGTTATGTCTATTCTCAGGTGATAAAGATGAAGAGAAGGCTCAATAAGATTAGAATTCTGAGTTCCTTTTATTGCTGGTAATCGGTGAGTGAGATTATCTCTGGGTGTAGTATAGAGTAGCAAGTTGTGCTACTATGTTATACTGTTATAGTTGCTATGCTTAGTAGATATGTTGTAATAATGATCACTGTAGATTTGCCATACTAGTCGTAGTGACAGTTGTCCATAGTGGTAGTTGCTTAACAGTTGTGTGCACAAGTTGTAGTTGCCAGTTAGGACCTATAGTTGTTAGGCTCAGCTCAGAGAGGTCAACCTAGTTGAGGTTGGGTCCAATTGGCTACTGATTGTTGTTCAGTAGTAAGGACTTTCGGTAGATGCTAGACTGATCAACTAGTGGTCGTGTGCCCGTACAAGCCGTCGAGCCTCTAGTTGGAGCATAGTTGCTAGTTGCTAGATGCCAGTTGCCAGTTGATAGTTGCTAGTTGTTAGTTGTCAGATGATTAGTTGTTAGTTGCCGGTTGCCTGTTATTGATTGTTGTAGCTGCTGTAGTTGTACAAGTTGGTACTGTATGCTAGATTAGTTAGATGATTCCATTTACTTAGCCTTGTGCTAACCCCCCTCACCTCCTCCCTTGCAGGTTTTGAATCTTATTGCCGGTAGTGACAAGAGTCGGGTTGAAGATATGTTTGACAAGACGAACTCTGATGTCTTAACTTTTATAAATATGTAACTCGTCGTTTAATGTAACACTAGTGGTTTGTAATGAAGTAGTTAACTAAGGGTATTATGTAAATTAAGCCTTCTGCTGTGATATAAAAAAAATCAGGGTGTTACAAGTTGGTATCAGAGCATAGGTTTGGCCGCATGTACATTGTGTTGAATGTCATGTTCCCAAACCTTGTGTTGTGTCAAACATAACTGAGGGGACGGGTTAAGTGAATATAGGGATTACATGCGTTAGTTGATAGGTACTAACCTGTTTTCCACTAAGCGTTTGTGTGAGTTGTTGTGGTAGTGCAGATATGACAGATAATACAGGAAACGCAACTGGTCCGTCAGCCCCCGGAACACTCAGAGCCCCAGATGAAGACGGGTATGTGTCAGAAGAAAATCCGCAAGAACAAATTCTAGATTTGGAAAGTCAGTTAAAGGAAGCAAATGATCGAATAAGAGAATTAGAACAAAGTCAGGTAACAGTAAATCCAAGTGGTAGTGTACCGAATCAGATGTTTAGTGGGTATCCGGTGCAGTCAAATATGTATCAGAAAACTGGAAGTGCTTTCCAACAACAGCAATGGTTACCACCTCAGTACCAGTTTCCTCAACAATATCAGATGCCACCTCAGTTTAATCAACAGTTTCCAAATCAGATGTGGGGTCCTTATCAGATGCCGATGTTTCAACAACCGAAGAAATGTACCTTCAAACAGTTTCTGAATTGTAATCCACCAGAGTACTCAGGAAGTTCTAACCCAACGGTAACCCTTAACTGGTTAAGAGAGATAGAAAAGGTTTTTGAGTCCTGTCAGTGCGAACCAGAATTACAGGTTATTTATGCTAGTCGTATGTTGAAAAATAGGGCAATGGTTTGGTGGGATACAGTTATTTCTAGTATACCGAAAGAGCAAGTGAGCATGATTACTTGGGAACAATTTTATAGTAAAGTTTGTGAGCAGTATTGTTCATCCTATGACCTTAATCGAATTAAGACAGAATTTATGGCAATGGAAATGACACCTCAGATGACGATAGATGAGGTGATTGAGCAGTATATGTATAAATTATAGTTTGTGCAACAGTGGGTTCCAAACGAACAGGCCAGAATTCAACATTTTGTTAATATAATTTTACCAGAGTACAGAACGATGGTTAGGATGGCGACGACGCTATCGCAAGCGTTTGTTATGGCCAAGATGGTAGAAGATGACGTTAAAGCAGCAAGAAATAGAATGGTGGGTTATGTGGACCCACAACAAGATCATGTGATGAGTCATTCGGACTCTAGGTCAAAGAAGTCCGTTAAGTTGAAACAGAAAAGTGGGTCAGAACAGAGTGGGACAGCATCAAGTCAGAATTCTTGGTGTTATAGTTGTAGATCATCTCATAATGGTCCTTGTTCAGAATCAACCAAAAGATGTTTGAGATGTGGTATTGTGGGGCACGAGATTCGGATGTGTTCGTTCCAAGAGGATGTATGTTGGAAATGTCATTAAGTGGGGCATAGGTCAGCTCAGTGTCCATATGTAAGAGGATTAGGTTCTGAGGCAGGGCCAGGAGCGCAGTCGGGATCAGTAGGTAGATCTTCTGGTTATCCAGTTGGGCAGAAAAGAAAGAATCCACCTACGACAACAGCAAGAGCTTATCAGATGGTTGCAGATGCATATGTTGAATATGATGTGAATACAGGTATGTTTCAAAATCCTTGTATTGTTTGGTTATATACATGTATATGATTGTGCATATATATATATGTGTGTGTGTGTTAGACTAGTAGATCTTGATGGTAGTGTAAGATTTATTTTATTGCATTATGTTGTTTATGTTTAGGTTGCGACCCTTGTGTGCCATGTGGGGTAAGGGTGATCCTGAGGTTGATTTTTTGGGATTGTAAACCGTGACTTGGATAGAGATGTGTTGAGTATCTTTATGTAGTGAACTCTTAGATGCCATGAAGTTATTGGATAGTGGTATGAGTATGATTGTTATGACGGTAGTGAACTATATTGACCACATATTTCCTATGCTTGTTGGATGTATGATCTGGTTGATAGATTATATTTGGATGATTGATAGACAAGGTTTGAGTAACTGTGATTGGACAGATGTTGTGATTGATTAGTCATAAAGTAGTTAAATGAATTACCGATGCTTATTGAGGAGATTGATTGGACATAAGTTAGTGAATGAGACAAGTAGAATATTTCCGTTTCGAGCAACTCAGAATGAAGGTATGATTTAGGATAATATGCTTGTGTCCTGCCAATAGAAGTATATTATGATAAATCATACGGAATTTTTGGGAAGCTGAAGGAAAATTAGGTGGCCTGTGCTATATTGGATTGTGATGTAACTGGACATGAGACGATTTACCTGTGAAGTTCTGTTGACTTAAGAGACAATTACGTAGACATAGGTATAGATTTTAGCATGATGACTAATTCAATTGTCTAAGCTTGGGATAATTGTGAAAAGTGGACTGTATAAAGAATTGAATTGGATGACAAATCGTGAAATTTATGATACAGAATGGCGTAGAAACATGAATTTGACTCTGATTATTTGACTTGATCGTATAATTTGTGGGCTTAAGTGGATTAACGGACGTTGATCGATGAAGATTGTGACAAATTATTTTGTATCGGAAGTGTATTGACGTCAAGAATCTCGTTTCCCTATGCAATTGTGGTGGATAATGTCGGTATCGGGGATAAGATCGATAAAGTTGACTGTGTGTTTTGGCAATTCGAGTAACAATTTTGGGTTTTGTTGACCATAGTTGAACCGATTCCGAGGACGGAATCTCTTTTAAGGAGGGTAGATTTGTAACCCCCGCATTTTGGGCCTAGCTGAAATAGACTATTTTGCCCTTAAGTGTTATTAAAAGTAATTTTAATAGTAGTATGTTTTGATTATCTGATTGTTTGCTTAAGACCAGTTTGTGACAAGGGTCACAGAACAGGTTCATTTGTTTAATTTGGACTCCGTTAGGGCCGCCTAACGAAGTACGAAATATCAGATAACTGATAAATACCCGTGTGTTGTGGAGTATGGGTTTTAAACCCTTTTATGTGTATGTATCTGCTTCATGAGTTCATTTCTAGAACTCTCCTAAAACTAGCTCGTACCTAATCTTCTTCACTCAAAAACCTTAATTTGATCCAAGCTTGAAATTGGTTTGTGGAGCTTTAGGAACTGATTTATATCATCTTTGTAATCATCAAACCAGGTTAGCATGCTTGAATCATTTCTTGAATTTTGTGTAATTTGGGTTTTTGTGTTCTTGAGAAAAAGTAAGTTTTGATGCTTGAATCTTTATGAATTGTGTTTGTAAGTGTTAATTGTTGTTAGAAATAGCTTATATATAGTTTATATGATGTTTTTGAAGTGGTTTCATGATCAGATTGAGCAAAAATCATGTTTTGGGGTCAAAAAACGCGAAAACAGCGAGCTGTAGGTGTTCATCAGCACCCACACTTTTGACAGGTCACTCGTACGAGTGACCACACTTTTGAGGGTCAACCACACGTGTGAGGACTCACTCACACGAGTGAGACCTCAGACACACGTGTGAGCACATGGTCAGATTTGGGGAAACTTGTTTTGGTCATAACTTTCAAACCGTAACTCCGTTTTTGATGAATCAAGTATCGTTGGAATTGTAATAAAAAATAATTTCCAATGGTAAACTCTTTAGAAGCTATATCAAAATGTATTTGAGTCAGAAATAGAGGTATTAGCGTGTGTGTCTAGTGTGCATGCGTTAATCTGTTATTATGGGTTGAATTCTTGATATAGGCTTATGAATGAATGAATATATGATGAATATAGGTTGGAAAATATCTTTACATGTTGCTATTGATGTTCATTATCACTCACACAAGTGAGCCTTCACTCGCACGAGTGAGCTTTCACTCGTACGGTTGAGGCGGTCAACCGCATGGTGAACCGCACGAGTGAGTGGTTACTTGAACTATTATATTTGCTAGTTGGATCGTACGGTTGAGATGTGACTCGTACGAGTCATATGTCACTCGTGTGGTCAACCGTATGGATCTACTGTTATGTAATTAGAGATTTGGCTAAGGACCAAACGTACCAGTATGGTGTCAACCGCACAGTTGAGGTTTCTCAGATGTGCGGATGAGTGTTACTCATACGGTTGACAGGTCAGATTGATTAAGTGCTGGTATTGGTGTTGTTGTTTTGTTGTCGGGTTGTTATCAAGACATGATTACTGACTGTGTTATGTCTATTCTAAAGTGATAAAGACAAAGAGAAGGATCAGTAAGATTAGAATTCTGAGTTCCTTCTGTTGCTGGTAATCAGTGAGTGGGATTATCTCCGGGTGTAGTATAGAGTAGCAAGTTGTGCTACTATGTTATACTGTTATAGTTGCTATGCTTAGTAGATATGTTGTAATAATGATCACTGTAGAGTAACCATGCTAGTCGTAGTGACAGTTGTCCGTAGTGGTAGTTGCTTAACAGTTGTGTGCACAAGTTGTAGTTGCCAGTTGGGACCTATAGTTGTTAGGCTCAGCTCAGAGAGGTCAACCTAGTTGAGGTTGGGTCCAGTTGGCTACTGATTGTTGTTCAGTAGTAAGGACTTTCGGTAGATGCTAGACTGATCAGCTAGTGGTCGTGTGCCCGTACAAGCTGCCGAGCCTCTATTTGGAGCATAGTTGCTAGTTTCTAGATGCCAGTTGCCAGTTGATAGTTGCTAGTTGTTAGTTGTCAGATGATTAGTTGTTAGTTACCGGTTGCCTGTTATTGATTGTTGTAGCTGCTGTAGTTGTACAAGTTGGTACTGTATGCTAGATCTGTTAGATGATTCCATCACCTCCTCCCTTGCAGGTTTTGAATCTTAGTGCTGGTAGTGACGAGAGTCGGGTTGAAGATATGTTTGACAAGACGAACTCTGATGTCTTAACTTTTATAAATATGTAACTCGTCATTTAATGTAACACCGGTGGTTTGTAATGAAGTAGTTAACTAAGGGTATTATGTAAATTAAGCCTTCCGCTGTGATAAAAAAAAAATCAGGGTGTTACAATATACCCCTAAAGTATTTGAGAAATACGACTTTTAAAAAAATTTACGATTCATTTGATTCAAATTTTATTATTATATTATTATATTTTATTTCAATATTATTATATTATTATATTTATTATATTATTATATTTAAATTAATGTTATATTATATATCTTTGTCCAGTCAAAAACTAGAAAAACACATATTACGCGTACAAACTTTATAAACGAACCTTTTTACAACTAATTTTATAAAACTTAAGACCAAAATAGATATATACATATATACAAATATAAAAAGTGGAATTTTTACTCATACTTTTACCGTCAATTATTAACAACAGAGTACGAAATACCGGTCCGTGAAAACTGTCGGTAGAAGTGACAAAATGAATTTCACACATTTTTTATTATTATTATTATATTATTACTTTATTATATTATTATATTATATTAATTTTATTATAATATTAGACTTTATTTCAAAATTATTATATTATTATTTTATTAATCTATATATATGAATGATCGACACAAATAAATTCACACAACTTCAGTTTCTGATTCAATTCATTTTCACATAGAAATATATATTTACTCCGTATTATTATTATTATTATTATTATTATTATTATTATTATTATTATTATTATTATTATTATTATTATTATTATTATTATTATTATTATTATTATTATTATTATATTATTATTATTATTATTATTATTATTATTATTATTATTATTATTAGTATTATTAATACACATAAAATACTACGACGGGGTTATGTTCAAGTGATTTCAAACGGGTTTTCAAATGGGTTATAGCTAAGGAGGTTATGGGTAATGGTCGGGGGTATTATTCGTGAATCAAAGGCCAACCTTGCATTTGTCATCTCCGTTGCGTTTGCATACTTTTCCTGCAATATTGAACCACAATATTGATACGTGAGTTTATAGATTCCTTTTTTAAATACTTTAAATACTTTTGGGCTGAGAATACATGCACTTTATTTTATATGCAATGGACACAAGTACATACTTAATTCTACTCTGAGTTTGAACCGAAAATCCCTTAGCTTTGGTAACTAGTAGCTGCCGATTATAAGAACTTGTGGGCGTGAATAGTTGTATATGGATCCAAAGGGCTTGACATCCCCGTCCGTTCCAGGTATAGAGACCCTAGCCTGAACTATAAAACGGACGTATGCTATTTGAGTTTAGTACAGGTTGGTTTGCGTGTATTGTACATGTTGGTTGCATGTATGTTAAAACAGGGGTACTTATTATATATACGTTAAGTTTAGTTACCAGGGTGCTTAATTTCGTAGAATATTTTGATAAACGTTTTGGATGAAACAACTGAAATCTTGTGGTCCACCTTTATATAGAAATTATGCGCAACATTAAAACTATGAACTCACCAACCTTTGTGTTGACACTTTTAAGCATGTTTATTCTCAGGTTCCTAGAAGTCTTTCGCTGTTTGCTTATACGTTATACAAGCTATGTGCATGGAGCCATACATGCTTTATTCGAAAAAACTTTGCATTCACAAAATCATCACCATGTATCTTATTTTGACTGCATTGTCAACAGATGTACTATTGTAAATTATTATTTACGGTGATTGTCTATATGTAGAAATCATCAGATGTCGAAAACCTTGGAATTAGATATTCATTTATGGTGTGACTTTTTAAAAGAATGCAATGTTTACAAAACGTATCATGTAGAGGTCAAAACCTCACTATGAAATTGATGTGATAAAACCGACCTTTAATTTTTACAACTAAACTAACTAATAAATATTATCACACTACGGGCAACTGGTCCCGATCGTGCAGCAATAGATACTGGCAAGTCAAGTTCGTTCCACAGGGAGAAGCGTATTCAAGAATTAAATGACAATTAATTATACTTTTAAGTGGGTTTTAATTGGTTTTTGGTTTTGGATATAATTAACTAAAATAATAATAAAAATTACAATAAATAAAAATATAAGAAAGTGTATTTACTTAGATTTCGTCCCCCTCGTTGATATGAATCATAGACAATTCATAATCAATTTACTATGGATTGTTGTTAAGTCCTATTACAATATTATATAGTATATATTCATGATAACCTCTCGATTTCATAAAGTCTTGATTTACTAAGATTCAACTTAACTTTCGCTAATCTCGTCTTAACAAGGCAAACTATACCCGATCATTCGAATTGTGATTCAACCTAGTTTTAACTTTCATTAAAACCTAAACTAAAATGGTTTCCCTTCTTATAATTTCATGACTATATAAATCTTAATACCACCAAATCACCAAATCCGTATTCTTATATTTTTGTTAGGAATATAATCCTACGTTTTGTCTAGATCACAAATAGTGTTGAAGCATATTTTATGTATCACCAATTTAACTTTCGCTAAACGATTCAATAAACTATGTGACGGGGATTAAGTATTAAATTTACATAATAATGGATCTTTTGATTGAACACAATATCTAAAATTGATCTAAATAACATATGTAATTATTCTAAAATGTTTACTTTATATATTTTTCTTTCGAATTTATATAAAATCTTAACTAATTAAAATAAAATCTAATTTTCATTGGATCTTATTTTAGATAGTTAACTATACCCCGATTATCTAAATTGAGACCTAGCCTAGTTTTGACTTTCGCCAACACTTAAATCATAACGGTTTCCTTTTTTACAATTTCACGATTATATAAACTATAATATTACCCAAACCACCGATTCTTATTTCTAAATTGGTGTCAATAATTTATCCATAAGTTCGTCTAAATCACTTTTAGTGTTAAAGCTTAATTTATATAAATAGAAATAACCTTCGCTATTTATATCTAACAAATTAAGTGATAAGGATTAAATATCAAATTATATAACAATGGTTCTTTTGGCTAGGCACAATATTAAAGATACACAAAGTCACATTTTAATATTCTAAATGATAACAATCCATAATCGAGAGATTCTACATCTAAGCAAACACGGGAGTAAACTAACTAATCATAATAATAGGACGGGAGTAAAAATGCAAACATAAAATAATAAACATGGCAATAATAATAATTCTAGCAAAATGATAGTGATAAAAATGCTACAACTAATAACAATAATAACAATAACAATAAAAATGATAGTAGCGATAATGAAAAATTAAATAGAACAAGTGAATAACTTACAAACAATCTTCAATTTATTAACTGCAAACGGTAGAAATGGAAAATAACAGCACCCGTGCACACGAACAATAATACCCGTACAATATTGAACCTATTCTATTTGAAATTGAAAATAAATATAGAACGAAATATGAACCCGAAATAAATTTGATACGGAGTGAATTTTATGACTTGAAATGGACAACAACTTTCTATGTTGACTACTATTTTTTTTTGCTAGCCTGACTACTCTTCTCCCTTTTTTTTCCAAGTACTCCGTATTTAATGCTAGATGTAGGTAGCCAAATGTTGATCTGTAATATTCCTTACTTGTTGTAAAGGTTGAAAAAGAATAAATATTATTAAACATAAAGTTACCGTCCCATAATGTAAATGTTGGATCTAGATGGCCAAATTAATTTTATTTTAATTCTGCAGCCTGCTGTCCTACGTGAAAAAGTAGGAATCTGGATCTGGACGCAAAACTACGCGTTTCGCGTAGATAGGTACGCGTTTCGCGTAAGGTATCTTCATGAAAGTTGTAGATTTTTGAGTTACGGACGTCTGGACACCTGATTCGCCTTTGTTCGAGTCCGTATGATTTAGTTATGATTTTTTTGTGCAGGCGTGCAGATTTCGTGATTTCGATCATTTTAACTTGTAGTCTTGAGGCGCAATGTTGTACTCTTTTGTTGCTCATTAGAAATCTTCATTTTGATCTTTATATCATTGAAAATCCATAATAACACTTCATTCGACGCATTGGACATTTTAACCAATTACAAACCTGAAAACTACTCGAATACACATAAAATCATAACATTTGGGACTGATATTGTGACTAAGAATATGCATGAATTGAGCAATATCAAATTACCCCACACTTGAACGTTGCTTGTCCTCAAGCAATAATATCTTTTTAATAGACTCGGAATACTATATACTTTTCCATATCAATCATTCATCACACACACGTCACACGAAATGAAAACACACGATTTATGAAGTGAATTGAAAATACCACACGATATTTATTGGATCACACACACCACACGAAATGAAATTCTGGCAACAGAAACAAAGTTGAAATTCGTGATTAAAGTTTAAAAATTTGGATCCTTAGGGAAAATTGGACATGGTGAAAACGTTTTATGATTTTTTTAAAATGTCATGCTAGTTTTTACACTAGACACGTTTTTCGGTTTTAACCTCAAATTCTAGTTGAGGGTAACTGAAAACCGAAGTCACAGTCGGCGTTTAGTAAACTATTCGCCCCCATGATTGTAGTATCATGGAAATCTTAACCGGGAGCCCTCTGACGCGATATTTCTATCGGTCTTTTACGATAAATTGTACATTTCAATTCAAGGGTTAAAACTGCGAAGACTGAGCTATCGCGTGGGACAGATCCTGCTCCAGCTTATGCACCGTAATCGGTTTTGCACTAGATAGCGACTCGGATTTACCCTACCAAGTTTATTTTCGGGTTGAAAGTTCAAGACTTTCTCTTCCCACGGTACTTTTATATCGTGATATGATATTAGTATGAAATGATATAGTTTAGGAAGTATGCTATACCAAGTAAAATGACATTCGGAAGACTTTACTTCCTTTAAGGATGAACTTGATTCATCCTTTATTACTCGCATCAATGGAATAAACAGGTTTATACATTCCAAAGCAATGACATCTGCAATAAACTTCATAGAAACACGTGATAGATGGTTCTAAATATATGGGTTTATAAATTCCCTTATACTTGGTTTTCTTTTTATATGTTTTAATCAAATAACTGATGTATATTTGTTTAAAATTTTTCAAAATTTTTCGTAAAAATGACCAAGTTCTAAGTTCTCGAGAATTTATATCGCCACCCCACACTTAAGATTATGTAATGCCCTCATTACATAAAATCAGATAATAATGTATAAATTTGAGAGGACAAAAAGTGTAAAGGTTGTTAGAACTTCCTTAGTTAAAAATTTGAGATTATAAACTTTCTTATCGTATCAACATATCCACTCCTTTTATCATAATTTAGTATTGGTTTGGTGTTTCGTTAAGTCGAATGCATAATCGTAAGTACCTGTCAACAAACATGTTAATCACACAAAAGATGTGGCTGTACTTCAATAGTACCAAAAATTTTACCCCACACTTAAAATTTTTGTATATATATAAACAAATAAAAATATAATAAATTAAAAACACAATTTTTTTTTTTCAACTTAGTAACTAATTAAAATTTTAAAATATCATTTATAAAATTTATGTTTCTTTTAGGTAACGGAAATTTCGGCTATTATGCCTAATCTTTATCCGTTCATAAATTTTAAAATTCAATTTTTAAAATTAATGTATTAAAAAAAATTAAAATTTTTAAAATTTTTGAGAAACAATAATATAAATAAACACACGTTTTTTTTTGACTGTTTATATAATTAAATTTTAAATTCTTTTATTTAAAAATATCAAAATTTAATATATATATATATATATATATATATAAATATAAATCACACTTTTTTTAAATAAAATAAAATTTTAAGCACACAAATTTTTTGTTTTTACTTATTGATTTTTTTTAATTTTTTTTTTCAAACACGTGAAGAAAAACGCAAATCAAACAAGATTTTTAATGAGTCGTTTTTTCGACTCGACCCCATAATTTTTGCCTAGCGGGGTCAAATTTTTCTATATTTATCGGACGACATGTAAAATCAGTGGGGAAAGTTCCACGAATCAGAAGAGTGAGCCGTTCATTTACACCTCGGGTGGTATATAATATATCATATAATTCCTTTTTCAGTTGACCGAAAAAGGATGACTCAACCCGAGAGTCAACGCACAACTCTTCTCTAAGTATGGCTTGCAATAAAAATTTTATTCTCCTAGGTGGATCCTGCCCAAATGGATCATCTTTCAAGGTATTCCAAGTGTTAACCTCTTGAGGATATACGAATTCAACATGAGAAGATGACTCCTCAAGTGATTTTAATATATTAAACTCCTCATCCTCAATAATCCCTGATGATTTCATCAACTTGACCTCCTCATTATCACAATTATACCCGAGTGAATTATTATAAACTGAAAAGTTCTCGGGTATATGAATAACCGGTTCTACCACTTTGACCTCGGAATTAAAATCCTCATCATTATTCTTTCCATTCACTACATATTCATTTTGACTTATCCTATTTATATATTTCATAGAGGTTTCATATTCTTTTAATTCAAGAGGTTCCTGTGAATTTATTTTTACAATTTCAATTTGCACCTTGTCCTCAACTGTTTGTTCATTTGGAACCTGTAAAATAGGGTTAGGATAACAATATGAAGACTCAAACGATGAATCATCTGATTGTCTTTCCGAAAGAATAGTAAACAAATGCTCCATTTCTCTTTCTAGATTTTGAATAGATGTTTGATTTTGTTGCAATTGTTGATTTAGTAATTCCCTAGTTTCGGTTTAACTTTCAATAAAACTCATCATAATATTTTGAAAATCATACGAGTAATTTTCTTCATTTTGAGTTTGTTGAAAATTTTGTGGCATTTGGTTAGAAAATTGGTATTGTTGATAATTTTGTGGGGAATCGTAATAAGGTTGGTTTGGATAATAAAAATCCGGATTCGAGTTATTCTCTTGATATTCATTCCATATATAGTTCATGGGTTCATAACTCTCCATTTGATCCATAGAAATATGATAATCACATTCCCAAGTCAAATGGTAACCTCCACAATTTTCACAAATATATGTAGTTTCAACCCTTTTATACATAGATGAATCGCACCAATTATCATCAAAACTTGTTTGAGAGTATTGATTAAATTGTTGGGCATTAAAAAGATTTTCCATGGTCATATTCTCAAAATCATCTATATTACAGTATGACTGGAACCTAGTTGAAATTTAAAAAGAACAAAGAGAAAAATAAAACAGAACTTTCGTAGGAAAATAAATCCCGACGAAAGGATCAAATAACTAAAAGTAATTAAATTCCTGAATAAACAATTTCTCCCCGGCAGCGGCGCCAAAAAGTTGATGTGATAAAACCGACCTTTAATTTTTACAACTAAACTAACTAATAAATATTATCACACTACGGGCAACTGGTCCCGATCGTGCAGCAATAGATACTGGCAAGTCAAGTTCGTTCCACAGGGAGAAGCGTATTCAAGAATTAAATGAAAATTAATTATACTTTTAAGTGGGTTTTAATTGGTTTTTGGTTTTGGATATAATTAACTAAAATAATAATAAAAATTACAATAAATAAAAATATAAGAAAGTGTATTTACTTAGATTTCGTCCCCCTCGTTGATATGAATCATAGACAATTCATAATCAATTTACTATGGATTGTTGTTAAGTCCTATTACAATATTATATAGTATATATTCATGATAACCTCTCGATTTCATAAAGTCTTGATTTACTAAGATTCAACTTAACTTTCGCTAATCTCGTCTTAACAAAGCAAACTATACCCGATCATTCGAATTGTGATTCAACCTAGTTTTAACTTTCATTAAAACCTAAGCTAAAATGGTTTCCCTTCTTAAAATTTCATGACTATATAAATCTTAATACCACCAAATCACCAAATCCGTATTCTTATATTTTTGTTAGGAATATAATCCTACGTTTTGTCTAGATCACAAACAGTGTTGAAGCATATTTTATGTATTACCGATTTAACTTTCGCTAAACGATTCAATAAACTATGTGACGGGGATTAAGTATTAAATTTACATAATAATGGATCTTTTGATTGAACACAATATCTAAAATTGATCTAAATAACATATGTAATTATTCTAAAATGTTTACTTTATATATTTTTCTTTCGAATTTATATAAAATCTTAACTAATTAAAATAAAATCTAATTTTCATTGGATCTTATTTTAGATAGTTAACTATACCCCGATTATCTAAATTGAGACCTAGACTAGTTTTGACTTTCGCCAACACTTAAATCATAACGGTTTCCCTTTTTACAATTTCATGATTATATAAACTATAATATTATCCAAACCACCGAATCTTATTTCTAAATTGGTGTCAATAATTTATCCATAAGTTCGTCTAAATCACTTTTAGTGTTAAAGCTTAATTTATATAAATAGAAATAACCTTCGCTATTTATATCTAACAAATTAAGTGATAAGGATTAAATATCAAATTATATAACAATGGTTCTTTTGGCTAGGCACAATATTAAAGATACTCAAAGTTACATTTTAATATTCTAAATGATAACAATCCATAATCGAGGGGTTCTACATCTAAGAAAACACGGGAGTAAACTAACTAATCATAATAATAGGACGAGAGTAAAAATGCAAACATAAAATAATAAACATGGCAATAATAATAATTCTAGCAAAATGATTGTGATAAAAATTCTACAACTAATAACAATAATAACAATAACAATAAAAATGATAGTAGCGATAATGAAAAATTAAATAGAACAAGTGAACAACTTACAAACAATCTTCAATTTATTAACTGCAAACGGTAGAAATGGAAAATAACAGCACCCGTGCACATGAACAATAATACCCGTACAATATTGAACATATTCTATTTGAAATTGGAAATAAATATAGAACGAAATATGAACCCGAAATAAATTTGATACGGAGTGAATTTTATGACTTGAAATGGACAATAACTTTCTATGTTGACTACTATTTTTTTTGCTAGCCTGACTACTCATCTCCCTTTTTTTCCAAGTACTCCGTATTTAATGCTAGATGTAGGTAGCCAAATGTTGATCTGTAATATTCCTTACTTGTTGTAAAGGTTGAAAAAGAATAAATATTATTAAACATAAAGTCACCGTCCCATAATGTAAATGTTGGATCTAGATGGCCAAATTAATTTTATTTTAATTCTGCAGCCTGCTGTCCCACGTGAAAAAGTAGGAATCTGGATCTGGATGTAAAACTACACATTTCGCGTAGATAGGTACGCGTTTCGCGTAAGGTATCTTCATGAAAGTTGTAGATTTTTGAGTTACGGACGTTTGGACACCTGATTCGCCTTTTTAGAGTCCGTATGATTTAGTTATGATTTTTTTTGTGCAGGCGCGCAGATTTCGTGATTTCGATCATTTTAACTTGTAGTCTTGAGGCGCGATGTTGTACTCTTTTGTTGCTCATTAGAAATCTTCATTTTATCTTCATTTTGATCTTTATATCATTGAAAATCCATAATAACACTTCATTCGACGCGGTGGACATTTTAACCAATTACAAACCTGAAAACTACTCGAATACACATAAAATCATAACATTTGGGACTGATATTGCGACTAAGAATATGCATGAATTGAGCAATATCAAATTACCCCACACTTGAACGTTGCTTGTCCTCAAGCAATAATATCTTTTTAATAGACTCGGAATACTATATATTTTTCCATATCAATCATTCATCACACACACACGTCACACGAAATGAAAACACACGATTTATGAAGTGAATTGAAAATACCACACGATATTTATTGGATCACACACACCACACGAAATGAAATTCTGGCAACAGAAACAAAGTTGAAATTCGTGATTAAAGTTTAAAAATTTGGATCCTTAGGGAAAATTGGACCTGGTGAAAACGTTTTATGATTTTTTTAAAATGTCATGCTAGTTTTTATACTAGACACGTTTTCCGGTTTTAACCTCAAATTCCAGTTGAGGGTAACTGAAAACTGAAGTCACAGTCGGCGTTTAGTAAACTATTCGCCCCCATGATTGTAGTATCATGGAACTCTTAACCGGGATCCCCCTGACACGATATTTCTATCGGTCTTTTACGAGAAATTGTACATTTCAATTCAAGGGTTAAAACTGCGAAGACTGAGCTATCGCGTGGGACAGATCCTGCTCCAGCTTATGCACCGTAATCGGTTTCGCACTGGATAGCGATTCGGATTTACCCTACCAAGTTTATTTTCGGGTTGAAAGTTCAAGACTTTCTCTTCCCACGGTACTTTTATATCGTGATATGATATTAGTATGAAATGATATAATGTAGGAAGTATGCTATACCAAGTAAAATGACATTCGGAAGACTTTACTTCCTTTAAGGATGGACTTGATTCATCCTTTATTACTCGCATCAATGGAATAAACAGGTTTATACATTCCAAAGCAATGACATCTGCAATAAACTTCGTAGAAACACGTGATAGATGGTTCTAAACATATGGGTTTATAAATTCCCTTATACTTGGTTTTCTTTTTATATGTTTTAATCAAATAACTGATGTATATTTGTTTAAAATTTTTCAAAATTTTTCGTAAAAATGACCAAGTTCTAAGTTCTCGAGAATTTATATCGCCACCCCACACTTAAGATTATGTAATGCCCTCATTACATAAAATCAGATAATAATGTATAAATTTGAGAGGACAAAAAGTGTAAAGGTTGTTAGAACTTCCTTAGTTAAAAATTTGAGATTATAAACTTTCTTATCGTATCAACATATCCACTCCTTTTATCATAATTTAGTATTGGTTTGGTGTTTCATTAAGTCGAATGCATAATCGTAAGTACCTGTCAACAAACATGTTAATCACACAAAAGATGTGGCTGTACTTCAATAGTACCAAAAATTTTACCCCACACTTAAAATTTTTGTATATATATAAACAAATAAAAATATAATAAACTAAAAACACAATTATTTTTTTTTCAACTTAGTAACTAATTAAAATTTTAAAATATCATTTATAAAATTTATGTTTCTTTTAGGTAACGGAAATTTCGGCTATTATGCCTAATCTTTATCCGTTCATAAATTTTAAAATTCAATTTTTAAAATTAATGTATTAAAAAAAATTAAAATTTTTAAAATTTTTGAGAAACAATAATATAAATAAACACACGTTTTTTTTGACTTTTTATATAATTAAATTTTAAATTCATTTATTTAAAAATATCAAAATTTAATATATATATATATATATATAAATATAAATCACACTTTTTTTTAAATAAAATAAAATTTTAAGCACACAAATTTTTTGTTTTTACTTATTGATTTTTTTAATTTTTTTTTTCAAACACGTGAAGAAAAACGCAAATCAAACTTGATTTTTAATGAGTCGTTTTTTCTACTCGACCCCATAATTTTTGCCTAGCGGGGTCAAATTTTTCTATATTTATCGGACGATATGTAAAATCAGTGGAGAAAGTTCCACGAATCAGAAGAGTGAGCCGTTCATTTACACCTCGGGTGGTATATAATATATCATATAATTCCTTTTTCAGTTGACCGAAAAAGGATGACTCAACTCGAGAGTCAACGCACAACTCTTCTCTAAGTATGGCTTGCAATAAAAATTTTATTCTCCTAGGTGGATCCTGCCCAAATGGATCATCTTTCAAGGTATTCCAAGTGTTAACCTCTTGAGGATATACGAATTCAACATGAGAAGATGACTCCTCAAGTGATTTTAATATATTAAACTCCTCATCCTCAATGATCCCTGATGATTTCATCAACTCGACCTCCTCATTATCACAATTATACCCGAGTGAATTATTATAAACTGAAAAGTTCTCGGGTGTATAAATAACCGGTTCTACCACTTCGACCCCGGAATTAAAATCCTCATCATTATTCTTTCCATTCACTACATATTCATTTTGACTTATCCTATTTATATATTTCATAGAGGTTTCATATTCTTTTAATTCAAGAGGTTCATGTGAATTTATTTTTACAATTTCAATTTGCACCTTGTCCTCAACTGTTTGTTCATTTGGAACCTGTAAAATAGGGTTAGGATAACAATATGAAGACTCAAACGATGAATCATCTGAGGATAGTAAACAAATGCTCCATTTCTCTTTATAGATTTTGAATAGATGTTTGATTTTGTTGCAATTGTTGATTTAGTAATTCCATAGTTTCGGTTTAACTTTCAATAAAACTCATCATAATATTTTGAAAATCATACGAGTAATTTTCTTCATTTTGAGTTTGTTGAAAATTTTGTGGCATTTGGTTAGAAAATTGGTATTGTTGATAATTTTGTGGGGAATCGTAATAAGGTTGGTTTGGATAATAAAAATCCGGATTCGAGTTATTCTCTTGATATTCATTCCATATATAGTTCATGGGTTCATAACTCTCCATTTGATCCATGGAAATATGATAATCACATTCCCAAGTCAAATGGTAACCTCCACAATTTTCACAAATATATGTAGTTTCAACCCTTTTAAACATAGATGAATCGCACCAATTATCATCAAAACTTGTTTGAGAGTATTGATTAAATTGTTGGGCATTAAATTTTTTTTCCATGGTCATATTCTCAAAATCATCCATATTACAGTATGATTGGAACCTAGTTGAAATTTAAAAAGAACAAAGAGAAAAATAAAACAGAACTTTCGTAGGAAAATAAATCCCGACGAAAGGATCAAATAACTAAAAGTAATTAAATTCCTGAATAAACAATTTCTCCCCGGCAGCGGCGCCAAAAAGTTGATATGATAAAACCGACCTTTAATTTTTACAACTAAACTAACTAATAAATATTATCACACTACGGGCAACTGGTCCCGATCGTGCAGCAATAGATACTGGCAAGTCAAGTTCGTTCCACAGGGAGAAGCGTATTCAAGAATTAAATGACAATTAATTATACTTTTAAGTGGGTTTTAATTGGTTTTTGGTTTTGGATATAATTTACTAAAATAATAATAAAAATTACAATAAATAAAAATATAAGAAAGTGTATTTACTTAGATTTCGTCCCCCTCGTTGATATGAATCATAGACAATTCATAATCAATTTACTATGGATTGTTGTTAAGTCCTATTACAATATTATATAGTATATATTCATGATAACCTCTCGATTTCATAAAGTCTTGATTTACTAAGATTCAACTTAACTTTCGCTAATCTCGTCTTAACAAGGCAAACTATACCCGATCATTCGAATTGTGATTCAACCTAGTTTTAACTTTCATTAAAACCTAAACTAAAATGGTTTCCCTTCTTATAATTTCATGACTATATAAATCTTAATACCACCAAATTACCAAATCCGTATTCTTATATTTTTGTTAGGAATATAATCCTACGTTTTGTCTAGATCACAAATAGTGTTGAAGCATATTTTATGTATCACCAATTTAACTTTCGCTAAACGATTCAATAAACTATGTGACGGGGATTAAGTATTAAATTTACATAATAATGGATCTTTTGATTGAACACATTATCTAAAATTGATCTAAATAACATATGTAATTATTCTAAAATGTTTACTTTATATATTTTTCTTTCGAATTTATATAAAATCTTAACTAATTAAAATAAAATCTAATTTTCATTGGATCTTATTTTAGATAGTTAACTATACCCCGATTATCTAAATTGAGACCTAGCCTAGTTTTGACTTTCGCCAACACTTAAATTATAACGGTTTCCCTTTTTACAATTTCACGATTATATAAACTATAATATTATCCAAACCACCGAATCTTATTTCTAAATTGGTGTCAATAATTTATCCATAAGTTCTTCTAAATCACTTTTAGTGTTAAAGCTTAATTTATATAAATAGAAATAACCTTCGCTATTTATATCTAACAAATTAAGTGATAAGGATTAAATATCAAATTATATAACTATGGTTCTTTTGGCTAGGCACAATATTAAAGATACTCAAAGTTACATTTTAATATTCTAAGGGGTTCTACATCTAAGAAAACACGGGAGTAAACTAACTAATCATAATAATAGGACGGGAGTAAAAATGCAAACATAAAATAATAAACATGGCAATAATAATAATTCTAGCAAAATGATAGTGATAAAAATGCTACAACTAATAACAATAATAACAATAACAATAAAAATGATAGTAGCGATAATGAAAAATTAAATAGAACAAGTGAACAACTTACAAACAATCTTCAATTTATTAACTGCAAACGGTAGAAATGGAAAATAACAGCACCCGTGCACATGAATAATAATACCCGTACAATATTGAACATATTCTATTTGAAATTGGAAATAAATATAGAACGAAATATGAACCCGAAATAAATTTGATACGGAGTGAATTTTATGACTTGAAATGGACAATAACTTTCTATGTTGACTACTATTTTTTTTTTTTGCTAGCCTGACTACTCCTCTCCCTTTTTTTCCAAGTACTCCGTATTTAATGCTAGATGTAGGTAGCCAAATGTTGATCTGTAATATTCCTTACTTGTTGTAAAGGTTGAAAAAGAATAAATATTATTAAACATAAAGTCACCGTCCCATAATGTAAATGTTGGATCTAGATGGCCAAATTAATTTTATTTTAATTCTGCAGCCTGCTGTCCCACGTGAAAAAGTAGGAATCTGGATCTGGACGTAAAACTACACGTTTCGCGTAGATAGGTACGCGTTTCGCGTAAGGTATCTTCATGAAAGTTGTATATTTTTGAGTTACGGACGTTTGGACACCTGATTCGCCTTTTTTCGAGTCCGTATGATTTAGTTATGATTTTTTTCGTGCAGGCGCACAGATTTCATGATTTCGATCATTTTAACTTGTAGTCTTGAGGCGCGATGTTGTACTCTTTTGTTGCTCATTAGAAATCTTCATTTTATCTTCATTTTGATCTTTATATCATTGAAAATCCATAATAACACTTCATTCGACGCAGTGGACATTTTAACCATTACAAACCTGAAAACTACTCGAATACACATAAAATCATAACATTTGGGACTGATATTGCGACTAAGAATATGCATGAATTGAGCAATATCAGAAATCAATGAATAACGTACCGCGTCAATAACTATTTTGGCGGGTCGTTACAGTTGGTATCCGAGCTTGAGGTCATAGGGAACCAGAATTTGCATTAGTGTGTTTAACTGGTAATTGTTAGGATGCATTAGTGAGTCTGGACTATGACCGTATTTGTTTTTGTCGATTTTTGCTTATCATTTCTTGTCGGAAATTGCATACTTTTCATTCTTAAGTCTAGACACATTTTCCTGAATTTATTGCATAGATAGTGTACAGACGAATTCATATCTTAGCATATCTGTTACTGTAAACTTTGTCTGACATCTTCCAAAGATTCCTCCGTAAATTATGGGATTTTGATATTATATATACATATGTAAATTATGTTTTGAAGAATACCAATCTATGTCCTATAATTTATTTCATATCAAAAATCATTTCCCTGATTATACAAGATGGATCCCGCATCTAGTTCGAGTTCCTCAGATTCCGACTGCTATTCCGATATGGATTTCTACCTGAGCTCCGAAAGCAGCGTAACCGGATTGGATCAACCAATTAGCCATCATCTATTCTGGATGAATTGGGGATGGGTTCGTAATCTACTTAATCATTGGATTCAGGAAGAAGGTGATCCTTTCCATCCACCACATTTCCCTCTGGGCGAAGAACCTGATGCACTTACCGACGAACCAATCTGTAATACCATTTCACCCTCATTTCTAGAATACCTCGCAACAATTACGTAACATCTACTATTCTAAATCTTATTCATCTGCTCATTCGAACCGCCAATCATCCCAGTGTAATAAAAGAAGTAAATGATCTTCGCGCTAGAGTAGTGGCGTTGGAGAATATGGTGCAAAGATTACAAGCACCAGCAACAACACCAGTACCACCAACAACATCCACATCGCAAGCCTCAATACCACAAGCACCAGCAGCATCACCGGCATCAACAGTACCACCATCATCAAAACCAACAGTATCATTACCACCACCAACAACCACATCCACATCACACGCCTCAACATCACAATCTGTACCTCGGGCATCAACATCATATGCACTATAGGTACCAAGGAGTACCAACAACAACAAACGATGAAGTATTAATTCATCACTTCATTGAAGAAATATTCTGTAGAGAATATGTAGTTTCTAAAAGTTTTAGAGATTACTTATTCTAGTTCTAACCGTAAACCAGATGAGTAGATGTATAGAGATGATAGAGGAAACCCTGACAAGAATGATGCGTGATTTACAAGCTAGACTTATTGTACAAGCGCCAACAGTGGTATCACCAGCATCACCATTAGTATCACCAACACCAGCAACACCTGTAGCACCACAAGCTCCACCAGCTCCATAACCACCGACGATATCGATACCACAATCACCAATGGGTATATTTAAATAATGAGTTACGAAGTATTAACTCATTGTTTCCAAAGAATTTATATTATATATATATATATATATATATATATATATATATATATATATATATATATGAATTTTGGAAACCATGATATATCTTTTCGTACTAAGCTATTACGTGTGAATTTTAAAGAGTAGATACTACTCGGTAAATTCATATTACTAATATGCTATGATGTACATCATTCGTTAAACGACTTAACCATCGTTAACTACAATCTCTGTTTCAACTCAATAAATTCTATTTCATAATAAACCAAGCGTATTAATCAATTACATGTTTGATTTTACACTTTCATCTTCGATGTATTCGAAACTTTCTAGAAAACATCATTCGTACTTTGCGAAGTTCACAAAATTCCACAAGCACTAATATCCTTCACCGAGGAATGTCAATAAGAATAGATAATGAAGTATTGATGACATTAGTCAAATACTTCACGAAGATTATGTAATCTCTAATGTTTTAGAGATTATTCATTTCTAGTTCCAGCCAAAAATCAAATGAGTTTAATAGTATATTAACTCATTAAATCTGTATTACATCTTAAGAAAGTATACATATATATATTTTCATAAAGACTGTAGTAAAATATATTGTACAAAAATATTAATTATGAAAATTTTTTTAACGGGTAGGTAATACCCGGGAAATATATAAGTTCACAATTAATATGTTACACTGTACATTCTTAAATTAATTGATAATCATTAATCATACTCACAACTTTCACAACAATATATATTCTTTCATAGAAATCTGAGCAACCATACTCATTCAAATCCAATTACACATTCTGATTTTAACAGATCAGAATCCAAGTCGAGATATAACCAATATTCACTCTTAGATTCCTACATCTTTCAAAACTATACTTTGACTTCAAAACTGTGCTAGAACATCACTTCTATTCATAAAACCCAGAAAAATATTTGTATCATTCAAAATTCTAGAACATCATATGTATATTGACGATTACAATCTACGTTCAAACCCTTCACGATTCTTGAAATCACCTCAATTAAGAAATAATCGTGAGGATGATTCAACCACACGTTATCTATGAAAAGAAAGACTTATGCATGTAGTTATACACCTGGAAAACTCCCGGAACATAAATAGAAGTTTAACACGAATCTGTGATCCATTGGCATTGTTATTACCGAAAATAACCTTGCAATTTCTTTTCAAGGTATCCAGTGTTATCACCCTTCCAACAAGTCAACTTTGACTTTTCATTTGGATTAGCCTTATTATAACCTTGATATATGTGTTGCCATGTATGTCATTGTTACCGGGGAACCTTTTTACATTCCAGCATATTAACAGTAAACGTACCAACAACTTCATTACCCTTTGACTTAAGTCTCTCCGAAAAGTCACTATATTTATTCATTGAAACCCTATCATGTACTCGTCTACATCTTCTAATGATAATTGCCATACCAAATACCAGGAAGCATTAATCATCATATTTGAATTTCGCAGCATCAACAGTTATATATATACATATAACTTCTATCTCCTAGGCTTACATACTTCAATTGTGAATTTCTGAAAAGAACTTCAATTTACGAATCATTTCTCGAAATTTTGAAAAAGCTAATGAAGCAGCAAAAACTGTAAACGACCTTAACAGTCGAAAGTTTGATAATAAAGAATAGCGTGTTGAGAAAGCTCTGAAAAATGAGAAAATTTGGTATTGAATAACGGATAGAGCAAACCATGAAGGAGGCTGTGGACAAATCACAAAGACTATGCTGAAGTCTTTAGCGAACACCTTGCTCCTTATTCTAAACCTTTGCAGACAAATTTTCTGCATCATCTTTTGATTCTAGATATTTTAAAATTATAAAATATCATCGTATCTTTCGGTATAAAATTCCTCGAGATGTTCTGAAGATATCTTCATATCTATCATTGCCCGAGATTATTTATCTCTTTGCACTATCCGTGTTACATAAAAAAAGAAAGAAACTGTTTTAGTTTCTAAACTTCTGAAACCTTCGAGTTTAAATTATGAATGTTTTTGGAGAAGTGTTGGGAATTGAAGCATGAGTTAGTATAATATAATTACGTCAGGCCAAAGTGGTTATATTACAGTAAGTCATGCTGAGTTTCTAATGGAACGTGATAAAGGTTCACAGATCATACCCTTATCATGTGCCATGTTACATAACTCTTTCATTCTATTTAACCTCTAAACATATCAAGAAAATATTTTCTTGATGATTCAGTCTTTTTCGTGATTCCAGTAGTTTGCTAATATAATCGTGCCATTACATTTTTCTTTCTGCTTATAACACTAGTTATGCTCATTCGAAATTCAAGAATAACTACGAATTCTAGATGTCTTAATCGATTTATTTCAAGTCGGGAAGAAAAATCAAAGCATGGAGCTTCGAAACATAAGCAAGAATATAAATGACAGTAAACAAGAAATTACAAACCGTGTATATCTATGCAAATCGCAACATAAAGACACGGGAGAATGATAAATACAACAATCCCTAGAGCATAGTAAAAGTAGACAGATTCCTCCGGCAGAAGTTGAAAAAGTAGGACGACTGTTGCAATGGTCAGGATAAGATCAAGGACCAGGGCTGGATTGAGCATCTTCAAGAATTTTTTTTTAAGGAATAAGAATTAAGAAAGAGAAGATAGGAGTTGAGAAAAATAATGATACAAAGGTGGTAAATTTATAGTAAAAGAATCAGACAAAACAATTGAGGTAGATCACCATATTGCAGAAGATCTTAATTTCTTCTTATCCTCCATAAATCAAATCTTACCGATTCGAAGAGATCCTAATTTCCTTGATTATCAGAGAATCAAATTCTATAGTAATTATGAAGATTTCTTGTAAAATCTTTAAATTCAGAAATTCAACACGTTTGAATTATAAGGATTCGCAATTAATTATTATTTCTACACTCTTTTGAAATCTTATATCTTCATTCATATTTCTCAATGGTAAGAAATTCTATATTTATTGAACTCGTGCTTATCATAAAACAGAACTTGGCCATTTGGGGTATTCAAAATGCTCTATCCATCGATTTTATCATTTCTTTAAGGATGATTATATGAACAACCGAATTCATTTTAAGAATTCAAGTTATATCATATTTCGTGATACGAAAATATCCTTGTTTTCGTTATCAACTTTCCTTAGCCAAATTTCGGGACGAAATTTCTTTTAACGGGTAGGTACTATCACGACCCAGAAATTTCGGTCAAATTTAAACTCTGATAACTCCGACAAGATAAAAAAATTGATGTGTTGCATTAAAATGTTTTCATACATTTAATTAACCTTTGGACTTTACCCTACGATTCACGAACCACCTATAATTTAAAACTCGAACCCGTCATGATTTATATATGATTTTACTCTCTTAAACAAAGACGTTTTATGATATAATAATTTCTATTATTATTAACTCTTAATAAAGTGATTTTGAATATAATTAGTTCTAGAAAACTAAATTTTATAATATTTATATACGAAATGATAAAAATTTGCTATTGAATGATGCAATTTCAAATTAAAATTTTTACATATATAATCGTTTTATTTTTATGATGTAATTTTTTTAATTTATAAGAAAAATGCAATTAAATCAAAGATGTACAAGCTGTAAAGCACAACGTACCACAATGTAACTTAAATAGTTGAATCGAAATTAATTCATTTACTATTCATATGAATAGTAAATAAACCGAAATTAATTAATTTACTATTCACATAAAAACGAAATGATAGAAATTATTAATTATAAGTTACATAATATACCCCTAAAGTATTTGAGAAATACGACTTTTAAAAAAATTTACGATTCATTTGTTTCAAATTTTATTATTATATTATTATATTTAAATTAATGTTATATTATATATCTTTTTCCAGTCAAAAACTAGGAAAACACATATTACACGTACAAACTTTATAAACGAACCTTTTTACAAATAATTTTATAAAGCTTAAGACCAAAACAGATATATACATATATACAAATATAAAAAGTGGAATTTTTACTCATACTTTTACCCGTCAATTATTAACAATAGAGTACGAAATACCGGTCCGTGAAAACTATCGGTAGAAGTGACAAAATGAATTTCACACATTTTTTTTAAATTATTATTATATTATTACTTTATTATATTATTATATTATTATATTATTATATTATATTTATATTATTATATTATATTTATATTATTATATTATATTTATATTATTATATTATATTTATATTATTATATTATTATATTTTATTTCAAAATTATTATATTATTATTTTATTAATCTATATAAATGAATGATCGACACAAATAAATTCACACAACTTCAGTTTCTGATTCAATTCATTTTCACATAGAAATAGATATTTACTCCGTATTATTATTATTATTATTATTATTATTATTATTATTATTATTATTATTATTATTATTATTATTATTATTATTATTATTATTACACATAAAATACTACGACGGGGTTATGTTCAAGTGATTTCAAACGGGTTTTCAAATGGGTTATAGCTAAGGAGGTTATGGGTAATGATCGGGGGTATTGTTCGTGAATCAAAGGCCAACCTTGCATTTGTCATCTACGTTGCGTTTGCATACTTTTCCTGCAATATTGAACCACAATATTGATACGTGAGTTTATAGATTCCCTTTTTAAATACTTTAAATACTTTTGGGCTGAGAATACATGCACTTTATTTTATATGCAATGGACACAAGTACATACTTAATTCTACACTGAGTTTGAACCAAAAATCCCTTAGCTTTGGTAACTAGTAGCTGCCGGTTATAAGAACTGGTGGGCGCGAATAGTTGTATATGGATCCATAGGGCTTGACATTCCCGTCCGTTCCAGGTATAGAGACCCTAGCCTGAACTATAAAGCAGACGTATGCTATTTGAGTTTAGTACACGTTGGTTTGCGTGTATGGTACATGTTGGTTGCATGTATGTTAAAATAGGGGTACTTATTATATATACGTTAAGTTTAGTTACCGGAGTGCTCAATTTCGTAGAATATTTTGATAAACATTTTGGATGAAACAACTGAAATCTTGTGGTCCACCTTTATATACAAATTATGTGCAACATTAAAACTATGAACTCACCAACCTTTGTGTTGACACTTTTAAGCATGTTTATTCTCAGGTTCCTAGAAGTCTTCCACTATTTGCTTATATGTTATACAAGCTATGTGCATGGAGTCATACATGCTTTATTCGAGAAAACTTTGCATTCACAAAATTATTACCATGTATCTTATTTTGACTGCATTGTCAACGGATGTATTTTTGTAAACTATTATTTACGATGATTGTCTATATGTAGAAATCATCAGATGCCGAAAAACTTGGAATTAGATATTCATTTATGGTGTGCCTTTTCAAAAGAATGCGATGTTTACAAAACGTATCATGTAGAGGTCAAAACCTCACTATGAAATCAATGAATAACGTACCGCGTCAATAGCAATTTTGGCGGGTCGTTACATTTCTGCTTCATTTGATCCTCTCGCTCCGAAGTGAACTTGGGTCCTCGTTTAGCATTCCAACAGACTCGGACAATTGGAATCTTGTTGCGTTTCAAGGTTTTGACCTCACGGTCCATAATTTCAACAGGTTCTTCCACGAAGTGGAGTTTGTCATCAATTGTAAGCTCCTCAAGCGGTATGACAAGTTCTGGTTCAGCAAGACATTTCTTCAGATTCGACACGTGGAAAGTGGGATGAACTGTACTCAACTGAGTCAGAAGATCCAAACGGTAAGCAACGGGTCCAACACGCTCCAAGACTTTGAAAGGACCAATATATCTAATATGGCCGAAACGGACAGTTTTTATTTGTGCGGTGTCGTTAGGCCGTGGCTCGCCAGGATCAGCCACTCGTGGGAGAAAGTACTGTTTTAAATTTATATTTAGTAGGGCCTAAATCTTACTACTCCTTATAAGTAAGGGAAGTATGACCTAGAGTCGTATTTTTGAGATATCAGTAACATCGAACCTATATTGTAACCTAAGATAGTTAGGGAGTAGTGAATATTAATTTTGGGATTTTCTAATTTATAAGACAGATAAAGTAAATGTGATAAAATTTGTAATTCAGATAAGGTTAAAGTAAGTGCGTACTATGACTTCATCAGTTATTCTGCCGAGATTATGGAATGCTGGCTCATGAATAGGCAGAGGCCTTATATTCATTACACTGGTCCTAAACGCCCCTGTCATAAGACATGTCACTGGGTACTGCATTAGGCTTGAAGATTCTGAATAGACAGCAACGTCCCTTACCCTCGACGCCCGTGCAGTCTGACTACAGGCATACACGTTCAGACGGCTCATCCAATTGAGCGACTCAGTTGGGTGACGTATTAACATTCCAAAATGGTCTAAACTTTCTTAAGCATAATAGAATACATGGTGTACCATATCCGAGAGACGTGATGTGCCTCAATGCTTTCATTAATGATTGGTAAAAGATAGTTAGGCCCTTAAAAAGAGTTCAGCCATAAAGAACACCATGGCCAAGTAAAGATGACTTCCATGAACACGTTTGGTTATCCTAACAGTCCAATCCTTTATGTGTCTAAACAAACAGTTCCTTAATTAACTAAGAATCCCTCAAGTGGGGTGCAATGCTTGAGACCGAGTTATGGTGCAGTGTACTGGTCAACACTAACCGTGTTCCATGGCCTTACTTAGTAGAGGTACAACTTACAACAACTGCTGTGCTTCAGCGTGCACGTACGAAGTTTATATGCTTGGTGACTACACTAGCATGGTCTAGGACCGACAATGTACTAAGGGTCTAGTCAGATGTTTCACTACGAATGAGTCCTCAGTCAGAATCTAAAGCTCGATAGACTTACTACAACCGGTGTGCCTCGGTCGATCTTACGTTGTATCCGATAGACTTCTCTTACCAAGGGGTGACACAGATAGTGTACTCTGAATCGGGGTTCGCAACTTCCCAATAACAGAGCCTATAACTACGTTCTATTAGTTGGAAAAGCGATTGAGTTTAAAGCATAATCGGAAAGTATTTCGACAACATACACAGACCATAATATTATTTCGGCATTATAACTGCTTACATCATAGCATACACTAAAGATAACTACTCGCTAATCATGGCAATAATATCATAAAACATTATATAAGATAAAGGATAGAAGTACCAGTAGATTAAATGAGTTCTGAATACAAAAGTGACAACTTCAAGACTTCAGACCGCTCCTAATACAATCTTCTGCGTTTGCCTCCGGGTACTTAATTTCCTGCTCGGAGGTGAGATGGCCTTGAAAGTATGACTAATATTGTACAAGAGAGAGAAAGAAGTGAATTGAAGTGTGTGTTGGAATGAATGACAAAGACCCTTTAAATAGACTTGGAAATTGCCAGCATACGCCTGGCAGGGCGTATGGCAGGGCGTATGGCAGCCCATTTTTGGCAGGCCGTATGCAAGGCAGGCCGTATGGTGGCTTGTGTGGTGGCACGTATATAACAGGCCGTTTCCATACTGGCAGGCCATATGGCATGCCGTATGGCAGGCCGTATGGCTTGCTGGCCAGCCTTGATTCCCTAGATCGTAACTTGATTTCTTGTCTTTCACCATTTTCGCTCTAGAATCTTCGTTTTAGCTCTGATTCTCTTGATTCTTTTTGCACCGCCTTCGTAATTACTTGTTCTTCAATTCTAACCGATGAAGTGGGTATTTTGCCAACAAAGTTCGAACCTTTCTTGTTTTTGGGGCTTAATACCGGGGTGAAAACGTGACTTTTTAGCCGATATCAAATATCCCACACTTAGACTTTGCTTGTCCTCAAGCAAACTCTCATTTTAAAGAATCTTTTTGGCATTTCTTTTCTAATAGCCTAAGTGGTTTGCTTTTATTATAAGAGCAAAAAGATAAGGTGAGTCATCTATGTTAGGATTGAAATTATCTCTGCAAGCATGTGAGGAGGTTACATGACATAGGCTAGCTTTCACGGGTCACTCAAATCACTCAAGTGTTTAGGGTTCCCTATAGATCTAAGAAATGAATACACTCATAGCCAGTCATGCTGCACCCATCATCATAGGCTTGATAAAGACTCAAATCCTTACTGCTATCGTGAGAACGGTAGTAATCTCAGCTTTATGGGTTATTTGTCAATGATGGAGAGGGAATTTTGGAGTGGTAGTGAAGTTGTTTTTGAAAGGTGAGATAAAAGGGTAATATAGTCTTTATATAGACTTTTATTTGGATAGATAGGAGTGCTGAAGTATTTTGAGAAGCACTTTTGAACTTTTTCTTCATTTGATAATCATTTTCGGTCGAGTTCTCTTCGGCATTTCTCTTATTTAGTTCTGCTCCTTTTTTCAGAACTTCATCATCATTTTTTTTTTGGAGACTTCATCTCGAGAAACTTTTTCCCGGTAAACTTTTTCAAGACCTTTGCCATGATACTTGAAAGGTTTATAACATTGGGTTTTCGGAAGGAATCTCATTTTCTGGGTTTTCTGAGAAATAGTAAAGGTGATATGGATGTGATGGTGGAGTAGAAGTAGTGGAGGTGTGGAAGGCTTATGTTTGACAAATGGGTAGCTATTTTGATTACAACCGAACCACGCTTTGCTGCTTGGAGATGTAGATCTAAAGCAAGTTCTGATTCTGAGCACAGACATCGGCACTCTTAACGGAAAATAGTGAAGCATTAAAGATGAATGCTGGTCTTATTTGGGGTGCCTCACCATAATCAATTTAGGTTGATAATGCCTTAGTCATGCAATGCTCTATTAGAGATTTCAATCTAACAAGATTTCCACCTTCTTAAGCCTTATTTTTATTGACAAACATTTTAGGTTTTCAAAAATACTTTTTTGAAAAGGGTTTCTTTTGCAAAAATTTTGAAATTTGGCTTAAGGACTTGGAATCTTTGTAATGGTTTATCATGATACAGCATAAAAAGATACCAACATCCCACACTTAGAGGAACATTGTCCTCAATATTCCTAATGTATCTCACACTTAGGAGTTTTAGTTGAAGATTTGGGAGTGTTTGTCTAGTGTTTTAATTGGGCGTTATCCCACACTTAGTGATAAGCTAGGATGCGGTATGGTTTGAATCTTGAGCTACTAGCGAAAAGAAAGAAATACCCCTAGCAGATGCGGCTGGCTTCCTTGCTTCTTTATCGGCTCATTTGTCATCCTTTATTCTTCTACTCTACTTTATTGCACGGGTTGCCTCCCGAGAAGCGCATTTGTTTAAGGTCGTTGGCTCGACCGTAGTGATTCTTCAAAAAGCAAACATTCCTCGTTGATGGTTGTGATCTTGGTCTTCTTGAGGGAATGTGAGTGTTGGTGGATAAGTTCTGAGAAAGTGTCGGACCAATAGTGGTAACAAGTCCGGTACTTCTCTTGAAGATCTTCTGAACGATAAGTAGTGCGCAGTTTCTGCTCTTGATAAGTCTTGAAGTCTGATGAGAATATGATCCACAGCTCTGCTGGTTGACCCATGAATGTCAATCATGGTCACAGTGCTGGTGTTTATGATTTCTCTGATGAGATGCTCATTTCGGAGGTCTTCAAACAATGTAAGAAACTGTATCTTTAGAATTTCGAAGTCTTCGGAACGGTGATCTCCACAGTAAGAGTCTGTAGCTTTGCACAGATTAGTTAAGAGACGAAGCTGGAAAGAAGTGAACAGCAATCCTGATCCGAGTATTAATTTCACCGTCTTTGAGTATATCTCCCGACATCCAGCTTTAAATATGAAACTAGGATCTGTGGATTTGTGGAAGATACGTGATAGCTGCTTCGTAACATAGGTGGCAATGTTGACTCAATCTGGTTCAAGATGAGAGAACGGATTGTTCCGTCTTGCTTCCTCCATAACAGCGTCTTGTAACTCTTTGATAATCAGATCAGCGTGGTGATCAATTGTTACGTAAATCACTAGTCTGTCTGGTGTGCTTTCGAAGTTATCTCTATCCAGAAGAGCGAAAAGACTGTGAATATCCTCGATCATTTGCAAATTAGAGTGATAAGTCGGGCGGCCGGTGGAAAGATCTATATGCTTCCGGATGAGAGTCAGTAGTGCTCGTTCGTTTCGTGAGAATGGAAGTGCAGATCCGGCTAAGACATTATAAACCTTAGAGTAAATGATCTTCTGATCTCGACAGAATCTTGTCTCAAGAATAGTGCGAACCACTGAATTATGCTCTCGTTGCCTTTCTTCGTGGTAGATATGATCGTGAAGAGAGTTGATAAAGTCTTGAATGCGTTCTTCTAGGATTTCAACATCATTGTCTTTTCTTCGGAGATAGAGGTGGTGGTCTTCTCTGATAGCCCTGATTCATTCTGTTAAGCGTAGCGAAAAATCAATGGTTGACTTTCGGATGGCTTCGAGAATGTCTTCAAATTCATCGGTATCATTAATGAAGGTAATCATGTCTGCATGTGTGGATATAACCGGAATTTTATTTGAAGAAGAGTCCGGCTCCCCTTGATCTACTTCGGTTGGAGAGTGTGAGTTAGTCAGAATGTTTTCGTGATGCTCTTCCTCGTCATCATCGGTATCCGGTTCCTCTGAGGATGCATCTGATGAACAGGTTTCTTCAGTATTCTGATTCTCCACTTTGATACTTACAGGATCAATTTCTATATCCTTAACCTCAGCCTTGTCGTTCTTCTTTTTGAAGCGAATGATTAAACTGTGATCTGTCGTTTCAAGCCTCATATTTCTTCATGACGCTCAGTGCTTGGAACGGGTGTTGTCGCAGTTTCTTTTACGTCTTCCATTTCCTCTTCCTCTTCAGATTCCTCCTTTTCCCCTATTTCTTCGCTGGGATCCTCTTCTTCCATTTCTGGGTTGTCTATAGACTGTGATTCGACACCCATCTCGATATCGTCGGCTGGTGGTAATGACTCATCATCGGAAGTGATCCGTCTGGTAAAAATAGCAAACATCTCTGCCTGTCCAGAAAGATCAGTTGGTCGGTCAATTTTGAAGGTAACGCTCTTCCCATGTGATCGTAAGATCATGGTTTGATTGTACACATCAATGACAGTCCTAGCCGTATTCATGAAAGGTCTTCCTAACACTATTGGGGTGTGTAGGTCTTCCTTAATATCCATTACTACGAAATCCGTAGGATAAAAGAATTTGTCGACTTTCACCAAGACGTTCTCAACTATGCCCTTAGGATATCGAATTGTATGATCGGCAAGTTGGATTGTCATTTTGGTTGGTGACAAGTCTCCTAACTCTAATCTCTTGTAGAGAGAGTAGGGGATTAGGTTGATACTTGCTCCTAAATCTGCTAGCGCATGAATGGTTCCAGATTGGTAGATTGAACACAGGAAAATGAATCGACCCGTATCTCCTAGCTTAGGTGGTAGAGAGTTTCTGAGTAATGCAGAGCATTCTTCACTCTGTGGAATTTTGTTAGAGTCTGGTATCCTCTCCTTTGTAGATAGAAGCCTTCGGATGTATCTCTTCTGGTTGGGAACTTTGGACATAGTGTCCAAGAATCTTCCATCTAGTTTGAAGGAATCAAGCTTGGATGGTTCTTCTTGTAGCCTTCCAGGATAAGGTATGCGAACTGGAGTTTCAGGGGTCAGCTTCTAAGTATATGTTGATTTGTTCTTGAGCCTAGTTGACCTTCTCCGTGGTTCTTCCTCTGGGATTATAGAATCCATTTGCTTTGCTTCTTCTATGTAGGGATTCTGGATAGTATTACTTGGCAATCTTCCCTGCGGTCGGGTTTCAAGGCGTTGTGATAACTGTCCGAGCTGCATTTCCAGACTTTTGAGCAGAGCCAATTGATTTCTCATTAGTATCTCCGTCTAATCTTGTCTGGTTGCAGTTCTCTGATTTAACTGTTGTTGTTCTTGGATGAACTGAGTTAACTGATCATCAGCTCCGAGAGTGAGGTTAGCTGTTTTTGTAATCTGGGTGGTAGGGGAATTCTCCTCAACTGGGGGACCAGTGAGTGGAAGTGGTTGATCGTAGGTCAATTAAAATTGTTGGGCTGGATAAGGTGGATAGCGATAGCGGAAAGGTTGATTGCTTCGCTGAAATTGATTAACCCTTGGTGGTTGATTGAATTCGGGATTTGGTGGACGAGCTAGGTATTAAACATAACAAACTGAACCGTCAGGGTTTTCGTACCTAACTTGATAGTCTTCAGTGGGTTGCGGGTTGGTACAATTAACACAAGCCTGAGCTTGGTTAACCTACTGCGGTTGCGTCTTCAATTCTCCGAGTTACTTGGCAAGAGATTCCATCTTGTCTGTGAGGGATTTGATGGCCTCCATTTGATTGTTAAGTGCAGAGAGTGGGGCAGATGATGAAGTTGTTTCACCACTGTTCCAGTCATGATGATGCATCGTCATGTTCTCGAGCAATTCCCATGCTTCATCTGCGGTTTGGTTCATCAGATTCCCTTGAGCTTCTGCATCGATCGTCGTCCTATGATTTACCGTAAGACCATTGTAGAAGGTACAGATTTGGGCTGACCATTCTAACTGGTGATTAGGGCATTTCTTCAGCAGGGTTTTGAAACGCTCCCATGCAGTGTAAAGAGATTCATCATAACTTTGTTTGAAGTTAATGATGTCATTCTTCAGTTTGGTTTGTTTAGAAGGAGGGAAATATTTGGTTAGGAATTTAGTCGCCATCTCCGTCCATGACGTGATGGAATCTTTTTCCAGTCCTTCGAACCAAGTTTGAGCATGATGAGTGAGAGAATAGGGGAACAAGTATAGCCGGACTATATCTTGTCCTATCCCTGGCTGTTTGTAGGAGTTCGAAAGAGATATGAATTTATCAAGGTGAGAATTAGGATCGTCATTCGGTAATCCATGAAACTGACAGCTATTCTGAATGAGCTGGGTGATGTGATGTTTTAACTCGAACGAGTGTCCTTGAATCTCTGGAAATCTGATTGGTCCTCCTCGACCTTCAATCGAGGGTTTTGTGTTTTCTGCTAAAGTAACGCGTAACGCCATTTGGTTTCTGATTCGTGCTTCCTTGCGTGCTTTAGAGATTATTGCATCTGGATCAGGTACGAATAACAATGGCCCTGGTCTAGATCGGGTTTGGGTCATACACTAGGTATGCCTTTTTGTTTTTAATTTTCGCAAATAAGCTAAATTATAATAAGCTAAACTAAACTAATCTAATTCTAAGGTAATCTAATTTAATCTAAGGCAATCTTAGGTAATCTAAGGTGGTCTAATCTAAGGTAAACTAGAGTAATCTAAAGTAATCTAATCTAATTAACTAACTATCCTATGGTGGAATATGTTTTTGGTTCTGGCTACTGATTCCCTGGTATTTCGGTAACAAAGTTCCGCACAAACTATTCAACAAACCAAGTGGCTAGGCCGACTACGGAGAGGCAGGATCCTTTTGGTCCCAATATAATTGGCGACTATTCGAAAAATCCAATAACCAAGTCCGTGTATAATTGTATTTCTTAGACACCACTAAATGCTTGCGAATAAGTTTGATTGAAAACACTATTGTCTGATACCAGTTCCCTGGCAGCGGCACCAAAAACTTAACGTACCTCTCTTGATATGGCCAAAACGGACAGTTTATTTGCGCGATGTCGTTAGGCCGCGGCTCGCCCCGAGTCGTATTTTTGAGATATCAGTAACATCGGACCTATATTGTAACCTAAGATAGTTAGGGAGTAGTGAATATTTATTTTGGGATTTTCTAATTTATAAGACAGATAAAGTAAATGCTATAAAATTTGTAATTCAGATAAGGTTAAAGTAAGTGCGTACTATGACTTCATCAGTTATTCTGCCGAGATTATGGAATGCTGGCTCATGAATAGGCAGAGGCCTTGTATTCATTACACTGGTCCTAAACGCCCATGTCATAAGACATGTCACTGGGTACTGCGTTAGGTTTGAAGATTCTGAATAGACAGCAACGTCCCTTACCCCCGACGCCCGTGCAGTCTGACTACAGGCATACACGTTCAGACGGCTCATCCAATTGAGCGACTCGGTTGGGTGACGTATTAACATTTCAAAATGGTCTAAACTTTCTTAAGCATAATAGAATACATGGTGTACCATATTCGAGAGACGTGATGTGCCTCAATGCTTTCGTTAATGATTCGTAAAAGATAGTTAGGCCCTTAAAAAGAGTTTAGCCATAAAGCACACCATGGCCAAGTCAAGATGACTTCCATGAACACGTTCGGTTATCCTAACGGTCCAATCCTTTATGTGTCTAAACAAACAGTTCCTTAATTAACTAAGAATCCCTCAAGCGGGGTGCAATGCTTGAGACCGCGTTACGGTGCAGTGTACTGGTCAACACTAACCGTGTTCCATGGCCTTACTTAGCAGAGGTACAACTTACAATAACCGCTGTGCTTCAGCGTGCACGTACGAAGTTTATATGCTTGGTGACTACACTAGCATGGTCTAGGACCGACAATGTACTAAGGGTCTAGTCAGATGTTTCACTATGAAAGAGTCCTCAGTCGAAATCCAAAGCTCGATAGACTTAGTATAACCGGTGTGCCTCTGTCGATCTTACGTTGTATCCGATAGACTTCTCTTACCAAGGGGTGACACAGATAGTGTACTCTGAATCGGGGTTCGCGACTTCCCAATAACATAGCCTATAACTACGTTCTATTAGTTGGAAAAGCGATTGAGTTTAAAGCATAATCGGAAAGCATTTCGACAACATACACAGACCATAAAATTATTTCGGCATTATAACTGCTTACATCATAGCATACACTAAAGATAACTACTCGCTAATCATGGCAATAATATCATAAAACATTATATAAGATAAAGGATAGAAGTACCAGTAGATTAAACGAGTTCTGAATACGAAAGTGACAACTTCAAGACTCCAGACCGCTCCTAATACAATCTCCAGCATTCGCCTCCGGGTACTTAATTTCCCGCTTGGAGGTGAGAAGGCCTTGAAAGTATGACTAATATTGTACAAGAGAGAGAAAGAAGTGAATTGAAGTGTGTGTTGGAATGAATGACAAAGACCCTTTAAATAGACTTGGAAATTGCCTGCATACGCCTGGCAGGGCGTATGGCAGGGTGTATGGTAGCCCGTTTTTGGCAAGCCGTATGCAAGGCAGGCCGTATGGTGGCTCGTGTGGTGGCACATATATGGCGGGCCGTTTCCATACTGGCAGGCCGTATTGCAGGCCGTATGGCTTGCTGGTCAGCCTTGATTCCCTGGATCGTAACTTGATTTCTTGTCTTTCACCGTTTTCGCTCTAGAATATTCGTTTTAGCTCTGATTCTCTTGATTCTTTTTGCACCGCCTTCGTAATTACTTGTTCTTCAATTCTAACTGAAGAAGTGGGTATTTTGCTGACAAAGTTCGAATCTTTCTTGTTTTTGGGGCTTAATACCGGGGTGAAAACGTGACTTTTAGCCGATATCAATATCGTGGATTTAGCTTTCCACGCTTTTCAAAACGGATTACACCTTTCCAAGGTGCGACTTTCAACATCACTCGATCACCTACTTGGAATTCGTGATCTTTACGTTTAAGATCGGCATTGCTCTTTTGACGATCACGGGCCGTCTTGAGCCTTGCTTGAATTTGGACAATCTTCTTGGTTGTTTCATGGACGAGTTCGGGTCCGGTGAGTTGCTTTTCACCTACTTCGGCCTAACAGATAGGAGAATGACATCTGCGGCCATACAAGGCTTCGAAAGGTGCGGCCTTAATTCTTGCATGATAGCTATTGTTGTAAGAGAATTCGGCCAGTGGCAAATGATTTTCCCAAGCCTTTCCGAAATCAATTACACAAGCACACAACATGTCCTCCAGGGTTTGAATCGTGCGTTTGCGCTGTCCGTCGGTTTGCGGGTGATACGCAGTACTCATGTCCAAACGTGTTCCCAAAGCTTCTTGCAAAGAACGCCAAAATCTAGAAGCGAAATGGGCATCTCGATCTGAAATAATCGATAAGGGTACACCGTGACGAGATACAATCTCCTTTATGTATAGTTGCGCAAGTTTCTCCATCATATCAGTTTCCTTCATGGCTATGAAGTGTGCAGATTTGGTAAGACGGTCAACGATAACCCAAATGGTATCATAACCGCCTACCGTCTTCCGTAGCTTCGTGATGAAGTCCATTGTTATTCCTTCCCACTTTCATTGCGCGATTTTGGGTTGCTGAAGTAACCCAGACGGCTTCTGATGTTTGGCTTTGATCTTGGAAAAAGTTAAACACTTTCCAACATACGTAGCAACATCCCTTTTGAGGTTTGGCCACCAATATTGAACCTTGAGCTCATGGTACATCTTACTAGCTCCTGGATGAATCGAATACCTTGACTTGTGAGCTTCATCTAGAATAAGGCTTCGTAAATCTCCATAACTGGGCACTCAAATTCTTCCAGCAAAGTATCAAAGTCCAGTCTCCTTGACCTCGAATCAAGAGACGAGAATATTCAAGTGCTCTTGAGCAATATTCTCCTCCTTGAGAGCTTCCTCTTGGGTTACACGGATTTGGCTATTGAGATTTGTGTGAATGGTGACGTTCAAGGCTTAGACACGAAGGGGTACCATTCTTTCCTTTCAGCTCAAGTCATCGGCTACAACATTTGCCTTGCCAGGGTGGTAGCGGAGTTCACAATCATAGTCGTTCAAATTCTCGATCCATCGACGCTGTCTCATATTCAGTTGCTTCTGATCAAAGATGTGTTGAAGGCTTTTGTGGTCGGTGAAGATGGTACTCTTGGTGCCATAAAGATAGTGTCTCCACAGTTTGAGCGCAAAGATGACGGCTCCAAGTTCGAGATCGTGAGTTGTGTAGTTTCGCTCCTGAATCTTCAGTTGTCGAGAGGCGTAAGCAATAACCTTCTTCCATTGCATCAATAACCCAAAACCTTGTCGGCAGGCATCGCAATACACAACGAAATCATCACTGCCTTCGGGAAGGGACAGAATATGAGCAGTGGTTAACTTTCGCTTCCGAGTTTGGAATGCCGACTCTTACTCGGTTTCCCAAATGAACTTCTTCCCCTTGTGAGTTAACGCGGTCAAAGGACTTGCAATCAGAGAGAAACCTTCGATGAATCTACGGTAATAACCGGCGAGGCCTAAAAATTGACGGATATGAGTAGGAGTAGTGGGGGTTTCCCATGTGACGACCCGGAAATTTCCGACCAAATTTAAACTTAATCTTTATATGAATTCGACATGATAAGCAAAGTCTGTAATGTTGATGTTTCAAAAACTTTGAACTGTGTCCATGTAATCAATTACCATTCGACTATTCCCGACGATTCACGAACCATTATGTGTAAATAATATATATATATATATATATATATATATATATATATATATATATATATATATATATATATATATATATATATATATATATATATATATATATATATATATATATATATATATATTAATTATTATAAATTAAAATATTATATGAGTTAATTAATTATATAAATAAAATAATATATGATATTAAAATAAATCTATATATATATATATGTAAGGTATATTGAATGTATATTTATATGGTTCGAATTTATTTAGTAAACGATAATAGCACTCGTTTGTCAGTCGATCGATATTAAGCAAGTTAAATACAAACTTATATAATTCTAAAATAAACGGTGATCCTAAGATGAGTTTTATAAATTTTAGGCTTACTAAAAATGTATTTAGGATATAGTAATTAAATTTTAACACTTTTTATATTTTACCCAAAATTGAGAGGAGCAGTTGATATAATTTTTATTTAATAAATTAATGATCAAATTTTATACCATAATGACCAAAATAAATAAATATAGTTAATTTAAAAATATGGGATTTTTCTGAACACTTTTATCCGCCACTGATTTAACAACGGGGTACGATTTAGCAAACCGTGAAAACTGTCGGTAGAAGATTACAAAGGTGAGGCTGCTGTACTATTTTAAATCTTCCACCCGTGTTATTTGATTTCCTATAACTATCACTATGTTTTTATATTATAAATTATATAATATTTAATTCAAACTTTAATTATATATATATATATATACATATGAGTAGGCATATATGGTGATCACAAATCCATTCCTTCTTTACCCGGTTAAACTCACTCGAGAACACTATCTCTCTATCTTTCTTCTTCATCATGATCACCACAACACCACCCTTATAAACACCCCACCATCGTGATTCATCACCAATACAAACTGTTATGATATTTTGTTTTTGTTTTAATGTCGAATTACCACACAAACATCGACTACAAACACCAGTCATTACCACTGTTACCCGCCACCACCTGTATCATCATCACCACTCCAGAACTGAAACCCAATTGCTCACCATCTCTCCCTCCCGTTCTCTCTCTCTCTCGTTCTCTCTCTCTCTCTCTCTCTCTCCTAATTGTGACCGAGAATCACCATGGATTCCACCACCATCTTCAACCCTCGACTACCACCACAATCTCCATCGTCAACCTCCAACACGACCATGAAACCATCATTGAACACCTCATACCTCACACCTGTGACTCCTCGAAGGACTGTTGGTACCCATTTTATTGTTACGATTTTCGTTTCTTGAATAACCCCAACTATCTATCTTGGCCGTTACTATAAAACAACCGTAAACCACCACCATCATGATCCTAGGTTTACTACACAAAAGGCTGCTGCAACCCACGATTAGCGTTTCTATTTTCTGTCGACAACCTACTGCTACAACAGTTCTATTACCGATACATTTCTATTCCAACTCCATTTATATTAATGGAACTAAGATGAAGGGATATGATGAGGAGAAACAAACGGCTGTTGATGGGCCTGGATCCTGTTACGATCGCGAAGAAGACAATAAATAGTGAATGTGTTAAACGTTGATAATTAATTGTTGCTGCTATTGTCATCTGTTTCTGTTTCTGCACAGAACCGAGAATGATAACGATTTAATATGTGACCAGTGAGAGAGAGAAGGAAGAAACAATGATGAAGGATCGAGCTGTTTCCCTTTATATTTATGTCGAACCCCACAACCCCACTTGATAAGATTCGGTTGATATTTTTTTTTATTAAACCGTAAACCCTTTGATGTTATAAAATAAGCTGGGTCTATAAACTGTAAATTAGAGTGGGCTAGTTGATCAAACTTTCGAAGTGGGCTGAGGTGGGTTAAAATGAGCTGCGGCCCAATATCAACAGATAGATATACAGGTAATATACTTTAGTCAGAGATGTAATTCAGAAATGAAACAAACAGATGGATGGTTGGAGAGTTAGTGGGTGAGCGAGAGGTCTTGAGTTCAAGCCTTATCTGGGTCATTTTTGTTGGGAAAACTTTTAAAGGTAGCCCTCCTTTTTCTTATTATTATTATTATTATTATTATTATTATTATTATTATTATTATTATTATTATTATTATTATTATTACCATTATTAACATTAATATTATTATTATCAAGTATTATTATTAAGTATTATTAGTATTAAGTATTATTATAAATATTATTGTTTTTATTATAAAAAATAATATAACTTTTTAATATTATTATCATTATCACGATTTTTACATATTATTATCATTAACTTTATTATCATTAATATTTATATTATTATTTTTATTATTATCCTTATTGATATTAGTATTATGGTATTGGTTATGATGACGATATTACATAAATGATACGAGTAATGATGATTAAAATGAGGGAAAAACAAAATAAAAAAAAAGATGGCCTGAATAATGATAAACGATGAGATTAGGGTAATTTGATGACGGGATGAAATAAAATATATTACAGTTGTAATAACAAAGATGATGATGTTAAGATGACGAGTTGATAATGATAATAATACATGATGGTATAATCTTTATAAATAATCATTATTATAATTAGTATTATCATTATTATTATTATTATTATTATTATTATTATTATTATTATTATTATTATTATTATTATTATTATTATTATATAAAGATATAACTTGTTATTATTATTTTACCAAATAAATATTAGTTATATAAAAAAAATTTATTTAATACATATAACACAACTATATAACATAACTATACTAATATTTTTATAATAAATACTAATTATATATCTAAAGTATATAAGATAAATATAGTTAATTAAATTATTAATCAAACATATAATTTACTAAAATAACAATTAATAACAATATATATAAATTTGTCGACTACGATTATATGTAATATATATATATATATATATATATATATATATATATATATATATATATATATATATATATATATATATATATATATATATATATATATATATATATATAACTGATATAGGTTCGTGAATTCGAGGCCAACCCTGCATTGTTCAGTATCGTCTATGCATATTTTACTACAAAATATCGTATTGTGAGTTCATTTGCTCCCTTTTACTCTTTACATTTTTGGGACAGAGAATACATGCGCTGTTTTTATAACTGCTTTATTAAATGCTTTTGAAATATATTTTGAACTGAGAATACATGAAATGCTTTTATAAATGTTTGACGAGATAGAAACAAGCAAAACATTCCTCGAATGAATTATTATGCAGACAGAAGTTCTGTGGATTATTATTGAATTATGTGGACATGATAATTGCCACCAATTGATGTGAATATTTTTCCCCCGATTATTATTGCTTGGTAACCTAAGAATTAGAATCGGGTATGGCCCTAATTCACGCGAATACTAAAGGTAGCTATCGGGTTTAACACACCCACCCAGAATGTTCACTAGATGGAAGAGCTAGTGGGCGTGGTGTTTAGTACTTCGAAGTTTATATATTATACAGACGAGATGTTCTGTTTTGAGGATATTATTGATGCGCATTATATGTTAAGGTCGGTTACCATGTTGAGCAATGAAATTGAAATGAATGTTATGTATCGAGAGAATGATTTTTATACACAGGTTATGTGTATTAGTTTTGTGCACGAGATATGTGCACGATTATTTAAAAATCACGAGGCAACCTACGGGGGAGAAAAGGATACGAACCTACTCTGCTAAGCATTATGAAAAATGGTTTCGTACACGAGATAGGTGTACTGTATTTGAATCTTGTGGTCTATTAAAATGATGAATTTTATTGTTTACGATAAACTTATGAACTCACCAACCTTTTGGTTGACACTTTAAAGCATGTTTATTCTCAGGTATGAAAGAAATCTTCCGCTGTGCATTTGCTCATTTTAGAGATATTACTTGGAGTCATTCATGGCATATTTCAAAAGACGTTGCATTCGAGTCATTGAGTTCAACAAGATTATTATTAAGTCAATTATAGTTGGATATATTATGAAATGGTATGCATGCCGTCAACTTTCGATGTAATGAAAGTTTGTCTTTTAAAAATGAATGCAATGTTTGTAAAATGTATCATATAGAGGTCAAGTACCTCGCGATGTAACCAAATGTAATGTATTCGTCCAGATGGATTAGGACGGGTCATTAAAGTTGGTATCAGAGCGGTGGTCTTAGCGAACCAGGTCTTGCATTAGTTTGTCTAACTGATAGTTGCTTAGATGCATTAGTGAGTCTGGACTTCGACCGTGTCTGCATGTCAAAAGTTTTGCTTATCATTTTGTGTCAAAAAATTACCTGCTTGTTATTCTTAGTCTAGACACATCTTACTGCATTGATTGCATGAATAGTGTATAGACAAAATTCATATCTTAGCGTATCTGCTAATTCATATCTTAGCGTATCTGTTACTGTAAACTTTGCCTTATATATTCCGTAAATTCCTCCGTAATCTACGAAATCTGTTGTTCTATAGATATTCTATGTAATTAGAATACCATTCGATAGCCGAAAATCAATTCATATCGAAAAATCCTTTATTCAATCGTACGAAATGGAATTCGCCACTAGTTCAAGTCCCTCAGATTCCGATATGGTGTTTCACTCGAGCTCCGAAAGCAGTGTCAACAGAATGAATCAACAAATCAGCCATCCCCAATTCATCTGATGGATTCGTAGTCGACTTAATCAATGAAAATGCGAAGAAGGAGACCCTTTCCACCAACCAAATTCACCTCTTGGAGAAGAACCTGAAGCACTTACCGGCGAACCAATCCGAAACACCATTTTCACCCTCATTGCCAGGATATCTCTCAACGATTATATATTATCTACAATTCAAAACCTTATTCATCCACTTGTTTCAACCGCCAATCATCCCGACGTGATAGAAGAAGTCAATGAGCTTCGCGCTCGAGTTGTAGTTTTGGAAAATATGGTGCAAAACGTACCAGCTTCAGCAACATCACCAGCACCAACAGTACCACCAACATCAATACCATTACCACCAACAACCCAAGTTTCAACATCACATGCCTCAACATCTCATTTTGTACCTCGAGTATAATCATCGTTCTACATGACGTTCTACATCATTTATCTTTGTTGGACATGATGATTATGTACTCTCTAATGTTTTAGAGATTATGTACTCTAGTTCTAACAGTAAATCATATGAGTTTAATATCATATTAACTCATTAAATCCATGGTTACATCTAAAGAAAATATATATGCAAGTATATTTTCATAAAGAAGGTAATTAAAAATTCTTTTGTATAAACTGTTAATGGTGAAAATATTTTAACGGGTAGGTAATACCCGAGGAATATTTAAATTTCACATTAATAAGTTACACTGTACATTCTTCAAATCTGATTCAACAGTCATTTACTATCCTATTTACATCCACAGATATACGTATCCGTTCACCGCAGAATAACCATTTTCATTCAATTTTATATTTGGATTTTGACCTATCAGAATTCAACAAGTGGCATAATGAAGAAATTGGACAAATAAAATTTGTTAGAAACAAACAAATTAACTATGAGAAATTTTGTTAAGAATCCACGCTAACAAAATCCTAGTTAACTGTTCCTAGCTAACTGTTAATTCCTTATTACAATTTAATTATCGCAATTTATTTATCGCAATTTTAATTCTCGCAATTTTATTTATCGTCATTTAATTTCTGTTATTTATTTTACGCACTTTAATTATCAGGACACGTATACAATGTTTTGACATATCATATCGACGCATCTATATATATTATTTGAAATAACCATAGACACTTTATATGCGGTAATGATCGAGTTAGCTATACAGGGTTGAGGTTGATTCTCAAATAATATATATACTTTGAGTTGTGATCGAGTCTGAGACATGTATATAATGGGTCACGACACATATTAATTAATTCGAATATTATATATTAAACTATATATGAATTGTTGAACTACTAATTGTGGACTACTAACTGTGGACTAATAACATTAGACGATTAAAATGAATTAAAATATTGATTATAACATATGAAACTAAATATTTCTTCAAGTTTGCCACTTGATTTCATCTTAAACCTCGTTTGTATCTTGACGATTAAAATCTGCGTTCAAACCTTTCATGATTCTTGAAAACACCTCAATTAAGAAACAACCGAGAGGATGATCCAACCACACGTTATCTATGGAAGGAAAGATTTATGCATATAGTTATGCACCTGAAAAACTCTCGGAACCTGAGTAAACGTTTAACACGTATCTGTGCTAGCTCCTTTGGAGTTGTTATTATCAAAAAATAACGTTGCAATCCCTTTCCAAAGTAGCCAATTTTGTCACAGCTCCAACAAATCAACTTCGACCTTTCATTCGAATAAACCTTATTATAACTTTGACATAAGTTTCCCTTCGTCATCGTTACCAGGGAACCGTTTATATTCCACCACATTAGCAGTAAACTTATCAACAACTCCATTGATCTTTGACTTTCCGAAAAGTCAGTATATTCATTGAAACTATTTCATGTACTCATCAGCATCTTGTAACGGTAATTACCAAAAAACTTCAATCATTATTCTCGAATTTTGCAGAAATTCTACGCCAACAGTTATATATGTACATATAACATCTATCTCCTAAACTTAGGTACTTCAATTGTGAAATCTGAAAAGCACCCCAAACTACGAATTAGTTCTTCGAATTTTTGGAAAATGCTGATGAAGCAGTGAAAACTGAAGACTGCCTTAACAGTCAAAAGTTTGATGATAAAGAATGAAGTGTTGAAAAAGCTCAAAGATTTGGATACTGAAAAATGAATTGAGCAAACCATGAAGGAGACTCTGAACAAATCACAATGACTAAACTTGTACATAAAGAATCCTGATGATCCTGTTTCTGATGAAATCATTAGCAAATACCCTGCTCCTTACTTGTTCCAAATCATTGTGAATGAATTTCTTCATCACACTTTGAATCTAAAATCATAAGATATCATCGTATCTTTCATTATAAATATCCTTAATATTTCTGAATATATCTTCATAAATATTATTGTCTGATATTATTTATCTCTCCGCATTATCTGTATTACATCATAAAAGAAACTGTTAGTTTCTAAATTTCTGAAAAATTCGAGTTTGAATTATGAATGTTTTGAAGTAGTGTTGGAAATTGATGCATGAGTTAGTATAATATAATGACACTTGATCAATGTGATTATATTACAGTAAGTCATGCTGAGTTTCTAATGGAACGTGATGATTCACAGACAATAACGTCATCACGTGCCATGTTACACGACTCTTACATTCTATCTAATCTCTAAACATATCAAAAACATATTTTCTTAATAGTCCTATATTTTCCCTTGAATTTTGGTAAATTGACGAGTCAGATTGTGCTATCACCGTTTCTTTCTTAGAACATTAGTCATGTTCATTTGAAACTCCATACCTATGAATTCTGGACCATTACTTGCGGAGAGAAAGCAAAAGTATGGAACTCCAAAATCTAAAGGAAACGATAAGGGTGGATTTATAGTGAAATATCCGACTGAATAATCGAGACAGATCATCGTATTTAATTATAGAGATCTTAAGTTCATTACTCGCCGAAGAATCAAATCTTTTAGATTTCGAAGATTTTCTTTAAATTCCTTGAATTTCGGAATTCAACCAAGACAACGTCAAAAGTTAAGATGCACATTATTTTCTAAATTCAACCCTGGCTACGTAAAAAGCTAAGACGAATCTCAATTTCTTCATTTCACTCTTTTGTGATAACTTCATTCGTACTCTTTGAATACTCGAATTATTTTATCCTTATTACTCTATGGCAATAAAACTCTAGTTATCAACTCATAATCATCATGAAAACATTTTTATTGTTAGCCATGACGACCTCGATCAAATTTCAGGACGAAATTTCTTTAACAGGTAGGTACTGTGACGACCCGGAAATTTTCGACCAAATTTAAACTTAATCTTTATATGAATTTGACACGATAAGCAAAGTCTGTAATGTTGATGTTTCAAAAACTTTGAACTGTGTTCATGTAATCAATTACCATTCGACTATTCCCGACGATTCACGAACCATTATGTGTAAATAAATATATAAATAAATAAATATATATATATATATATATAATATTATAAATTAAAATATTATATGAGTTAATTAATTATATAAATAAAATAATATATGATATTAAAATAAATTTATATATATATGTAAGGTATATTGAATGTATATTTATATGGTTCGAATTTATTTAGTAAACGATAATAGCACTAGTTTGTCAGTCGATCGATATTAAGCAAGTTAAATAAAAACTTATATAATTCTAAAATAAACGGTGATCCGAATATGAGTTCTATAAATTTTAGGCTTACTAAAAATGTATTTAGGATCTAGTAATTAAATTTTAACACTTTTTATTTTTTACCCAGAATTGAGAGGAGCAGTTGATGTAATTTTTATTTAATAAATTAATTATCAAATTTTCTACCATAATGACCAAAATAAATAAATATAGTTAATTTAAAAATATGGGATTTTTCTGAACACTTTTATCCGCCACTGATTTAACAACGGGGTACGATTTAGCAATCCGTGAAAACTGTCGGTAGAAGATTACAAATGTGAGGCTGCTGTACTGTTTTAAATCTTCCACCCGTATTATTTGATTTCCTATAACTATCACTATGTTTTTATATAATAAATTATATAATATTTAATTCAAACTTTAATATATATATATATATATATATATATATATATATATATATATATATATATATATATATACATATTAGTACGCATATATGGTGATCATAAACCCATTCCTTCTTTATCTGGTTAAACTCACTTGAGAACACTATATCTCTATCTTTCTTCTTCATCATGATCACCACAACACCACCTTTACAAACACCCCACCATCGTGATTCATCACCAATACAAACTGTTATGATATTTTTTTATTTTAATGTCGAATCACCACACCACCATTGACTACAAACACCGGTCATTACCACTATTACTCGCCACCACCTGCGTCATTATCACCACTCCAGAACCGAAACCCAATTGCTCACCATCTCTCTCTCTCGTTCTCTCTCTCTCTCTCTCCCTCTCTCCTAATTGTGACCGAGAACCACCATGGATTCCACCACCATCTTTAACCCTCGACTACCACCACAATCTCCATCGTCAACCTCCAACACGACCATGAAACCATCACTGAACACCTCATACCTCACACCTACGACTCCTCGAAGGACTTTTGGTACCCGTTTTATTGTTACTGTTTTTGTTTCTTGAACAACCCCAACTATCTATCTTGGCCGTTACTATAAAACAACCGTAAACCGCCACCATCATGATCCAAGGTTTACTACACAAAAGGCTGCTGCAACCCACGATTAGCATTTCTGTTTTCTATCGACAACCTACTGCTACAACAGTTCTATTACCGATACGTTTCTATTCCAACTCCATTGATATTAATGGAACTAAGATGAAGTGATACGATGAGGAGAAACAAATGGCTGTTGATGGGCCTGGATCCTGTTACGATCGCGAAGAAGATAATAAATAGTGAATGTATTAAACATTGATAATTAATTGTTGCTGCTATTGTCATCTGTTTCTGTTTCTGCACAGAACCGAGAATGATAACGATTTAATATGTGACCAGCGAGAGAGAGAAGGAAGAAACAATGATGAAGGATCGAGCTGTTTCCCTTTATATTTCTGTCGAACCCCACAACCCCACTTGCTAAGATTCGGTTGATATTTTTTTTTTATTAAACCGTAAACCCTTTGGTGTTATAAAATAAGCTGGGTCTATAAACTGTAAATTAGAGTGGGCTAGTTGATCAAACTTTCGAAGTGGGCTGAGGTGGGTTGAAATGAGCTGCGGCCCAATATCAACAGATAGATATACGGGTAATATACTTTAGTCGGAGATGTAATTCAGAAATGAAACACACAGATGGATGGTTGGAGAGTTAGTGGGTGAGCGAGAGGTCTTGAGTTCAAGCCTTATCTGGGTCATTTTTGTTGGGAAAACTTTTAAAGGTAGCCCTCCTTTTTATTATTATTATTATTATTATTATTATTATTATTATTATTATTATTATTATTATTATTATTATTATTATTATTATTATTATTATTACCATTATTAACATTAATATTATTATTATCAAGTATTATTATTAAGTATTATTAGTATTAAGTATTATTATAAATATTATTGTTTTTATTATAAAAAATAATATAACTTTTTAATATTATTATCATTATCACGATTTTTACATATTATTATCATTAACTTTATTATCATTAATATTTTTATTAATATTTTTATTATTATCCTTATTGATATTAGTATTATGGAATTGGTTATGATGACGATAATACATAAATGATACGAGTAATGATGATTAAAATGAGGGAAAAACAAAAAAAAAGAGATGGCCTGAATAATGATAAACGATGAGATTAGGTTAATTTGATGACGGGATGAAATAAAAGATATTACAGTTGTAATAACAAAGATGATGATGTTAAGATGACGAGTTGATAATGATAATAATACATGATGGTATAATCTTTATAAATAATCATTATTATAATTAGTATTATCATTATTATTATTATTCTTATTATTATTATTATTATTATTATTATTATTATTATTATTATTATTATTATTATTATTATTATTATTATTATTATTATTATATAAAGATATAACTTGTTATTATTATTTTACCAAATAAATATTAGTTATATAAAAAAAATTATTTAATACATATAACACAACTATATAACATAACTATATTAATATTTTTATAATAAATACTAATTATTTATCTAAAGTATATAAGATAAATATAGTTAATTAAATTATTAATGAAACATATAATTTACTAAAATAACAATTAATAATAATATATATAAATTTGTCGACTACGATTATATGTATATATATATATATATATATATATATATATATATATATATATATAACTGATATAGGTTCGTGAATCCGAGGCCAACCCTGCATTGTTCAGTATCGTCGTATGCATATTTTACTATAAAATATCGTATTGTGAGTTCATTTGCTCCCTTTTACTCTTTACATTTTTGGGACTGAGAATACATGCGATGTTTTTATAACTGCTTTATTAAATGCTTTTGAAATATATTTTGAACTGAGAATACATGAAATGCTTCTATAAATGTTTGACGAGATAGAGACAACTAAAACATTCCTCAAATGAATTATTATGCAGACAGAAGTTCTGTGGATTATTATTGAATTATGTGGAAATGATAATTGCCACCAATTGATGTGAATATTTTTCTCTTGATTATTATTGCTTGGTAACCTAAGAATTAGAATCAGGTATGGCCCTAATTCACGCGAATCCTAAAGGTAGCTACCGGATTTAACACCCCCACCCAGAATGTTCACTAGACGGAAGAGCTAGTGGGTGTGGTGTTTAGTACTTCGAAGTTTATATATTATACAGACGAGATGTTCTGTTTTGAGGATATTATTGATGCGCATTATATGTTAAGGTCGGTTACCATGTTGAGCAATGAAATTGAAATGAATGTTATGTATCGAGAGAATGATTTTTATACACAGGTTATGTATATTAGTTTTGTGCACGAGATATGTGCACGATTATTTAAAAATTACGAGGCAACCTACGGGGGAGAAAAGGATACGAACCTACTCTGCCAAGCATTATGAAAAATGGTTTCGTACACGAGAAAAGGATGCATGCTGTGATGACCCGTCCAAATCCATTTGGACGAATACATCATTCATTGATTTCATAGTGAGGTTTTGACCTCTATATGATACGTTCTGTAAACATTGCATTCTTTTAAAAAGGCACACCATAAATAAATATATAAATCCAAGGTTTTCGACATTTGATGATTTCTACGTATAGACAATCACCGTATATAATAGTTTTTAACAATACATCCGTTGACAATACAGTCAAATAAGATACATGGTGATGATTTTGTGAATGCAAAGTTTTCTCGAATAAAGCATGTATGACTCCATGCACATAGCTTGTATAACGTATAAGCAAACAGCGGAAGACTTCTAGGAACCTGAGAATAAACATGCTTAAAAGTGTCAACACAAAGGTTGGTGAGTTCATAGTTTTAATGTTGCGCATAATCTGTATATAAAGGTGGATCACAAGATTTCAGTTGTTTCATCCGAAACGTTTATCAAAAGATTCTACGTAACAGAGCATCCTGGTAACTAAACTTAACGTTATAATGATAATTACCCTATTCGTTTTAATACACGCAAACCAACGTGTCATAAACTCAAATAACATACGTCCGTTAAAAGGCTAGCGCTCTAGCTCGGACGGGGATGTCAAGCCCTATGGATCCATATACTATTATTCGCGCCCACCAGTCCTGGCAGCTACTAGTTACCAAAGTTAAGGGATTTTTGGTTTAACTCAGTGTAGAATTAAGTATGTACTTGTATCCATTGCGTTTAAAATAAATTGCATGTATTCCCAGCTCAAAATATTTAAAGCATTTAAAAAGGGATCTATAAACTCACCTTAGCAGCACATAAGATCATTCACCGAAATGTGATCGAAACTTGGAAAGCAAAATAATCGTAGATCTCAACCTAGAGAACATATGTTGGTCAATACATGTCTAACAAGCTAGGTCAGGTCACAGTGTATCACAATCTTAATGCTCGAGACCGACATGCAAAAGTTAACAAAAGTCATCTCAAAAGTCAACCTGACCCAATATGATCTTTAAATCTATACCTGTTTATTATTTCACATTGTTTTCTAATACTTGTAAAATCAGATTATAGTGTTTATAAAGCTTTAAAACATGATAAGACAGTCAACTTTGACAATTGTTCAACAAAACAAGACGTGTCTTATATAAGAATTCATTTACTCGACTAATAATATTTGGAAATTCAATTTATCAATCTCATAAACAAGTTGTTTAAATATCAATTTACAGTTTCAAACACAATTTCAATTAATGTTAATCATAATTCAGTTGACCATAATTTTTAATTCGTTTCTCGAAAACACACGATTTCTAAATGAAAAGTTATTAATTTTTTGATAGCTTTCCAACGACATGCATATCATATACTTTATATCAGTGGCATATGTATCAAACTCATGTCTCATCATAAACTATCTAACGACAAAATTAAAATATACATGCATGCATAAATATATATATATACTCGAGCACTAGACATGGATACACTATTAATATTTTAAAAGACAAGATATGAATGCTCACGTATCAATATTGTGATTCAATATTGCAGGAGAGTACGTAGACGCAACGGAACGGATAAATATTAGGTTGACCTCAAGAACAATACCCATGAATATTACTCATAACCTCCATATCCATAACCCATAATTTTCTTAGCTCTGTCCCGCTCGAAAATCCATTCTGAAAAATAAAAATAAAATTGATGCAGAGTAAATTATAGATAAAATGATACGGAGTAATATTTCTGTATTTGTGTTATACGGAGTATGTTTCTGCGAACTCCTCATTCATATTTATATACATAAATTAATAATATAATAATATAATATAATAATATAATAATTATGATAAGATAATATAATATAATAATATAATAATAATAAACGTGTTAAATTAAAAGCCTCCATCACTTTTTATGTCAACAAACATTATGCGTTTCGTGTAGATGGGTACGCGATCCACGTATGGTGTCTTCTTGAAAGTTGTAGATCTATGAGTTACGGACTTCTGGACACCGGAATCACCCTTTTTCGAGTCAGTATGATTTAGTTATGATTTTTCTCGTGCAAGTGCGCATGTTTAGTGATTTCCATCATTTTAACTTGTAATCTTGAGATGAAATGTTGTAGTCTTTTGGTGCTCATTAGAAACCTTTATTTTATCTTTATTTTTATTTTCACATCATTGAAAATCCATAAAAATATTTTATAATCAAATTCTATTATATCAAAAAAATATTTTCGTACGTTTGAAACTAAATCAAATAATACTATAAGGTTTAGTTTTCCAAAACTACTTATATTCAAAATTATTTTATTAAAAGGTTTAAATAATAGAAATTGTTATATCATAAAATGTTTTCATTTAATAAAGTAAAATCATATAATATATAAGTCATAATGGTTTCCAGTTTTTACTTACAGTTTATTCGTGAATCGTAGGGTTAAGTCCAATGGACAATTAAACGTATGAAATCGTTTTAAATCAACATATCTATTTGCTTATCTTGTCGACATCCATTTACATTTCATGTTCTTACTATTAATTTTATGAAAGTTAAATAATTAACTTATCAAGAGTCACGAGGAAGTTATTGTAAAGCATGCATTGAAAATTTAACAGAAATCTCCACTAACTTTTGTCTAGTTCCCGTTAATTGACGAATTTATTCTTACTTGTAAATCACTTTACCATTTTCAGAATATTTTTAAAAAGAACAGATTTCTTAAATCACAGTGGACCTCACAACAGAGACCCGTAATCATATCACGATGTATCTGATAATTCAATCATTTGATATTATCATTTAATTTCGTCGATAAATATATTAAACATATATTGAAACAATTATGTTCATGTAAAGTATTATACCTCTAATACTTTGTTAATGTTTTCAATTATTGTAACTATATATTATATATACATATCTACATACACATAAATGTTCGTGAATCATCTAGCACAGTCAAAAGGGTAATTGGTTACATGAATACAGTTCCAAAGTTTTTAAGACTCAACATTACAGACTTTGCTTATCATGTCGAAATCATACAAAGATTAAGTTTAAATTTGGTCGGAAATTTCCGGGTCGTCACAGTACCTACCCGCTAAAGAAATTTCATCCCAAAATTTGATTGGGAGCGTTATGGCTGACAATAAGTATGTTTTCATGACACATACGAGTTGATAAATGAAGTTTTATCATCATTGAGTAATATGGATAAAACAATTTGATTTTGTGAAGAGTACGAATGAAGCTATCACAAAAGAGTGAAATGAGTAAATGCAGGTTCATCTTAACCAGTGACGTAGTCACGGTTGATTTCCGAAATTCAAGGATTTAGAGAAAATCTTCATAATAAGATTTGATTCTTCGATAATTAAGGAAATTATGATCTTCTTTGATTAAATGCGATAACCTGTCACGATTGCTCTGTCAGATTTTTCGCTATAAATCCACTCCCTTCGTTCCTTTATTTCCACAGCTCACCTTCTATTCTTCCTCCCTCAACTCATACTTTAAAGTATTCGTCAATATGCTCCATCCAGTTCTGGTTCTTGATATACTCCTAACTTTCATATCTATCATTCTTCTTTTTAATCTGTCGCCGGAAGAATCTATTCACTTCTACTATACTCTTGGTTTTATAGTGTTTTTAGTCCTCCCGTGTCTTTATATTGCTATATGCATCGATATATATGGTTTGTAATTTCTGGGTTGTTGTTGGGTTTTATATCTTCCCTTATATTTCGATGTTTCTACTTCTGTCTTTCTATAATCATTGACATCCACAGTTAATGCTCTCTCCTATTTGCTGCGATTTATACTCCCATTTTTATTTCGGAGCTTCATGTTTTTGTTTTCTTCTTCTTCCCGACTTCAAGTCAAGCGAATAATGGTCCAGAATTCGTAGGTATGGAGTTTCAAATGATCATAATATACAAAGCAGAAAGGAAAGGTAATAGAACGATTTGATTTATCAAATTATCAGAATATCCGAAAAAGACCGAATCATTAAGAAAATATTTTCTTGATATGTTTAGAGGTTAAATAAAATGAAAGAGTTATGTAACATGGTTCATGATGAGGGTATGATCTGTGAACCTTTATCACATTCCATTAGAAACTCAGCATGACTTACTATAATATAATTACGTTGATCAAGTGTCATTATATTATACTAACTCATGCTTCAATTCCCAACACTTTTTCAAAACATTCATAATTTAAACTCGAAGGTTTACAGAATATAGAAACTAAACAGTTTCCTTTATGATGTAATACAGATAACGCGAGGAGATAAATGATTTCAGATAAGGATAGTTATGAAAATATCTTAAGAAATATCGAGGATATTTATAATGAAAGACACGATGATATCTTAGAATTTCTAATATCGATGGATGATGAAGAAGATTTGTCCTTAAAGGTTTAGAGTCAGGAGCAAGGTATTCGTTAATGACTTCAGCAGATACTGAATCATTGGGATTCTTTGAAGGCAGGTTTAGTCTTTGTGATTTGTCCACAGTCTCCTTCATGGTTTGCTTAATCCGTTTTTCAGTACCAAATCTTCTCTTTTTCTGAGCTTTTTCAACACACCACTCTTTATTATCAAACTTTTGGCCATTAAGACCATTTACAGTTTTACTGCTTCATCAGCATTTAGAGTTATCATAACCGAATCGTCGGTTATCAATATGAGGTGTTTCCAAGAGTTCGAAGGGTTTGAATGAAGATTGTAATTGTCAATATACATATGATGTTTTATAGTCTTGAATGATACGAATATTTTTCTGGATTTTATGAATAGAAGTGATGTTCTAGCACAGTTTAGAAGTTAAAGTATAGCTTTGAAAGATATAGGAATCTAAGAGTGATATTTTCTGTTAAATCTTAACTTGGATTCTAATTTTTCAAAATCAGAATATGTAATCAAATTTGGATGCAAATGGTTGTTTTGATTTCTAGGAATGAATGTATATCGTTGTGAAAGTAGTGAGTATAGTTGATGATTTGCTGAATCAGAATCGAAGAATGTAACATATTAATTGTGAATTTATATATCTTTCGGGTATTACCTACCCGTTAAAAGTTTCACAAGTAATATTTTGTAACAGAGAATTTTATTATAGTCTTTATGAAAATATATATATGTATATTTTCTTCAGATGTAATACAGATTTAATGAGTTAATATCATATTAAGCTCATTTGATTTTCAGCTGGATTAGATATTGAATAATCTCTAAAACATTAAAGATTTCATAATCTTCGCAGAGTATTTCACTAATGTAATCAATACTTCATTATTCTGTTTTATTGATATTTTCTCAGTGAATCATGTTGGTGCCTATGGAACTCTTGCTATCTTCGCAAGGTACGAATGATGTTTTCTGGAAAGTTTCAAGTACATCGAAAATAAAAGTGTAAAATCAAACATGTATTTGAATAATACACTGGATTTATTATGAAATGGAATCTATTTAGTCGAAGCAGAGATTATAGTTAACGGTTGTTAAGTCATTAACGAAGGATGTACATCATAGCATATTAATAACATGAACTAACCGAGTAGTTAAGATTCACACGTAATAGCTTAGTACGAAAAGGTTTATTTTGATCTTAAAATTCATATATATATAAAATATACATATAATTTCTTCAGAGGGAATGAGTTAATACTTCATAACTCGTTGATACGATATACGTGTTGTTGATTAGTGATGATGTTTGCGGTGATTATGGATCTGGACGAGCTTGTGATGTTGTAGATGCTGCTGATGCTGACGATGCTGACGGTACTGATGGTGCTGGTGATGCTGACGGTACTATTGATGATGCTGGTAAAATATATCTAGCTTGTAAACCTTGCACCATTCCGATCAGGGTTTTATTTCATCATTTCTATTTGCTCACTCATCTGGTTTACAATTAGAACTAGAATAAGTAATCTCTAAAACTTTTAGAAACTGCATATTCTCTGTAGAATATTTCTTCGATGAAGTTATGAATCAATACTTCATCATTTATTGTTGTTGGTATTCCTTAGTATCTATGGTGCGTATGACGTTGATGTTCGAGGTACAAATTGTGATGTTGAGGTGTGGGATGCGGATGTTGTTGTTGGTAGTGGTAAGGATACTATTGGTGCTGATGATGGTGGTACTGTTGATGCCGGTGATGCTGCTGGTGCTTGTAATCTTTGCACCGTATTCTCTAAAGTCACTACCCGAGAGCGAAGCTCGTTGACTTCTTCTACTACACCGAGATGATTGGAATAAGATCCAGAATTTGAGATAGTATATAATCATGATGAGATACTCTGGAGATGAGAGAGAAAATAGTATTACGAACAGGTTCGCCGGTAAGTGCTTCAGGTTCTTCGCCAATAGGGGAATGTGGTGGATGGAAGGGATCACCTTCTTCTTGTCTCCAATGACTAAGTAGGCTACGAACCCATCCCCAATTCATCCAGAATAGGTGATGGCTAATTGGTTGATCTATTCTTGTTACACTGTCTTCGGAGTTCGGGTGAATATCCATATCGGAATAGCTGTCGGAGTTTAAGGAATTTGAACTAGATACATGATCCATTTTGTGTAATCAGGGAAATGATTTTTGATGTGAAATAGATTATAGGACTTAGATTTGGTATTCTTCAATACGTAATTTACATATGTATATATAATACCAAAATTTCATAAATTACGGAGAAATTTTCGGAAGATGTCAGAAAAAGTTTAAAGTAACAGATACACTAAGATATGAATTTTGTCGATACACTATCTATGCAGTAAATGCAGTAAGACATGTCTATACTTAGGAATGATAAGCAAGTAATTTTCGACAATAAATGGTAAGCAAAACTCGGTAAAAATAGATACGGTCATAGTCCAGACTCACTAATGCATCCTAACAATTACCAGTTAAACACACTAATTCAAATTCTGGTTCCTTATGACCTTAAGCTCTGATGCCAACTGTGATGACCCGTCCAAATCCATTTGGATGAATACATCATTCATTGATTTCATAGTGAGGTTTTGACCTCTATATGATACGTTTTGTAAACATTGCATTCTTTTAAAAAGGCACACCATAAATAAATATATAAATCCAAGGTTTTCGACATTTGATGATTTCTACGTATAGACAATCACCGTATATAATAGTTTTTAACAATACATCTGTTAACAATACAGTCAAATAAGATACATGGTGATGATTTTATGAATGCAAAGTTTTCTCGAATAAAGCATGTATGACTCCATGCATATAGCTTGTATAACGTATAAGCAAACAGTAGAAGACTTCTAGGAACCTGAGAATAATAATGCTTAAAAGTGTCAATACAAAGGTTGGTGAGTTCATAGTTTTAATGTTGCGCATAATCTGTATATAAAGGTGGATCACGAGATTTCAGTTGTTTCATCCGAAACGTTTATCAAAAGATTCTACGTAACAGAGCACCCTGGTAACTAAACTTAACGTTATAATGATAATTACCCTATTCGTTTTAATACACGCAAACCAATGTGTCATAAACTTAAATAACATACGTCCGTTAAAAGGCTAGCGCTCTAGCTCGGATGGGGATGTCAAGCCCTATGGATCCATATACTATTATTCGTGCGCACCAGTCCTGGCAGCTACTAGTTACCAAAGTTAAGGGATTTTCGGTTTAACTCAGTGTAGAATTAAGTATGTACTTGTATCCATTGCGTTTAAAATAAATTGCATGTATTCTCAGCCCAAAATATTTAAAGCATTTAAAAAGGGATCTATAAACTCACCTTAACAGCACATAAGGTCATTCACCGAAATGTAACCGAAACTCGGAAAGCAAAATAATCGTAGATCTCAAGCTTGTAACAACCCAACCCGTTAACCAACCAATTACGCGGAATAAAAAAAAATTTCTTTGTGCAGCACATGGCGCGACGCGCCATGACCCCGCGCGGCGCGCAAAAGGGCCTGGACAGGCTGCTGTCCCAAAAAGTCCCAAATGCGAAAATGTTTGACCACTTCCCGACACATTTAGACTAAACGGTTTTCACAACATATTGTAATAGATAAAACTAACACGTTCCATTAATAAAAAGGGTTTTACGACACCGGGCCCACATATGCCCAAATTACCCTTTAAGTACCAATTTCAAGTTTTCAACCACACGACTTTTAACACAAAATAAAGCCGAGCATGGCTATTGGGGATGCGCTATCCAATCCTAATCAATCCAAAAGCAAGCCTTCTAAAGCAACTACGCGAGTCCACTAGTCCCACGCTTACGAGCCACCGAATCCATGCAAATATATAAAAAGGTAAACAACGAGAGGGTAAGCTAACGCTTAGTGAGTGAGAATATACTACATACATATATATGCATAAAATGAACACGCCACACAAAACCAAATACCGCATACCGGAGCATCCAAGCATAAAGGCAAGCTAGTCTAAGCATACCGTAAGATCACTAAACAACGAGCTAAAGATATATCAACAAAATATAAGTTCACCGGCAACGATGTGAACAATGCCAATAAGCTACACCCGGAGGGTTAGCTACATCACGACAATACAACATTATACGTATTCAGTGTTTAACATGCTAACAATATCCAACAACATAATATGATACATCACAACATATACATAAATAACTATATGGTTAACCATAAATGCGTCATGGTGCTACCGGCTCCGTGGTTCACACCGTACGCAATGCTATAATGCTACCGGCTCCGTGGTTCACGTCACTACGCATTTGAGTCATACTCTTTTATAGTGCTACCGGCTCCGTGGTTCACACTTTGGTGCTACCGGCTCCGTGGTTCACACCTCATTTTATAGTGCTACCGGCTCCGTGGTTCACACTCCGATGCTACCGGCTCCATGGTTCACATCTCAAACATGCACTATGATGCTACCGGCACCGTGGTTCACATCATAGCACATTCACACACACACTATGGCATTCCCGGCTCCGTGGGTCACACCATAGCTTACAAATAAATATACCATATACATACATGTATAATTACTCCACTCACAATATTAACATTTCGCCATTGGGGTTATATAATCCATATCACATGCCCATGTGATAAAGTACACACAAAGTGTGCACCTCGCCAAAGGTGGTCAACCAAAACGTACAACCGTGCCAATTGGACCTATACACAAGTCCATCAAATCCACCTATATGTGAAATGAGCTCTATAACCGAGAACCACTTCACCCGACCTGCACCCATCCTACACATACATATGCATATAGGATATTAACACTCACCTTGTCGCCTTGAAGAATGCCACCGAATAATCCGCAACTCGTCAATGGAAAGTACCTATTCCATTTTCACAAATACATCAACACACTTAGAGTGGATTTACAAACCAACCCAAAACAACACTTAGTGCAATTTTGACCCAAATGCACTTCCAAGCACAACCGTGCCCAAACTAACCAATTATCACTAACACGAGTGAGAATGGTCCTAATACGCCAATTAAACCCAATCATAGGTGTTAAACACCTATCTTGCCCATAATGACACTTAAACCCTAATTTTGACCCAAAGGAGTCAACATCGCGCCATTAGCGAGTTTTGACACCAAAACATATTTAACTTGGTTTTATACTTCAACTTAATCCATTTTAAGTTTATAAACCTTATTAAATCGACAATTGGGTCATAATCATCACCAAACCCTAATTTTGACTCTAGTCAAAATTAGTCAACCCAAATTCACCTAAAATGGTTCCAACACTTCCATAATCACTAAACCTATGATTAAACTCAAGATTAAAGCCTAATCAAGGCCAAATGTAACGACCCGGAAATTTCCGACCAAATTTAAACTCTAATCTCTATAGGTTTCCGATACGATAAGCAAAAACCTTAATTTTGAGTCTAGAAGGTTTGAAATCTCTATTTGGATAATCAATTACCATTTGACCATTCCCGACGATTCACGAACTAGTAATTGTAAACAGATATGTATTTATATAAATAAGAATGTATAAATAATTATATATATTAAATTGATACAATAACATATTAATTAATGAAATTGGTATTTTAAATATAGATATGTGGGTATTGCTTGTAAATATATAGTGATATTAAATTTAAAAGTTTAATATATGTAATATTAGCATTTATATTATTATTATTAATAGTAATGGAATTATACTTATTAACATATTTATAATATGTTTTTATAATCAAATCTGTATAAAAATATCAAGAAGCCAGCTATATCATGCATAATTTTGTCATAATCTGTTATTTTATTTTTTTCTTCATTCGTCTGTTTACTTGTGATCTTTGGTTGGCTCCATTTGGCTTTAAAACGTAAATCAAACAATCTCTATTCGTTGCTTTTATCACTTAAATACTCTTATCATCAAACCACTCTCTCTTTCTCCTAATTCTTATCACCTACAACTATGAACAACCACCTACAACAACCATCTTCTATCACCCATCAACCGGACACTACCACCTTACCACCGATTACCACTTTTGATCATCACCTTCGTCGAGCCACCTTGTTTTTCTTTTGTAACCACAAACACCACCACGTTAATCGGGAACACCACCAACAAACCGTCATCACCACCATCCTCTCTCACTTCCTCTCTCTAAAATTTAATCATGAACCACCTAGCTTCTTCCTTGTAAACATCTTCATCCATCATCATTCAATCCCATCATCATCATCAAACTTCGTATACTATTGCACTTCTCTTCTCACGATTACCACAACTAATTGTTACACTCACAATCAACGAGTCTACTTCTGTTTTATACTCGATACACCTTGTTCATCAACCCAACACCACACCCTTCTGTTAATCGAAGGTTTAAGACCCAATTCTATTTCTGTTTTCGGTTATCAACCCAAGAACTAAAATCATCGATCACCTCCCTCACCATCTTCCAAGTTAAACTCTCACCAACACCATAGAGTTGTTGATACACCTGCTTGTTTTCCTGTTCTTGTTCGATCAATCACAACAACCATTGAAACCCACACATACAATAAACCAAATATAACAAATATCATCTATCAACCTTCATCGAAACCTTTTGTTTCAATTACAACCCCCCCTTTCCACCACCATAAATACTCCTGTTGTTTCCTTGTTCATCATCGAGATATCGCGAAACCATTTATATTACTTTCAATTTTCATCATAAACACACAACTAAACCAAAACCACTTCTTCTTTCTTCTACAATTACTGCTACTGCTACCCGACATCTTCTGTTTCTGTTTGATTTAAAAACGCGAAAAAAAAAAGAAATATATAAAAAGAGTTTGAAGAGCAAAAAGATGTTGACGGTTGCTTTAATGATAAAGAGGAATCAACGTGTTTTGTTGGTGGCTAACAAACATGACCCACAAAACCTTTCACAACATCTTTGCTGTCACCGATTCATTTAAAAACATACATGTAATTTGACAAATTATCACCTCAATTATTATAAACTAGCAAAAGAAATCGATCCCTTAATATTCTTGCAACTTGGGCCACACTAGGTGAATTTTATTTGAGCCGTAATCCAAGTATTTGTTTTGGGCCGAATACCTTGCAACTTGGGCCGTAAACTTTGAATTCTATGTTGGGCCGAACTGTTTCTGCTACTACTTACGACTTCTGTTTAGATTGATGAAGAATATATGATTATGATCGTTATAATAAATGATAGTGTGTTGATCATTAAGATGATGATGTAATACAATAATCAAGGATGGTAATGAGAAGAGATGTAGAATTTAGGAAGAAAATGATAACAGTTTGTATATGATAAAACTATAAAAAATGAGAGTATAAATAAAGAAGTAACCAGTAGCTCATGGGTTGAGGGTGTTGGTGGATAAGCTAGGGGTCTCAGGTTCGATCCCCGTCATGGACAATTGTTTTTAGAGGAGATTTCAAGGGTATACACATATATCTCTTTTTATTATTATTATTATTATTATTATTATTATTATTATTATTATTATTATTATTATTATTATTATTATTATTATTATTATTATTATTATTATTATTATTATTATTATTTTTTATTTATTATCAATGTTATTATTATTATTACTATCATTATTATTATTACCCTAAATTTACTATTATTAAAATTATTAATTTAACAAATAAATAATTTTTATATAAAAATATATATATAAATAATACACATAAATTAAATTATATTACTATCTTTAGTTATTTATTATATAAAACGAATATAGTAAATTAAATAATGAAACCTGTAAATTATTAAAATAAATAAATATATATATAAATTATTCGATTACAATGTGTTAATATATATATAAATGATATAGGTTCGTGAATCCGAGGCCAACCCTACACTTGTTCAACGATGTTATATGTATTTTTACCACAAAATACAGTATGGTGAGTATATAGTTCCCTTTTAAACTTTAAATATTTTTGGGCTGAGAATACATGCGCTATTTTTATAAATGATTTACGTTATGGACACAAGTGACTAAAATTACGTTCTACATGGGTTAGAATCAAAAATCCCCTAGCTTGGTAACTTTAACTATTGGTTTGTGAACTGGTAGGCGCGAATCCTAAAGATAGATCTATCGGGTTTTACACCCCCACCCAGATGTTGTTCTAGTCACTACTAAACTAGAAGAACGGGTGTTTAGTACTTCGAGGTTAACGGAACGCACTTGATTCGGTGCATATATTATTATAACTCAGGGGTACACACTCTTGTTAAGGCTAGTTACCGGGTGCCCACTGCTTGGAATGCTTTTCATACACTTGCGAGTGTATTATGTTTATAAATATGAAATCTTGTGGTCCATAGTTATAACGCTGTTAGCATCAAACCTATATATCTCACCAACTTTATGTTGACTTTTTAAAGCATGTTTATTCTCAGGTACGAATTAAGTCTTCCGCTGTGCATTAGCTCATACTAAGGACCTTACTTGCAATCGATCATCGCAATGGAACCAGATGTTGTTGATTTCGTCCAGGGGGATAAGGACGGGTTACTACACCAAATCATCAACCAACCCAAAACCCGCCAAGTGACAAGAATAACTAGTCACCATAAACCCATTTCATCATCTAAGAGGGTTTCACAACAAATCAAACTCAAACCCTAACTTGAATATCAAATCTAACAAATGTAATTCGGAGTTTGAACTTACCAATACCACCAAAATGATGCCGTTGACGAGATGAACAACTTTAATACTTGAGACTTGACCCGAATCAAACTTCTTCTTCCCCAAATGGAGCTTTCTCTCACTTAAAATGGGTTTCTCACTCTAGGGTTTGATGAGAGTGTTTGATGAGTGAAATGTGGTACAAAATGATCAATGGATCAGTTTTGATGACCCCAAACCGACCCTAAATGAAAAGACCAAAGTACCCTTCATTTAAACCTTTAAAAAGGCTAAAAATTGCATCAGACGGGTTCGGCGCGCCGCGCCGAAAGGTGGAGCGCCGCTCCAACCTACAGGTCAGTTTTCATAAACTTGTTTTGGCCATAACTTTTTGACCGTAGCTCCGTTTTCGATGAATCAAATACCGTTGGAAATGTAATAAGATTTCCTTTCCAATGGTAAGGCTTTGAAACAAAAACACAAACTTTATTTGGGATTGAAAAGATACGTACACACCTTGTCACTTCAGACAACGTCCAGTTTCCTTCGGCGTTCGAGCAAGCAACACGTACACTTCATACACGCATCGTACACCATAAATACATTATGTACAATAAATATTTGGGTCTTACAACTCTCCCCCACTTAAACTCGATCACATCCTCGTGATCTTCTCCACTTAACCAATCCGGAACTACTCAACGGCCCTCAATCCTAAGTTCCAATCCGAACTTTCCTAGACAATTCTTCCCAATGAATCACCTTTAACAACTAAAATCGTCACCCGCGATATCAAAACCACAATCAGAGCACTAAAACCTGCTCAATTCCCCATATCGGGAAAAACTCAACCAATCTCGTACTGAGATATCAATTCCTTAGCGTACCTTTACCAAGGACAACGCTAAATGCGACCAAGTCTCAACCTAAAGTCAACAATCCGAACGTTGAAGATCGAACTGCATGAATCCTTACGGATTACACTTACTACTAAACATCCTTTGTAGTGCGCAATACAACCAATACGCCACTATCCTAACATCATAAGCAACGGCTAAGACTACAAGCGCCCAAAATGACTATGGCAACGCTAATCCTAAGGTGTACAAAATCGACTATTGTCACACCCGTAACTACATGTGAGCGAAACACGGCTATCGCCCTATTAATCACACAACATGGTCCTCACGATCCCACCATCGGTGAATAAAACCACCGATAGATCACACCACACGGTCCTTATGACCCCACCATCGGTGTATAAAACAACCGATAGATCACTCAACACCGGATGAAGTCAGCGGACCCCGTCAACGGTCATGCTTCACCGATATAACACTACACCCATGATGAAGTCAGCGGACCTCGAAGGTCATGCTTCACCAATCAACGATCTCATGATGAAGTCAGCGGACCCCGAAGGTCATGCTCCACCAATCAACAATCCCATGATGAAGTCAGCGGACCCCGAAGGTCATGCTTCACCAATCAACGATCTCATGATGAATTTAGAGGACCCCGAAGGTCATGCTCCACCAATCCACGATCCCTTTTGGCCTCGAACAACGAGTAGCGTAACATTGCGCTCTGTTACGCCATAGTGAATCCTAACGGATACCACTAACCATTCACGCAATCGAGTAAGAACCACCTATATTAAACATAGGCACAAAACATTAATTCTCTAAAAGAGGATCCGATACGCACATCCCTTAACCGAGGGATTTCACCTTGCTCACCATACCCGTCCGTTATCTCTCAACGAGATTTACCACATTACCACCTTGGTGATAATTCAAATCCAAAATCATAGGTACAATTTAACCGAAATTGTACTCTACCTCAAATCGACCAAATCTAGGTCCCGACATAAATTTCGGATCTACCATAAGCATTGTCCGAAATCTCACACTAAAACCTCCTCGTGCGGGAGTGTAACTCCCCCACTTGGAATTACGTTCCATAACCGCATCTCGTACACCCGTACAATGCTACCAAAGGCAGACTTTACCAATAATTGGGTTCACACGGCCCATCACCACGTCTTGCTTCAATTTTGAGCATACCAAGGATCCTAACCTATCCTTAAACACTTCGAACAAAAAGTGTACCACAATTTACACGAACTATACACTCGCAATCATCCAATAGCTTTAGTTTTTTGAATTTCACCTGATCGCTCATGTACCTAAGGATTTCACTTCGGTACCCTAAGTACAATGTAACCGCAACACAATCGGAGTCGAACACCACACTAGTAGGTATAAAAAGGCACCTAATGTCGCGTCACGTAGACTCCTTTACCAACATACATCGAGATCAAGATATGGATGCTCACGTATCAATATTGTGATTCAATATTGCAGGAGAGTACGTAGATGCAACGGAACGGATAAATATTAGGTTGACCTCAAGAACAATACCCATGAATATTACCCATAACCTCCATATCCGTAACCCATAATTTCCTTAGCTCTGTCCCGCTCGAAAACCCATTTTGAAAAATAAAAATAAAATTGATGCAAAGTAAATTATAGATAAAATGATGCGGAGTAATAATTCTGTATTTGTGTTATATGTTTCTGCGAACTCCTCATTCATATTTATATACATAAATTAATAATATAATAATATAATAATTATGATAAGATAATATAATAATAAAATAATAATAAACGTGTTAAATTAAAAGCCTCCATCACTTTTTATTTCGACAAACATTACGCGTTTCGCATAGATGGGTACGCGATCCGTATATGGTGTCTTCTTGAAAGTTGTAGATTCATGAGTTACGGACGTCTGGACACCGGAATCACCCTTTTAGTCAGTATGATTTAGTTTTGATTTTCTCGTGCAAGTGCGCAGGTCTAGTGATTTCCATCATTTTAACTTGTAATCTTGAGATGAAATGTTGTCGTCTTTTGGTGCTCATTAGAAACCTTTATTTTATCTTTATTTTTATTTTCATTTTCACATCATTGAAAATCTATAAAAACATTTTATAATCAAATTCTATTATATCGAAAAAATATTTTCGTACATTTGAAACTAAATCAAATAATACTATAAGGTTTAGTTTTCCAAAACTACTTATATTCAAAATCATTTTATTAAAAGGTTTAAATAATAGAAATTGTTATATCATAAAACATTTTCATTTAATAAAGTAAAATCATATAATATATAAGTCATAATGGTTTCCAGTTTTTACTTATAGTTTATTCGTGAATCGTAGGGTTAAGTCCAATGGACAATTAAACGTATGAAATCTTTTAAATCAACATATCCATTTGCTTATCTTGTCGACATCCATTTATATTTCATGTTCTTACTATTAATTTTATGAAAGTTAAATAATTAACTTATCAAGAGTCACGAGGAAGTTATTGTAAAGTATGCATTGAAAATTTAACAGAAATCTCCACTAACTTTTGTCTAGTTCCCGTTAATTGACGAATTTGTTCTTACTTGTAAATCACTTTACCATTTTCAGAATATTGTTAAAAAGAACAGATTTTTTAAATCATAGTGGACCTCACAACAGAGACCCATAATCATATCACGATGTATCTGATAATTCAATCGTTTGATATTATCATTTAATTCCATCGATAAATATATTAAACTTATATTGAAACAATTATGTTCATGTAAAGTATTATACCTCTAATACTTTGTTAACGTTTTCAATTAATGTAACTATATATTATATATACATATCTACATACACATAAATGTTCCTGAATCGTCTAGCACAGTCAAAAGGGTAATTGGTTACATGAATATAGTTCCAAAGTTTTTAAGACTCAACATTACAGACTTTGCTTATCATGTCGAAATCATAAAAAGATTAAGTTTAAATTTGTTCGGAAATTTCCGGGTCGTCACACATGCTGTCAACTTTCGATGTAATGAAAGTTTGTCTTTTAAAAACGAATGCAATGTTTGTAAAATGTATCATATAGAGGTCAAGTACCTCGCGATGTAATCAAATGTAATGTATTCGTCCAGATGGATTAGGACGGGTCATTAAATCCCACTTGCTGATGGCTTCGATCTTTGCGGGATCGACTTTGATACCCTGAATGCTCACAATATGACCAAGAAATTAGACTTCTTTCAACCAAAATTCACACTTGGAGAATTTGGCATAGAGTTGCTCTTGTCTCAAGAGTTCAAGCATGAGTCAAAGATGTTGCTCATGTTTTCCTTCGCTTTTGGAATAGATTAGGATATCGTCTATGAATACGATAACGAATTTGTCTAGGTACGGCTTGCATACACGATTCATGAGATCCATAAATACGGCAGGTGCATTGGTTAAACCGAATGGCATCACCAGAAACTCATAGTGGCCATAACGAGTTCAGAACGCAGTCTTCAGCACATCGCTCTCCTTCACCCTCACATGGTGATAACCTGATCATAAATCAATCTTGGAGTAAACGCTTGATCCTTGCAGCTGATTGAATAGATCATCAATCCTGGGAAGGGGATACCGATTCTTGATCGTCAACTTGTTCAGTTCTCGATAATCGATAGGCATGCAGAAAGATCCATCCTTCTTCTTCACGAACAAAACAGGTGCGCCCCAAGGCGATGAACTCGGTCGGATAAATCCACGGTCTAGCAGTTCCTACAGTTGACTCTGCAACTCTTGCAGTTCAAAAGGTGCAAGTTGATAAGGTGCACGAGCTACATGTGCAGCTCCTGGCACTAGATCGATCTGGAACTCCACTGATCGCGGCAATGGTAATCCCGGAAATTCTTCTGGAAAGACGTTGGGAAATTTGTTCACAATTCGCACTTCATCTACGCTTTTATCCTCAGTTTCTAGTTTCTTCACATGTGCAAAAACAGCAAAACGCCCCTTTTTCATAACCTTTTGTGCCTTCATGTATCTAATAAGGTTCAGCTTCATGCTACATCTCTCTTCGTAAATAATTAGTGGCTCACTATCTTTGCGTGGTATACGAAGAATCTTCTCTCCACAGATAACTTCTGCTCTTACCTTGGACAACTAGTCCATACCGACTATCACATCAAAACTCCCCAACTTAATGGGTATCAAATAAATCTCGAAATCCACACCAGCTAAGTTTATAATACCTCCTCGGCCAATTTAGTCAACTTTCTCAAGTTTTCCATTGGCCACCTCAACAAGTATACTCTCATCCAAAGGCACTAACGACCAATCTATCTTAGAGCAAAAGTGTCTACATACATAACTCCTATCGGCACCGGTATCAAACAGGACAGAAGCTAATAGTTTATTGATAGTGAATGTACATGTAACCAAGTTAGGATCTTCACGGGCATCTCTGGCGTTCATGTTGAAAACTCTTCCACATGCTGGCCCGCCATCCTTCTTCTTGTTGGGACATTCATTCCTGAAGTGGCCCTGCTGACCGCACTCATAGCACTACCTTGGTCCACTTGGGTTTGTCCTCACAGCTGGGGTGGTGCTCTTACAATCTCTGCCGATGTGTCCAATCCTTTTACACTTCTCACACACTACGTTGCAGTGCCCAATGTGATGCTTGTAGCATCTCTGACACTGAGGAAGGGTACCTTTGTAGTTGGGGTTAGAGCTAGGGTTCGGGTTAGGGTTCCTCCAGTCGTTGTTTCCCTTAAAATTCTCATACCTCTTAGCTGGGTTTTGATCAAAACCTTTTCCCTTGTTGCCGTCCCACTTACATTTCCCATTATTAGCTCCCGATTCTGATTTGGCCTTCTCTGGCTCTTGGCGAGTAATTTGATTCATCAGGGTGTGCGCCATGCGCATAGCTTCCGGGACATTTGCTGGTTTCGAAGAAGTGACATTTCCCTGAATGTCCTTGGGGAGTCCCCACAAATACCTCTCCATCTGTTTGTACTTCGGAGTAACCATTGTGGGGCACATTAAAGCTAACTCCAAGTACCTTCGATTATAGCCATCAAGGTCAGTTTCTACAACTTTCAGTTCCCAAAATTTCGCTTCCATTTTCTGAATTTCGGTTCTGGGGCAGTATTCCTTAATCATAGCCCTCTTAAACTCCTCCCATAGTGTAGCATAAGCTTCGTCAATTTCCTGAGCCTGGGCTAACGTATTCCACCAACTCAAAGCGCCATCCGACAGCGTGCACAACGCGAACTTCATCTTATTCACTTCGGAGCAGTTACTCACAAGGAATACAGATTCCAACTTCTCAAACCATCTCGTCAACCCAACTGGCCCTTCTATTCCACTGAAATTGTGGGGCTTACAACTCTGAAATTCCTTGAAAGTGCACCCATTCTGGATGTTCTGGTTAGCCGGTGGAGCTTGGGGGTTGGCATTCGCTATAGCTGCGGCTACTCGAGCTGCTATCATCTCCTCAATCTGTGCTGCTGTGGGCATTTCCCTTGGACCTCTTCCGTTAGCCATCGATCTTCCAAACAAAAGTTTTGACTTAAGTCAAAATCCATTAACCAACAACGTCACGACATAAGGTAAACAACATGGAAGCAACACAATACACGTTAACTAAGCATGGCAAACAAGCAGCAGATAGCACAAAAGCCAACATGTAATAAAACGCCGTACAATAAATCAACAACAGTAATTCCATTCATAGTAAGAAAATTGCATACAACAACATAAGGTTCGTACAATACATAAATGAAAAATAGGAAACTACTAACGGGATACATAAAGAAATCTAATGCAACAGTCATAGGGTAAGGGTGGGTAAATGATGTCCATCAGGTGGGCCATCTGGTCTTCGAGCTCAGTTACCCGAGCACGGAGGGCATGCACTTCCCTCATCAGCTCCTCGATGGTGGGTGGTGTCGGTGGTGCAGATGGTGCAGGTTGTGCCGGTGGTGCAGATGGTCCAGATGATGCGGATGTAGTGCTAGAAGTAGACGGCACTGAGCTGGCAACCTTACGCACAAATGGATCAGCAGGATACGGTACAACCCGCTTACGGGCTGTGACCCTAACCAACTGTCCATGTGCATTCACGAACGGCTTACCTCCATTAACCCTTAGAATAACAGTACCATCGAAGCGGTATCGCTTCTTCGGCGGGTAGAGGGTGGCTGCACGGGCTCCTCCTCGGCGTCCTCCTCAGAATCCTCCTCGGGATCCTCCTCGCCGGTGTCGTCGGATGATGATCCGTGTGAATCGTCTGAAGGTAGTGCAGGTACATCAAGGGCGGGAAAAAGTGTCTGGCAGGTGGTCATAAGTCGATATCTGCCAGGTTTAATCGGTACGACACGTCCGTCAGCGGTGCGTCTAACCCAACGTCCACGCTAAATATGGAAGGGACCGTCCCCGTCTCCCCCAGGAATCACAGTACCACCGGAATGATGCTGTGGCCCCGGGAGTCTAGGGCTGGGTGGAGCTGGAATCTCCTCGGGATCCTCGTCTCCGTCTGAGTTGTCCATTAGGTCAAGCGCGTGTCTACTATCTCCAGGAGACGAATCGTCAGAATCGCCGGAGGGTAGCGGTGAGTCAGCAACAATAGTAGGCGAGGTAGCAGACGTATCTGAGTCACTCTCGAAGTCAAAGGTCATGGGCGGCATGTCTGACATCTGAACAAGGAAAAATAACTTTTTCCATGTCAGCAAGTGTCATAACCCGTCCTAAACCATAAGGACAAATATAATAACATATGATCTCATCGCGAGGTATTGACCTCTATATGCGACATTTTTCAAAGAAAACTGCATTCATTTTTACAATACAAACCATAACTTTTATTAAAATACAAGGTTTAAACAACATAATAATGATTATCGTTTAGCGATAATCTTAGCCTTACAAACATTACATGTGATGATAACAATACGATTTCCAACATATTTTACATTACAAATCCTCCGATATGCAATTTTATTTTTGACACAAATATGCATACTCCAGATCTTGCTTAAATTCAACATGATGCAGCGGAAGCTTTTAGTTATCACCTGAGAATAAACATGCTTAAAATGTCAACATAAAGTTGGTGAGATATAGGTTTAATGCCGGCAGCGTTATAAATATAGACCACAAGATTTCATATATAAACGTTTTAATAAAAATATTCTAAGTTGTTGAGCACTTGATAACCATACTTAACATTTAATCAACGTCACATATTCCCTTTATTATGAAATCTTACTACACCGTACCAAGTGTAGTCACCGAAACGAAGTACTGTGCAACCGTTGAATACTGGTCGTCCAGTCCGGTTGGGGTTGTCAGGCCCGATAGATCTATCAACAGGATTCGCGTTTACAATACCGCATGTAAATAGTAGTTACCAAGTTACAGGGAGGTATGCCAGTGGTACAACTCAATGTATAATATATATTTTTAATCACTTGTGTCCATAGCGTAAATCATAAAATGCATGTATTCTCATCCCGAAATATTTAGAGTTTAAAAGTGGGACTATATACTCACTTTTGCCTTGAATGTATTTAACACGACTTGGTCTCCGATAGATATCACGAACCTAATCATATATATAATATATCAACATATTTTCTTTTCAAGTAATCGTTACATATACATTTATATATACTTATAATACTTTTAATATTTTCTTAGTCCGTAGTTAGCACTCTGTTGTTAATGGTCCACAATTAGTTGCTCAATAAAATAAATAAAGACCCCATCGTATTCGTATTGATCAGAATTAATCTTGACCCATGGTACCATGCTGTCAAATGACGTGTTGCGTACATAAAGTACCGTGTTGTCAAATGACGTGTTGCGTACAATCATGAGGTCTTATGATTAATCTTCTCGTGTTGTTTACGGGTGGTCCTGAAATATATAAAATCAAATCATAAGTAATTATATATAAAATATCATATTAATTAGAAAAGATATGATTAATTTACTTTTTCTCCAAATATTTTCGTAGCTAAACTAGCTTCGGATACCCAATCTTGTTTTAGTCGTAGTTTCTTCATTACAACTCCGTTTTTGTTGGTTCAACTTGCCACTTCCTTGGATCGAGTCAAATTTTAAGAATATGAACTATAAACACCTTGGTTTACATTCGGAATCACAGGTTATAGTTCAAACTTTAGGTGAATCTTATGAAAGTAATCATTTTTGTCATAAAAACAATATTTAGATAAAAATATTTACACTTTGAGTTAAACCATGAAATTTTTATGTGTTAACATATTCATAAGAAATATCATTTTTACAAGATATGAACTTCCAATTCAATGTTTAAAATGGTTTTTAATTATCCAACCCAAAACAGCCCCCGGTTGCACTCCGACGACGTAGATTCAGTTTTAAGGTGTTCTTTGTAAAAACAAGTTGTATCTTGTTAAGTTAGCATATCATTATGATATATTACAGGTCTTGAAGTCTTTTAAAAGTTTTGTTAGAAGGATATATTTAGTTTGCGAACAAGTTTGAAATCATTCAAACTATGTTCTTGTTGTTAAAATTTTACAACACAAAATAAGATAGCTATATGAATATGAATCGAATAAAATTATGAACAAGGTTACTACCTCAAGTTACTTGGACAAAGTTACTGCAAAGGATAAGAAAAATCCTAGAACCAAAAGAGTGGCTGAGTTGGATCAAACGGTTGGAAGTAAACTTGTATAGTTGGAAGGATTATTGAAGTGTTCTTGAAAGGAATTTCTTATGATGATTAAGGCTTGTTTTTGAAGCTAGATCTTCATGGTAACTTGCTGAATTGATGTAGGTTTCTTATGGCTTGGAATTAGGTGAATTAGAGATTAATTTAGGAGTAAGAATGGTGAGCTAAACATGGTATGGTGATGGCCATATAAAATGTGAAAATGGGGGAGACAAAACAAAATTTTAGTCTGTTATTTTGTGTAATTAGTCATGCTTACTTCCAATTTCTAATTACCTCATATCTAGGGCAGTAATATGGCTGATTTAGATATTGATTTGATGTGTATATACCAATAGTAAATACGTATAGAAGCTGGGTAAGATACGGGTACATATACCCTTGATATACGTATAGAAATCTTGAGAAAACGGAACGAGGATTCAAATATAGCTATCTTTTGTAAATATACTTATATTGTTTTATGTATAAAAGCCCTTTAAAAGTGATTAAATACATATCTATACGATTCATGTATAAGCATTATAAGTTTTAAGTATTTATGTCAAAGAACGTTACGTATAGTTATCGTTTTGAAAACTTAAGTTAGTAGTTTCAAAGTATACTTATATCTCATTGTTATTAGTACACAATGAGATGTTAAACCATCCTTAGATCATGTTAAATATATATAAATACATATATATACACAAACGTATAATTATCGTATGTTATATAGTTCGTGATATCATCGGTCAAATTAGACGGTCAAACGTTGTGTAAAAATCTTTTCAAAAACATAAGTCTCAACAATTTAGATTGCTTATCATGTTGGTAAGGTTTAATTTATGTAAATATTAATCTTATAAGTATAGAACGATCTAAAAAATCCGGGTCATTACAGTACCTACCCGTTAAATAAATTTCGTCCCGAAATTTTAAAGTTGTACCTATTTTGCGTTCTCGGGAAAAAATGTGGGTACTTTTGTTTCATCTGATCCTCTCATTCCCAAGTAAACTCAGGACCCCTTCGAGCATTCCAACGAACCTTAACGATTGGTATGTTGCTCTGCTTGAGCCGTTTAACTTCACGGTCCATGATTTCGACTAGTTCTTCTATAAATTGTAGTTTCTCGTCGACTTGGATTTCTTCAAGAGGAATGGTGAGATCTTCCTTTACAGGACATTTCTTAAGGTTTGAAACGTGAAATGTATTATGTACTCCGGTGAGTTGTTGCGGTAACTCGATTCGATAAGCTACCGGTCTGATGCGTTCGATAATCTTAAACGGGCCTACATACCTTGGTTTCAGTTTACCTCTTTTTCCAAAATGTATTACACCTTTCCAAGGTGACACCTTTAGCATAACCATGTCACTGATCTGAAACTCTAATGGTTTCCTTCGGACATCAGCGTAGCTCTTTTGGCGACTACGGGCTGTTTTCAATCTCTCCTTGATTTGTACTATCTTCTCAGTAGTTTCGTGTATGATCTCAGGACCAGTTAATCGTCGATCTCCCACTTCATTCCAATAGATAGGGGATCTACACTTCCTTCCATATAGTGCTTCGAATGATGTAGCTTTAATGCTCGCATGATAACTATTATTATACGAGAATTCTGCTAATGGTAGATATTTATCCCATTCGTTTCCAAAATCGATCACACATGCCCTGAGCATGTATTTAAGAGTCTGAATTGTTCTTTCACTCTGCCCATCAGTTTGCGGATGATATGCGGTGCTCATATCCAAACGAGTTCCCAGGGCTTCCTGTAGTGATTGCCAGAACTTTGATGTAAATCTACTATCACGATCGGATATAATGGAAATAGGTATTCCATGCCTTGAAACAATTTCCTTTATGTATAATCGTAATAGTTTCTCCATTCTATCCGTTTCCTTTATAGGCAAGAAATATGCAGATTTGGTGAGAAGATCAACTATTACCCAAATGGTGTCATAACCTCAGGCAGTCTTAGGTAACTTTGTGATGAAATCCATGGTAATACCATCCCATTTCCATTCTGGAATTTCTGGTTGTTGAAGTAACCCTGACGGCTTCTGGTGTTCTGCTTTAACTTTGGAACAAGTTAAACATTCCCCAACATATGTTGCAACGTCTGTCTTTAAATTAGGCCACTAATAATGCGTCTTAAGATCTTGGTACATCTTTCCAATTCCAGGATGTATCGAGTATCTTGTCTTATGCGCCTCATTCAATATCAACTTCCTTAATACACCCAACTTCGGTACCCAAATATGGTTTGCAAAATATCGAATTCCGTCTTCTCGTATAACGAGTTGCTTCTCATACTTCTTCATTATTTCATTTCCTATGTTTTCTTTAGTAAGAGCTTCTCGTTGAGCCTCTTTGATTTATGAGTTGAGATTCATGCGAATTTTTATGTTCATCGCTCGTACTCGAATTGGTTCCCGTTCCTTTCTACTTAGAGCGTCAGCCACTACATTCGCTTTCTCGGGATGATAGCGAATCTCACAATCATAGTCGTTTATCAGCTCGACCCACCTACGTTGCCTCATGTTCAGCTGTTTCTGATCGAAAATATGTTGAAGGCTTTTATGATCGGTAAACACAGTGCATTTAACCCCATATAAGTAGTGTCTCCATATCTTCAATGCAAACACTACTGCTCCCAGTTCTAGATCATGCATCGTATAATTTCACTCGTGAATCTTCAATTGTCGGGATGCGTACGCAATAACTTTCTTTCGTTGCATAAGGACGCAACCAAAACCTTGTCACGAAGCGTCACAATATATCTCAAAATCATCGTTCCCTTCAGGTAATGATAAAATAGGCGCTGTAGTCAACTTTTTCTTCAGTAATTGAAATGCACTCTCCTGCTCAGAAGTCCATTCGTACTTCTTCCCTTTTTGCGTTAACGCTGTCAACGGCTTAGATATTCGGGAAAAATCTTGAATAAACCTTCTATAATAACTAGCTAAACCCAAAAATTGGCGTATCTGCGTTGGTGTCTTAGGAGTCTCCCATTTTTCAATGGCCTCAATTTTAGCTGGGTCAACCTGAATTCCTTTGCTACTAACAACGTGGCCAAGAAATTGCACTTCTTTCAACCAAAACGCACACTTAGAAAATTTGGCGTATAACTGTTCTTTTCTTAACAATTCTAATACCAACCTTAAATGTTGTTCATGCTCTTGCTCATTTTTGGAATAGATAAGAATATCGTTAATGAAAACGATAACAAACTTATCTAGATACGGACTACAAACTCGATTCATGAGGTCCATGAATACAGCTGGCGCATTCGTCAATCCAAACGGCATAACCAAAAATTCGTAATGACCATAACGTGTCTGAAAAGCAGTTTTCGGAATGTCTTCTTCTTTGACACGTAGTTGATGATAGCCCGATCTTAGGTCGATTTTCGAGTACACACATGATCCTTGCAGCTGATCAAATAAGTCGTCAATTCTTGGTAATGGATACCGATTCTTGATAGTTAACTTATTTAATTCACGATAATCTATACACATCCTAAAAGATCAATCTTTCTTTTTAACAAATAAAATTGGAGCTCCCCACGGTGAAGTACTTGGTCGTATGAATCCACGGTCCAGTAATTCTTTTAACTGACTCTGAAGTTCTTTTAACTCAGACGGTGCAAGTCTATATGGAGCACGAGCAACCGGTGCAGCTCCTGGTACAAGATCTATTTGAAATTCTACAGACCTGAAAGGAGGTAGTCCCGGTAATTCTTTCGGAAACATATCGGGAAAGTCTCTTACTACATTTACATCGTTAATATTCTTCTCCTTTTCTTCAACTTTCTTTACATGTGCTAAGATGGCATAACATCCCTTTTCTAAGCACTTTCGAGCTTTCAAACAGCTAATGAGATTTAGGTTTGGGTTACCTTTATCTCCGTAAATCATTATCATTGATTTATCCTTTCGAGGAATACGAATTACCTTTTCAGCACACACCACTTCGACTCCTACTTTGGACATCCAGTCCATGCCGATAATTACGTCAAAACTTCCTAATTCTACGGGTATCAAATCAATCTTAAATGTTTCTCCGGCTAAATTTATTTTACAATCACGGTAAATTTTATCGGCTTTAATTAGTTTACTATTAGCTAACTCAATCATGTACTTAGCATCTAGAGGTAATGATGAACAATTCAATTTAGCGTAAAAGTCTCTACACACGTAACTTCTATCGGCACCAGTATCAAATATAATAGATGCTGATAAGTTATTAATGATAAACGTACCCGTAACAAGCTCCGGTTCTTCACACGCCTCTCTAGCATTAATAATAAATTCTCTTCCACGTGCAGATCCGTTATTCTTCTCTGGATTCAGGCACTGGCTCTTATAATGACCCTGTTTCCCACACTCATAACAAGTAACAGTGGCCAAGGCAGTTCTATTTGCATTGGTGGCAGGAGTCTTGGTGCCATTTGTATTTGTAACAGGAATCCGACAATCTTCAGCAAGATGACCCCTTCGATTACAATTATTGCATACCACATTACAATAACCAGAGTGATGTTTGTGGCATCTGTTACATAAAGGATTTCATCCTTTGTAACCAGAGCTTGAACCACTACCCGCACCTTGCGTGGTTTCTTGTTGGATTGTTGATTACCTTCCCACTTTCTTTTGTTTTCTGATGTCTTAACATCGGTGTTCTTATCCAGAATAATCTGGTCCATCAACTCGTTTGCCATGGTGATGGCTTCATGAATAGTCTTAGGTTTCGATGCTGTAACATTTGCCTTGATATTTTTAGGCAAACCATCTTTGTACAGTTCTATCTTCCGTTCTTCGGTTGGTACCAATTCGGGACATAGCAAAGCTAATTCCATGAATCGTTGATTGTAGTTAGTGAGTTCAGTACCAACAACTTTCAGGCTTCGTAATTCAGTTTCCAACTTCCTAACCTCGTTCCTTGGACAATACTCGTTGATTAGCATTGTTTTGAATTCTTCCCATGGAGTATCATAAGCTACATCTCCTCCTACGGCCTTCACATAGTTTTTCCACCACGTGAGTGAACTATCTTGTAGGGTGCACGATGCATACTTAGTCATGTCCTTCTCAATACAACCACTGATTTTAAACACAGACTCAATCTTTTCGATCCACCGGGTTAAACCGACCGGTCCTTCTGTTCCACTGAATGATGAGGGCTTGCAACCTTGAAAAGTTTTGTAGGTGCATCCCACACGAGGATTTGGGTTAACTGCAGCACCTCTTGCAGCCTCGACCCATAACATTCTGTCGTTCACTCGCTGATTGATGAGTTCCTCGATTTCTTGTTCCGTCATTCGGTTCAATCGCGCCAATATTCTTCAATAAGAATGAAAAAAAAATTATTCACATGGAATATTATAGATGTAGTGTGTATTTACAGTACTTCGTAGCTTATTAATAATATGAACCAGTTATTATTATAAAAGCCTTTTCTTCTTATTAGCGTTTTATAATTATATCTAGGGTAGTACCTACCCGTTAAAGTTCATACTTAATAGCATAGTATGAAAATCAATTACTACCACCCAAATAATACTCAACCATGGAAAATTATTGCATTTCACACTTCACTATTTTACATATGCTTATCTTACATCAAACATTAAACAAACCACACTAGTAATATTATACAAAACGTTATATGATCCCATGGTTTAAAACAACAGCGCATCATTTAACCCAAAACGTTTGTGTTCAAAGAAATCGCTTAAAGGTTATCCTCACTGTCTCCCCGCATTTTGGCTGAGGGTCTGAAGAACTGGATGCCGGGATAGAACTAATAGGAATAGCGGGAATAGGGGTGTAAGTGTCTGGTGGAGTTGGTGCCACAACATCCTCACTAAACTCGGGATTTGGATTTTCCAATTCAATAGCCTTTTGTTTCTTTCCTCTTTCGAACTTGTCTTTCGTAATTTCCTGTATTTCTTCCTCCGCAGGATCACTTTCCGGTTCCTCTTCAATTGATTCATCCGGAAATTGTGAGTCTTCCCCAAAGGTGTCATTTTCATCATCGGACAGGTTAATGACTGGAACACCATCTGAAGATTCTGGTTCGGAGTCGCTGAATGTGATAACAAGTTCTAAGCCAGACATCTATCACATAACAATTAGCACGTTAGTACCACATAATATTTACATATTAATTTTTAACCAACAAGGATAAGCAATAGTTTTCGAAATCAAACACGGTCAAAGTCCAGACTCACTAATGCATCCTAACAAACTCGATAAGACACACTAATGCAAATTTTCTGGTTCTCTAAGACCAACGCTCTGATACCACATGTCATAACCCGTCCTAAACCATAAGGACAAATATAATAACATATGATCTCATCGCGAGGTATTGACCTCTATATGCGACATTTTTCAAACAAAACTGCATTCGTTTTTACAATACAAACCATAACTTTTATTAAAATACAAGGTTTAAACAACATAATAATGATTATCATTTAGCGATAATCTTAGCCTTACAAACATTACATGTGATGATAACAATACGATTTCCAACATATTTTACATTACAAATCCTCCGATATGCAGTTTTATTTTTGACACAAATATGCATACTCCAGATCTTGCTTAAATTCAACATGATGCAGCGGAAGCTTTTAGTTATCACCTGAGAATAAACATGCTTAAAACGTCAACATAAAGTTGGTGAGATATAGGTTTAATGCCGGCAGCGTTATAAATATAGACCACAAGATTTCATATATAAACGTTTTAATAAAAATATTCTAAGTTGTTGAGCACTTGATAACCATACTTAACATTTAATCAACGTCGCATATTCCCTTTATTATGAAATCTTACTACACCGTACCAAGTGTAGTCACCGAAACGAAGTACTGTGCAACCGTTGAATACTGGTCGTCCAGTCCGGTTGGGGTTGTCAGGCCCGATAGATCTATCAATAGGATTCGCGTTTACAATACCGCATGTAAATAGTAGTTACCAAGTTACAGGGAGGTATGCCAGTGGTACAACTCAATGTAGAATATATATTTTTAATCACTTGTGTCCATAGCGTAAATCATAAAATGCATGTATTCTCATCCCGAAATATTTAGAGTTTAAATGTGGGACTATATACTCACTTTTGCCTTGAAGGTATTTAACACGACTTGGTCTCCGATAGATATCACGAACCTAACCATATATATAATATATCAACATATTTTCTTTTCAAGTAATCGTTACATATATATATATATACTTATAATACTTTTAATATTTTCTTAGTCCGTAGTTAGCAGTCTGTTGTTAATGGTCCACAATTAGTTGCTCAATAAAATAAATAAAGACCCCATCGTATTCGTATTGATCAGAATTAATCTCTACCCATGGTACCATGTTGTCAAATGACGTGTTGCGTACATAAAGTACCGTGTTGTCAAATGACGTGTTGCGTACAATCATGAGGTCTTATGATTAATCTTCTCGTGTTGTTTACGGGTGGTCCTGAAATATATAAAATCAAATTATAAGTAATTATATATATAATATCATATTAATTAGAAAAGATATGATTAATTTACTTTTTCTCCAAATATTTTCGTAGCTAAACTAGCTTCGGATACCCAATCTTGTTTTAATCGTAGTTTCTTCATTACAACTCCGTTTTTATTGGTTCAACTTGCCACTTCCTTGGATCAAGTCAAATTTTAAGAATATGAACTGTAAATACCTTGGTTTACATTCGGAATCACAGGTTATAGTTCAAACTTTAGGTGAATCTTATGAAAGTAATCATTTTTGTTATAAAAACAATATTTAGATAAAAATATTTACACTTTGAGTTAAACCATGAAATTTTTATGTGTTAACATATTCATAAGAAATATCATTTTTCCAAGATATGAACTTCCAATTTAATGTTTAAAATGGTTTTTAATTATCCAACCCAAAACAGCCCCCGGTTGCACTCCAACGACGTATATTCAGTTTTAAGGTGTTCTTTTTAAAAACAAGTTGTATCTTGTTAAGTTAGCATATCATTATGATATATTACAGGTCTTGAAGTGTTTTAAAAGTTAAGTTAGAAGGATCTATTTAGTTTGCGAACAAGTTTGAAATCATTCAAATTATGTTCTTGTTGTTAAAATTTTACAACACAAAATAAGATAGCTATATGAATATGAATCGAATAAAATTATGAACAAGGTTACTACCTCAAGTTACTTGGACAAAGTTACTGCAAAGGATAAAAAAATCCTAGAACCAAAAGAGTGGCGGAGTTGGATCAAAAGGTTGGAAGTAAACTTGTATAGTTGGAAGGATTATTGAAGTGTTCTTGAAAGGAATTTCTTATGATGATTAAGGCTTGTTTTTGAAGCTAGATCTTCATGGTAACTTGCTGAATTGATGTAGGTTTCTTATGGCTTGGAAGTAGGTGAATTAGAGAGTAATTTAGGAGTAAGAATGGTGAGCTAAACATGGTATGGTGATGGCCATATAAAACGTGAAAATGGGGGAGACAAAACAAAATTTTAGTTTGTTATTTTGTGTAATTAGTCATGCTTACTTCCAATTTATAATTACCTCATATCTAGGGCAGTAATATGGCTGATTTAGATGTTGATTTGATGTGTATATACCAATAATAAATATGTATAGAAGCTGGGTATGATACGGGTACATATACCCTTGATATACGTATAGAAATCTTGAGAAAACGGAACGAGGATTCAAATATAGCTATCTTTTGTAAATATACTTATATTGTTTTATGTATAAAAGCCCTTTAAAAGTGATTAAATACATATCTATACGATACATGTATAAGCATTATAAGTTTTAAGTATTTATATCAAAGAACGTTACGTATAGTTATCGTTTTGAAAACTTAAGTTAGTAGTTTCAAAGTATACTTATATCTCATTGTTATTAGTACACAATGAGATGTTAAACAATCCTTAGATCATGTTAAATATATATAAATACATATATATACACAAACGTATAATTATCATATGTTATATAGTTCGTGATATCATCGGTCAAATTGGACGGTCAAACGTTGTGTAAAACTCTTTTCAAAAACATAAGTCTCAACAATTTAGATTGCTTATCATGTTGGTAAGGTTTAATTTATATAAATATTAATCTTATAAGTATAGAATGATCGGAAAAATCCGGGTCATTACAGTAAGACATATAGCAAGCACGTAATCAGGCACTACAGCATCCTAGCAGTACATAGCATGGCAATCGTAACAGTATCAAACAAAAGTAACATGCAATCAAAGGCAGATGGTAGCATGCAGTAGCGAGAAAATAGCAGTAGCATACAGGAAGTTCACACAGCAGTAAATGTAAGCAGTAGCATGCAGTAGTATAATACAGTAGCATGCAGCAGTTCCGCAGAAACAAGTAAATGAGCAAGTTGTAGATTAGTCCTATTAGCGAATCCTACTTGGCTTGGTTAAGACTCACTAATGCAACCTAATACCCTACAACCAATGCTATAATACCAAATGTGATGCCCCGTACAAAACCATCATGTACGGATCATCAACAACAGGTCCATTACACGATATAATACTATATGCTGTTTTAAAACAAGTTTTGCATTCATGAAAGGATAACGTTTTACAAAAGATAACGTGACACAAAGGTCGTTACAAAGCCATTATTCAAAATAACATAAGTTGCGAATGAAAAATAAAAGTTCCATGATTGAGACATCTCTAAGTAATGCAACGGAAGTCTAACACAGCGAGTCTGTAACAGCAAGTCTATAACACCAAGACAGCAAGTCTAACAGCAAAAGCAACAACATCTAAGCACCTAAGAAATACATGCTTAAAAGGTCAACACGAATGTTGGTAAGCTATAGTTTGTTTGTAATCAGTAATGTAATGTAGACCACGAGATTTTATATTCAGACAGTATGAAAAGTATATGATTATCCGTGGGCACCCGGTAACTAACTTAACGTAATATTACCCCCTAAAAGTACACTTGGCAAGTGCGTCTGTTTACGAAGTATTAAACACCCGTTGAATGCTAGCGCGACTAGCCCGAGTGGGGATGTCAAACCCTATGGATCCATATCTAAGATTCGCGTCTACCGGTTCATAAACCAATAGTTAAACATTACCGTGCTAAGGGGAATCTTTGTGCCGTTATGTCACCCACACATATATAAAGTTTAAGTACTCGTGTCTAGTATGTAAAACATAAAAAGCGCATGTATTCTCAGTCCTAAAAATAGTAAAGTAAAAAGGGAGCTATAACTCACAGTGAATGTGCGGTAAAAGTCGATATGAAAAGTTTGCAGGTAGTAAGTCGGTCCGAAAGGTCGTTGATGTGGTAGCAGAGGTGTACGGAATACTATTATTGTTTACTACGAAATATGACGAAATATTACACAAGTTTTATTTAATTTATTTATAGATGGGATCTACCTAAACCTTGCTATAACACTATAGGCAGTGTACATAATCGTAAAATAGTATAGTTTTTAGTAAGTCCGGTTCGTTCCACAGGGAGACGGCTTATGTTACACTATATTTTAAACAACTATATTTGTACAAAATATATATAATTATATATAATAATATAAAAAGGGAGATTTACCGTTTAATGACCGGTTTGTCGATTTTAAGTCTTATATCACAATTAAAACCTAATGCAAAATATTATATATAACTTAATTTAAAGCGTAAAATAAATAACGATATTTAAATGACGAAATATAAAATTGCGATAAGAAATGAAATAAAATAATTATGCTTATTTAAACTTCCATAATCATGATGTTTGACATGTTGATTTTAATTTATTATCCTGGGTTAATTGTCCTTTGTCCTGGATTATTTGATAAGTCCATCTGGTTTTGTCCATAATAGTCCAACGGTCATAATTATAAAGTGCGAGGGTCTTCGCCAAATTAACCTTATACCCGAAGTCAAATATTTCAACTAATTGGGGATTTAAACCGTAATAAGGTTTTAACACATTGTTAATGATTACACCAGGTTATCGACTGCGTGTAATCCAAGGTTTTAATACTTTATTAACAATTACACCAATTATCCTTGAATGTAATCCACCCCTGTTTTAATGAGTCCATTGACTATTAATCCATCCCCGTGTCCGGTCAAATGAACAATTATTAGTATTTATAAATATCCCGCTCACCGTACCCAGTCAAGCGTATATGGTTATATATAGATACGTCAAATTATAAATCTCTATATTAAATTAACAAGATATCATTTAGTTAATCAAATATAAAGCCCATTAATAGTCCATAGTCCAATTTTCACAATTGTCGGTCTTTTGTCCAAACCCCAATTATGGTCCAAAGCCCAATAACCCCGTCTTAATATTTAGCCCAACATTCATGATTACTTCGGCTCAAATAAGCATAATAATAACTTAAATACGAGACATTAATTTAAAAAGGAGAATTTAGCTTACAGTGATCATTATTCGCGTAGTGTTACAGAGACAGAGTTCCGACTTTAAAACCCGTAAAATAACCGTTACATAACCCAAACTAACTAATATAAAACTAAACTATATTATATATTTTATATATATATATATTATATATATCATTGAGGAGAGAAATATGGATATGGTGTATTTTTTCGTCGAGCAGAAGCCTGGTATTTATAGGCATAATTCCTGATTCTGATGCCCATGCGAGTGCATGGGGTTTTAGTGCAAATCTCATGCACTCGCATGGGTTTTATGCCTATTTCCCATGCGATCGCATGGCCGTTAGATCCAGCTCACATATTTTTTATTTTCTTGCTTGTCGACATATTATTATATATATAATATATATATATAATTTATATTAATTATATATATATATTATATTATATTCTTGTGCATAGTTGACTCGTAATTTTAGGACCGTTGACTTGCGCGTTGATGCTCGGTTTATGTCTCGGTTCCGGATTTTTGAATGTCCTTTCGTACGCGTAGATATCTTGTACTTTGCGTTCCGCGACTTGTACTCTTGTCATTTTTAGACGTTTCTTATCAATAAATTGAACCACTTGGATTGTAACTTGTACATTTGAGCTTTTTGGTCATTTGCGTCTTCAAATCTTCATTTTTGTCTTTCGTCTTCGCACTTATTTATTTAAACGATTATTACATAAAGATAGAACAATTGCAACTAAAAGCTTTACATATTGGAAGGATATTGCTATGAAATATATGTTCATTTAGAGCACTATCAGTCGTCAACCTAAGTCAAAGGTCACTAAGTTAGTATATTGTCCCCAAAAGTTTAAAATTGAATAAATTAAGTCTTAAGTATCATCATCATTCGTAAAAGCTAAAGTAAGTTTTCAACAAGAATAGAGATCGAAACAAAAGGCTGACTTCGGACAGCTGCTACGACCTCTATACAAACCAAAAAGATGAGTGGTCAGTGGCCAAGGCTCCGTATGTGAGTCCTCTAACCTCTGTCCAATTTTAAGATCCTAACTTGATATCGTTTGACCGTGGCGACGGTTCAAGCGCGAGTAGGTCAGAATTTTCAGCACGTCGTTAAAAAGGCCTAGTGATTTTCGGAAGGCTATAAATCCTAAACCGTATATCGGATTTAGGCGAGTCCTAAACGAAAAGTCATCTAATCGAAATGAAATATCTTAAAATAAATTTTCCAGAAGTCCTAGGAGTTTTATCAGACCCCGAAAAACAGCAAACAGGTGCTCTGGTGGGTTTCTTTGTGCTTGATGCTCATCACGGTTCTCATCCTTGATGCGTGTAAGCTTCAAGTGTACAACTCTTTGATGTTTTAGCATCACTTTGACCAAGTTTCAACCATCAACACACAATGTTAAGACTAAGCAAGAATACAACTCACTTAAGAGTTTTAGAAGGATGATGAACCAAGGTTACATCATGTTCTTAGTCTTAACACAAATACAAGTTCTATCTACAACTAAAGCTACAAACTTTCATTCAATCAAACAAGTAAGAACATAAATTTGATCAAACAAAGTAATGAAACCCTAAGCTAGAGAGCTTGGATCCTTTTAACAAAAGTTATGAGATTTTAAAGCTAGAAAGCTTGAATCTTTTATGTTCTTGAAGATCTTCAAAGCAAAAGGCTAGATCTTCAAGTTCCATGAAGATCATAAACACAAGTTTTGATCTTTTAACAAAATAAAAGAGATCATAAGTTAGAAAACTTAGATCCAACAAAAGTAATGAAGATTTAAAGCTAGAAAGCTTGAATGTAGAATGTTCTTGAAGATCTTTAAAGCATGAAGCTAGATCTTCAAGTTTCATGGAGATCATAAACACAAGTTTTGATCTTTTAACAAAAATAAAGTGATCTTAAGCTATAAAGCTTAGATCCATCAAAGTAATGAAGATTCAAAGCTAGAAAGCTTGAATCTTTAATGTTCTTGAAGGATTCAAATCAAAGTTTGAATCTACAAGATATAACAAGATCAAAAAGCTAACAAGCTTGATCTTATAAAGATGATGATGATGTCGTGATTTAGAGGAGGAGGAGGAGGAGAAGAAGAAGAAGAAGAAAGAAGAAGACGAAGAAGAAGAAGAAGAAGAAGAAGAAGAAGAAGAAGAAGAAGAAGAAGAAGAAGAAGAAGAAGAAGAAGAAGAAGAAGAAGAAGAAGAAGAAGAAGAAGAAGAAGAAGAAGAAGAAGAAGAAGAAGAAGAAGAAGAAGAAGAAGAAGAAGAAGAAGAAAATTTAAAACTTACAATTTTTAGAGTGAGAAAGACTAGAGAGAAAATTAGAGAGTAAGTGTGTGTAAAATGAGGATGAGATCAAGTGTAAAATGAATCAGAATAGCTTGGTATTTATAGTGGTGATGGGTGGTGGTGGCCGTGGGGTTTGGGGGGGGACAAGGGGACACCTTTTTGCTTTTTGGTTAGTGGTGGTCTAAATGTGGTGCTTATTGTTAGGATCCCATGCAACATTGTGATAATGGTTAACAAAAATGCTAGTATGTTGGCTCTTATAAATGGGTTTTTATCCTACATCTTAATGGGTCATAATCCATTTAAAATTGGGCTAATTAAATGGTCCATTAGCTAGAGTAGGGTGGGCTAAAGTCCAACAAGGTAGAAAGTCCAATAAGACTAACTAGTGAGCATAAGTAAATTACTAAGCGTAATTAAGCAACCAATAACCCAAGTAATTATTATTAGGAAATAACAATTAGTATTACGTAGTCGTAAATTCCAATTACGACAAAAGTTAAACGTGTACCAAAACATATAGCTCGTTCTAAACGTCAAATGACACTAACGGTCATAAAAGCAATCGGGGATCAAGTTAAGTAACTAAGTACTTAATGGCACGTTGTATGGTATTAACGAAAGTAATTAATCATGAAATAAGATCCCAGAATATAAACCAACACAGTATGCATAAATACGCAGTTTCGTGAAAGTAACAAGCACAAAAGTAAGTCGAAAAAGTCGGGTCGTTACAGTTTTGAGAATGTTGGTCCTTTGCATGTAGATTTCAAGAACTTTTATCGTGATTTGAATCGATCCATAAGTGACACTGATGCGCATGTTTGTATTGAACAATTGCTTTTGAAGAAAAATTCTTTGCCTACCATTAGTGTCGAGCATTTTTGCGATCATAATGAATTTTTACATGGGGGTTTTTGGGCTGACAATATTTCAAAGTTGAACTACAAAGAGTTTGATGATGCTATTGAATTCGATGCTACATATGGTACAAATATGTAAGTTTTTGTAAATTTTATGTTATAATTCATCATATATAATATTCATCACTTTATTTTTATCATTCATCTTTATAATTTTTATGTTATTATTCATCGGATACCGTATTCATCATTTTATTTTTGTTATTCATCTTTATTATTTTTATGCGATATGTTATCTATTTTTTTATTTAATTTTTATTATACCTGATTTTATTCTTTTTAAAAAAAATTTCATGTATAACATGGTTTTTGTACCTCTTACTGGGGTCGATAACCATAAGAAGCTTGTTGTTTTTGGGGCTGCGTTATTAGCTAGTGAAACCATAGAATCGTTTAGTTGATTTCTTGATTGTTTTCTTTAACTTTTTGTGACTGAACTGGGCTTAGTGTCTACCGATCAAGATTCATCAATGTTTTAACATCTAACATTCATATTTTTTCCATCATTCATATCATTTTATCATTCACCACAACTATAGGTAATTTTAATCACTACATGATTAAAATAACAATCATTCTTGGTAATGGATCATTCATCAGTTTAATTATTCTAACATTTTCAATTTCATTCATCAATATTAAATTTACACATAATTTCAGTGTGAATAACTTTTTAAAATGATTTATCAATCTATAATAATGTAAATAAAAATCAATGTCATTCATCATTATTTGAATAAAATTCATCATTACACATTAATTCATTACGAAGAACTTTTCAAATCATTATCAAAGTCTTAATGAAAATCATTATCATTCATCGTTATTTTCACAAATTTATTTCGAAGTACTTTTCAGAATTATTGAATCACGTAATCAATAATAAAAGGTAGAAGAAAGAGTTCATTTCATTTCCACTGTTGCCACACTATTTTATTAATGAATTATCTTTTTGTTCAACTGTTACTGCACTATTTACACACCTTGAACATACTTTCAGGAACTCTATCTTGTCAAAATGCTAATTTTGGAACGAAGATGTGGATTGATGTTGATATTCTTGAAATCTTGGAGTTTAGATCAAAGTTTATTTTTAGCATTGGCAATGCTTCATCAAGTCAAGGTGGCAGTGTTCTTTGTAGCCAAGTAACTCATTCTATTCTATCGGATTTTCTTAACCCGAAACTGAAAAAGCCTATTGATGGAATTAGGGACTCGACTGAGGTCTTATATGATCACTAAATTTTTTTTACCTAAATATCACACAATTCGTTGTATGCTAATGCTATCTATAAATATCACAAGAAATAGCCCACAAACTAACTGGGTCAGTATGTACAAAGATCACCCAAAGTATAAGAACTGAGGAATTCTAATGTTTGTATTTACACTTGGTAACCTAAATCATTGTATCAATAGTAAACAACTTTTATATATGCAATTTTTGGGGGGTTTTTTTTTTTTTGGGCAAAAACTACGATAACATAGAAACTTTTATATATGTAATATTTATCATCTTATTACACTATTTGCAATATGATATTGTGATGTGGATACTTGGACTGAAGTTATACCATATGTAATGGAGAAGTCACTAAAGATAATAATTCTTAATTGGATTACTGAAAATAATTTACTTAAAGGTGTTAAGATAAAGCATGGATAAATGTTGACTAGCCTTAATAATAATAATAGTTATAACATGTAGGTTGCACTCTCTACAGTTCTTTTGTCAACTATAAAAGTTCATGTATATTGCTTGATACTACGAATACTTTCAGTTGTTTTGCTTGCATAGAGGTTGTTTATTCATTTGAGATGTGATGTTTTTGAAATTGAATATTTCACTATTGCTATTAAGTATTGTTCCGTTACGATGAGAGGATGAACACGACGCTCTTCGCAAGGATATAAATTGATGTTTGTTTATAAGTTGATTGTGTGAAATGGAATGAAAAGGATAATAAATATATGGTGAAATGCTTTTGTATTGTTATCAGAGAACAAAATTAGCAACAATAGTAAGTGGGGTTTAAAACTTGATGTTTTATCAATTCTCTCTAGTGATTACAATACATATGTAATATCTGAAGGTTTTTCATATGCCCGAGAGACATATTTAATTAATGTGGCTAATATGTTATGATCCAAGTCGGGTCATACCCAATAACAAGCTTACCGACACCTTAAACGTATTTAAGCTTAACGATTGGATCATTAAGTAAATACGCGACACTTGGATTTTAGAAAATCGGTTTTCTAAAATATTATCACTTGAGATAAATTATTTGGATAATTTATATATAATTTTTTATAAGTTTAAATAATTATATTGTGTTATATTTTATAAAAGGTTTATAAAATATATATAAGTAACATAAAAACTACATGGTTTATATATCTAGTTTTATATAATTACAACTTTTATATATATAATACTCCCTTGGTGAGTTTTAGGACTCCTAGGAGAAACACCCATGCTAGCTTTTGTTACTTTTAAGTAACACACTTCCTCAAGTGCATGGGCAACTCAAGAACCAAGTAATTTTTTACTCACACTTGAAAACACACATAAAAAGAGATAAAAAAAAACTGCACAACCTTTTTTTTTCTGCTGCCTGGCCGTGACCTTTTGAGGGTGAAAGGGAGTTCAAAATTTGGTTTTTGAAAGCTCTAATCAAGTGTTAATAAATCCTAACTAAAGTACAAAGGTTTGGTATTAAAGGCTTGGGGTATTACTTGCTTGAGGCTTCAAGTTAGAAGCTTACTTTCCATCATCTTCATCATCATCTTGCTCATTTGTAAATAACCCTCAACTTTCTTGAGGAGGTATGAATCTTCTCTTCTTGTTCTTATATGTAAGCATATATTCAAGACTTGATAACAATATGGAATTCATTCAAAATGGTTTAACATATAAACTTGTTTTTATAAACAATCATGCTTCCGCTTTCTTTAACTATCATAAAATGGTTTTATGATTATGTTGACATTAAGAACTTGTTGTTATGTTGAATTCCATCAATGGTATCTAGAGCCGAGGTCCATGAAGTATGCTTCTTATATGGTCTTTAAAACCCACCAACTTTGCATTCTATTAACATGCATGAAAGTAGAATGTAAAAATTTTCGGGTTTGGGAGGGTTGGTTAAGTTAGCCAAAATCTAGGACACCCAAAATGGGTTTTGGGTTGCTCCATTTTGGTCATTTTGTTGATATATTAATGTTCACAATCAATGCCTTGACCTTATGTTTGAATGCATGCTTGTTTGGTTGATTTGTTATTCATTCATTTGGTTTGTAATAATATTTATTCAATTGGTTTGTAATATTATTTTGGTTATGTAATTTATTTTATATTTGGTATGTAAAATAGATTAGGTTATAATTTCATTTTTTAGAGAAAAATGTATTAGGATATATTTTGTAAAAAAGATGAAGATACAAGATGAAGACTTGGAAGAACACAAGAAGAAGCATTTGGATGCAAGATTAAGTGGGAGATTTAAAATCTCCTACTTTGTGTTATAACCCATTAACCGGTGGCATTTGTTTTCGGCTAAACAAATGTCTACCAAATTGGCTTGATTGTAAACATATTTGTTTTGCATGCATGGTTGTTTATTGTTTTTGTATGTTTGGTTGCTACAAGTAAATCACAAGTTAACAACAAGCAAAATGACAATTTAATTGGTTAAATTAGACATTATTAATGACATGCAAAACGACAATTTAAATGGTTAAATTGAAATGGCAAAAGGACATTAATAAATGGTTATTAAGAACACTAAAAGGATTATAATAATTAGTTATTGAAACACATATAAAATGATTTATATCAAGTAATTGGCTTAATTACAAGACATGAAAATGGTTTTTCATAAGTACCATACACTAAATGCATGTTGGTGTATGGCATAATAGTTTTCTTAAACTAGAAATAATGAAAACTTAAAATCCCTTATTAACAAGGCAAACAAGTTAAACGCCAACCTTTTGTGTGACACTTAAACATATTAGGGAACTCATAATGGGATAAAGGTTACCTAACCGTTATGAGCGAACTAATATGATTAAGGTGAATTTCGCACACTTGTGGGATAAAGGTCACCTAACCACTTGTATGTTAAATTTACACGTTTACACAAGTAGGACGACTTGATTTGGAAATCAGGAACTTAGGGTCACCGAAGCATGAGGAACAAATAGGCATTGATGGGATAAATATGCCATGCAAAAGGATTGCATGATCTCATAACTTAGAAGTTACAAAAGGATTGCAATTATCATATAATGACTACCTAGCTAAATCAAATGACGGGATAAAGGTCACCTAACCGAAATTTGGTTTACCGTTGGATTCTAAAATTTAATAAATATCAATTGGATTTAAAGGGTATTGATTGTTAAATTTAAATTGATACTTAAACAACTTTGTTAAATTTTGTAGTTGGCCGCCAATAACAACAACATTCCAAACGCACCAATCAACTTTAACAACCTATCGTTGAGGTCAATCCTCGAAAAGGAAAAACTCAACCATACGAATTTCATGGATTGGTTTGACAATCTAAGAATTGTCCTCAAACTTGAGGATAGGGCGTATGTGTTGGAAGACCCCATTCCCAATCAACCCGACGAGGATGATAAGGAAGGCATGGCTTATTTGGATAAGTATTGCACCGATTCGGTGCAAGTCGCTTTCCTTATGCTTGGGACTATGATACCCGAACTCCAAAAGGACTTTGAGCATCATAGTGCATATGACATGATCACACAATTGAAGGAGATGTTCCTTCAACAAGCTCGTGTCGAGCACTTCGAAACGGTTTGAGCGCTTCATGCATGTAGTATTGATGACTCCCAATCCGTTTCATCTTATGTCCTTAAGATGAAAAGCCTAATTGATCGAGCGAACCGTCTAAATTGCAACGTGTCTAATGAATTAGCCACAGACCTTATCCTTAATTCTTTGTCAAAAAGGTTTGACACATTCGTAATGAATTACAACATGAATAGTTGGGATAAGAGCATTGGCGAATTACATGCCATGCTTAAGACGGCCGAAGCAAGCATGGGTAAAAGGGCTTCACCCGTACTTATGATCAATGAAGTGTAGTGACCCGAACTTTTCCATGTTTATATATATTAAATGAAATTGTTATTTACATGATTTAGTGTTTCCAACATGTTAAGCAATCAAACTTGTTAAGACTTGATTAATTGAAACAGGTTTTATATAGACAATTGACCACCCAAGTTGACCGGTGATTCACGAACGTTAAAACTTATAAAAACTATATAATGACATATATATGATTATATATATAGTTAACATGATATTATGATAAGTAAGTATCTCATTAGGTATTTTAACAATGAGTTATATACATAAAATTGAGTTTATTGAATTAAGAAACTCGAAACGATATATATAACGATTATCGTTATAACAACGTCTTACTAAATACATATGATTCATATTAAGATATTGTTACACTATGTTTAATCATGATAAATGATAAGTAAACATGTCATTAAGTGTATTAACAATGAACTACAAGACTACTAACTTAATGATTTCGAAACGAGACTTATATGTAACGATTATCGTTGTAACAACATTTAACTGAATATATATCATACTAAGATATATTAATATATCATAATATCATGATAATGTAATAATTTAACATCTCTTTAGATATAATAAACAATGGGTTAACAACATTTAACAAGATCGTTAACCTAAAGGTTTCAAAACAACATTTACATGTAACGACTAACGATGACTTAACGACTCAGTTAAAATGTATATATATGTAGTGTTTTAATATGTATTCATACACTTTTTAAATACTTCAAGACACTTATCAAAATACTTCTACTTAACAAAAATGCTTACAATTACATCCTCGTTCAGTTTCATCAACAATTCTACTTGTATGCACCCGTATTCGTACTCGTACAATACACAGCTTTTAGATGTATGTACTATTGGTATATACACTCCAATGATCAGATCTTAGCAGACCATGTGAGTCACCTAACACATGTGGGAACCATCATTTGGCAACTAGCATGAAATATCTCATAAAATTACAAAAATATTAGTAATCATTCATGACTTATTTACATGTAAACAAAATTACACATCCTTTATATCTAATCCATATACCAACGACCAAAAACACCTACAAACACTTTCATTCTTCAATTTTCTTCATCTAATTGATCTCTCTCAAGTTCTATCTTCAAGTTCTAAGTGTTCTTCATAAATTCAATAAGTTCTAGTTTCATAAAATCAAGAATACTTCCAAGTTTGCTAGCTTACTTCCAATCTTGTAAAGTGATCATCCAACCTCAAGAAAACTTTCTTATTTACAGTAAGATATCTTTATAATACAAGGTAATACTCATATTCAAACTTTGGTTCAATTTCTATAACTATAACAATCTTATTTCGAGTGATGATCTTACTTGAACTTGTTTTCGTGTCATGATTCTGCTTCAAGAACTTTCAAGCCATCCAAGGATCATTTGAAGCTAGATCCATTTATCTCTTTTCTAGTAGGTTTATCCACAAAACTTGAGGTAGTAATGATGTTCATAACATCATTCGATTCATACATATAAAGCTATCTTATTCGAAGGTTTAAACTTGAAATCACTAGAACATAGTTTAGTTAATTCTAAACTTGTTCGCAAATAAAAGTTAATCCTTATAACTTGACTTTTAAAATCAACTAAACACATGTCCTATATCTATATGATATGCTAACTTAATGATTAAAAACCTGGAAACACGAAAAACACCGTAAAACCGAACATACGCCGTCGTAGTAACACCGCGGGCTGTTTTGGGTTTGATAATTAAAAACTATGATAAACTTTGATTTAAAAGTTGTTCTTCTAGGAAAATGATTTTTCTTATGAACATGAAACTATATCCAAAAATCATGGTTAAACTCAAAGTGGAAGTATGTTTTTCAAAATGGTCATCAAGACGTCGTTCTTTCGACTGAAATGACTACCTCTTATAAAAATGACTTGTAACTTATATTTCCGGCTATAAACCTATACTTTTTATGTTTAGATTCATAAAATAGAGTTCAATGTGAAACCATAGCAATTTGATTCACTCAAAACGGATTTAAAACAAAGAAGTTATGGGTAAAACAAGATTGGATATTTTTTTTATTATTGTAGCTACGGGAATTATTGTAACAATTCTATACAAATCATATCCTAGCTAACTTATATTGTATTATACATGTATTCTAATATATTATGTAATCTTGGGATACCATAGACACGTATGCAAATGTTTTGACATATCATATCGACCCATGTATATATATTATTTGGAACAACCATAGACACTCTATATGCAGTAATGTTGGAGTTAGCTATACAGGGTTGAGGTTGATTCCAAAAATATATATACTTTGAGTTGTGATCTAGCCTGAGACGTGTATACACTGGGTCGTGGATTGATTCAAGATAATATATATCCATTTATTTCTGTACATCTAATTGTGGACAACTAGTTGTAGGTTACTAATGAGGACAGCTGACTTAATGAACTTAAAACATTAAAACGTATTAAAAATGTTGTAAATATATTTTGAACATACTTTGATATATATGTACATATTTGTTATAGGTTTGTGAATTGACCAGTGGCCAAGTCTTACTTCCCGACGAAGTAAAAATCTGTGAAAGTGAGTTATAGTCCCACTTTTAAAATCTAATATTTTGGGATGAGAATACATGCAATTTTATAAATGTTTTACGAAATAGACACAAGTAAATGAAACTACATTATACGGGTGAATGATCGAAGCCGATTATGCCCCTTTTTAGCTTGGTAGCCTAATAATTTGGGAACAGACCCCCAAATTGACACGAATCCAAAAGATAGATCTATCGGGCCCAACAAGCCCCATTCTGGAATTTGGAATGCTTTAGTACTTCGATTTTATCATGTCCGATGGGTGTCCCGGAATGATGGGGATATTTTATATGCATCTTGTTAATGTCTGTGACGACCCCGTCAAAACACTTAACGGATCCGTCAGTTGGTCCCACAGCTTGATCGGACTTAAATGAATTAAATAAACAAAGTTGCATTCTTTTATTTCAAATGTTTCCCAAAAAGGAAACAAACCAAAATATGTAGTTTCAAAACAACCAACCATAGTAATAAACCAAAAGTTGACACAAAACCTTGCCAACAAACCCACAAGTTTAAATTATCTAAAAATAGAATGCAAGCTTAAGTTTCATAAAATGTTTCATAAAATCTGCCCAAATGCATGCAGACTCTTCTAAAGACAGCGGAAGCATCATATAACTCAAGTACCTGTGAAAACATGCAAGTAAACTGTCAACACAAATGTTGAGTGAATTATAGGTTTAAATAAACAAATAAACTTTAGACCACAAGATTTAAAAATGTTAGAAAACATTAAACATTATTCCATTATCAATGAGCCACCTGGTAACCACTTAACCCTTTATTTACCCTTGCCAAACATAATAAAAATATACACTTGGACAGTGTATCTACAACAAATTACGAAGTACTAAACATTCCAATTATAAATTGCTAGCGCGACTAGCTCGAAATGGGGTTGTCAAACCCGATAGATCTATCCATAGAATTCGCGTTCACCGGTAGAAACCAATGATTACAGTTACCAGACTAGGGAATATTTTTGTCCAACTCACAATGAATAATTAAATTTAACTGTTACTTGTGTCTAAACGTAAATGAAAATGCATGTAATCACATCCCAAAAATATACTTTGAAAAGTATGTAAAAACGGGACTATAACTCACCTTAAAAGCAACTGAAGAAACCACACAAACAAGCGAACAACAAATAGAATAAAGTGATCAGGAATGATCACAACGCCGACCTATAAATAAAGCAGATCGATATAAATAACTAACTTAGGTCAAGTCTTAGTATGATAGCTATTGTACATGTTGCAAGTAGACATAGAACAATACTCGGCAAGCATCGGTTTGACTGGAACAGCGTACGGACACATACTTTCTATTTTTAGAAAGTTTCTATTTTTAGCAGGTTTTCATTTTTGGAAAGTTTCTATTTTTGGAAAGTTTCTATTTTTGAAAAGTTTCTATTTTTGGAAAGTTTCTATTTTTGGAAAGTTTCTATTTTTGGAAAGTTTCCAAATTTAGAAAGTTCTATTTTTAGAAAGTTTTTAAGTTAGGAAAGTTTCCTTATTTAGAAAGTCAACAAAAGTCAACCGAAAGTCAACTCAAAAGTCAAACTTGGTCAAACATAGTCAACACTAATTTGAAAAGTGTAAATTATAATAATAACATAAGTTATAACATTTATTAAAGTTAAAAGTGTATAATTACGTCATAACATAAGTTTAATTAAATAAAATGAATTATTAAAATTAATATAAGTTGAAATGATATAATTAATATAACATAAGTAGTTAATTAATTAATTAAATATTAGTTATAATATAAATATTATTAATTAATAATAATAAATTTTAAATCATATCATAAGTATTATTAATTAATAATGAATTATTAATCATATCATAAGTTTCTAAATATAATTATTAAATCATAAGTATTTAATAATTAAATCATAATTAAATAATAATTAAGTCTTATAATAATTAAATAATTATTTAATATTCATTATAAGTCTTATAATAATATTCTTATAAAATAAATTTAATACTTATCATAAGTATTTTCCATTAGTAATAAAAGTGTTATTAATCATAAGTTAAATTAAAATGTTAATTAAATCATAAATAATAATTTAAATTATATAACAAATATTTATATCATAAGTTTTAAATAATAATAATTACTTCTTTTATCATAAGTAATTAATTAATAATGTAATTCATTATTCTTATCATAAGTTTTAGAATTAAACATAAGTTTTAATTTAAAAGTTCATCGGGTCGTATCTTGAGCCCCGGGTGTCGATTTCTGGTGAGCCTTATATGCATCTCCGCCTATTCAAACCACCCGACACAATGGTGCACTCAAGAACACACCAAGAACAGTCCACAAGTCGTGGTAATCAGCCATGACACCACTTGGACCTTCAATTTTCTCAAAACCGTGTTTTAGTCATAACGGGTGAACCGTGGCTCGAATTTAGGTGACCCGAACATGAAAGTTCATCCCACCATCAGTCCTAACACACTAACACACCCTAAAGACACCAAGAAAGGTCACAAAGTCGGACCAAACCTGTTTCATGTCAATCCACAATTCAATTTTAACAAAATAGTAATTTGATCATAACTAGGGCTCCGGGAATCGAAACGACATGAATCCGGAGTCTAAAATTAATGTCTTGATGAGAGGAACTCATTTACATACTTTATTTTAACATTTATCTCAGTCACAAACCCAGAATACACGAAATAGCTGCTGTCCAGAATTTAACAAATCGAAAACATGTGATTATGAGTACATCTATGCATACAAACACCATTACAATAATCCACAAACATTATACTACTAAATAATCATCAAAATACAGTAAATAAATGAAAATTTGAAAATTCTAGGGTTAGGGTTTATACCCTAATCGAGAAACGATCTATGTAATCGCGTAGAGAAGAACGAGAGGAACGCGTTGGTACTAATCACTCCTTGATCCAAGCTATAATTTTAGATGATGATGGTGATGTTATGGTGATGAATGGCGATGGCAAGGGGAGAGCAAAAAGGGAGAGCACAAAATAGAACTAGGTTTTTGGATAAATTTAGAAGTGATAAGATAAAAATATCAAATAAAGAAAAATAAGGAGTGTTAACCCCCTCCCCCCCTTGGCTTCGGCCGAAACTTGCATGGGGGTGGGCCCCATGGGTCCACTTTTGATAAATTATAATTTCCTGATGGCCCGAAAGCCCGAACGAGTCCCGAAACGCGAAAACACGCTTACGCGATTAAAAATCCGGAAACATAACAAACGCGCGACGAAAAATAAATATAAATACACTATATAATAATATGATCTTAAAATATCATATTTAAAATATTTAGGATTTAAATGTCCCAAAAACGCGTCCGTTGGTTTTAAAACTGAAAAGGTTCGCCAGATGGAAATCCGCGAGACGTAGAAACGTATAAATTAAAATATGAATACAAATATTCACATAACACATAATAATTAATATATATATATATATATATATATATATATATATATATATATATATATATATATATATATATATATATATTATTACAAAAATAATAATATAGGTCATAGAAATGACGTGGCACACTAACAGTTAACGGCCGTTAAATAATTAACTGAAAAAGATAACGGAAAAAGTAGGGTTGTGACAGTACCTTCCCGTTACGAAATTTCGTCCCGAAATTTAAGCAGGCGCAGGGGTTGACTCGGCATCTGAGAACAAATGCGGGTATTTCTGCTTCATCTGGTCTTCACGCTCCCAAGTGAACTCGGGACCGCGTCTAGCGTTCCATCTGACCCGAACAATAGGAATTCTGCTCTGTTTAAGAGTCTTAACCTCTCGGTCCATGATTTTAATAGGCTCCTCAATAAAATGCAATTGCTTATCAACTTGAAGTTCCTCCAAAGGAATAGTCTAATCAAATTCAGCCAAGCACTTCTTTAAATTCGAAATATGGAAAACATCGTGAACAGCACTGAGTTCTTGTGGCAATTTCAAACGATAAGCCACCGGTCCAACTCTTTCAATGATCTCAAAAGGTCCCACGAAACGAGCACTTAACTTCCCTCTTTTACCAAAACGGATTACGCCCTTCCAAGGCGAAACCTTTAACATAACACGATCACCAACTTGAAATTCAACATCTTTCCTTCCCTTATCGGCATAACTCTTTTGCCGACTTCTAGCAGTTCTCAACCTTTCTTTAATTTGTACAATCTTCTCAGTAGTCCGAGACTAATCTCTGGACCTGTAAGTTGAGCATCCCCAACCTCATTCCAACAAATAGGAGACCTACATTTCCTACCGTACAAAGCTTCAAACGGTGCGGCTTTAATACTTGCGTGGTAACTGTTGTTATAAGAAAACTCAGCTAGCGACAAATATTTATCCCACCCATTTCCAAAATCAATGACGCACGCTCGCAACATATCTTCTAATGTCTGAATGGTCCTTTCACTTTGACCATCCGTTTGAGGATGATAAGCGGTGCTCATATCCAACCTAGTACCCAAGGCTTCCTGTAAAGATCGCCAAAACCTCGACACAAATCGACTGTCTCGGTCGGAAATAATGGAAACAGGAACACCATGCCTAGAAACAATCTCTTTCAAATACAAACGGGTGAGTTTCTCCATCGAATCCGTTTCCCTAATCGGCAAAAAGTGAGCCGACTTAGTGAGTCAATCTACAATCACCCAAATCGCATCATAGCCACCCGAAACTCTTGGTAACTTAGTAATAAAATCCATAGTGATACCTTCCCACTTCCACTCGGGAATTTCTGGTTGCACCAAAAGTCCAGACGGTTTTTGATGTTCAGCTTTGACCTTAGCACAGGTCAAACACTTAGCCACATACGTAGCCACATCACATTTCAAATTATGCCACCAATACACCTCCTTAATATCCTGATACATCTTTCCTGAACCAGGATGAATAGAGTATCTAGACTTATGAGCCTCATCCAAAACAAGTTGTCGAAGACCTCCAAATTTCGGAACCCAAAGACGTCCCGCAAAATACCTAGTACCATCAGCTCGTACTTCAAACTTCTTAGCTACCTTTTCTACATTCTCCTTCACGAAATTCTCCTCCTTTAAGGCTTCTTGTTGTGCCTCAAGAATCTGCCTTGCGATGTTTGATCTAACTGTCATATTCAAGGCCCTAACCCTGCGAGGTTCAGTCCTTTCTTTACGACTCAATGCATCAGCCACAACATTGGCCTTACCCGGGTGATACAAAAGGTCACAATTATAATCATTCAACGTCTCAATCCATCTTCGTTGTCTCATGTTCAACTGTTTCTGATCAAGGACATGTTGAAGACTCTTGTGATCGGTGTACACAGTACTCTTAACACCATAAAGATAGTGTCTCCAAATTTTAAGCGCAAAAACAACAGCCCCCAACTCTAAATCATGAGTTGTATAGTTCTGTTCATGAATCTTCAACTGTCGTGACGCATACGCAATAACCTTCTTTCGTTGCATCAAAATGCAACCATAGCCTTGTCGCGATGCATTACAATAAACAACAAAATCGTCATTACCCTCTGGTAGTGACAAAATCGGAGCGGTAGTCAACTTCTTCTTCAAAATCTGAAAAGCATTCTCTTATTCATCCTTCCACTCATACTTCTTCCCCTTATGCGTTAAAGTAGTCAGAGGTTTCGCAATACGAGAGAAATCATGAATGAACCTTCGATAGTAACCTGCCAACCCTAAGAACTGACGAATCTGAGTAGGAGTTTTCGGGGTTTCCCACTTTTCAATCGCCTCAATTTTAGCAGGATCAACTTGTATTCCCTGTTTGTTAACAATATGACCAAGGAACTGAACTTCTCTTAACCAAAAAGCACACATAGAGAACTTAGCGTACAACTCTTCTTTCTTTAACAAATCAAGCACTAACCTCAAGTGTTCTTCGTGCTCTTCATCACTCTTAGAATAGATAAGGATGTCGTCAATGAAAACAATAACGAACTTGTCCATATAGGGTCTACACACACAGTTCATGAGGTCCATGAACACAGCAGGTGCATTTGTCAATCCGAACGACATAACAAGAAATTCAAAGTGACCGTAACAGGTGCGAAAAGCAGTTTTCGAAACATCAGATTCTTTAACACGCAACTGATGATAGCCAGAATGAAGATCAATTTTTGAATAAACAGAAGAACCCTGCAGCTGATCGAACAGATCATCGATTCTCGGAAGAGGATAACGATTTTTAACAGTGAGCTTATTCAGTTCACGATAATCAATGCATAAATGAAAAGAACCATCTTTCTTCTTAACAAACAGAATGGGAGCTCCCCAAGGGGACGAACTAGGATGAATAAAACCCTTGTCTAACAACTCACGGAGTTGACTCGACAATTCTTGAAGTTCGGAAGGCGCAAGACGATAAGGAGCACGTGCTACAGGAGCAGCGCCGAGAACAAGATCAATCTGAAATTCTACCGCGCGTTGCGGCGGAAGGCCAGGTAAGTCATCGGGAAACACCTCGGGAAAATCCCTAACAATGTGAACGTCATCAACGTTCTTTACTTCCTTACTAGGATCAACAACATGAGCAAGAATAGCATGAAAGCCTTTGCGGAGATGTTTACGAACTTTCATACAGCTAATAAGATTTAACTGTGTGCATTTCTTATCTCCAAAGACCATCAGTGGCTCTCCAATCACATCAGTAATACGAATAGCCTTATCATAACATACGATCTCAGTACGGTTCGCAGACAACCAATCCATACCAATAACAATATCAAAACTACCAAGTTCAATCGGTATCAAATCTATCTCAAAATCCCTACCACCCAGATTAATGTTACATTTACGATGTACAGTCTTAGCAGTAAGTTCTTTACCATTAGCTACTTCAACAACATAAGTATTGTCTAAGGGAGTTAACGGCATTTTGATTCTCGGACTTAATTTACTCGACACGAAACTTAAATCAGCCCCTGAATCAAATAGTACATAAACTGATAAATCGTTGACTGAGAACATACCAGTAACAAGCTTAGGATCTTCCTCCGCATCCTTAGCATTAATGTTGAACGCTCGGCCGCGTGCAGTTTCAGCAGTCTACTTGTTGGGACAAGCATCTCGGAAATGCCCCGGCTTCCCACACTCTTAACAAACCCTTTGATTACTTCCATTATTCGGTTTCCCATTACCATTTCCGTTACCACCTCTATTACCAACATTATTATTATTACCACCAGCCGCGGGAGTAGTAGAACCCGGCAAAAGCACTGTACAATCTTTAGCAATGTGCCCTTGCTTGGAGCACCTCTTACAAGTAACTGTGCAGTAACCATCATGAGCTTTATAGCAACGAGGACACACACGCTGATTTCTGTTATTAGCACCTGAGGTATCCTGTTTCTTCTGCTGACCCTAGTTTTGATTGCGGTTGTTATCCCACTTTCGTTTCCCATTATCAGCCTTCTTGACAACCTCCTCACTACTTTCAACAACTGTAGTCTTGCTTCTTCTCAACACCTTGCCATTAAGTTTGTGGGCCATAGACATAGCCGCCTCAATAGTCTGGGGTTCACTAGACTCAACCCCGTGTTCAATCTTCTCAGACAAACCATCAATGTAAGCCTCAATTTTGCGGTCCTCATTCGCATAAACCCTAGGACACAGCAAAGTTAACTCGATAAACCTTCATTCATAGGCATCTAACTCGGTGCCATGCATTTTCAAATTCTTGAGCTCAACCTCTAGCTTCTTAAGCTCACCCCGAGGTCTATAGCGGGTGATCAATCTTTCCTTAAAATCATTCCAGGCCAAACCATAAGCTACATCGTTCCCTAAACTAATAACCAGATTGTTCCACCTTGTCAAGGCACTATCCTTGAGAGTGCAACTAGCGAAACTAACTTTGTCCTCTTTACGGAACCGACTGACCCTGAAAATAGATTCGATCTTCTGGAACCAACGAGTAAGCCCTATTGGTCCTTCCGTACCACTGAATTCTTGGGGTCGACCAGCCATAAAAGTCTTGTGGGAGCATCCCACCTGGTTGTTGTTCGCATTGGCGTTAACATTAGCATTTGCTGCCATAGCAGCAGCAATTCCTTCATTGATCAGGCGTTGCATACGCGCTTCAGTGGACTCTCTTGGAGGCATGATCTTCAAAATAGAATAACACATCCGTTAGTACTAAGAATAATACTAGTGTCATAAAGGAATAGATCAAAACACGAAAAGACTAACCATTAAGATATTAGTCAACTAACACTATGAGTAATAACATGACAGTTATGATTGTTATAGAAATAACCATCACATGCATACATATTTTATGATAACATCATACAACATACATAGCACCTAACATACATGAACATATATTACGCATAATATAACATGCCAAGAGCCACAACATCAGAAATAAAACATGGTAATGATAATAGATGTCATAAAAATAACCATCCATACATAATGAAAAATATCCCATAACAAAATCTTAATAAAATCCTCGGCAAAACGCCGTACATAACCCAAAATGTATGTATAAAAAAGGACATTAAGTCTGATGAAATAGATAATCAATATGAATAATCACATCACATTCGCTTAGAGCGGGTGTGATAAGCTGGTCCAGCATGAGTCTCAGTAGGATCCTCATACTTACGCAACTTCCCTTTCACAACATCCAACTCTTCCCTCAACCCACGAACAGCGCTCTCGAGAGCCTCTAACTTAGCATTAACTTCTCGATCACGCTTACGGTTCTCATCCTCAACCCTATGCTTGAAAGTGATAAAGTTACCCATGTCGGCACGGATCTCGTCCATAACTTCATTATGTGGCAAAGTGCGCAAACAATCACTAAGGGCGTTAATACGTGTCACCTCATTATAAGCCCGGTTCATATGAGTAATGGTAGAAAAATAGTAATGAATAGGATCATCGATATCTGGTTGATTAGCACGGCGTCTAGCAGGAGACGGTGGAGCAGGAGCAGCAACGGAGTTATCGCTCGACGTCGACATCTGCAAACAGCAAAACCGCAAACCACATACCAAAAAGATATAAAAGCTAATAATATAACTTATATGAAATGAAATGCATATTAATGCTATAGCAAAAAGGTCGGGCTGTAGACTAGACTCTAATGCACCCTAAAAACCACGGGTTGACCACATTAAGACCGCCTAGTTCCCTACAACCAACGCTCTGATACCACATGTGACGACCCCGTCAAAACACTTAACGGATCCGTCAGTTGGTCCCCACAGCTTGATCGGACTTAAATGAATTAAATAAACAAAGTTGCATTCTTTTATTTCAAATGTTTCCCAAAGAGGAAACAAACCAAAATATGTAGTTTCAAAACAACCAACCATAGTAATAAACCAAAAGTTGACACAAAACCTTGCCAACAAACCCACAAGTTTAAATTATCCAAAAATAGAATGCAAGCTTAAGTTTCATAAAATGTTTCATAAAATCTGCCCAAATGCATGCAGACTCTTCTAAAGACAGCGGAAGCATCATATAACTCAAGTACCTGTGAAAACATGCAAGTAAACTGTCAACACAAAGGTTGAGTGAATTATAGGTTTAAATAAACAAATAAACTTTAGACCACAAGATTTAAAAATGTTAGAAAACATTAAACATTATTCCATTATCAATGAGCCACCTGGTAACCACTTAACCCTTTATTTATCCTTGCCAAACACAATAAAAATATACACTTGGACAGTGTATCTACAACAAATTACGAAGTACTAAACATTTCGATTATAAATTGCTAGCGCGACTAGCTCGAAATGGGGTTGTCAAACCCGATAGATCTATCCATAGGATTCGCGTTCACCGGTAGAAACCAATTATTACAGTTACCAGACTAGGGAATATTTTTGTCCAACTCACAATGAATAATTAAATTTAACTGTTACTTGTGTCTAAACGTAAATAAAAATGCATGTAATCACATCCCAAAAATATACTTTGAAAAGTATGTAAAAACGGGACTATAACTCACCTTAAAAGCAACTGAAGAAACGACACAAACAAGCAAACAGCAAATAGAATAAAGTGATCAGGAATGATCACAACGCCGACCTATAAATAAAGCAGGTCGATATAAATAACTAACTTAGGTCAAGTCTTAGTATGATAGCTATTGTACATGTTGCAAGTAGACATAGAACAATACTCGGCAAGCATCGGTTTGACTGGAACAGCGTACGGACACATACTTTCTATTTTTAGAAAGTTTCTATTTTTAGCAGGTTTTCATTTTTGGAAAGTTTCTATTTTAGGAAAGTTTCTATTTTTGGAAAGTTCCTATTTTTGGAAAGTTTCTATTTTTGGAAAGTTTCCAAATTTAGAAAGTTCTATTTTTAGAAAGTTTTTAAGTTAGGAAAGTTTCCTTATTTAGAAAGTCAACAAAAGTCAACTGAAAGTCAAAGTCAACCGAAAGTCAACTCAAAAGTCAAACTTGGTCAAACATAGTCAACACTAATTTGAAAAGTGTAAATTATAATAATAACATAAGTTATAACATTTATTAAAGTTAAAAGTGTATAATTACGTCATAACATAAGTTTAATTAAATAAAATGAATTATTAAAGTTAATATAAGTTGAAATGATATAATTAATATAACATAAGTAGTTAATTAATTAATTAAATATTAGTCATAATATAAATATTATTAATTAATAATAATAAATTTTAAATCATATCATAAGTATTATTAATTAATAATGAATTATTAATCATATCATAAGTTTCTAAATATAATTATTAAATCATAAGTATTTAATAATTAAATCATAATTAAATAATAATTAAGTCTTATAATAATTAAATAATTATTTAATCTTCATTATAAGTCTTATAATAATATTCTTATAAAATAAATTTAATACTTATCATAAGTATTTTCCATTAGTAATAAAAGTGTTATTAATCATAAGTTAAATTAAAATGTTAATTAAATCATAAATAATAATTTAAATGATATAATAAATATTTATATCATAAGTCTTAAATAATAATAATTACTTCTTTTATCATAAGTAATTAATTAATAATGTAATTCATTATTCTTATCATAAGTTTTAGAATTAAACATAAGTTTTAATTTAAAAGTTCATCGGGTCGTATCTTGAGCCCCGGGTGTCGATTTCTGGCGAGCCTTATATGCATCTCCGCCTATTCAAACCACCCAACATAATGGTGCACTCAAGAACACACCAAGAACAGTCCACAAGTCGTGGTAATCAGCCATGACACCACTTGGACCTTTAATTTTCTCAAAACCGTGTTTTAGTCGTAACGGGTGAACCGTGGCTCGGATTTAGGTGACCCGAACATGAAAGTTCATCCCACCATCAGTCCTAACACACTAACACACCCTAAAGACACCAAAGAAGGTCACAAAGTTGGACCAAACCTGTTTCATGTCAATCCACAATTCAATTTTAACAAAATAGTAATTTGATCATAACTAGGGCTCCGGGAATCGAAACGACATGAATCCGGAGTCTAAAATTAATGTCTTGATGAGAGGAACTCATTTACATACTTTATTTTAACATTTATCTCAGTCACAAACCCAGAATACACGAAATAGCTGCTATCCAGAATTTAACAAATCGAAAACATGTGATTATGAGTACATCTATGCATACAAACACCATTACAATAATCCACAAACATCATACTACTAAATAATCATCAAAATACAGTAAATAAATGAAAATTTGAAAATTCTAGGGTTAGGGTTTATATCCTAATCGAGAAACGATCTATGTAATCGAGTAGAGAAGAACGAGAGGAACGCGTTGGTACTAATCACTCCTTGATCCAAGCTATAATTTTAGATGATGATGGTGATGTTATGGTGATGAATGGCGACGGCAAGGGGAGAGCAAAGAGGGAGAGCACAAAATAGAACTAGGTTTTTGGATAAATTTAGAAGTGATAAGATAAAAATATCAAATAAAGAAAAATAAGGAGTGTTAACCCCCTCCCCCCTTGGCTTCGGCCGAAACTTGCATGGGGGTGGGCCCCATGGGTCCACTTTTGATAAATTATAATTTCCTGATGGCCTGAAAGCCCGAACGAGTCCCGAAACGCGAAAACACGCTTACGCGATTAAAAATCCGGAAAGATAACAAACGCGCGACGAAAAATAAATATAAATACACTATATAATAATATGATCTTAAAATATCATATTTAAAATATTTAGGATTTAAATGTCCCAAAAACGCGTCCGTTGGTTTTAAAACCGAAAAGGTTCGCCGGATGGAAATCCGCGAGACGTAGAAACGTATAAATTAAAATATGAATACAAATATTCAATAACACATAATAATTAATATATATATATATATATATATATATATATATATATATATATATATATATATATATATATATATATATTATTACAAAAATAATAATATAGGTCATAGAAATGACGTGGCACACTAACAGTTAATGGCCGTTAAATAATTAACTGAAAAAGATAACGGAAAAATTAGGGTCGTGACAATGTCGGTTACCAGGTGTTCACCATATGAATGAATTTTATCTCTATGTATGGGATGTATATTGAAATATGAAATCTTGTGGTCTATTATTACGATTTGATAAATATATAGGTTAAACCTATAACTCACCAACATTTTTGTTGACGTTTTAAACATGTTTATTCTCAGGTGATTATTAAAAGCTTCCGCTGTTGCTTACTAAAATAAGGACAAGATTTGGAGTCCATGCTTGTATGATATTATGTAAAAACTGCATTCAAGAAACTTATTTTTAATGTAATATATTCTTATTGTAAACCATTATGTAATGGTCGTGTGTATTTTTTGATAATCTACGTAATGCTTTTTAAAACCTTTATCGATAAAATAAAGGTTATGATTGTTTTAAAAATGAATGCAGTCTTTGAAAAACGTCTCATATAGAGGTCAAAACCTCGCGACGAAATCAATTAATATGGAACGTTTATAATCAATATGAACGGGACATTTCATGAAGGCGGGTCCAAAAACAATAACACTTCTAAGACAAAGGTGGCTAAGAGGAAAGGACCCACCTACCAAGGCAAGCGCAAGGGAAAGGGGAAGATGGTTACCCCAACCAACAAGAACAAAAAGTAAAAGGTTGCCAGACAAGCAAACCCCAAGGAAGATCCATGCTTTGGTTTCGGTGAAATGGGTCACTGGAAACGCAACTGCCCGATCTACCTAAAGGAGTTGAAAGCAAAGAGGGATGCAGGGCAAACCTCAGGTAATGTATATATGGTATACATTGAGCTTAGTATTACTTCTTCTAATACATGGATATTAGACACAGGATGTGGAACTCATATTTGCAATTCTTTGCAGGGGTTCAAAAGAAGTAAAAAAGGAGCTGGAACAACAAGTCTCTTCATGGGAAATGGTGCAAAGGTGCACGTAGAAGCTCAAGGAGACTTTGTTTTAAAGCTACAAACTGGGTTGGAACTTGTTTTGAAAAATGTTTTGTATGCTCCTGATTTGACTCGAAACATTATTTCTATTTCCCGTTTAAGACAATGTGGTTTTGATTTTAATTTTATTAATGATGATATCCATGTTTCTTTAAATAATGTGTTCTATTTCAAGGCTTCGCCTTTGAATGGTGTTTATGAATTGGTTCATGATGACACATCATACAATAGCTCAATGTTCCATGCAAACACCAAGAAACTCAAAAGGGATTTGAGTGATTCCTACTTATGGCATCGTCGCCTTGGTCACATAAACAAGAACCGAATGCATACACTTCAAAAGAATGGACTTTTGAAATCAAATGAACTAGACTCGTTTAATGTATGTGAATTTTGTTTACAAGGCAAAATGACTAAAGCCCCTTTCAAAAGGACCTATGAAAGGGCTAAAGACTTATTGGGATTAATACATTCGGATGCATGTGGACCCTTTAAGCCCATGACTAGGAAAGGTGAAAAATACTTCGTTACTTTCATTGATGACTTTAGTCATTTCGGATATGTCTACTTGTTAAGGCATAAGGACGAAACTTTTGAGGCATTCAAAGAGTATCAAAACGAAGTACAAAATCAACTCAACAAGACAATCAAGGTACTTCATACCGACAGAGGAGGTGAATAACTAAGCGATGCTTTCCAAGATCATCTTAAAGGTTGTGGGATTATCTCGCAACTTACTCCTCCTGGAACACCCCAACTTAATGGAGTTTTTGAAAAGAGGAACCAAACCTTAATGGATATGGTTCGATCTATGATGGCAAGAATCTCGTTACCTCTATCATTTTGGGGTTATTGTCTATGCTCCACGGCTCGTATTCTAAATATGACCCCAACCAAGAAAGTGGAATGAACACCTCATGAGATGTGGTTTGGAAAACATCCATCTCTATCATACTTAAAGGTATGGGGATGTGAAGCTTACCCTAAGCGTTATGTCCCTAATAAGTTTAATGCTCGATCCACGAAGTGTATCTTCATAGGATATCCCAAAGATGATATGGGATACTATTTCTATGATCCATCCGAGCAAAATGTATTTGTTGCTCGGAAGGCTGAATTCCTTGAAACTAAGTTCCTAATGGAAGGTAGTAGTGAAAGGAAGATAGATCTTGAAGAAGTTCAAGATCAAGTAGATGATACACAATTGGTTGACACTGGCACTCAACATGAAAATGTTGAGAATGATCAAATGGATGATCAAAGTATACAAGACATTCACAGATCTGGTAGGATTAGTAATCCTCCTGAGAGATATGGGTTTCTCATGGATGGTTACTATGTGGTTGATTTGGATGAACCAAAAAACTACCAAGATGCTTTATCAAGGATTGATAAAGATAAATGGCAGGAAGCCATGAACGCTGAGATGCAATCCATGTATGACAATCAAGTTTGGGAACTTGTTGCACAACCTACTGGCTCAAGGCTAGTTGATTGTAAATGGCTTTTCAAGATGAAAATCGACATACATGGAAACTTGGATACATATAAAGCTAGACTTGTAGCAAAAGGTTTCACTCAAACTCAATGGGTTGACTATGATGAAACTTTTTCGCCTGTGGCAATGCTAAAATCTATTAGGATATTATTTGCCATTGCTGCTCATTATGATTATGAAATATGGCAAATGGATGTCAAGACCGCTTTCCTAAATGGATATCTTGAGGAAGATGTATATATGGTTCAGCCTGAAGGTTTTGTTGATCCAAAATATTCTAAAAATGTATGCAAGTTAAAGAAGTCAATCTACAGATTGAAACAAGCATCTAGAATGTGGAATCATCGTTTCAATGAGGAGGCCAAGAAATTTGGCTTCATTAAAAATGGTGATGAAGCTTGTGTATACAAGAAAGCTAGTGGGAGCACTATCATGTTCCTTATACTATATGTAGATGATATATTATTATTTGGAAATGATATTCCGGCAATGCAAGGTGTTAAAACTTGGCTAAGTAAATGCTTTTTCATTAAGGATCTTGGAGAAGCACAATACGTTTTGGGGATTGGGATCTACAGAGATAGATCCAAGAAATTGATAGGTTTGAATCAAAGTGCATACATTGAAAAGGTCTTGAAAAGGTTCAAGAAAGAGAACTCTAAGAAAGGTTTGGTACCTATTCAAAGAGGAACGCTTCTTAGTTCATCTCAGTGCCCCACCACGAAAGATGAACATGAGAGAATGAAGAATGTCCCATATCCGTATGCTATTGGGTCAATCATGTATGCAATGATATGCACTAGACCGGATGTGTCATGCGCTCTTAGCTTGACAAGTAGATACCAGAATAACCCGGGAAACAGTCATTGGATTGCAGTTAAAAGTATATTGAAATACCTTAGGAGGACTAAGGATATGTTTCTAATATATGGGTCTGGTGAGGAGGAACTCACAGTAAAAGGTTACGTGGACGCGAGTTTCCCAACTGATCGAGATGATTCTCGATCACAATCCAGTTATGTCTTCACATTAAATGGAGGTACGGTCTCCTGGAAGAGTTCAAAACAGGATGTTGTTGCTTTATCCACTACAGAGTCGAAGTACATTGCCGCCTCATTGGCAGCTCAGGAAGCTGCATGGATGAAGAAATTCATCGATGACTTAGGAGTAGTCCCTTCCATTCAGGACCCTCTTGAGATCTTTTGTGAAAACAAGGGTGCGATTGCTCAAATCAAGGAACCTCGTGCTCACCAAAAGACCCGTCACATTGAGCGGAGATTCAACTACATAAGGGATGAAGTTGAAAAGAGAAAGATATGTATTCGCAAAGTTCACACAGATCTTAATATAGCGTATCCACTCACGAAGCTCTTACATGGTGCAAAACATCAAGGGCATGTTAGTGCATTAGGGCTTCGATACTCTAGTGATTGGTTGTGATCTGTTTTATGTATTGTAACGGAACGAAGTGGTTCAAACTCATTAATGTAATTATGGTGTTAATTTATTAATCTTGAGTCATGTTCCTATTTTGCATATTTTATTCATGAATAAGCTATTATTCTAAAAATCCGTAGTCGATCACATTTATGGGAGCAAGTGTGAGGTTTAGACTATTATGAACTTGGATTGGTATACATTCACAGGCTGAATGTAGGGAAAGGTTTCTACCAAGGTTCATAGATATTTGTGGGATACAAATATTGGAAGACCCGCCCTCAAGATTTACTAAATGGAGCCTTTGTGGTTGATCACATGTAATCTTGAGTAAAGGCGAATATCATTGTATCCTCTGACCTGAGATACATATTGGGTTCGGATATTTACCAAGTATTGTGCCTTGATTCTTTCCTTCGCTATTCTGAAATATGGTAGCTCATAAGGAAGAGCTCAGGTATAACGCAAGGTATATATTTAGGATGTATGTAGTCAAGATGGAATTTATCCCTCTTATTCGTTGAGAGTCAGATGTTTAAGGCCTGATAAAGTTAGATCTAAAAGAGAGTGATCATTCTGTGTCTCTTGGATTTAACATGACATCTTGGATGAAAGGATATAATGAAAAGATTCACCCATTCATGTTCGAGATGGGAACTCGAAAGGGATGATGTTATTGAATGGCATAAAGTCATAACATATTGGGGGTGATGGACGGTCGTTAGGTGGTATCCGTCACTTGCATTAATTTCTTATGTTTCTCGTGCAAGTGGGAGATTGAAGGTTTTTCGTATGCCCGAGAGACATATTTAATTAATGTGGCTAATATGTTATGATCCAAGTCGGGTCATACCCAATAACAAGCTTACCGACACCTTAAACATATTTAAGCTTAACCATTGGATCATTAAGTAAATACGCGACACTTGGATTTTAGAAAATCGGTTTTCTAAAATATTATCACTTGAGATAAATTAGTTGGATAATTTATATATAATTGCTTATAAGTTTAAATAATTATATTGTGTTATATTTTATAAAAGGTTTATAAAATATATATATAAGTAACATAAAAACTACATGGTTTATATATCTAGTGGGAAAATGGCACCAAAATGCATTAAACTTTCATCTAAATCATATTGTATGCATTCAACTTTCAAAAGTCTTATTGTATGCATTCAACTTTGTATTATATTCTATTGTATGTATCCAGTCACCCTCTACCGGTTGTATGCTGATGTGTAACCAGTCACTTTTTTTTGTTGAAAGTCAAATGCCACATCAGATTCATTTCCCCTTTAAATACCTCAAATAACCCCAAATTTCATTACGTTGGTGAAATGCAAAAAAAACTCAAAAATGACTTCAAGGTCATCTTCTTCAAGAATCATCACCAATCCAACCCAAGAGATTCAATATTGTGATTGTGGTCTTCGGCTCTATGAAAATACGGGATGGACTGAAAAAAAATCCAGGCAGAAGGTTCATTAGTTGCCCCTATTGGGTAAGTGTTCAATTTTTCCCTAATTTTTTTTTTTTTTTGAAATTTTCATGAAATTGGGTCTTGTTTCTACAGGATAAACGAAGGAAATGTAAAGTTTTTCACTTTATTGATGAGGAGCTTCCAAATCAGTACTACAAAAAGTTGTTGTATGATCTTCATTTGCAAAATTTGGAACGTCACCACCATGAAGCTGATGAGAAACTCAGGGAAGAGTTGGTCAAGTTGAAGTACAAGATGGAGGTTTATGACAAGTTTATCTTAGTTTTGTTATGACTTGTGGTGTTGTTATCTATAGCAGTAGGGTTGTTGGTGTTTAAGTAGGTTTAGGACAAGTTTTTTGGGTGTAATTCATGTTATGTACTGCTAGTGTTTGCCATTTGTTTTCCCTAAATGCAATTACAGGTTATGAAATGCACAATTTAGTTGCAATATTGGTTGCCTTTTTAATGGTTATGTAGTGCAAGATTGTGGCTAAAATGGTTGTAGTTTTAATCACAAACCATACACTATAAACCATTAACCTTTACAATGACACAAACCAAACAACATAAACCATTAAAACTGTAAAAAAAATAAAAAAATGTAAACTGAAGATCATAAGATGTGTTGATTGCATACACCAAAAGACAATTACAAAGTGTTTACAAACTGCATACAATCTGCATAAACCATTTACACCATAAACCTGTACCAAAATACCAGTCAACTGTCCTAAACATGTACCAAAAGACATTACACCAAAAGAAATCTACATCAAAAGATAGTACAACCTTGTCAAAAGACATCAAAAGACATTAATCTACATCAAAAGACATCAAAATACATTCATCTATGGTATTCCACCACTTTTACCACCACTTGCAACCTGTTTCTTAGGCCTTCCAACAGCTTTCCTCACCTTAAAAACCTTGTCTTTTGGTTCATTTGTACAACCCCTTTTGTTGTGTCCCATTTCTCCACATTTTGAACAAGTCATAGAACTACCTGCCCTTGATATCCTTACCCCACTACCACTTGCATTTGCCTTAGATGTTGTAACACCACTACTACTTTCATTTGCCTTTGATTTTCTAACTCCACTACCACCCTCATGTGCTGCCCTTGTCCTTTTCTTTTTAGGCCTTCCAGGCATGATTTTGGGTTTAGGTGGTAAAGGTTTATTCAACTCATTTGGCACCCAAGTTGAAATTCCACCAATTGGTCTAAGAAAGGTACTGTATGCCCTCATAAACATATCCTTTCTAAACCATGCAGGTATATAATCTTCTGGTGACTTATTAAGTGAAAATATTACTGAACAAGCATGAGGATAAGGAATACCAGTCAACTGCCACATCCTGTAGCTACAAGTTTATCTTTCTTCATTAACTTTAAAAGCTTCACTCTTGTGTCTAACCTCATACTCAAAGCCACCTGAAAAATAGGCTTGCCAGTATCTACAAGAAATAAATAAACTAAATAAACTAAATTTTGTAAAAAGAATAAATAAAGTAAACAAAGTAAATTAAGTCCATACCTGTGTTGATCTTTAATAATTTCAAGTCTTCTCTTGATATTTGGAGAAATATCACCTACCCAATTCTCAGAAAGCCTTCTCATAACAGTCATTCTCTCCATAACAATTACCCTAATTGTTTCTAACATTGTTATGATGGGCTTATGTCTACATGTTACAATCACATAATTAAAACACTCACTAAAACCATTTTCTACTGCTTCACAACCCCTGTCTACTTCAAAAAAGGCCCTTGACCAAGTTTTTGGAATTCTATTAATCAAGTATTTGAATGCACCAGGGTTAGTAGCCTTTATTCTATCCATTGTTGCATCAAATAAAATAGGATATGATGCTTTAGATGCTTCCCAAAACAGGTTTCTAAACTCAACTCCACTGTATTGCTTCCTAAAATTCTCATAAATATGTCTAGCACATTGCCTATGCTCAGCATGTGGCATTATGTCCTTCACAGCTTCAATTAAACCCTTATGTTGATCAGACATAAGTGTGAGACCAACAACACATTCTACTTCCAAATCAGCTTCAATTAGCTCAAGAAACCAGGTCCAGTTTTCCTTGTTTTCCACACTAACAACTGTCCAGGCAACAGGGTATATGTGATTATTCCCATCCCTTCCTATTGCAGTTAATAGCTCCCCTTGATTAGGTTTCTTTAAAAAGCATCCATCTAAAGCTATTATCTTTCTACACCCATTCTTCCATCCCTCTTTCAATCCATGTATACAAACATAAAATCTGTCAAAATATACTTTCCCATCAGGGTTTTGAGTTACTCCTAATTTAACAGTTGACCCTGGGTTGCTTTTTACAAGTTCATCAGCATAAGACCTTAACAAACCATAATGTTCCTCAATACTTTTCTCATATTCAGTTAAAGCCCAAGTCTTAGCCCTTCTACACTGATCAGAAGTTACAGTACACTTATACTTCTTCAAAACTAAGTCTGCAATGTCTACTAGCCTAATATTTGGGTTTACTCTAATTTTGTCACCAAACTCTCTACCAATCCATTTGTAGTTTATCAAACTTCCAAACCTAAAACTTCTAACACAAGTGTGTTCATCATTCATGGATATAACCTGAAAAGAAGCATCATCCTTCATCATTCTTCCATAACATCTCCATGGGCATTTTGCTTCTTCACCCTTAACTACACTTGGATATCTATGAAACTTCCTTTTTTTAGATTCAGTTGGTTGTTTCACTCTAGGTGCTCTCTGCCCACACTTTGCAATCATATCATTTTCACAACTTCTATAATACCATAGTGAGAAACCATTTGCAAGGGCATAATATGTTAAACAATCCTTAAACTGTTTAGCATTTAAATATTTCTCACCCACTATTGGCTTCTTCATCCTCTAATTTGTTTTTTCATCATGTATTGGAAACGTTTCGACAGGCACAATAGCTTTAAAAGGATCACTCTCTGCTTCTGCTTCTTCATTGTTTAATTTCTTCAACAGATCTTCCATAAACTCTTCATGTTCACCAATTGCATTCATCAGAGGATTGTCATGTTGAGCATTAGGAGATGTGAGTTTTGGTTTCTTATGTGGTTTTGGTCCCTTTTTAGCATTTGCCTTCAATATTCTAAGTTCTTTCAACTCTTCTTCTCCATCTGATAAGTGATCTATGGATGCATTATCACTTTCATTGTCACTTTCGTCACTTAAAGGCTGACTGTCACTTACACTATCACTCAGATGATTGTCACTTATATTGTCACCAACCTTACTTTCTTCTATGCCTACAGATATGTCATCCTTCTTACTTTCATCCACCCTAATTTCATCCTCAAAACAGGTGACTGCAACCTCTTTCTTGATTACATATTCATCTAAGTTATCACTAAAGTAATCAACAAATATATCTACTTTACCATAACACCAAGCTAGGTCATACAATGTACTCAAGTCCTCATCATTGTCTAAAGGCAATATTCCATCTGCCAGTGTTCTTCCAGGGACAGTAAAATACAAATTACTAAATGGTGAACCAGTTTCCTTTTCCAAAAACTCATAAAATTCAACAAACTCAATTTTATCAAGAAAGATGGTCAAAACACTACCATTATCATACCTCAGTGGGTTGGACATAAACACACCACCATAATACACATCAAAATTAAAACCTCATGTTGGAAGTGGGCTTCCAACCATCCTGCAATTGATTATTCTACCAGTTAGTGAAAACGTCAAAATATAGACCTAAAACCTTAATGATAATGAAATCGAGCAACAAACGTTACAACATACCTGATGAAACTGTGATGATACTAATATCGAGTGAAATCGATTCGATTTTACTCCCAATTTTGAAGTTCAATCGTCGTCGTTAGGTTTAGAAGTTTTAGGGTTGTTTTAGGAGGGAAATGACGTGTATGTATGTATTGTGTTAAAGGTTGAGTTTTAATCCACTTAAGGAAATTTTATATTTTTTAATTTTTAAATGGCATAAAAACCTAAATAGTAACTGGCTACCGGATACTCAAGTCACTGGATACATACAATAGAATATAATACAAAGTTGAAGGCATACAATAAGACTTTTGAAAGTTGAATGCATACAATAGGATTTAGATGAAAGTTTAATGCATTTTGGTGCCATTTTCCCATATCTAGTTTTATATAATTACAACTTTGATATATATAATACTCCCTTGGTGGGTTTTAGGACTCCTAGGAGAAACACCCATGCTAGCTTTTGTTACTTTTAAGTAACACACTTCCTCAAGTGCATGGGCAACTCAAGAACCAAGTAATTTTTGACTCACATTTGAAAACACACATAAAAAGAGATAAAAAAAACTGCACAACCTTTTTTTTCTGTTGCCTGGCCGTGACCTTTTGAGGGTGAAAGGGAGTTCAAAATTTGGTTTTTGCAAGTTCTAATCAAGTGTTAATAAATCCTAACTAAAGTACAAAGGTTTGGTATTAAAGACTTGGGGTATTACTTGCTTGAGGCTTCACTTTAGAAGCTTACTTTCCATCATCTTCATCATCATCTTGCTCATTTGTAAACAACCCTCAACTTGCTTGAGGATGTATGAATCTTCTCTTCTTGTTCTTATATGTAAGCATATATTCAAGACTTGATAACAATATGGAATTCATTCAAAATGGTTTAACATATAAACTTGTTTTTATAAACAATCATGCTTCCGCTTTCTTTAACTATCATAAAATGGTTTTATGATTATGTTGACATTAAGAACTTGTTGTTATGTTGAATTCCATCAATATCTAGAGGCTAATCCCCATTATTCTCTTTAATTACATATACAAGAAATAGTAATTAAAGGCTTCTTTCTCTCTACTCTATATCCATCGTGACAAATAATAGTAGAGGCTAATCCTTTGTTGTTTTTCTCTCTAATGTTGCATGTACAAAGAATGCAAATTAGAGGCCTACCCTATTCTCTTGTTTACATGCATTTATATATTAAACAAAGAATGCAAATTAGAGGCCACCTCTCCATTATCTCATGTGTATGCACAATTTAAGGGATCATGGGCTTTCTTTCTTTGAGTCACTTCTCACGTACATTAAACATGGGTTTCAACTTCTTGTGACTCCAACTATTTGATTTCTTTGACTCTCGGATTCGGGTCGGGTTAGGATCTACTCGGATCAAGTACTAACATAAGGTGTATGATGAATCACTAAATGCTTTTCTTTTTTTTCTTTCAGGAAACTACTTTGTGTCCATGGGTAACAATTTATTGGACTAATCAGGTTTTATGTCTTTGCAAGCTATTAAAAGTATTTATGTACAGATCGAGCTTTATGGGTGTAACCTGTATGTTTTAAGATATGCAATTTGTTTTCTATATATTGTTTTTGTTACAAATATTTTTAAACAAAATTATGAATCAGTTACGGAGTATATGATAGAAAAAACCTCAACCATAATTTAATGCATATATTAGGGATAATAATTGGTTTTGAATAGTTGTTATTATCCCTTACTTTGACGTGTGTATATCTTTTATTGACTTGTAGAGTTAGACTCGATTAAACCAAATGCCTTGACACAAGCAGAAAGGAAACTATTATGTTATCAAACATAATGATGTACATTATTAGTACATATGGAACCATGAGATATTACTTTTAGAGTCACACATATATAGTTAGTAACTCATGCTATGCCTTAAGAATTTGATGGATGATGGAAAAATTGATGTTGAAGTCAACGTTTATGAAATTATGAGCATGAGAGCATTGCAACTATCTATTATATCAGTTTAGTGTAGATTTCTTAATATTTTTTTCTGTTATATTTTATTTTTTCTTCACTAATATTTTTGTTTGACCACAGTGAACTTTGCATATTTCATTACTTGGATATGTTAGATTCATGTGCACAAAGTTGTGTTTTAAGAAATAATTTTATAAGACCTTGGAATATCAATAGAACTGCACGAGGAATAGGTGAAAATTTCAAGCTCCAATTTGATTATGTTTTGAAGTTTATTAACATGAAGAATTTGTTAAACTCAATACTGTATTATTCTGAATGATAACACTACATAACACATGAGATATATAAAGGGCTAAACCCTAACAATATAAATGGGCTAGGCCCAACTACTGAAAACATGGGCTAACATATAATGGCTAACATCCCCCGCAGTTGGAGCGGGAGTACGGTGAACGCTCAAACTGGATCTGAACTCGTCGAATAGAGCAAATGGAAGGCCTTTGGTGAAGATGTCTGCAAACTGATACCTGGACGGAACATGTAGAACCCGGACCTGTCCTTGAGCAACTAAATCTCTGACAAAATGAATGTCTATCTCAATGTGTTTAGTCCACTGATGTTGGACCGGATTAGATGCAAGGTAGACAGAGCTAACATTATCACAGTAAACTAGTGTAGCAGAGGTGAGAGGGCGGTGAAGCTCACGAAGAAGATTACGTATCCAGCATGTCTCAGCAATAGCATTGGCAACTCCTCGATATTCTGCTTCGGCACTGGAGCGAGAAGGAGTAAGTTGCCGCTTCGAGGACCAAGAGAGAAGATTGTTGCCTAGGAAGACACAATACCCAGAAGTGGAGCGTCTGGTAGTAGGGCACCCGGCCCAGTCAGCGTCAGAGTAAGCAACCAAAGAGGAAGGGGACGATGCATATAACTGTAATCCCATGTCAAGAGTCCCTTGAACATAACGAACAATTCGCTTGAGAGCATGTAAGTGTTACTCCCTCGGGTCGTGCATAAAAAGACAAATCTGCTGAACTGCATAGGAGATATCTGGACGAGTGAAGGTAAGATACTGTAATGCACCTGCAAGGCTACGATATAAAGTCGGGTCCTGTACAGAGGGACCGTGGGCAGTGAGCTTGGTTCCTGGCTCAACAGGGTTCCTGCACGGTTGACAAGAAATCATACCGGCTCGCTCAAGAATCTCTATGGCATACTGATTCTGAGACAAGAACATACCAGTGGCAGTACGCGATGCTGAGATGCCAAGAAAATAATTTAAGGCTCCTAAGTCAGTCATGGAAAATTCCTTATGTAAGGACTGAATAATCCGCTGAAGCAAGCTAGCGGAGGATGCTGTCAACACTATGTCATCCACATATAAGAGGAGGTAAGCAATGTCAGATCCCTGGCGATAAATAAATAAAGAAGTGTCACATCGACTGTGGTGGAATCCAAGGCGCTGAACATACCCTGCAAAGCACTGAAACCATGCGTGTGGGGCCTATTTGAGGCCATATAAAGATTTCTGCAGTAAGCAGACATGGTCGGGATACCTAGGATCCAGAAATCCCGGAGGCTGATGCATGTAAACCGTCTCAGATAGCTGAACATGAAGAAATTCGTTCTTGACATCTAGCTGATGAACAGGCCAGTGTCGAGAAATCGCTAAGCTGAGAACTGTGCGTATAGTTGCCGGTTTGACAACCGGACTGAATGTCTCATCACAATCAACACCAATCTGCTGGCTGCGACCATTAGCAATAAGTCGCGCCTTATACCTGTTTAAGTTACCATCTGCATTAAACTTATGCTTAAATAACCACATGGAGCGAACTACATTCGCGTCTGATGGGCGAGGCACAAGCTTCTAAGTACTATTGTTAATTAAAGCATTATATTCGTCAGTCATAGCTTGTTTCCAGTTGGGGTCATGGAGTGCGTCAGGGTAAGAACGGGGAACAGGGGAGATAACAGATATGTGGAGGTTAAGTCGTTGGACAGGATTTGTAGTACCAAGACGAGTACGAGTTATCATAGGGTGAGTAGACTGGGATGTAGTAGAGGTGGTAGCCTCATAGGGAGAAGGTTGAGTCTCCAGAAGAGAGGTAGTAGTGGGCTGCGTATTATTAGTAGTCTCATTTGTAGGAGGCTGTGTCTCTGAAAGAGAGGTAGTAGTAGGCTGAGTATTATCAGTAGCCTCATTTGGAGGGAGCTGTGTCTCCGGAGTAGGAGGGGAGTCAGAGAGATGGAAGGAGCGGGAGAAGAGATTAGGAGGAGGATCAAGAAAGTCATAAGAGGGAGATTAAGTCGGTGTCATAGAGTAGAACGGGAAAGATGTCTCGTTGAAGGTGACATGTCGAGACAAAATGATTTTATTTGTGGTTAAGTCAAGGCAGCGGTAGCCCCGATGGTTTGATGGATAGCCGAGAAAGATGCAAGGAGTGGATCGAGGAGCAAGTTTATTTGTGGTGTTAAGGTGGGGATAGCAAATGCATCCGAAAACACGAAGATTGGTGTACGTGGGTTTTTGTTGGTAAAAACGGGTGTGTGGTATTTCATGATTAATGGCGGAAGATGGTAGAATATTAAAAAGATGAGCGACCATGTGGAGAGCTTCCACCCAGTAGATTGGTGGAAGATGAGCTTGAAACAGAAGAGTGCGGATGAGGTTATTAATGGTGCGGAGCATACACTCGGACTTTCCATTTTGTTGAGATGTATGAGGACAAGAGAATCAGAATTGAATGCCGTTGGTTTGTAGAAGTTGATGGAAGGCAGTGTTATCGAATTCGCCGCCATTGTAACATTGGAATGCTTTTATCTCTTGCTTGAACTGAGTTTTACAAAGGTACGGAATTGGATAAATTTAGTTAGTGCTTCAGATTTATTTAGTAACAGAAAAACCCATACATAATGCGTATAATGATCAAGAAAAATAATATAATATTTTAAACCGCTAATGCTAGAAACAGGAGAAGTCCATAAATCAGAATGAATAATATCAAAAGGCGCAGTAACATTAGTGCTAGAAACAGAAAAGGGAAGACGAACATGTTTACCAAGTTGACACGCATGACACATGTAACATCCCGCCTTTTTCCGTATACTTTTTCGTTTAATTATTTAAAGTCCGTTATATGTTTATAACACCTCCCGTTAATACTCCTTTTAAAAATATCTCGTTTAGGTAATTCATGCACCCGCAACCGAACTCGGGGGACTAAAATCGCCAAAGTATCAAAGAGGTGACTAGCTTTTTGACTAGTCAACCCACCTCCCCATTTTTCTTTTTCATTTCTTTTCCATTTTCATTAAATACTTTCCAAATTTCTCTCAAATCTTCAAACAAGGAATCATCATCTATTTTCAATCGATCAAGCTTCAATCCAAACAAATTACATATTTGGAATCCTTGCAACTTCCTCTTCGATTCCATACCGATTTCATCAAATTTGGGTAACTTTCTAAAATCACTAGATTTTGTGTTCTTGATATTTTGAACTTATAAAGTTGTTATTTAGTGTCTATGGCTCGAGTCTAACATGAATATATGATTTATATGCTCGATTTCGTTATTTGAAGTGACTAGGTTGAGTATGAACTTTGGTGTGTTTGATTTGGTGATTTGATTGCTTGAATGTTGTTAAATGTTATAAATGCATATATTAAATGTGTTCCTAGTATCACTAGCTTCAAATTGATGTGTAGGTTGCTTGAGAAAACTCCATAAACTTGATTAATGATTTTGGTGAATTTGGGTTAGGGTTTGACAAGCTTGAAATGGATATTTGATGCATTGAATACCATGAATTATTGTTAGTAAGTAGTTAGTTGTCTTGTATGCTTGATTTTCTACAAAACGGCGTGTTTTATGTGCGCATTAAATGCCCGAATCATAAATGTGCACTTGTAAGATTTGAAGCATTAAATGTGTGCATTGATTGATCAATTGATTTGAAAAGTCGGTTATTGCAAATAATGTTTTTGGTTGGTGAAATGTATTTAGTTGTGTTCTTTGTCAAATTACCTTTCCAACGATATAAGATGCGTGTCATAAGTGTCTATGGTTTGTGATTTGTGTTTGATCGAAGTTCGGAAAAAGACTTGAACAATTGAAACTAACCAGGCACCAGCACACGTTAAGTGTCGCGGCGCGACATCCCTTGGTCGCGGCGCGGCATTTGCCGCGTCCAGGTTCTGACCTCCTTGGTCAAAATACGAAAAATGTTTGGCACGCTATGGATCTCCGATTCACATGAGACTTTTTCTAACATGCTTATATATGATTAAAAACCTCATAAAAATAGTTCGGGACCCGACCCGAACGTGTTGACTTTTTCGTTGACTTTGACCGACCAAAGTTTGACTTTTTGTCAAACTTAACCAAATGATTATGCAATATTTCTAACATGATCCTATACTTGTATCTTGCATGAAACTTGACAATTTAATTCACATGCTACATAATCGAGTCGTATTGAGCCATAGGACTAATTGGACATCTTTGACCTATCGTGTTTACCGTTATTGATACAACCTATTTGTTTAGGTCAAGACTAGCATTGTTCTTTGCACACGTCACTTGTCGAAGTACTTATTTACTCTTGCGCTTAAGGTGAGATCATAGTCCCACTTTTTACTCTTTTGAACTTACTCTTGGGATGAGAAAACATAAACGCTTCTTTTAACTAAGTGAACACAAGTACATGAAAACAAACATTCTACATACGAGTTTAGAACAAAAATCATCAATTCGATTATCATTAGTTACACTTGACCGTGTAAGCGAGAACTTATGTTATATGGCCATATGGGTTTGACAAACCCTCATTCGGACGGTTCGCTACCGTTATTCGGATGAAATATATTTTCGGGAAACAGTGTATGTTCTAACACTATTGTGATGGGGTACTATTGAAGGAAACGTTAAGCCTTGATAATTGGGTGCTCGTGAATATTAACTTTTAGAATGTATTACTATTTATCAATGATGCAAATCTTGTGGTTCGACGTACTTTTACTCATTTACTTACTTAAACCTATGATTTCACCAACGTTTTCGTTGACAGATTTCTATGTTTTTCTCAGGTCCTTGATCATTAGGTGATACATGCTTCCGCACATTCTTTTTGATACATGCTTTGGATGTCGAGTATACTTGCATATGTGGAGCATCTTTTGACTACTTTAAACTGTGTCGCACGTGTTTCATTTGTAATTTAAACATCGTTATGTACTAGTTATGGAAACTACTTTTGTAAACTTTGAAACATCCCCACTTATGAAATGAATGCGACATATTTTCGGTCAAACTTTGTCTTAAGGACTTATGACCATGTAATGGGACCTACGTAGACGGCGCCGTCAAACATGATTTGTTCGGGTCGCTACAGATGGTATCAGAGCCTTGGTTGTAGGGATTTAGAGTTTATTGGTGTCAACCCCGAGTCATAGGGTACATTGGTGAGTCTAGACTACAACCGGCATATAGACTTGAAGTAGGAATTACTTGACTACTTGTGCATTATACTCGAACTCTTCTATCATATCTAATTCTTATTCAATCTTAATCTCACGTTACTTGATTTAATTGACGCGCCACCTTGACTATATGAAGTAATGTCGAATGCACATATGAATTAGGGTAATATAATTTCCGGGATTATATTATGGTGACTCATATGAACGTTCCGACATTATGACATAAAGAATTTAAGGCGAGTCAAGGAAAATTTTTCTCTCTATCTTTATTCCATATCACGGTTAGTATTATTTAGAATACTAACCAACAGTATTCTTTTGTTTTGAAGGAACAATGCCTCCTTGCCGTGTGCCACGCCGTGAAACTCCTGAACAAGCACTACAACGAATGGTGGCCACCGCCGTAGAGGCGGCCATGGCCGGTCACTCCACCAATAACAACAACAATAACAACAACAACAATCAAGGGCCGGTAACTCAAGCGAAGGGTGCTCCTACAAAGCTTTTATGGGGTGCAAACCTCACACTTATGATGGAACCGGGGGACCGGTTACACTCACTCGATGGTTCGAACAAACGGAGGCCGTCTTTAGCATAAGCGGTTGTCGGGACCAAGATAAGGTCAAGTACTCCACCCACACTCTCGCCGGTGTCGCTCTTACATGGTGGAACACCTATGTACAATCGGTGGGTACCGATGAAGCTCATGCCCTCTCTTAGGCCGATTTAAGGGAAAAGATGATTGTTGAATATTTCCCTCGCGAAGAAACCCGAAAGCTTGAACAAGAGCTAAGAACTTTGAAGGCGGTCGGAAATGATCTCAAGGCCTATAACCAACGCTTCGCCGAACTATCCTTGATGTGTCCTAATCTCGTGAACCCCGAATCTCAAAGGGTTGAACTCTATATGGATGGTCTTCCAAAGAGCATCAAACAAGGTGTGATGTCCTCCAAACCCGCTAATCACCAAGCCGCTTTGAACATGGCCTGCCAATTGATTGAAACGGTTGTTGAAAATGTAGTGCCGACTCCTAAGGCCAAGGACAAATCGGGTGGCAACAAAAGGAAATGGGAAGCCACTCCATCAAGCAACTACAACAACAACACCTTCACCAAAAAGCCTTTCACCAACGACGGTAAGAAAGGTTATGCCGGAACTCAACCTTTTTGTAACAAATGTCACAAGCACCACTCGGGTGAGTGTGGCAAGCTAATTTGCCACCGGTGCTAAGGAGTTGGTCATAGGGCCAACAATTGAACAAGTGCCGCCCCCGTCGCTCGAAAAGGGCCCAATCCTCCAAAAACGGTCACTTGTTATGAATGTGGCCAAACGGGCCATTATAGGAACGAATGCCCGAAGAAGAAGGCCAACCCTAACACACGCGGCCGAGCCTTCAACATTAACACCGAGGAAGCCCGGGATGACAATGAACTAGTCACGGGTACGTTTCTTCTCAACAATACATATGTTACTTGTTTATTTGATTCGGGTGCCGATAAATGCTTTGTATCCAAGACTTTGACTCATTCTTTTAGCACTCCACCACTTCCACTAGATACCACTTATACCATTGAAGTGATCAACGAGAGACTATTGAGTGCCGACACATATTACCGGGGGTGTACGTTAAACATTTTGGGTAATGAGTTTGAAATTGACTTGATACCCATGGAACTAGGAAGATTCGATGTAATAATTGGTATGAATTGGCTAGCCAAAATGAAATCTCACATCCTTTGTGATCTTAACGCAATCCGAATTCCTATCGAGAACGGCGAACCTTTGATCGTCTATGGCGATAAGAGTTGCAGCGGACTCAACCTCGTTTCATGCATTAAAGTTAGAAAACTACTCCGTAAGGGTTGTTTTGCGATTCTTGCTCACGTTAAGAAAGTCGAGTCCGATGAGAAGCATATCGATGATGTGCCAATTGTTAGTGACTTTTCCGATGTATTTCCCGACGAATTGCCGGGTCTTCCACCTCATCGACCGGTTGAATTCCAAATCGATCTTATTCCAGGAGCTGCACCCGTAGCACGTGCACCATATAGACTCGCTCCATCCTAAATGCAAGAATTGCAAAGTCAAATCCAAGAACTACTTGATCGTGGTTTTATCCAACCTAGCCATTCACCTTGGGGCGCTCCGATTTTGTTTGTTAAAAAGAAAGACGGATCCCTACGAATGTGCATTGATTATCGTGAACTAAACAAATTAACGGTTAAGAACCGATATCCTCTTCCTCGCATCGATAACCTCTTTGATCAACTACAAGGGTCTTGTATATATTCAAAAATCGATCTCCGTTCGGGTTATCATCAATTAAGGGTTAAGGGGGAAGATGTCTCCAAAACCGCTTTCCGGACTCGTTATGGTAGTTATGAATTTCTTGTAATGTCATTTGGTCTCACTAACGCACCGACGGTGTTCATGGATCTTATGAACCGCGTGTGCAAACCGTATCTCAACAAATTCGTTATCGTGTTCATCGATGACATCTTGGTCTATTCTAAAAGCGAAGAAGAACACGAACAACATCTCTGACTTGTGCTTGAACTTTTAAGACAAGAATGACTCTATGTCAAATTCTCCAAGTGTGAATTTTGGTTGAAGGAAGTTCAATTTCTTGGTCATGTTGTAAGTGACCAAGGTATTAAAGTCGATCCATCAAAAATCGAAGAAATGGGAGACTCCTACTACTCCTACGCACATTCGTCAATTCTTGGGTCTCGCCGGATACTATCATAGATTCATCAAAGATTTCTCTTTGGTCGCTCGTCCTCTAACCGCGTTAACTCATAAGGAAAGAAAATTCGTTTGGGCAACCGAACAAGAATCCGCATTTCAAATCTTGAAAATGAAGCTAACCACCACTCCTATCTTGTCACTTCTCGAAGGCAACGATGATTTTGTTGTGTATTGCGACGCCTCGAAACATGGTTTTGGGTGTGTGTTGATGCAACGAACGAAAGTCATTTCTTATGCTTCTCAACAACTCAAAATTCATGAACGAAACTATACGACACATGATCTCGAGCTCGGAGCCGTTGTCTTAGCACTTAAAATGTGGAGACACTATCTTTATGGAACCAAGAGTACTATCTTTACCGATCACAAAAGTCTCCAACACATCTTCGATCAAAAGCAACTAAACATGAGACAACGAAGGTGGATTGAAACCTTAAACGATTACGATTGCGAGCTTCGTTACCATCCCGAAAAGGCAAACGTAGTAGCCGATGCCTTAAGTCGAAAAGAAAGAGCGGTGCCTCTTCGTGTTCGAGCTTTAAACATCACCATTCACACAAACCTTAATAGCCAAATTCGGGTAGCCCAAGATGAGGCTCTCAAGGATGAAAACGTTTCACACGAGCTCTTGAACATTCTCGTCTCTCGATTCGAAAATAGGGAGACCGGACTCCGATATTTCGCCGGAAGGATTTGGGTGCCTAGATATGGGGACCTACGAAACCTTATTTTAGATGAAGCCCATAAGTCACGATACTCGATTCACCCCGGCGCCAATAAGATGTACCACGACTTTAAACAACAATATTGGTGACCGAACATCAAAAGGGACGTAGCTACTTATGTTTCCAAGTGTTTGACATGTTCCAAAGTCAAAGCCGAACACCAAAGACCGTCCGGACTACTTCAACAACCTGAGATCCCACAATGGAAGTGGGAAAGGATAACGATGGATTTTATCACCAAGTTACTAAAGACAACGAGCGGTTATGATACCATTTGGGTTATTGTTGACCGTCTCACCAAATCCGCACACTTTCTCGCCATGAAGGTGACCGACAAAATGGAGAAACTTGCACAACTTTACATCAAGGAGATCGTAGCCCGACACGGTATACCTTTATCGATTATCTTCGACCGAGATGGCCGTTTTGTTTCTAGATTTTGGCGTACCTTGCAAGAAGCGTTGGGAACGCGTTTAGACATGAGCACCGCACATCACCCTCAAACTGATGGACAAAGCGAACGCACAATTCAAACCTTGGAGGACATGTTACGAGCTTGTGTTGTCGATTTTGGAAAAGCTTGGGACAGGCACTTACCTCTCGCCGAGTTCTCTTACAATAATAGTTATCACGTGAGTATAAAAGCCGCACCTTTTGAAGCGCTATATGGCCGAAAATTTCGTTCACCTCTTTGTTGGGCCGAAGTGGGTGACGTACAAATCACCGGACCCGAACTCATTCACGAAACCACCGAGAAGATCGTACAAATCCGAGATAGGCTTCGTACGGCCTGGAGTCGTCAAAAGTGCTACACCGACAAAAGATGCAACGACCTCGAATTTCAAGTCGGTGACCGTGTAATGTTAAAATTCGCACCTTGGAAAGGTGTAATCCGTTTTGGGAAACGCGGGAAGCTAAATCCACGGTATATTGGTCCTTTCGAAATCTTGGAGCGTATTGGGACCGTTGCTTATCGTTTAGATCTTCCGCCTCAATTGAACTCCGTTCATCCTACCTTCCATGTATCTAACTTGAAAAAGTGTCTTGCCGAACCCGATATCGTCATCCCTCTCGAAGAACTTACTATTGATGACAAACTTCATTTTGTGGAAGAACTGGTTGAAATTGTGGACACCTCCGTCAAGACGTTGAAACAAAGCCGAATTCCGATTGTTAAAGTCCGTTGGAATGCCAAAAGAGGACCCGAGTTTACTTGGGAAAGGCAAGATCAAATGCAAAGGAAATACCCTCATCTATTTCCGGTTCCGGAAATGCAAGATTCCGAGGAAGAAACAACGACTACTACGCCTACTTAAATTTCGGGACGAAATTTCTTTTAAGGAGTAGGTAATGTAACATCCCGCCTTTTTCTGTTTACTTTTCTGTTTAATTATTTAAAGTCCGTTATATGTTTATAACACCTCCCGTTAATACTCGTTTTAAAAATATCTCGTTTAGGTAATTCACGCACCCGCAACCGAACTCGAGGGACTAAAATCGCCAAAGTATCAAAGAGGTGACTAGCTTTTTGACTAGTCAACCCACCTCCCCATTTTTCTTTTTCATTTCATTTCCATTTTCATTAAATACTTTCCAAATTTCTCTCAAATCTTCAAACAAGGAATCATCATCTATTTTCAATCGATCAAGCTTCAATCCAAACAAATTACATATTTGGAATCCTTGCAACTTCCTCTCCGATTCCATACCTATTTCATCAAGTTTGGGTAACTTTCTAAAATCACTAGATTTTGTGTTCTTCATATTTTGAACTTATAAAGTTGTTATTTAGTGTCTATGGCTCAAGTCTAACATGAATATATGATTTATATGCTCGATTTCGTTATTTGAAGTAACTAGCTTGAGTATGAACTTTAGTGTGTTTGATTTGGTGATTTGGTTGCTTGAATGTTGTTAAATGTTATAAATGCATATATTAAATGTGCTCCTAGTATCACTAGCTTCAAATTGATGTGTAGGTTGCTTGAGAAAACTCCATAAACTTGATTAATGATTTTGGTGAATTTGGGTTAGGGTTTGACAAGCTTGAAATAGATATTTGATGCATTGAATACCATGAATTATTGTTAGTAAGTAGTTAGTTGTCTTGTATGCTTGATTATCCACAAAATGGCGTGTTTTATGTGCGCATTAAATGCCCGAATCATAAATGTGCACTTGTAAGATTTGAAGCATTAAATGTGTGCATTGATTGATCAATTGATTTGAAAAGTCGGTTATTGCAAATAATGTTTTTGGTTGGTGAAATGTATTTAGTTGTGTTCTTTGTCAAATTACCTTTCCAACGATATAAGATGCGTGTCATAAGTGTCTACGGTTTGTGATTTGTGTTTGATCGAAGTTCGGAAAAAGACTTGAACAATTGAAACTAACCAGGCACCAGCACGCGTAAAGTGTCGCGGCGCGACATCCCTTGGTCACGGCGCGGCATTTGCCGCGTCCAGGTTCTGACCTCCTTGGTCAAAATACGAAAAATGTTTGGCACGCTATGGACCTCCGATTCACATGAGACTTGTTCTAACATGCTTATATATGATTAAAAACCTCATAAAAATAGTTCGGGACCCGACCCGAGCGTGTTGACTTTTTCGTTGACTTTGACCGACCAAAGTTTGACTTTTTGTCAAACTTAACCAAATGATTATGCAATCTTTCTAACATGATCCTATACTTGTATCTTGCATGAAACTTGACAATTTGATTCACATGCTACATAATCGAGTCGTATTGAGCCATAGGACTAATTGGACATCTTTGACCTATCGTGTTTACCGTTATTGATACAACCTATTTGTTTAGGTCAAGACTAGCATTGTTCTTTGCACACGTCACTTATTGAAGTACTTATTTACTCTTGCGCTTAAGGTGAGATCATAGTCCCACTTTTTACTCTTTTGAACTTACTCTTAGGATGAGAAAACATAAACGCTTCTTTTAACTAAGTGAACACAAGTACATGAAAACAAACATTCTACATACGAGTTTAGAACAAAAATCCTCAATTCGATTATCATTAGTTACACTTGACCGTGTAAGCGAGAACTTATGTTATATGGCCATATGGGTTTGACAAACCCTCATTCGGACAGTTCGCTACCGTTATTCGGATGAAATATATTTTCGAGAAACAGTGTATGTTCTAACACTATTGTGATGGGGTATTATTGAAGGAAACGTTAAGCCTTGATAATTGGGTGCTCGTGAATATTAACTTTTAGAATGTATTACTATTTATCAATGATGTAAATCTTGTGGTTCGACGTACTTTTACTCATTTACTTACTTAAACCTATGATTTCACCAACGTTTTCGTTGACAGATTTCTATGTTTTTCTCAGGTCCTTGATGATTAGGTGATACATGCTTCCTCACATTCTTTTTGATACTTGCTTTGGATGTCGAGTATACTTGCATATGTGGAGCGTCTTTTGACTACTTTAAACTGTGTCGCACGTGTTTCATTTGTACTTTAAACATCGTTATGTACTAGTTATGGAAACTACTTTTGTAAACTTTGAAACATCCCCACTTATGAAATGAATGCGACATATTTTCGGTCAAACTTTGTCTTAAGGACTTATGACCATGTAATGGGACCTACGTAGACGGCGCCGTCAAACGTGATTTGGTCGGGTCGCTACAACACAAAACATAGGGCATAGTTTTATTACAGATAATATCTTTATTGGAAAGAAGTTTGCAAAAAACATCATGGCCTGGATGACCAAGACGCTGATGCCAGGTAACAGGACTAATAGTGAGAGCATGTTGAGGAAATGGTGAAGTGACGGGGTAGAGATCGCCGTTGCTGTCACATCAGAGAAGAAGACGGTGCTTCAGATAATCTTTCACGGAAAATCCAAAGGGATCAAATTCAACAGAGACAATATTATCACGAGTAAATTGACGGACAGAAATGAGATTTTTTACAATATTTGGGGTAACAAGAACATTATGTAAGTGTAAGGGTCTCTGAACATTAGGTAACAAGTTATGGCCGGTGTTGGTAACGGGAATAGTGTTCCCGTTACCTAAGGCGACTGACGGATATTTGGAATTATTAAAAATAGTACTAAGATTATTAATGCAAGAGGTAAGATGAGTGGACGCACCAGTATCCATGTGCCACATGCACCATTATAATCATGAGGAGTCATTGCACTGAATGCCCTAGGTGGAATAGTCTACTGTTGGGCCTGCTGTTGAGCTTGAGTATATTGTTGTTGGCCCAATAAGTGTTGCTGGGCCTGTATGATCTCTAGTAAATAGGCCGAATACTCATTGTCTCTACATGATTGTGTGCGTGTATGTTGCCTTTGCTGCTGTTGTTGAGCCATTCCCTGATTTGTGTACACTTTTTTTTAACAAACAATTGACAAAGAATCTCTTTTTTTTTTCTTTTCGTCTACTGTTACCAATACCAAATACTAAAACAATTAAATTCCTCTTTTTTTTTTTTTGTTAACAGTTTGTCGAGACCTACCAACACCCAAGATGGGTTCTTCTCCTTCTTGCTTGTATACGTGGAATAACACACACCAAACAATAATAATTGTTGATAGATAATAACCCTCAACTTTATATTCAATTTAAATAGAAGAACCCGTATTGTAAAGAAAGAATAGAAGATACGCTGCAATTTGTGTTTGTCTTTTTTTCTTTAGAATAAAAGAATAAAATAGAAATATCTAATTGCTTGATGGTTGGTAAGTAGAGGCGACAACCATAAATTTAGATGGAAGGTAGCAATTAAAAGAAAAAGAAAGAAAGATTGAGGATGTTACAGTCGGAGATGAATTGACGGCATGAGTCGCATGGTGACGGCAAGTTGTGAATTTTTTTTTTTTTTTTTTGTTTTGGCAACGAACTAAGTCGTGGATCAACCTTATGATACCATGTTAAACTCAATATTGTATTATTCTGAATGATCAACACTACATAACACATGAGATATATAAAGGGCTAAACCCTAACAATATAAATGGGCTAGACCCAACTACTGAAAACATGGGCTAAGATATAATGGCTAACAGAATTATGTTATTTTATCTACATGTTATCTCTACCACCTAACAACCTTAAGTTCTATAGAGTTAGTTATGATCATCTTAAATTATTGGTATTAGTACATCATTAAAAAAATCGTGTTGTACCTATTTGTAAATGGTTTAAAATCTTAGTGTGTGTGTGTGTATACACTAGTAAAATGACCCGTGAAATCACGGGTTTATTTAAATGAAACAATTTAATGACATGTTTTAGGTATTAAGTGAATATAAATACTGAAGTCATTTATTTTAATGACCCGTTTGACCAAGAAACTTGTCGTTATTTTTACAAATATATAGAGACATGTATTTTCGCATACATATGTAACGTAATTAATTTTGTAAAAAGAATCAATATTTGAATATTAATAATTTAATAATTATAATTATAATTATTATATTAAAAGTAAATAATAATAATAATAATAAAGTTCGCTCAAAACAGAGTATTTATATTTTTAATAATTATTATTATTATTTATATAATCTAATAAACCTCTAAAATGATGATGTCATCATTAAGCTTAATTTTCATAATGAAGATGTCATAATTATATAATTTAATTTAAAAAATAATACAAAATCTTTTATAAAAGGAAATATTAATCTCTCCTAAATTGTAATTTTATTTTTCTAAAAAAATTTAAAAGGCATTTATTATTATTAATTATTGATATTATTATTAAAAATATAAATATAAATACTCAGCTTTGAGCGAACTTTATGTTTATAAAATTAACGACAAGTTTTTTAGTCATAATCCGTGGTTCCACGGGGCAATAAACTAAATGACTTTAACATTTACATTCACTTAATACGTAAAATATATCATTAAACTGTTTCGTTTAAATAAACCCATGTTTCCACAGGTCATTTCACTAGTTAGTAATATTAAATGTCTTTTAAATTTTTTACGAAAGTTAAATTACAATTTAGGAGAGATTAATATTTTCTTTTATAAAATATTTCCTATTATTTTTTTATTAAATTAATATATAATTATGACATCATTATTATAAAAATTAAAGAGTAATTAGCTTAATGATGACATCATAATTTTAGAGCTTTATATAACTATATAGATTATAAAATTCAGTAGCAATAATAATCAAGAGATAGAAACTATAAAGTTATAATAATAATCAAGAGATAGAAAGAAACTATAAAGTTATAATGTGATTAATAACAAGGGTTAACCATCCTGGTGACCAACGTCAAACTTCTTTATACCAAAAGTAGCAATAATTAGATAATAACTACTAGTGAAATGACTCGTAAAATCACGAGTTTGTTTAAACGAAACAATTTAATGACATGTTTTAGGTATTAAGTGAATGTAAATGATAAAGTTATTTCTTTTATTAACCCGTTTGACTAAAAAACTTGTCGTTGTTTTTACAAATATATAGAGACATGTATTTTCGCATACATATGTAACGTAATTAATTATATAAAAAGAATTCATATTTGAATATTAATAATATAATTATTATAATTATAATTATTATATTAAAAGTAAATAATAATAATAATAAAGTTCGCTCAAGTTGAGTATTTATATTTTTAATAATAATAATTATTATTAGTAATAAAAAATGCCTTTTAATATTTTTTTAGAAAATTAAAGTTACAATTTAGGAGAGATTAGTATTTCCTTTTGTAAAAGATTTTATATTATTTTTTAATTAAATATAATTATGACATCATCATTATAAAAATTAAAGGGTAATTAGCTTAATGATGACATCATCATTTTAGAGTTTTATACATACATATATATATATATATATATATATATATATATATATATATATATATATATATATATATATATATGTATGTTAACTATAACATATTACTCAACCATCTTAGTATAGATACACATTTATCTAACCCATTATATTATAGATATGTGTATATATATATATATATATATATATATATATATATATATATATATATATATATATATATATATATATATATATATATATATACACACACATTAATATAAGATTTACATTTTGGTTAAATAACATTCGTCAGCTATAACATATCATTCAACAATTTTTCTTTTACATACTCGTGATTTCACGGGTCTCTTCACTAGTCTTTTGAAATATGACTTTACTGACTGTTAACCATGTAAAAGCCATATTTTGTAAAAATTCTCACATGTAAGTATGCTCCCCGTTAGCTACATATTAACCCACAATTTCATCTTTGCCATGAAGTTACACCCATGGTACCTTTCCCACATCGCATTGGGTTGGGGGGGGGGGGGGGATGGGGTTTTACCGTCCATGCCCCATATGGAATTGGTATGAGTTTCCTCCTGGGCATGTAGTTTGGGGGTGAGTATAACTGTGTAGGAGATGAATGCGTTGATGGTTAAGTCCCCCTGAGGGATCCTAACAGCTGTTCAAAAAAAGTATGCTTACTTATATATTCCCTTAAATACATAGAACCTCTAGGCTATTACGTTAATCAATGGGAGATGATACTCACACACTCAATAATGATCTATATACACCTAATTGACTATTATGTCCTTTCTTACAATAATAGAGGTTCAAGTCCCAAGATAAATTTAAGGACATAATTGTAAGTTTTATGGTAAAAAGTGTGTATGAATCAAAAACTAGTGTGTAAGTATCACCTCCCTTAATCAATTGTTGGCTATTCACGTATGCACTATAGCGCAACAAAAACCCTCATTAACATAGTCTTATAAACGCCTGATAGTAGATGTAAAGACCCGTCCTAATTCATAAGAACGAATACAATAACATATGATTACATCGCGAGGTATTTGACCTCTATATGATACATTTTACAAACATTGCATTCGTTTTTAAAAGATAAGATTTCTTTACATCGAAAATTGACAGACATGCATACCCTTTCATAATATCCACTATCCAAACTATAATTGACTTAATAATAATCTTGATGAACTCAATGACTCGAATGCAAAGTCTTTTGAAATGTATGTCATGAAAGACTCCAAGTAATGTCTTTAAAAAGAGCTAATGCACAGCGGAAGATTTCTTTAAATACCTGAGAATAAACATGCTTTAAAGTGTCGACCAAAAGGTTGGTGAGTTCATTAGTTTATCATAATCATTCATTTCCATCATTTTAATAGACCATAAGATTTCATTTATTCAATAATCATACACTCGCAAGTGTTTAAAATTCATTCATATAGATTGAACACCTGGTAACCGACATTAACAAAATGCATCTAGAATATCCCCAAACATATAAACATCGAAGTACTAAAGCAGTTCAAATTCTCTGACTGGGGCGTGTCAAGGCCCAAACATATTTATATGATTTTATTAATATATATAACTTATTTATTTTAAAAATACCTAATTTGATATATATAAATGTTTATATATAGATTGTTAATAGGATTAATACATATTTATATGTAATATTACTTCTAAGTATAGTTTCATATAAATAATATTTATTTGGTTAAATAACGTTTATTGTAGTAATAAAAATCGTTTTTGATTATGATGATGACAATACTGATATTAATAATAATTATAGTAATGATATTAGTAATGATAATAATAACAATACTTATAACAAAAATTAAATCATAAGTTTTCTACTAATGACAATAATAATGATAATTGTAATAATAATAGTAACTATAGTATCTATAATAATACATTTACTAATAATAATATTATTAATAATAATAATAATATTACTAATAATAATGATAATAACATTAATTTTTAATAACAATGAAATGATAATAATACCTACTACTTAATACTAATAAAAATAATAATAATAGCAATCTTATTATTAAAGATAATAATATGACATTAGTAATATCAATAATGATAATAATAATTGTAATTATAGTCATGATAGTAATAATAAATAATAACTAATACTTATATTAATAATAATAACAATAATATTAATATTAATACTAGTAATAATAACATCAATTAATAATAACAATAATAACAATAATAATAATAATAATAATAATAATAATAATAATAATAATAATAATAATAATAATAATAATAATAATAATAATAATAATAATAATAATAATAAACTAATAACAATAATAAAGAAGAATAGACTACCTCAAAGGAAATGTGTTCCCAAAAAAAAAAAAATAGCAGCCCCTAGCAGGGCTCGAACCCCTGACCAGTTGTTAACACAAACAACCACACGACCATACCACCATGTCTGCTTTTCTATTCTATACCTTTTCTAAATAAGAATAACCCCAAATTATCTGTTTTCATCTTCTTCCCATATCAGAACGATTCAACTAATTACCAATGAATTATAATTTAGTTTTAGGACTCTCTAACAAGATGTAATCGATATATATCAATCCCTAAATTAATTGAAATCGAAAAAAAAATGAATCAGGGTACCTGCTGCTGCTGTTGCACGTTTATAACAAAAATTTTTGATGGTTTTGATTTTGAGATCTTTTTGGACAATGTTTATAACATAAGATAGGTTGCAAATCATCATTAGAAACATTCCAAATCCTCAATTGATTCTGAAACATCAAAACAACTTCAAATTTCACGAAGAACAAATGGGTTGACTTTTTATTTCGAAACTTTGACTCCAAAATTCGCATTCGATATGAGGAATTGGATCGTGATATTTTGCAGTTAGTTTGTTTAAAATATTCCTAACACAACTACAATTATAGATTTAGAAAAACTAAAACGAATTCGAGCTTTTGAAAATTTTTGACACGGACAGAGTAAAATGGGTACGTTCCTAATATTTCTGTTTGATTTCCCATCAGTAGCGATTTACAGCAGTTATATTCAAGCTATTATTCGAATAATTGAAGACTAGTAACAAGAATACGATCGATTTGTTGTGTAATGGAGATGATGTCGACCGGGGTTCACAAGCAGAGAAGAAAAAACGAGATAAAACAAAAAAGAAATTAAATAAAAGATAGAGATGGGAGCAGATTTCGTACACTTATAATATATATAGATATATATATATTTATTTAATAATTAATAAATAATTATATTAATAATAATAATATTATTAAATAATAACAATTTTAATAATTATTAATGATAATAATAATCAATAAATAATGATATTACTAATGATGATAATTTTTAATAATTTTAATAGTAATTATAATTTTAGTAATAATGGTAATAATAATAATAAAAATTGATAAAACAATAATAATAATGTTAATACTTAATAATAATAATTTTAATATAACAACTTAATATTACTACATAAATATTTACATGGAAGGAAATATTATAATTTTCTATATGGATTATTTACACTTTACCTATATTCCCTAATTTTACTTTCGCAATACATAATATGAAGGTTAATTAATTTTATCTTTTTAAAATCACGGGGCAATTATTGTAGGGCATGTATTGAAAGCTAAGTAGGAATTTCTACTAACCTTTGTCCAGCTATCGTTAATTGACGTATTTGTTCTTACTCGTAGGTCACTAATTATTCCGAATACCGTTAAAAAGGAAATTTCCTAAATCAAAGTGGACCTCTCAACAGAGACTCGTAATCATAATTCAATGTATCTGATAATTAAATCATTTGATATTATCTTCTAATTCTATCGATAAATATGTTAAATCAAATACGTTCATGTAAAGTATTATACCTAATACTTTGTTAATGTTTTCAAGCCATATAATAGACTTCGTACTTATTCTCATACTAACCAAACATTTAATGTTTCATTAATATTTCTTAATTTAACAATCACACATATGTATATATTCATACATATCTATTTACACATAATTGTTCGTGAATCGTCGAGAGCAGTCGTAGGGTAATTGGTCATATGAACATAAGTAAAAGTTTTTGAGATTTCAACATTACAGACTTTGCTTATCGTGTCAGAATGATATAAAGATAAAATTTAAATTTGATCGGAAATTTCCGGGTCGTCACAGTACCTACCCGTTAAAGAAATTTCATCCCCGAAATTTGATAGAGGTCATCATGGCTAACAATGAGAATGTTATTATGACGATTTTAGAGTTTTATCATGTTTAAGAAGTATGGATAAAATAATTCGATTACTCGCAGCGTAGGGGTGAAGTTATCGTAAATGAATGAAATATGATAATAGTGATTCGTCATATCTTTTGACGTCATCACGAGTGATCTCCGAATTTAAAAAAAATCTTTGTAATCCATATTGGATTTGATTCTTCAGTGATTAGGGAAATTATGATCCTCTTCGATTTAATGCGATAATCCATCTCGATTTCTCCATCGGACGTTTCACTATAAATCTACCTCATTCGTTTCCTTACAACTCACACCTCCTATTCTTTCTCCCTCAACTCATATTTTTAAAGTATTCGTTAATATGCTTCATCCAGTGCTGATTCTCAATATACTCCTCACTTTCATCTCTGTCATTCTTCTTTTTCATCTACCTCCGGAGAATTTTATTTACTTTTACTATTACCTTGGGGTTATAGTATTTTTAATTCTCCCGTGCCTTTACGTTGCAATACGTATTGATATGCATGGTTTGTAATTTGCGTGTTATTATCGAACTTTATATTTTCTTTTATATTCAAGAGTTCCATACTTTTGTCTCCTCTTCCCGACTTCAAGTCAAGCGAATAATGGTCCAAAATTCGTAAGTATGGATTTCGAAATGAATATAGATAATGTTCCAAGAAAGAAATTATAATAGTGCGGTTTTGATTTGTCAAATTACCAGAATACCCTGAAAAAAACCGAATCATCAAGAAATATTTTCTTGATATTTTAGAGGTTAAATAGAATACAAGAGTCGTGTAACATGGCACATGATGACGTTATGATCTGTGAATCATCACGTTCCATTTAGAAACTCAGCATGACTTACTGTAATATAATTACGTTGATCAAGTGTCATTATATTATACTAACTCGTGCTTCAGCTCCCAACACTACTTCAAAAATGTTCCTATTTTAAACTCGAATGTTTCAGAATTTAGAAACTAAAATAGTTTCTTTTACGATGTAATACAGATAGCACGAAGAGATAAATGATTTCAGATAAGAATAATTATGAAAATATCTTCAGAAATATGGAGGATATTTATAATGAAAGATATGATGATATCTTAGGATTTCTAATATCATAGGATGATGAAGGATATTGTCCGCAGGGGTTTAGAGTCAGTAGCAAGGTATTTGTTAATGACTTCAGCAGATACTGAATCATTTGGATTCTTTGAAGGCAGGTTCAGTCTTTGTGATTTGTCCACAACCTCCTTCATACTTTACTCAATCCATTTTCCAGTTCCAAAACTTCTCTTTTTCTGCGCTTTGCCAGCACACTTATTCATTATCATCAAACTTTTACTGTTAAAGTCGTTTATAGTTTTTGCTGCTTCATCAGCATTTTTCCATTTTCGGAGAAATAATTCGTAGTTCGGAGTGTTTTTCAGAACTTCACATTCAAATTAAGTCCAGAAGATAGACGTTATATATACACATATAACTGTTGGCGTAGACATGCTGCGAGATTTCAATATACTGATTGCTAATTCCCGATGATTCGTATGGCAATTCTCGTTACAAGATGCGAATGAGTAAATGATGAGGTTTCGAAAAATATAATGATTCTTCGGAATGCCCAAGATCAGTGAAGTTGTTGGTAATTTTATTGCTAATGTGATGGAATGTGAAAGGTTCCCCAGTAACGATGCTGAAAGGACAACGTATATATAAGGCTATAATAAGGCTGTTTCGACTGAAAAGTCGAAGTTGACTTGTTGGAGCTGTGACAAAACTGGCTACATTGAAAAGAAATCGCAAGGTTATTTTTTGCTAATAAATGCCAAAGGATCTGTCGTGGGTACATGTTAAACTATGACTTTAGTTTCGAGAGTTTTTCAGGTGCATGACTGTGGGTAACATGTGGTTGGATCATTATCTCAAAGATTCATTATTTGAAGTGTCTTCAGGAATTTCGAGGGATTTGAACATAGATTGTAATCGTTAATATACATTTGATGTTCTGGGATTTTTGAATGATACAAATATTTTTCTGGGTTTCATGAATAGAAATGATGTTCTAGTACAGTTTTGTAGTCAAAGTGTAATTTTAAAAGATGTAGGAATCTAAAAGTGATGTCTTCTGTTAAATCTTGACTTGAATTTTGATTTGTAAAAATCAAAATATGTAATCTAATTTGGATGCGAATGGTTGTTTTGATTTCTATGAAATAATGTATATCATTGTGAAAGTAATGAGTATAGTTGATGATTTTTTGAATCGGGATCGAAGAATGTAACATATTAATTGTGAATATATATATCTCTCGGGTATTACCTACCCGTTAAAAAAAATCACAATTAATATTTTGTACAAAAGAAATTTATTACAGTCTTTATGAAAATATATGTATATATTCTCTTCAGATGTAACATAGATTTTAATGAGTTAATACTAAATTAAACTCATTCGATTTACGGTTGGAACTAGAATTGAATAATCCCTTGAAGGCTTTAGAGATTACATAAGTATTTCTTCAATAATATTGAAATTATGAATCAATACTTCATTATTTGTTGAGGCGTGATGTTGGTTTTCGTTAAATTCTTGTGAACTTCGCAAAGTACGAATGATGTTATCTGAAAAAGTTTCGGGTACATCGATGATGAAAGTATAAAATCAAATATATACTTGATTTATTATGAATTAGAATTTGTTGAATTGAGACAGAGATTGTTGTTATCGATGGTTAAGTTGCGGCCGAAGGACGTACATTATTGCATATTTGTAATATGAATTAACCGAGTAGTTAAGATTCACACACAATAGCTTAGCGCGGAAAGATTTATTTTTATTTCAAAATATATATATATATATATATATATATATATATATATATATATATATATATATATATATATATATATATATATATATATATATATATATATATAATATATATAATTTCTTCAGAGGTAATGAGTTAATTCTTCATAACTCGTTGATACAATATACGCGTTATTGATTCGTAATGATGTCCACAGTGATTCTTGAGCTGACGGAGTTTGTGATGTTATAGGTGTTGTTGATTCTGATGTTGACTGTACTGACGATGCTGGTGACGCTGACGGTACTGTTGATGCTGTTGGTAAAACAAGTTTAGCTTGTTAATCACACACCATAATTTTTTTTTTTTTTAGGGTTTGTACTCTTCCTTCCATCATTTTGGTTCTTTTAACTATTTTATGGTTAGAGCTAGATTAGATAATCTCTAAGACTTTAGAGATTACATAATCGTCGCGGAATGTTTCTCCAATGAAGTTATGAATTAATACTTCGTCAGTTACTGTTGTTGGTACTCCTTGGTATCTATGGTGCGTATGACGTTGATGCTCGTGGGACAGATTGTGAAGTTGAGGTTTACGACGCGGTTGTGGTTGGAGGTGGTAATGGTACTGTTGGCGTTGATGATGGTGGTACTGGTTATGCTGCTGGTGCTTGTAATCTTTGCACCATATTCTCCAAAGCCACTACCCGAGCGCGAAACTCGTTGACTTCTTCTATTACACCGGGGTGATTGTCGGTTCGAACGATCGGATAAATAAAATCTAGAATTTGATGTAATATATAATCGTGACGAGATACTCTGGAAATGAGAGAGAAAATGGTATTTCTGACAGGTTCGCCGGTAAGTGCTTCAGATTCTTCGTCAAGAGGGCAATATGGTGGATGAAAAGGATCGCCTTCTTCTTGTCTCCAATGATTGAGGAGGCTACGAACCCATCCCCAATTCATTCAAAATAGATGATGGCTGATTGGTTGATCCATTCCAATCACACTGCTTTCGGAGCTTGAGTGGGATTCCATATCGGAATTCGAGGGACTTGAACTAATGACGAATTCCATTTCGTTCGATTGAATAAAGGATTTTTCGATATGAAATAATTTTTCGGCTATCGGGTGGTATTCTAATTACATAGAATATCTATATATATAGCGCAAAAGATTTCGTAGATTAAGGATGAATTTACGGGATATGTCAGGCAAAGTTTACAGTAACAGATACGCTAAGATATGAATTTTGTCTATACATTATTCATGCAATCAATGCAGCAAGACATGTCTAGACTAAGAATGATAAGCAGAAAATTTCTTAAGGATGATAGGTAGGTAATTCTCGACGCAAAATGATAAGCAAAACTTTTGGCATGCAGACACGGTCGAAGTCCAGACTCACTAATATATCCTAACGACTTATCAGTTAGACACACTAATGCAGATCTGGTTCGCTAAGACCACCGCTCTGATACCACATGTAAAGACCCGTCCTAATCTGTAACGTCCCGTCAAAATCGCTATTGACGCGGCACGTTAATCATTGATTCCACAGTGAGGTTTTGACCTCTATATGAAACGTTTTGATAAAATATTGCATTCATTAAAATAAGTGACTTTCTAAACATAGAAAGTTATAAACATGTGGGCGAGTGCTTAGGTATAAGCAAAACCCCAAAATACATAAGTCTTTAATTTACAGGTTGACATCACAGTCCAATTATTTATTACACAACGCAGTTTTATTTTGAATGCAATAAACTTTGTACAAAGCATGAGAGACTCCATGCAGGCAACAAGCACATCACAGCGGAAGCATTCTAAGGACCTGAGAATAAAACATGCTAAAAAGTCAACACGAATGTTGGTGAGTTATAGGTTTAATTGCTCGAGTCATAAACATGTATAAAGATAGACCACAAGATTTCATCAAAAGTTTATTAATAGATTCTACGTAACAGAGCACCCTGGTAACTAAACTTAACGCTATAGTGATAATTACCCCATTCGTTTTAATACACGCAAACCAACGTGTCTTAAACTCAAATAACATACGTCCGTTAAAAGGCTAGCGCTCTAGCTCGGACGGGGATGTCAAGCCCTATGGATCCATATACAATTATTCGCGCCCACCAGTCCATATCCTATGTACTGGCAGCTACTAGTTACCAAAGCTAAGGGATTTCCGGTTTAACTCAGTGTAGAATTTAGTATGTACTTGTGTCTTATCGCGTTTAAAATAAATTGCATGTATTCTCAGCCCAAAAATATTTAAAGTATTTAAAAAAAGGGATCTATAACTCACAGTTCAATATTGAGACTCAATATTGTTGGCAAATTGCGTAGACGTAATGATGGTAGACGACTGTATGGTTGGCCTTGGATTCAAGAACAATACCCAATATTTCCTTAGCTTAAAGCGGTTTGAAACCCGAATTAAAACACCCTCGAATATACTTTATTATTATTAAACTTAAATTATAATTATAATTATAAAATAAAATTTAAGTTACAGATATATTTATGAAAAATATCGTCGAGCAAAACTGACCTTTTATAGTACTTTTCGATTTACTGTAGCTCATGCGATCGCATGAGTTTTCAGTGTTTTTGCCATGCGATCGCATGGCCGCCTTTTCTGTTTTTGTTTGCTAGTTCGTCGACATCAAATAGGGTTCACTGTAGCAAATAGTGTTTTACTGTAGCAAATTGTGTTTTACTGTAGCAAAGTAATTTTTACTGTAGCAAATAGGGTTTTACTGTAGGAAAGTCGTTTTTACTTGTACATATATATATACATACATATAATTGTTCATGAATCGTCGAGAGTAATCAAAGGTAATTGTATATATGAAACAGTTCTAAAATTTTGAGACTCAATCTAACAGACTTTGTTTAGCGTGTTAAAATAATAAATCGTATAGAGAATTGGTTTAAATAAGTCAAAAATTTTCGGGTCATCACAGTACCTCCCCCTTAAAGAAAATTTCGTCCCGAAATTTTGAGTAGTACCTGTTTCATGAGCGATATCAGTGAACAAATGTGGATACTTTTGCTTCATCTGATCTTCACGTTCCCAAGTAAACTCGGGTCCTCGTCTTGCGTTCCAACGAACCCTAACTATCGGTATTTTGCTTTGTTTTAATTGTTTGACCTCACGGTCCATGATTTCAACAGGTTCTTCGATAAAATGGAGTTTATCATTGATTCGTATTTCGTCAAGAGGAATTACGACATCCTCTTCAGCTAAACATTTCTTCAAATTTGACACGTGAAATGTGTTGTGAACACTACTAAGTTCTTGCGGTAGCTTTAATCGATAAGCAACTGTTCCAATTCTTTCGGTGATTTCAAAGGGTCCTACGTACCTAGGACTTAGCTTTCCTCGTTTACCGAATCGTACAACGCCTTTCCAGGGTGACACTTTCAACATGACTTTGTCGCCCACTTGAAATTCTAGCGGTTTTCTTCTTACATCAGCATAACTCTTTTGGCGACTCATGGCCGTTTTCAATCGCTGTTGTATTTGAATGATCTTTTCGGTGGTTTCGTGAATAATTTCTGGTCCAGTAAGTTGTCTTTCTCCTACTTCACTCCAACAGATAGGAGATCTGCACTTTATACCGTAAAGTGCTTCAAATGGCGCTGCGTTGATGCTCGTATGATAGCTGTTATTGTATGAAAATTCTGCCAACGGTAAGTGTCGATCCCAACTGGTTCCAAAGTCAATCACGCATGCCCGTAACATGTCTTCCAATGTTTGTATTGTTCTTTCACTTTGACCATCTGTCTGTGGGTGATAAGCGGTGCTCATATCTAATCGAGTTCCCAATGCTTTTTGTAATGACTGCCAGAAACGTGATGTGAATCGGGTGTCGCGATCAGATATGATAGAGATGGGTACACCATGCCTGGAAACTACTTCCTTCAAATATAGGCGTGCTAATTTCTCCATACTGTCTGTCTCCTTTATTGGTAGAAAGTGAGCTGATTTAGTTAGATGATCAACTATCACCCAAATAGTATCATGACTACTTGCAGTCCTTGGCAATTTCGTAATGAAATCCATGGTTATTCTTTCCCATTTCCACTGCGGAATTTCTGGTTGTTGCAGTAATCCTGACGGCTTTTGGTGCTCAGCTTTGACCTTTGCACACGTTAAACATTTGCTTACATAAGTAGCAATTTCTGTTTTCATATTAGGCCACCAATAAAACTTCTTGAGATCGTGGTACATTTTTCCGTTTTCTGGGTGAATTGAGTACCTCATTTTGTGTGCTTCATCCAGTACTAGTTGCCTTAGGTTACCATGTTTTGGTACCCATACCCTACCAGTAAAATACAGGGTTCCATCGGCTTTTTCTTCAAGTTATTTTTCTAACCCTTTGCTTATTTCGCCTTTTTCGTTTTCTTCTTTTAAAGCCTCTAACTGTGCTGGTTGAATTTGCTTTGTGAGATCAGTACGAATTGTAATATTCAAAGCTCGGACCCTAAGAGGTTTTACTCTTTCTTTTCGACTTAGGGCATCAGCTACAACATTAGCCTTTCCGGGGTGGTAACGGATTTCACAATCGTAATCGTTTAACAACTCTACCCAGCGACGTTGCCTCATATTGAGTTATTTTTGATCAAAAATATGCTGAAGACTCTTATGGTCGGTGTACACTGTACACTTGGTGCCATATAGATAGTGTCTCCATATTTTGAGTGCAAAAACTACTGCTCCAAGTTCTAAATCGTGCGTCGTATAGTTCTTTTCATGAATTTTTAGTTGTCGTGAGGCATATGCGATGACTTTTGTGCGCTGCATTAATACACATCCTAAACCTTGGCGTGAAGCATCACAATAGATCACGAAATCATCATTTCCTTCCGGTAATGACAAAATGGGTGCAGACGTTAACTTCTTCTTTAATAACTGGAATGAGGATTCATGTTCTGTGGACCAATCATACTTCTTTCCCTTTTGAGTCAATGCAGTTAAGGGTTTGGCGATTCTAGAGAAATCTTGAATGAATCTTCGGTAGTAACCAGCAAGACCTAAGAATTGGCGAATTTGTGTTGGAGTCTTCGGGGTTTCCCATTTACTAATGGCTTCGATCTTGGCGGGGTCAACTTTAATTCCATGTTTACTGACAACATGGCCCAAAAATTGTACTTCTTGTAACCAGAAATCACACTTCGAAAATTTTGCGTACAATTCTTCTTTCTTGAGTATCTCCAGTACCAGTCTTAAGTGTTGCTCATGTTCTTCCTTGTTCTTCGAGTAAATCAATATGTCGTCGATAAAAACAATGACAAATTTGTCTAAATACGGTCTACAGATGCGATTCATTAGATCCATGAATACTGCTGGAGCATTAGTTAATCCAAAAGGCATGACTAGAAACTCATAGTGACCGTAACGGGTTCTGAACGCGGTTTTAGGAACATCTTCTTCCTTCACTCTCAGTTGATGATATCCGGAGCGTAGATCAATCTTAGAATAAACACTTGATCCTTGCAATTGATCAAACAAATCATCAATCCTCGGTAATGGGTACCGATTCTTGATCGTTAATTTGTTTAATTCTCGGTAATCTATGCACATTCTCATAGATCCATCCTTCTTCTTGACGAACAGAATAGGAGCACCCCAAGGTGAAAAACTAGGACGAATAAATCCACGGTCCGATAATTCTTGCAACTGGTCTTGTAATTCTTGCATTTCTGAAGGTGCAAGTCTATATGGAGATCGGGCTACAGGTGCAGCTCCTGGTATGAGATCAATCTGGAATTCTACACATCTGTGTGGAGGTAGCCCCGGTAATTCTTCTGGAAATACTCCGGGATATTCTCTTACAACCGGCATGTCATTAATGCTTCTTTCTTCAGTATCGATCTTCTTTACATGTGCCAGAATAGCATAACAACCTTTTCTTATAAGTTTCTGGGCCTTCATACAGCTGATAAAGTTCAGTTTTGAGTTGCTCTTCTCCCCATAAATCATTAATGACGTTTCATCCTTACGAGGGATGCGGATTGCTTTCTCAGCGCAAACAACTTCCGCTCTTGTTTTGGACATCCAGTCCATGCCAACGATTACGTCAAAACTTCTTAATTCTACGGGTATCAAATCGATTTTGAAGGTTTCACCAGCGAGATTCATTTCGCAACCATGGAAAATTTTATCGGCTTTTATCAGTTTACCATTAGCTAATTCAATAGTATATTTATCGTCTAGAGGTAATGATGCACATTTTAGTTTAAAACTAAAGTCTTTACACATATAACTTCTATCAGCACCCGTATCAAACATAATAGAAGCTAGTTGATTATTAACGGTAAACATACCCGTGACAAGATTAGGATCCTCACGTGCTTTACTGGCACTAACATTAAATGCCCTCCCACGTGCGGGTTCTTTGTTCTTCTCCTTATCAGGGCATTGATTTATAAAGTGACCAGACTTCCCGCATCCAAAACATTTCTTGACATCGGTCAGTTTTGTCTTTACTTCAGAAACGGTGGCATAACAATCTTTCGCCACATGTCCTTTCTTGTTGCACTTATCACAGACCACTTGACAATAACCTGCATGATGTGTGTAACATCTTTTGCAGAACGGATGGGGTCCCTTATAGTTTGGACTTGCAGTTGCCCCATCTTGTTTACCTTTAAAAGTTTCTTGTTTCTTCAGGTGAGTACTTTTGCCCTTATAGTCTTCCCATTTCCTCTTTCCTTCAGTTGTCTTGACTTCGGTAATTGGTGCCTTAATCGAACTCTCTGTGATCTGGTCCATGAGTTGGTGTGCCATTGTCATGGCTTCCTGCATCGTATTCGGTTTGGACGATGTAACATTTCCTTTGATATTGATCGATAAACCGTCAATATACATTTCTATCTTTCATTTCTCATTTGGCACCAATTCGGGACACAACAAGGCTAGTTCCATGAAACGCTTTTCATAGTTATTGAGATTCGCGCCGATAACCTTCAGATTACGTAACTCAGATTCTATTTTTCTGATCTCGTTTCGAGGACAGTACTCCTCGATTAGCATCTTTTTCAGTTCTTCCCAAGAGATATCATATGCCGTATCTATTCCTTCTGCTTTAGCATAATTGTTCCACCAAGTAAGTGCACCATCTTGCAACGTGCACGAAGCATACTTTGACTTGTCTTCGTTCGCACAATTACTGATTTTGAAAACGGACTCCATCTTTTCAAACCATCGGGTTAGACCGACTGGTCCCTCAGTTCCACTAAACGTCTGTGGTTTGCATCCTTGAAAAGTTTTGTATGAGCATCCGTTTCGTGAATTTGTGTTTACGGCTGCTGCTTTGGCTGCTGCTTCGGCTGTTGCTTTTGCTGCTTCGGTTGCAGCAATTCTTTCATTCACACGTTTCTCGACTAGTTGCTCAAATTCAGCATCCGACATTTGAGACATGTTTCTTCAATAAACACAACAGATATAATTTAATCATATAGAATATTATAGGTAAAATGAGTTGTCAATAGTTAATCGTAGCATATTAATAATATGAACCGATTATTATAAAAGCCTTTTCTTCTTATTAGCATTTTATAATTATTTCTAGGGTATTACCTACCCGTTAAGTTCATACATAATAGCTAGTACAAGGAATTAACTACTAAAATCCTAATAATATTCCACTATGAAAAATTATAGCGAGTTACTACATTATTATGTAATAATAATAATAAGTAATAATAATACAAATAATCATTCCATGCATTTATTATTAATAAACCAAAATAATACAATACCATACAATACTGATATTTTACATATGCTTATTTTACATAACAAGATAGAGTAGCACACATAAGCAATAAAATAGCGCATGGAAGATTTATGGTTGCGAGGTCGTTCATTCAGAACTATCAGAAACTTCTTCCCATTTGGTTCTCTCTGCCAATTGTTTGTGTGCACATGGTCCGACAGACATTCTGGCAGTGTATTTTATTTTTAGTTGGGGTTTTGAGGTACCCGTTGCCTCAGTGGGTTTAATACAATAAGGGTGGTTACGGATCGAATGGTCCTGTTCTTTTTTAATAATTAAGGACATTTTATTATTGTGGTTGTTTTTAGTATCTATAGCAAGTTGGAATTTCTCCTTAGTGATCTCTTTTATTTCATTAGCGAAATCCTCCTCCTTACTGATCTCGTCTGATGACGAACTGTCTGAGTCATGTGTAGGAGAATATGATGACGAACTGCAAGAATATGTACCGGTGTTCATGAACCGAAATCTATCAGGCGTAATCGGCACAACCCGCCCGTCGGCGGTATATCTGGACCAATGTCCATATTTGTTTAGAAATGGACGATCCTCGTTTACTCCAGGGATCATGGGTCCATGCCAACGATACTGTGGCTCCGGAAAACTAAAGCTGGGTGGAGCTGGAACCTCCTCTGGGTTTACTGGGAGTTGAGATTCCCCGGCTAACACAATTTCTTCTTTAATAGGTATTGGAACGCCCTTTTCAGTTGTGGATAGAATAGATTCAGTGTCCGATTCCGAGTCGTACAAAATGATAGGATTAGAGGAAGTCATCTATCACATAATTGAAACAACAATTACGTTAGCATATAAATATATCACATATAATGTTTTTGACCAAATAATAAGCAAAAATCAGTAAAAACAGATATGGTCATAGTCCAGACTCACTAATGCATCCTGACAATTACCAGTTAAACACACTAATGTAATTTCTGGTTCCCTATGACCTCAAGCTCGGATACCAACTGTAACGTCCCGTCAAAATCGCTATTGACGCGGCACGTTAATCATTGATTCCACAGTGAGGTTTTGACCTCTATATGATATGTTTTGATAAAATATTGCATTCATTAAAATAAGTGACTTTCTAAACATAGAAAGTTATAAACATGTGGGCGAGTGCTTAGGTATAAGCAAAACCCCAAAATACATAAGTCTTTAATTTACAGGTTGACATCACAGTCCAATTATTTATTACACAACGCAGTTTTATTTTGAATGCAATAAACTTTGTACAAAGCATGAGAGACTCCATGCAGGCAACAAGCACATCACAGCGGAAGCATTCTAAGGACCTGAGAATAAAACATGCTAAAAAGTCAACACGAATGTTGGTGAGTTATAGGTTTAATTGCTCGAGTCATAAACATGTGTAAAGATAGACCACAAGATTTCATCAAAAGTTAATTAATAGATTCTACGTAACAGAGCACCCTGGTAACTAAACTTAACGCTATAGTGATAATTACCCCATTCGTTTTAATACACGCAAACCAACGTGTCTTAAACTCAAATAACATACGTCCGTTAAAAGGCTAGCGCTCTAGATCGGACGGGGATGTCAAGCCCTATGGATCCATATACAATTATTCGCGCCCACCAGTCCATATCCTATGTACTGGCAGCTACTAGTTACCAAATCTAAGGGATTTCCGATTTAACTCAGTGTAGAATTTAGTATGTACTTGTGTCTTATCGCGTTTAAAATAAATTGCATGTATTCTCAGCCCAAAAATATTTAAAGTATTTAAAAAAAAGGGATCTATAACTCACAGTTCAATATTGAGACTCAATATTGTTGGCAAATTGCGTAGACGTAATGATGGTAGACGACTGTATGGTTGGCCTTGGATTCAAGAACAATACCCCGAACAATACCCAATATTTCCTTAGCTTAAAGCGGTTTGAAACCCGAATTAAAACACCCTCGAATATACTTTATTATTATTAAACTTAAATTATAATTATAATTATAAAATAAAATTTAAGTTACAGATATATTTATGAAAAATATCGTCGAGCAAAACTGACCTTTTATAGTATTTTTCGATTTACTGTAGCTCATGCGATCGCATGAGTTTTCAGTGTTTTTGCCATGCGATCGCATGGCCGCCTTTTCTGTTTTTGTTTGCTAGTTCGTCGACATCAAATAGTGTTCACTGTAGCAAATAGTGTTTTACTGTAGCAAATTGTGTTTTACTGTAGCAAAGTAATTTTTACTGTAGCAAATAGGGTTTTACTGTAGGAAAGTCGTTTTTACTTGTACATATATATATACATACATATAATTGTTCATGAATCGTCGAGAGTAATCAAAGGTAATTGTATATATGAAACAGTTCTAAAATTTTGAGACTCAATCTAACAGACTTTGTTTAGCGTGTTAAAATAATAAATCGTATAGAGAATTGGTTTAAATAAGTCAAAAATTTTCGGGTCATCACATAATCCATAAGAACGAATACAATAACATATGATTACATCGCGAGGTATTTGACCTCTATATGATACATTTTACAAACATTGCATTCATTTTTAAAAGATAAGCTTTCTTTACATCGAAAATTGACAGACATGTATACCCTTTCATAATATACACTATTCAAACTATAATTGACTTAATAATAATCTTATGAACTCAATGACTCGAATGCAACGTCATTCGAAATGTATGCCATGAAAGACTCCTAGTAATGTCTTTAAAAAGAGCTAATGCACAGCGAAAGATTTCTTTAAATACCTGAGAATAAACATGCTTTAAAGTGTCAATCAAAAGGTTGGTGAGTTCATTAGTTTATCATAATCATCCATTTCCATCATTTTAATAGACCACAAGATTTCATTTATTCAATAACTATACACTCGCAAGTGTTTAAAATTCATTCATATGGATTGAACACCTGGTAATCGACATTAACAAAATGCATCTAGAATATCCCCAAACATATAAACATCAAAGTACTAAAGCAGTTCAAATTCTCTGACTGGGGCGTGTCAAGGCCCATAGATCTATCTTTAGGATTCACGTCAATTGGTGGCAATTATAATAAACACCAATTCTTAGGCTACCAAGTTCAACAAGGGCGATATCCGGTATAACAATTCAACCATAGAATGTAGTTTCAATTACTTGTATCTATTTCGTCAATCATTTATAAAAGTGCATGTATTCTCAGTCCCAAAAATATATATTGCAAAAGCATTTAAAAAAGGAGCAAATGAAACTCACAATAATGTATTTTATAGTAAAAATACTTATGACGATATTGAACAACTGAATAATGCAGGGTTGGCCTCGGATTCACGAACCTATATCATTCATCTGTATATTAATACATATACTTGTAATCGAACAATTTCATATATTATATATATTTACTTTATATATATATTCAAAAAGATTAATATTTATATGATTTTATTAATATATATATAACTTATTATTTTAAAAATACCTAATTTGATATATATAAATGTTTATATATAGATTGTTAATAGGATTAATACATATTTATATGTAATATTACTTCTAAGTATAGTTTCGTATAAATAATATTTATTTGGTTAAATAACGTTTATTGTAGTAATAAAAATCGTTTTTGATTATGATGATGACAATACTGATATTAATAATAATTACAGTAATGATATTAGTAATGATAATAATAACAATACTTATAACAAAAATTAAATCATAATTTTTCTACTAATGACAATAATAATAATGATAATTGTAATAATAATAGTAACTATAGTATCTATAATAATACATTTACTAATAATAATATTATTAATAATAATTATTATTATATTACTAATAATAATGATAATAACATTAATTTTTAATAACAATGAAATGATAATAATATCTACTACTTAATACAAATAAAAATAATAATAATAGGAATCTTATTATTAAAGATAATAATATGACATTAGTAATATCAATAATGATAATAATAATAATTGTAATTATATTCATGATAGTAATAATAAATAATAACTAATACTTATATTAATAATAATAACAATAACAATAATATTAATACTAGTAATAATAACATCAATTAATAATAACAATAATAACAATAATAATAATAATAATAATAATAATAATAATAATAATAATAATAATAATAATAATAATAATAATAATAATAATAATAATAATAATAATGATGATGATGATGATAAACTAATAACAATAATAAAGAAGAATAGACTACCTCAAAGGAAATGTGTTCCCAAAAAAAAAAAATAGCAGCCCCTAGCAGGGCTCGAACCCCTGACCAATTGTTAAAACAAACATCCACACGACCATACCACCATGTCTGCTTTTCTGTTCTATACCTTTTCTAAATAAGAATAACCCGAAATTATCTGTTTTCATCTTTTTCCCATATCAGAACGATTCAACTAATTACCAATGAATTATAATTTAGTTTTAGGACTCTCTAACAAGATGTAATCGGTATATATCAATCCCTAAATTAATTGAAAACGAAAAAAATGAATCAGGGTACCTGCTGCTGCTGTCGCACGTTTTTAACAAAAAAAAATTATGGTTTTGATTTTGAGATCTTTTTGGACAATGTTTATAACATAAGATAGGTTGCAAATCATCATTAGAGACGTTCCATATCCTCAATTGATTCTGAAACATCAAAACAACTTCAAATTTCACGAAGAACAAATGGGTTGACTTTTTATTTAGAAACTTTGACTCCAAAATTCGCATTCGATATGAGGAATTGGATCGTGATATTTTGCAGTTAGTTTGTTTAAAATATTCCTAACACAACTGCAATTATAGATTTTGAAAAACTAAAACGAATTCGAGCTTTTGAAAATTTTTGACACGGACAGAGTAAAATGGGTACGTTCCTAATATTTCTGTTTGATTTCCCATCAGTAGCGATTTACAGCAGTTATATTCAAGCTATTATTCGAATAATTGAAGACTAGTAACAAGAATACGATCGATTTGTTGTGTAATGGAGATGATGTCGACCGGGGTTCACAAGCAGAGAAGAAAAAATGAGATAAAACAAAAAAAAAATTAAATAACAGATAGAGATGGGAGCTGATTTCGTACACTTATAATATATATATATATATATATATATATATATATATATATATATATATATATATATATATATATATATATATATATATATATATATATATATTTAATAATTAATAAATAATTATATTAATAATAATAATATTATTAAATAATAACGATTTTAATAATTATTAATGATAATAATAATCAATAAATAATGATATTACTAATGATGATAATTTTTAATAATTTTAATAGTAATTATAATTTTAGTAATAATGGTAATAATAATAATAAAAATTGATAAAACAATAATAATAATGTTAATACTTAATAATAATAATTTTAATATAACAATTTAATATTACTACATAAATATTTACATGGAAGGAAATATTATAATTTTCTATATGGATTATTTACACTTTACCTATATTCCCTAATTTTACTTTCGCAATACATAATATGAAGGTTAATTAATTTTATCTTTTTAAAATCACGGGGCAATTATTGTAGGGCATGTATTGAAAGCTAAGTAGGAATTTCTACTAACCTTTGTCCAGCTATCGTTAATTGACGTATTTGTTCTTACTCGTAGGTCACTAATTATTCCGAATACCGTTAAAAAGGAAATTTCCTAAATCAAAGTGGACCTCTCAACAGAGACTCGTAATCATAATTCAATGTATCTGATAATTAAATCATTTGATATTATCTTCTAATTCTATCGATAAATATGTTAAATCAAATATGTTCATGTAAAGTATTATACATAATACTTTGTTAATGTTTTCAAGCCATATAATAGACTTCGCACTTATTCTCATACTAACCAAACATTTAATGTTTCATTAATATTTCTTAATTTAACAATCACACATATGTATATATTCATACATATCTATTTACACATAATTGTTCGTGAATCGTCGAGAGCAGTCGTAGGGTAATTGGTCATATGAACATAATTAAAAGTTTTTGAGATTTCAACATTACAGACTCTGCTTATCGTGTCGGAATGATATAAAGATAAAGTTTAAATTTGATCGAAAATTTCCGAGTCATCACAGTAGAAGAACGAATCTAATTGCGGTACATCTTATATTCCAATAATATTTGTAGACGCAAGATTTTTGTTGTGTAATATGAGTGATGATCCTCACATACCACTTTTTAATCAATCTATATCTAATCTATTATTATACATTTAATTATACATAGAATGATAAATAAGATCAACTTTTAAATTTATAAAACAAGAGGTTAGATGGATCAAAAAGTTTAACTACTTGTATAATTAGTCTTCCAAGTTTAACTACTCGATCAACTTTGTTTAAGAAAAGAGAACAGATGGGGGAGCCACAAGCTCTGTTTCTTTGTATAATCATCAGACTCCATTGAAGCAAAAGCATAAGCTTTACTTGAAAAGAGTCAATCAAATGTTCACCCCACTGGTCCAAATCCACCCAATTTCCAATTTCAATCCACATTACTTCTCTTCACACAACCCCCTTATCTTCTTTACTTATCAACTTCCCCAAAACCCAAAAACCCTAAATTATACTCTCTCTTCCCTAAATTACAAGCGCAAAACTCCGTTTCAAACCCTAATCAAATGTAGTCAAAACAGTGATTCTAATTCGCCAAACTGGGAACGATTGATACCGAAAGATTTAATTTCAGCTGAGAAAATTCTGAGGTCGATTGCAGGGGCAACTTCTAGTCCAATTTGTCAGTTTATATCTTCACCCACAACTTTCTTGCATTCCGTTGATTCCAGAATTAAATTGGTAAATAAAGTTTCAATCTTTTTAGCTTTTGGTTCGTGGGTTTTTAATTTGGGAACATACTTACTACTATTTCACAGCCAAATTCAAAACTTGAATTTAAATTCAAACCCAATTTAGCATACATACAATTATGTGAAAGAGGGTTAATATTCATACGGGACCATTTCTCACAAATTGTATGCTCATCTGTACATTTTATGCGAAGTATGTGTTCTAAAGTCTAATACCATGGTTCTGATGGGTGTTTTTGTATATATCTATAGTTATGAGTCCTTATTTATTTTATCAATTTTCATTGTTAAAGATAGATTGTCACCAGTAGCTATCTGAAACTCATTCTAGGATTACCTTAAATTTGGGTATAACTATAGAACGAGTATGGTTTTGTTTGTGCAGGCATGGCTTCTTGTTTTAGTCATGTTACCAGCAAGGTCACATATATACATGCGTTTTGGATTAATTGGGTTTTTAGCTTTGTTATCCGTTTGGATTCAGCCAAGACAAGTTTGGGTGGTATGTATCATGACCATTTCGATTTATTTTTTAGATGTGTATTCCGTTTTGAACAATAGTATCGTGCTAATGCCTATGAATCCCAAATAATGTTTCTAGGATCAATTAGGAAGAGTTACTTTACTATCTGGGATTCTGTTCTTGATGTTGGGGCTCGGTGCTGATAGTGCTCCCATGGTTGTGCAGTCGAGAACACCACCACCTTCAATGATGGGTTTGCCCAGTATTCCACCTTCTTTTGATGGTTATTCGTATCTGTTGTTTAAAGTAGGACCGTTGCAGCTGACACGAAAAGGATTGTCTGTAGCCAGCACATCTGCTTGCTTAACCTTTACCGTAAGTTCCTTTTATCCTTCATTTTGTGTGTGTCCGAAACCATACAGAAACTCATACACTGTTATGGGTGGCAAATTGACCCATCTACTTGATAGGTCAATTCAAGTTCAATTTTATTTAGTATTATGTAATTGGTCAAATGGGTGAATAAAAAAGTTCCACTTATGAGGGAACTGGTTGGATGCAATAAAAGGGTCGAAGGTTGTCCATAATGTAATTCTATTCCATGAAAACAAATAAATCATCTGCTTGCTTAACCTTTACCGTAAGTTCCTTTTATCCTTCATTTTGTGTGTGTCCGAAACCATACAGAAACTCATACACTGTTATGGGTGGCAAATTGACCCATCTACTTGATAGGTCAATTCAAGTTCAATTTTATTTAGTATTATGTAATTGGTCAAATGGGTGAATAAAAAAGTTCCACTTATGAGGGAACTGGTTGGATGCAATAAAAGGGTCGAAGGTTGTCCATAATGTAATTCTATTCCATGAAAACAAATAAATCATCTTGTTCAAGAGATTAAATTACCATTAAAAATATTACGTTTTTTGCAATCCTATTTGACACTAGGACCCGTTTTGTCATATTACCCTAGCATTGTGGCCCGCCCATTTTGCAACATGTAGGTGACAAGCCTTGAAGTCATGATCACTGCTTTTAGAGCCTTGGCTAATACAATTAGGCCAACTATCATTGTTTATCAGTTCTTTTCATGCTTGAGGCGAACTTCTAATTACATTATAAAACCTTTTGTTTTAGATAAGAGTCGAATCAAAGAAAAATAAAAATTGTCATTCTATTTTATCTTGATAATTGTTGATGATCAAAATTGTTTGCCATGGTCCATCGTCATGCCGATTTACAAAGAATCTGGATCTTATATGATTTTTTTATTATTATTATTTTTTTTGGTAGATTTTTCAAAGTGCAAGTCTTTGTTTGACCACTACCACACCGGAACAACTTGCTTTCGCTCTACAGTGGTTTATAAAGCCATTAGCATATGTTGGTGTTCCTGTTGCCGAAGTTATTCTTACTCTTCTACTATCATTGAGATTTATTAACCTAGTCTTCGATGAGGTGAGTTGGATTTGGTCCATTACTTTCTTTAATGTATATATGAATGGAATCATCTCATTACTTGTGTAGTAATTTATTCCTGGCAGGTACGAATTGTGGCGTTGGGGATTGTTTCTCGGAGAATAAATTGGCAACAGTTGGCTACTATGGAGACAGTTGAAGGTACAATGTAATATATAATGCTGAGAATCGTGACCAAACAGAAACAAAATTGAATGATAGAATTAAACAAAACAAAAGCCCTCGGCTTGTTTTATTTCTCACGTAAACATTAACAAAGATAATAATAGTCCGCCCTTTCAATAACCTTCAAGCAAATATAAATACTCCAAATAAAAATCTAGAAACTTGGAAACCAAATACATAAATATAATAAAATAAGATAAACATAGAAACTAAAATAAACTTTGTAAACAAGTAATCCTTGTTCCGTGCAACTTCCTGTAGCCAAATTTTCTATCCTTGGCCAACCCGATAATTCAGCCCACATATATGCTCGGCCCAATAAGATGGTAACCACACTTGGCCTGGCCCATTCATTCTCATACATCCTGCATCAATATACATCATGGTTTTGCAACTCTCCTAATATAAAATCGTATATCTTTTCAATTTACGTTAGGTTCTACATCAAGAAATCTCTGGAACCTGGATTTTGACCCCTTAATTATGAATGGTCGATTTGGGTTAAGAATTATGTCTACGGCCAAATGGGTTGAAAAATCTGTAGAGACAACGGGTCAATTGGGTTGAACCTGCTGAAAGCGCTGTATAAGAAGTGAATCCTTAGTGTTATATTACAGTTTGCTATAATAGATCATAAAGGCAATAATGATTATTTATAAATAATTCTTGAAAAGGACACAAGTGTTTGCGAATCAAGCCAACCCATAAAAAGTACTCCGTATTTATTAATAGTTAAGAGATTGTTACAAATTTGAAATGCTGAACCATTCAGAATCATATGTCATTTAGAGGTCATAAACAAACGCAAACGCACTTAATGCTGAATGGTTCACGCTGAACCATCCAATTAAGAGGTAAACAAAACCCTAAGTTTCTAATATAAAGCATACCCTGTAAATTGCAGTTTTCTTCACGTACATGCGCCGGATCTTCAAAAATATATTTAATCACGCAGAGCAGATTACCCAGGTTTGATAGATTCATCTTTCTTGATTTCGTAACCATTTTTTTTTTTGTTAACTGGATTTTAAACCACTTTATATACGTCATGGTCACCTTGTTGAAAAGATTAATTTTCTATATCTATATAGTATGATGAAAACTCGGGCACATATATCAATATGCAGAATTTGAATTTGACATTCCAACGTTTACAACTGTACAAGACTCATAAAGTTTAAATCTTTCTACTAATATTTGGTGTTGTATCTTCATAGGCGATGACTGTGAGAGGATTTAATGGTGACAGCAGCTCACACAATATTTACTTCTCATCAGCTTCTTCTGCACCAATGGCAAACATTGTTTCCGTAATGACGCTACTTGGACTTATAGGTGCTGCTGCTTTATCCGAGTATGTGCTTGTTTAATTATAGAGCACAAAGCCGCATGCAAATATAAGGCGATGCATCCAAACCACATGCAACAATCTCGTGTAAATATGGATGACTAGTGTTTGCAGCAGCATTAGCAGGTACTCTAAGTACTCGGCGATTTAAAAGATTTTTGAAAGATTATATAATGTAGTTATCATCTACAACAAGAAGTATCCAAAATGTGGAGTATGATAGGCCATTTAATTGCCCAAGAATTTTGGAGGTCTAACATTTGAGTAAAATTCAAATTGAAGCTTATATTTCTTGATTGAAATGTTCATTTCAAGAATTAATGTGCTTAAAGGTTTCATTGTATGTGTTATAAAATATCTAGATTGTGTTAAAAAATATCTAGATTGGATGTTAATTTTATTATTATTATATTTCTTGCATAGTAATATTTTATACTATAAATAGACATGTATGGTAACCATTTAAGGTGCATCATTTCTCTTGAAATATCAATATCAATATTTCTTCTCTCCTTCTTCTCTCTTTTTCTCTCTTTGTTCTTATAACCATTAAAGGTAGTTATAAGCCTACTGAATTATAACACGTTATCAGCACGAAAAGCTTAGTGTAATTAAAAGATATCTCAAACGATCACGAATCACTAATCAAGGTATGAAATTATTAATAATTTTCAGACTCGAATATATCAAATTTTGGACTACTAACATTTATATTTATGTTATTTAAGTTATATATGGTCGGTTATACCACCTGAATTATATTTCTGTAATCTAACTTTTACTAACTTCACTAACATTTATATTTATGTTATTTAAGTTATATATGGTCGGTTATACCACCTGAATTATATTTTCTGTAATCTAACTCTTATTAACTTCACTAACATTTATATTTATGTTAATAAGACCTCATGATTGTACGCAACACGTCATTTGACAACACGGTACTTTATGTACGCAACACGTCATTTGACAACACGGTACCATGGGTCGAGATTAATTCCGATCAATACGAATACGACGGGGTCTTTATATGTTATCTAACATTTATGATTACTTATGCAATTAATCATTATTTATTTCATGCATACTAATGTTTATTCTTAAATTTATAATTTTAAAAGTTAAAATAAAAAAATAGTTTGTATTTTTATTAAAAGTAAATCTTAAAAGTTAAAATAAGAAAAAGTAGTTTGTACTTTTATTAAAAGTAAATCTTAAAAGTTAAAATACAAAAAGTAGTTTGTATTTTTATTAAAAGTAAATCTTAAAAGTTAAAATAAGAAAAAGTAGTTTGTATTTTTATTAAAAGTATATCTTAAAAGTTAAAGTAAGAAAAAAAAGGGGATGGTAAAATGGAATAGTTTTTTGTCAAAAATGAAGTATTGAAAATGAAGTGGTCTCCTTCTATAACTAAAAAAAATATATATACTTTTATCAAATGAATTTTTTTGTGGCCGACAATTTCAAACACGAGTCCGTGTTTAGTTTATCAAGAATATCTCTTGCTTTGGTGAAAGGTCACGATCACGATATCAGGTGTTGTGAAAGAATTAAAAAATTGGTCAAGTGGCCTTTTAAAAACTAGAAAAAAATTTTAAACAAAAAGTTTTTTTTATATATTTATAATTTACGGGTAACGTAAAAAAAAAGGAAGTTTTTTTTAAAAAAAAAAAAAACAAAGAAAGTGTTTAAATGAGTTTTACAGAAAGGGGGAAAGCAAAGTAAAAAAAAACTTTTTTCCAAACAAAGGTAAATGAAAGTAGGACTTAATACAAGAAAAAAGTAAACATCTCCTAGACGTGATAAAATCTATCAATGATAAGTATTAGACTTGATGAGCTAAATGTGACAAAAATGTTTCAACATGTCTTATGTTAATTTTCTAAAATAAGTTATTATTATTCCGAGTTTAACACATATACATATGTTAATTAAAAACAACCTTTTTGTTCTTATGTAGTGTTGGGTTGCAATTTTGGTTGTATGCCATAATTTCATCCAGTAGAGTGACAATAGAAAACTTTTGATGATAATCAATAAAAAACTTTTTTCCAAACTTGTCAAATGTTTTTGTTAAAAACGTGACCGTTGAAAAAAGGAGGTTGAATAATAAAACTTAAAAAACAAATTATTTTTTTTAAGAGTGTGCATCAAAATGGCCCTTTTAATAATGGGGAGTAAAAATATAGTCAAATTGTTTCAACGAACAAGGGTTCAATTGGATGTCTCTTAAAAAAAATCCGCGGGTACGGGTGATGGATCCAATGGATCCGCATCCACGACCCGCGGGTGCTATCCCTAATTGTGACAAGTACAAATCAACTAAAAGTCTAAAAAATAAATGCTCTTATAGGGACCAAATGTTCACAATAATTGCCTAAGCTAGATATGAAACAAATAGTTCATAAAAAAAAAAAAAAGGTCGTTGTGCGTTTTCGAGATGATAGCCGAAATACACTTACAAAAGTAGGTCAGCCGTCAATTCTTTATGGCCATATCAACGTAGATCAATAAAATCATTTATGATTTTGATAAAAGATTAATTAAAAATTAATTGTTTTTTGGTCTTGGATTCTCGGTAACAAAAGCAAAGGTTGTTTTTGGTTGCCACAACAAACAAGACAGAGGTTGTTGACTTTTGTTGTTAAACATGGCACAAGTGAACAATAACAATAGATTATTGTTTTTGAAAAGAATAATGATGCGTTAATTTTATTGTATAAAATAAAATTAAAGAAAATGGTTTTCATTGATGACTATGAACAAACGCAAACAAAGTGTTTGTGGTATTTGGTGATTAAAAAAAAGTGCATCTAAAGCTTCTACTGAAAATAATATGCATCTAAAGCTTCTACTGAAAATTAATGTGCAAGGTACAACGTATAACTATATGGTCAAATTCATTTGAGCCTTCGGAGTCACAAGTATATGATGTATATATATATTACTCAATTAACAAAATAGTAAATCTAAATTAATTCATATGAATAGTAAAATGAAATTAATTAATTTACTATTCACATAAAAAAACGCATATGATAAAAAGCGCATCGCATATGATAAGCGCATATGATAAAAAGCGAATATGATGAAAAGCACAACGCATATGATGAAAATCGCATATGATTAAAAGCGCATATGGTGAAAAACACAGCGCATATGATTAAAAGCGTATATGGTGAAAAGGATATATGATAAAAAAAAAAAAAACACATATGGTGATTTATAAATAAAAAAAAAAAAGACACATATGGTGATTAATGGAAAGCACATGTGGTGATTAATGAAAAGTATATTGTGAAAAAGAATCACAAATGTTTCTTGAAAGAATTCAAGGTAAGATATATGAACCAATTCATCCATCATGTGAACCATTTTGATATTTCATGGTTCTAATAGACGCATCTAGCGGATGGTCTCATATTTGTATGTTATCAAGCCGTAATATGGCATTTGCAAAGTTTCTTGCACAAATTATTAAATTGAGAACACATTATTCTGATTACACCATTAAAAGGATGAGACTTGATAATGCTGGTGAGTTAACATCTCAAGCATTTAATGATCATTATATATCTACAGGGATTGTTGTTGAACATCCAGTTGCTCATGTGCATACACAAAATTGGTTTAGCTGAATCAATAGATAAACGCTTACAGCTAATAACTAGACAATTAATAATGAGTACAAATCTCTCAATATTTATATGTGGACATGTAAATTTACATGCTGCGACATTAATTCGCATTATACCATGTGGAAGTCGTAAATATTTTCACTTAATACTTGATTTTGGCCAAGAGCCAAATATTTTCTACCTTAAAACATTGGTTGTGCAGTGTATGTTCCAATTGTATCACCACAACACAATAAAATGGTTCTTCAAAGAAAGATGATAATATATTTTGGATATAAAACATCTTCAATCATAAGATATATTGAACCCATGATGGGTGATGTTTTTACAGCACGTTTTGCTGATTGTCATTTTAATAAAACATTGTTCCCTAGATTAGGGGGAGAAATAAAAATAAAAAATAAAATGATGCTTCATGATGTGAACATCAATTAAGGTATATTGAACTCGCACAAAAGAATGTGAAACGAAAGTTCAAAAATAATGCATATGCAAGAACTTGCAAATTAATTACTTTATGCATTTACAGATATAAAAAAGTGACTAAATCATATATACTAGCGATAAATGCTCCAGCTCGAACTGAAATTCCAAAAGCTGGCAATAATGTCACTGTTGAGTCTTTGCCACGCATCAAACGTGGAAGATCAATTGGTTCCGAAGATAAAAATCCTCGAAAAAGAAAATCAGCTGATAATGAGGTAAGAGAAAGTGTTCAAGAAGAACCACAAATCAATATTCCTTCTGCAGAGGATATTGATAAATGTAAATACTAAAATTGCGATAAATTATGCAATATTATGGAACCGAAATGAAACTAAAATCTCTATGAGATATTTTCATATAATGTTACAATGACATCATGAATAAAGATGATGATCTGGAACTAAAATCTGTCATTGAATATACAAAATGGACATGATTGAGCTCAATGGAAAGGAGCAATAAGAGCTGAATTAGAATCGCTCGATAAAAGAAAAGTTTTCGGATCAATCGTTATCACTTTTAAAGATGTGAAACGTATGGGATACAAATGAATTTTTATCCGAAAAGAAATGTGCAAATGAAGTTACAAGGCAAAACTAGACTTGTAACTCAATATTTCCCACAAAGACCAGAAATGAATTAGGAGGAAAAATTATCCTCCTCTAATGGATACAATTACTTATTAGATACTTAATCAACCTGGTAGTTATTTAAATGCATCTCATGAATGTTGTTACTACTTATCTGTATGGATCACTTAATAGTGATATATATGAATATACCTAAAGGGTTAAGGTATCATAAGCATCTAATGTAAAACCCAAGGGAATATATTCCATTAAATCACAAAGATTTCTAAGTGGGTTTATACAAACGGGACATATGTGGTATAACCGATTAAATGACTACTTGATAAAAAAAAAGGTATAAATATAAACTTATTTTGCACGTATGTTTTATAAAAACAATGTTCGGATATGAGATCGTAGTTGTTTATGTCAATGTTCTTAACATCATATGAACGAATAAAGAGATCTATGAAATCATTCAACTTCTAAAGAATTATTTTGAAATGAAAGATCATGAAAATCTTAACAGATCGGAAGTTCCATATTTTAGTGCAATTGAGGTTCTTATGTATCTTATAGATTATACAAGATCTGACATTTCTTTTGCAGTTAATTTGTTGACAAGGTTCAGCTCAGCCCCTACCAAAAGACATTGGAATGGGATCAAACAAATAGTTTGATACCTTCGGGGAACTACTGATTTATAATTATTTTATTCTAACAACTCGAAACAAGATTTGTTTGGTTATACAGATGCAGATTATTTATCCGATCTACATAAAGCTAAATCTCAAACAGGATATGTATTCCTAAATGGAGGCACCGCAATATCATGACGTTCTCAAAACAAACACTTGTTGCAACATCATCAAATCATGCCGAAGTGATTGCATTACATGAAGCTACTCGGGAATGATTTTAGTTAAGATCAATGATACAAATCATTATTGATTCTTGTGGACTAGAACGCTATAAAAGCGTAACAACTATCTATGAAGATAATACAGCTTACATAATACAAATGAAAGAAGAGTATCAAAAATGACAGAACAAAACATAAATGCTGACGAGGCGCTAAAGCTATAAACGGTCTTAACGGTCATAAGTTTGATGGAAAAGAATGGTATATTGGTAAGGCTCAGAAAAAGACTGAAAGGGAATAGGAACTGAAACAACGGTTTGAACAAACCATGAAGGAGACTGTAGACAAATCACGAGGGCCAAACTTGTACATAAAAGATTTAGATGATACAGTTTCAGATGAAAACCTCAGATTTTTCTCATATACTCAAGATATCGTAAAAGACAACCAGATTAAAATGAGATACGTTCAATCAACAACTCTGCTGATCTTTATACCAAAGCACTACTAACTGCTATTTTCAGAACACACGTTCATAATATTGGCATGAGACATGTTCAGAAGATGTAACAACTCAGGCGTTGCCTATTTGAGGGTGAGTCAACTCTATGCTGCACTCTTTTTTCCTTAGCTAAAGTTTTATCCCAATGGGTTTTCTTTAGCAAGGTTTTTAACGAGGCAGTAATAGTTATTCTCTAATAAAATTGTCATCCAAGGGGGAGTGTTATAAAATATCTAGATTGTGTTAAAAAATATCTAGATTGGATGTTAATTTTATTATTATTATATTTCTTGCATAGTAATATTTTATACTATAAATAGACATGTATGGTAACCATTTAAGGTGCACCATTTCTCTTGAAATATCAATATCAATATTTCTTCTCTCCTTCTTCTCTCTTTTTCTCTCTTTGTTCTTATAACCATTAAAGGTAGTTATAAGCCTACTGAATTATAACAGTATGAACTTTGTTTAATTGTTTAAATTATACCATCTTAATTCTTAAATAAGGAAAGTTTAATTGTCTCTAACACACACACACACACAAACACAAAAAAAAAATCAGGAAAATCATGTGAGATAACTCGACTAATGATGCGTTTGATAAAATTGAATGATTAAGTATTGAATAAAACTTTTGAATAAGTGTTCTTAATACTACATAATTTAAAGAAAATATAACATAAAATTCAGGTGTTTAATGGTTTGGAGAATGTTTCAACACTAAATGTTGAATCATTCAGCACCATCTGTCATTCAGAGGTCAGAAATTAAACGCGCTATCTGTCATTCAGAGGTCAGAAATTAAACGCCCTGAATGTTGAGGTAAGCAAACACACTCTATACCGTATACATCTAAATAAAAATATTTGCTCTTCCCCGTAACTTGGACAGATTAACCTTGTATGTTTACACGAAATTATTTTCCTAGAAAAGTAATATATTGGGCCACCATCTACTGTAATATATTAATTACACTTTTATACTAATTGTTGCATAATTTGGTCACGTTCACATTTTTGTCTTTAATACTACGTATACATTTGTAAATAAATGTTCCATGTTTCAACGTCTTTGAGATACCAGAATGAACATTTTTGTTGTCATTTTTCACATATGTTCACACAAAACAAACACATGAGACAAACATAAGTTCATATTAAGTAATTAATCTGAAAATTAACACTCCAATCACAATCGTATCTTTCAATATTCATCGTTCACGACAATTATAACGATTAATAAACTTAGAAAAAGAGATTAGTACATTCTTTTCTTTTAACATTATTGGTACAATTATAAATTGTAATTGTACTAGTGTATCATTTGTCATACAATAGTAGTAACATATTGAAACTTGATAAGAATAATAATTTAAACTATCCATAAAAAACATTTGTACACTTATCTTTAATCCACCTAAAGCTCTTCCTAAAAGACCCTTTAAACTTGCCTTCAACAGAATAAACTTTATAACCTGCAACTCTTTTCTTCCTTTGAAACTCAGGATCACTAAAGCCCCATGTTTTTGAAGCTGACCCATTTGTTGACTTTCCTTTTTTCAGCTTAAAATCTTTAGTATTTGATCCAGCAACAACAATATCCATGTTTGATTCATGGGTTTTGTAAGAAACACTATAAGATCTGAAATTGGGTTGAAATCCACCACTGTATGTATCCAATTGCATGTCTTTATCGGTGTGATTGTATGAATTTGATCTGTAATTGGCCATGGGTATTGTGAATTTGGGGAGAGAAATTGGGGATTTTGAGGGGGATTGAATTAATTAGATTGAATTAATTGAAGGGAAAATGGAAGTCGTATTGGGAGGCTTGTAAAAAAGTCAACACGCTGCATATACATCACACATCTCAACACTTTAATTTTTTATTTTATTTTATTTTGGGTCTTATAAAACCATAAAATATTTGATTCCATAAATGATTCTCTAACATATTTTAGAAACTATTACTATGACTCAAAGTTTGCAAAATTCGTTATTATATGCTAAGTGGAAACTTTAGAATGAGTAATGGGCAATTCGGATTAATTGGATTATATTTTATACATTTAAATATTAGATTTCAAAAGTTATATGTGTAAATATAGAAGAAAACTATAAATATAAACATAAGATTTAACATAATTGTCTAAAAATTGTTCATTTTGTTCAAAAACTTTAAAGTTGTAGTTTAAATTCATGTTAAAATGTTGATCAATTTTGATTTTGACCGTGACTCATTAATCGACATCGAACGATTAATTAAACTGAGTTTTGGAAAATAGAAACGGGCTACTCTTAAAATAACGAGTGATCAGAGATTAATCGGAGAGTAAATGTGGTTTTTACAACAGTGCTATGACTTGGTATAAAAACTTTGTAAAAATGTTTTGTACAAAATGGCATGTGGACCAATGATATTGATTTTTTTTTTTTTTTTTATCTCTTATGACTTAATTGATAAATTTTGTAAGAATTTTGTTTTCAAGATTTTAACACCAAAGAAATGGTTACCTACACACTAAACTGTTGAAAAATTATTTTTTCAACTTGGTCTTTGCTTCTTTCACATTAATTGTTGATTGGCATGCCTACTCATCCTAGTTATATGCACTGCATTGTTGTTTATGTTATTCTTTTAAGTTATTCTAATGATGACGTTGTAAGGAATTAAAGTGAAACTGCACTACCTATCATTGATTATATATATTATCTTATGATAACTGTCATTAACGGCATAACTAACTTCTAACAACTTATTAATAAATTACATTTACAATACCCTGCAGACTTTGAATGTTTCAGTCTGTATCAGTTACAGACTGAGATATAGTGTATAAGGCTGCCGGCCGGCATTCGTGATATATATATGTTGACGTTAAATACAGTACCAGAGACAGGGAGGGGACAGAGGGTGTTGTGTCTCCCTCAATGAGCCCAACTGCAATAAAAAATAATAAGCCATGATAAATTATTTTACTTAAGTCACCCTCAATTCAAGTTAATTTATTGTTCAAATATTATCTAAATATCTTATTATTTATGTGAATACAAAACTTTGTTATGACGTGACGTGGGAATAGAATTTTTATTATAATTATCTAATTATCGAGTAAGCCTATCTTATCTTCAGATCCTGGCTCCGCCCCTAGTTAAATATGAAACAAAATATGTATTTGGAAAAAAAATTACTTCCATAGAGTTGATGAAGTTTACTTCATCAGTGGAGTACTAAATCATATATCTGTTAGAAATTTAGTGTAATTGAGGGATTTAATCTATACTTGTAAATGGGTTAGGAGGTACGGAGTGTACACCCATTAAGTGATAGATTGCCCGGACCCGAAAATGGTTTTCCATTATCACAAATTTGAGTGATTACGGAAGTATTATTCTTGCACTAGGTGGAAATAAAACAAACAACTTTATGAAAAGGATTTAATCTAGATTTCCTTGATTTGGATGTTTGAAATAAAACAAACAACTTTATGTAAAGGATTTGTTTTAGATTTGAAAACGATTTCCTTGATTTGGATGTTTGAAATAAAACAAACAACTTTATGTAAAGGATTTGTTTTAGATTTGAAAACGATTTCCTTGATTTGGATGTTTGAAATAAAACAAACAACTTTATGTAAATGATTTGTTTTAGATTTGAAAACGATTTCCTTGATTAGGATGTTTGAAATAAAACAAACAACTTTATGTAAAGGATTTGTTTTAGATTTGAAAACGAAATTAGTTAGTGAAACATCTCCATCGTGGAATAATACTTGTTTTTGGGTGCCTATAAATAGAGACTATCATTTATGAGAATAAGATATACGAAAAACACCTTAATACTCTTATGCAAAAGAGTTCTTGTTTACTGCCAATAACAAGAACTAATCTCTGTCTTATCCCAAAGTGATATTCGTGTAACCCAGGCAATAAGGGTCGAATAATTACTTTCGGAAAGTGATACCACGATTCAGTGATTTATCCGGCTATCGATTATTTTACCCTACACGAAATCTCAATAAAACCTCCAACAATCGAAAGTAATTATTCGTTATAATCGATGGCGGCTACGATGAAACACATGACGGCGAATTTCTCCAAACTTGATAAGTTTGAGGGAATTGATTTTAGGAGATGGCAAAAGAAGATGCACTTCTTTCTGAGCAGCATGAGTGTGGTGTACGTACTCAGCACACCAATTCCTGAAGATCATGGTGATGATGCCACTATTGAACAAATTCGGAAAAGGTGCAAGTGGGAGAACGATGACTACATCGCTAGAGGTTTAATCCTCAATGGTATGGCTGATTCCCTTTTTGATATTTACCTAAATGTTGAATCTTCTAAAGAACTATGGGACTGTTTAGAAACCAAGTATATGTCTGAGGATGCTTCTAGTAAAAAGTTCCTTGTTAGTAATTTTAATAATTACAAGATGGTCGATTCTAGACCGGTCTTGGAACAATACAATGAGCTCATTCGTATACTTGGTCAATTCACACAACATAAGATGAACATGGATGAGTCTATTCAAGTCTCAAGCATAATTGATAAACTACCTCCATCTTGGAAAGAATTTAAACATTCTTTGAAACATAAGAAGGAGGAGTTAACTCTTGTTGAGTTGGGTAGTCATCTGCGTATTGAGGAATCCCTCAGGTTGCAGGATAATGACAAGCCAAAGAGCAACGAAGTTGCTGGTACGTCTGTTGTCAATATGGTGGAACATAAAAAGTTCACTAGTAATAATGACAAAAAGGGCAAACGTAAACATCGAGGTTATAACAAGGCTAATCCGAACAAGAAGTCTAAATTGACTTGTTGGAAGTGTGGTAAAACTGGACACATAAAAAAGGATTGCAAGGTTATTTTTGGTAATAATAATGCCAAAGGATCTAGCACAAGCGGTTCGGGAAATGGTTTAAACAACCACAACTCGAAAGGTCAGAATATATTTAATAATTCAAATAAGAATTATTATGTTTCATATATATCTGAGGCTTATTTTGTGCAGGATGATGATGTCGCGTGGTGGGTTGACTCGGGAGCCACCACCCATGTATGCAAGGATAGATTTTGGTTCAAGACTTACGAGTCCGTGACTGATGGATCAATTCTTCATATGGGAAATGAGTCAACAGCCTCTGTTCATGGACGTGGAAGTGTGGATTTGTGTTTTAGTTCTGGAAAAACTATTTGTTTGTTTGATGTTTTGCATGTACCACAAATAAGAAAAAATTTAGTTTCCAGTAGTGTGTTAAATTGTTGTGGTTATAAACAAGTGATTGAATCTGATAAGTTTGTTTTGTCAAAACATGGTATGTTTGTTGGTTTTGGTTATTTATGCAATAGAATGTTTAGACTTAACATTAATCACTTGAATGTTAATTTTGCTTTTATATCTACTTCTAGCATAAATAATTCTACACTTTGGCATGCTAGACTAGGACATATACACTTTAAAAGAATGCAAGATATGTCTAAAGATGGATTAATACCGGTTTTTGACATGAACAATGAAAAGTGTAAAACGTGTATGTTAACAAAGATCACTAAGAAACCATTTCAAAATGTACATCGTGATACTGAAATTTTGGAATTAATACATAGTGATTTATGTGATTTGCATGCTACTCCTACTTTAGGGAACAAGAAATATTTTGTGACTTTTATTGATGATGCTTCTAGATTTTGCTATGTTTATTTGTTACATACTAAGGATGAAGCATTAGATAAATTTAAAATATTTAAAACTGAAGTAGAATTACAACAAAAGGCTTTGATTAAAAGACTTAGAACAGATAGGGGAGGTGAATACATTGACCAATCGTATTTCCAATCCGTTGGTATTATCCATGAGACCACAGCTCCTTATACTCCACAACAAAATGGTATATCTGAAAGGAAGAATAGGGTCCTTAAGGAAATGGTTAATTCCATGTTATCCTATTCGGGTTTAAGTGAAGGATTTTGGGGGGAAGCTATGTTAACAGCTTGTTATTTGCTTAATAGAGTTCCTAACAAAAGAAACAAGATTACACCTTATGAACTTTGGAATAAAAGGAAACCTAACTTGAATTATCTTCGGATATGGGGCTGTAGGGCGGTTGTAAGACTACCTGATCCCAAGAAGAAAAGTTTAGGTGAAAGAGGTATAGATTGCATATTTGTTGGATATGTTGAACATTCCAAGGCATATAGGTTCTATGTAATAGAGCCTAATGAGTTTGTCTCAATCAATTCTGTGATTGATTCAAGGGATGCAATCTTTGATGAAAATCGATTTTCATCTATACCTAGACCAAAGGATATGATTCCAAGTAACAATGGAATCAATAAGGATTGTAATGATGAAGTCTCTGAAAAGGCTGTTGATCAGTCACTTGAGCTTCGAAAAAGCAAAAGAAAAAGGAAACCTAAATCATTTGGACCAGATTTTCAACTATACTTAGTTGAAGGTTCTAGGGATGATGTTTCTACCCAATATTCGTATTGTTTCAATGTTGACGATGATCCTAAAACATATGATGAAGCAATGAGGTCTCAGGATGTTGCATTCTGGAAAGAGGCAATTAATGATGAGATAGATTCTATCATGGGCAATAACACTTGGGTGTTAGCTGATCTACCTCCTGGTTGCAAACCATTGGGTTGCAAATGGATTTTCAAAAAGAAGATGAAGGTGGATGGAACTATTGAAAAGTTCAAGGCAAGGTTAGTCATTCAAGGCTTTAGACAAAAGTCTGGAATTGACTATTTTGATACTTATGCTCCCGTGGCACGTATCACTACCATTAGACTGCTGATTGCTTTGGCTACGATTCACAATCTAGTTATTCACCAGATGGATGTGAAGACAGCATTCTTGAATGGTGAATTGGATGAGGAGGTTTATATGAACCAACATCAGGGCTTTGTCATGCCAGGAAATGAAAGCAAGGTGTGCAAACTTGTGAAGTCCTTATATGGTTTGAAACAAGCACCTAAGCAATGGCATCAGAAGTTTGATGAAGTAGTTTTATCTAGTGGTTTTAGATTGAACCAAGCAGATAAATGTGTGTATAGTAAATTTGATGATTCTGGTAAAGGAGTTATAATTTGTCTATATGTTGATGACATGTTAATCTTTGGGACTGACCAAAGTCAAGTTGATTTAACAAAAGAATTTTTGTCATCAAAGTTCTCCATGAAAGATATGGGGGAGGCTGACGTTATCCTTGGTATTAGGATCAAACGTGAAAGCAAAGGAATTTCAATTTCTCAATCTCATTATATTGAGAAGGTGTTGAGAAAGTTTAATTGCTTTGAATGTACTCCTGTGAGTACACCTGTTGATCCAAGTGAGAAGCTTATGCCTAACCAAGGTAAAGCTGTATCACAACTTGAGTATTCTCAGGTGATTGGCTGTTTGATGTACGCCATGACATGTACAAGGCCAGATATTGCTTTTGCTGTGGGAAAACTGAGTAGATATACTAGTAATCCTAGTACTCATCACTGGCAAGCAATTAGGCGGGTACTGAAGTATTTAAAGAAAACTATGGCATATAGTTTATCTTACAGTGGATTTCCTTCTGTAATAGAAGGATATTCTGATGCGAGTTGGATAACCAATATTGAAGATCATTCTTCAACGAGTGGTTGGGTGTTCTTGCTTGGGGGAGGTGCTATTTCATGGGCTTCTAAAAAGCAGACATGTATTACCAACTCAACGATGGAATCTGAGTTTGTTGCTTTAGCTGCTGCTGGTAAAGAAGCAGAATGGCTTAGAAACTTGATCCATGAGATACCATTATGGCCTAAACCTATAGCACCCATGTCTATCCATTGTGATAGTGCTGCGACATTGGCAAAAGCTTATAGCCAGATGTACAATGGAAAGTCTAGACACTTAGGTGTCAGACATAGTATGATTCGTGAACTCATCATGAATGGGGTGATTTCTATAGTGTTCGTAAGGTCACAACAGAATTTAGCTGATCACTTGACGAAGGGATTGGCAAGAGACTTGGTTGACAAGTCTGCTGTGGGGATGGGTTTAAAGTCCACATAAATTTCTAATTATAAGATACCCAATTCCCTTCTGATGAAAATTAGAAGTTGAATTCAATGCGGAAGGCTTATACTTAGAAATTTGGAGTACATAAATTTTATATCATCCCAAGGTAAGGTATGTACTCGGACCTGCTGAAGGTCAGGTTGAAGTCTAGCTTCTTAATAGTTCATTTGAAAAAGTGCAAGAGCAGGTGCATGACTGAAGTGAACTACCTATGTGAATGTGAAGTTTTGCCGCTTCAACAAAGCTTGGACTTTTAGCTTTGGATACATTCATGAAAGGATATGGACACATGGCTTGTAAAGTGTCAGGATAGCTTTAGAGTATTTGAAAACTTATGTGTATGTTATTTTCAGTTATTCAAAATGGGTTGAAGGGTTCAATTCTTAGAACACCCTGATTCTCGAATATTTGGAATGTGTAATGTACTAAGGTGAAAATTCAATCTTCAAGATATTTTCATTTATGCATGAGTTTTTGTTTTAATTTGTTTAATTCTCATGAAACGAATTGCACTAAATTGGGGAGGATTGTTAGAAATTTAGTGTAATTGAGGGATTTAATCTATACTTGTAAATGGGTTAGGAGGTACGGAGTGTACACCCATTAAGTGATAGATTGCCCGGACCCGAAAATGGTTTTCCATTATCACAAATTTGAGTGATTACGGAAGTATTATTCTTGCACTAGGTGGAAATAAAACAAACAACTTTATGAAAAGGATTTAATCTAGATTTCCTTGATTTGGATGTTTGAAATAAAACAAACAACTTTATGTAAAGGATTTGTTTTAGATTTGAAAACGATTTCCTTGATTTGGATGTTTGAAATAAAACAAACAACTTTATGTAAAGGATTTGTTTTAGATTTGAAAACGATTTCCTTGATTTGGATGTTTGAAATAAAACAAACAACTTTATGTAAATGATTTGTTTTAGATTTGAAAACGATTTCCTTGATTAGGATGTTTGAAATAAAACAAACAACTTTATGTAAAGGATTTGTTTTAGATTTGAAAACGAAATTAGTTAGTGAAACATCTCCATCGTGGAATAATACTTGTTTTTGGGTGCCTATAAATAGAGACTATCATTTATGAGAATAAGATATACGAAAAACACCTTAATACTCTTATGCAAAAGAGTTCTTGTTTACTGCCAATAACAAGAACTAATCTCTGTCTTATCCCAAAGTGATATTCGTGTAACCCAGGCAATAAGGGTCGAATAATTACTTTCGGAAAGTGATACCACGATTCAGTGATTTATCCGGCTATCGATTATTTTACCCTACACGAAATCTCAATAAAACCTCCAACAATATCACCAAGACTAACCGATCTATCCTAAATTAATTATATATTTTACCTCTATTGATGTGGATTATTTCTTCTGATTTCTAATCGATTTCATTCAAGAACAAGGACTATTGCTTTGTGTGATCACCTGTATATATCGATCAGTAACTAATCAATTTAAAATGCTGAAAAAAATAACAAATCAAGAGAAGATTGAGATGGTAGAGGATGTGACAGATAGAGGGTGAGCACACATCGCTTCAAGCATTCGAAGCTGATCGTGAAGTTGCAAGAAAGACCATGAGTGCTCACTCTCTTCTGTCACCACTCTTTACCTTTAATTTATATTTAGTTGCCCATCATATCATGTAACAAGTGAAGAATTAATGGAACATTCCTTTTTTTTTTTTTTTTTTTTTTTTTTTTTTTTTTTTTTGTTGCTTGCAGATCACTATATTGCTGCCATACAAGGAAACCTATTATACATGTAGAAAGCTTTCCTGATTTAGGTAAAGCAGCAAGCTTTAATATGAGTGGTGGTACAACTATAATGTACCATCACAATATATGGATCATGCATTAATTATATATTGTGGTTCATGATTTGATGTGTGAGTAACAAGTGGAGGTTCACTATCCTTATATAGACTCATCAAAGATGCTTTAGGCCTTTACCCCATGCCTCTTTGAAGAAATATGCATGTAGCTTTATCCTTTCTTTCTCATTCGCAAAATATTATTTCAATTCAAAGATTACTGTATTCGCTCTATTGATTGATGGTATACAAAAAGTAGAGTCATCATTTATTCTCGAGTAACGCTCTATTGAGTGATGGTATTCTAAAAGTAGAGTCATCATTTATTCTCGCGTATTTCGTACGAAAGAAAAAAAGTTAGTACCACTTCATTTCTTAGTTCCTTTATCTTATGTACTTATTTCATGTATGTGTCCAGTTTCAATTCCTTCCGTTTCAAGTGGTAGGAGTATTAGCTATACCTGGCAATTGAGACCTGTACTAATTTGGGTTAATTGGGTCAAGCTTTCAGGTCAATTGGGTCTTGAGAAAAAAATAGGCATATCAATGTAAATTAAAACTTAAAAAAAAGATCCACTGGGTTTCCCTCCAACCTATTAGTTCCCATACAAAATATAAAGGAACGGGTCTAATGGGTATCAAATCCCAAAGTTCGGTAGATAGATATAGGTCTAGTGGGTCTTTTGAATGGGCTAAGCATAAGAAGTTTAATCCGCCAAATATTTATGAAAGCATTCATGGCTATATCATTTATTATTATGTATATTAATATTAATATTTTCTTTTATATATATATATATATATATATATATATATATATATATATATATATATATATATATAATAACCAGAATAATACAATAAATGTAATGTAAAAGCATATGACCCGTTTGGACCCATTTGACTTGTGACCCGTGCCGACCTGTCACCCGACACAACCTGACCCATTTGGACCCGTTTAAAATTTTGACCTGTTTGACTCATGACCCATTTCAACCCAAAACCATCTTAACCTGTTACCCAAAATGACCCAACTTGACCCATTTGCTAGGTATACTATTAGGGTAAGGGTTCCTTAGGCCGCCGTTTTGTATAACTTGTGTAGCTAGCTAGGCTGATAATACTAGAGAATATGTATGATGTCAACTCGGACATAAAGACTAGTTAGATTAGCTGGACTGGAACTGAGCCATATACTTTTGATGACGAAAAATAAAGAATTCAATTCGGGTTTTGATTCTGGCAGTGGGATATGATTAGTTGTCTCTAGAAAATGAAATCTGATTCTCCTTTAGAAGAAGATAGTTTTTATAAATATTATCAGTGTCATGAGGGGTGCTTTCCTGGTGTCTGCATATATGTTTCCCATGTCATCATAATCCACCATTTTAGAGAAATGAGTTCTTGTTTACATCTCACTTTGTATGGAAACTAACTAAAGTAGCATTTTGAGTTCTTGCTTATATGAAAACTAAAAGTAGCATTTTGTTAAGATAAGATCTGCAATAAGCGTTTTACTTGGAAAAAAAACATGGTGTATCTTAGTAACTAATTCACCGTGTCCAAATGGAATTAGATATGATTTTTAATCAACATCTCGCATATGCAACTACACATTCATAAAAATCAAGATAGTAACTTTAGAGTTGAAAAATATTCATCCGCGTGTATACGAGCGATGAAAGAAAGAAATAATCAATCAAAGCTCAACATTTTTACTTTCAGGCTCAAATTATAGAACCTATGACAGCTGGTATCTTGGGTAGTAAAATAGCCTAAAGTATGTATGCTTTTATACAAATTATGCAAATAATTAGTAATGATGCTTAAGTTGATGTCTTTCTCTGAGACATCATCTCTTTACCTACTTTATAAAATGATTGTAATCAATCAAATGAGTACATAGTTAATTAAGATCATTAAGACCTTAAAAGGTGTTAAGGTTAACTGGTTAACCCTTAATCACTCTCATCATACTAGGTTGTTGCAAATGATATCATGCAATGCAATAATATATATCCATGTTAGTCCTATTATATATAATCATTTTTTACCACTTCACTTTATGATTTTTGACGCTTTAATTAATTAGAAAATCACCTTTAAACTAAAGAGATAACCTGATTAATTAGCAAATCACCCTTGAAGCATCGTTATATAGTTGCAAATTTTCAAATCACCTACCATCTCTACATATTTCCTACTCCATTTGTCCTAAATCTATTGTCCTATTTTGACTTTGGAGGTTTTTTTCTTTCAATTTTAATCTTAAATATTATTTTTTTTGTATTATATATTATTCGATGCAATTTATATCAATAAATTAGTTTTTGAATATATTTTTAACGGCATAGCGTTCATCAAGTATTATATAACACATAAAAAATAATTTGTAGTCAAAGTTATAAAGAAAAGACCTCTAAAGTCAAAACATGACAACAGATTTAAGACGGAGGGAATATTATTCTTTCCATTCCCATCTTCCTAGCTAGTTCACACCATTTTATTTTGGAGATAATAATTTGATGAGTTTCCAGCCGTCATCTAGATGCCTCTGTTCCAGCTGCCATCTAGATGTTCAATGTTGCCAGCTTTGAACAACTCATATGAAAGTAGAAAAGTTGAATACGATGACGGCCGCCCACCTTCTCCGTTCACACGACACCTTCCTCGTTCACACAATTCCACCGCCACCAAAGTTTTAGTATAAATAGAGGTTGAAACTTCAATTGTAAATCATCCCAAAATCACTCAGAGAAGTGTAATCACAACCTAGATAGTGTGTGTGAGTTTGAGAGTTTTTTTAGAGTTTTTTAAATACTCGTGTAATCTATTCTTGTGAGTAATAGAGTTATTTTCTCTCAAATTTATATCTCCCAACGTCCAGGCTATCCTCTCTTCCCAACAAGTGGTATCAGAGCCAGGTTAGACACGTTGGTCGAGTTTTGGGTTTTCTGAAGTTTTCTCAAAATTCAATTTTGAGTGTACCATTGGATTCGTCTCGTCGAACCGAGTCCAACGCAAAAAACGATGACTTAAACGGAGTTATAACGAGCCCAAAAAACGCGGTCAAAGTTTGGTCAACTCGCCAGAATCTCGCCGGAGAAGACGACCGGTACCAGAATTTTCGCCGGAGAAGAAAGCCCTGTAGCAATTCACTGTAGCAGTTGGCGGCACTGTAGCATGTTCTTGTAGTAGTACTGTAGCAGTACTGTAGCAATTCTGAAATTTTAGAATTTGGTCCCTGAAATTTTCAGAATTTCATTTTTATTTGTTCCTGAAATTTATAAAAATTATAATTTTGCCCCGTAAGTGAAATTTAAACCGCGAAGTATCTATTCCACCATTTTCAACCGTTCCGGACGTAACGGTGATCTTTGTTTTTTACAATTCAACCCCTTTTGTGTTGAAAAATTATTTGTAAGGTGATAATGTCCATAGAAGAGTCAACATCATCTTCGGGAGCTATGATTATTCTCACAGCCACAAACTACACGTTGTGGAAACCTCGGATGGAAGATCTCCTCAGCTGTAAGGATTTGTTCGATCCTATTGAATTGAAGGGTATAAACCCTGATTCTGCCAAAGAGATAGATTGGAAGAAATTAAACCGAAAAACTATTGGTCAGATCCGTCAATGGATTGATCATAGTGTCTTCCACCATGTTGCATAAGAGACAGACGCATATGTCCTCTGGAAAAAGTTGAAGGACATGTACCAGTCTTGCTCGGAATAAAGCCCTGCTGATGAGGCGTTTAGTCAACATGAAGCTCAAAAGTGAAACTTCAGTTGCCGAGCATACCAGTGAGTTCCAGAGCTTGGTCAACCAGTTATCGTCTGTAGAGATGCCTCTTGGCGATGAAGTTCAGGCGCTATTGCTACTTAGTTCTCTTCCCGATAGCTGGGAAACGCTGGTCGTAACACTCAGCAACTCAGCTCCAAATGGCAAACTTACCATGTCAATTGTCAAGGATGCCCTATTCAATGAAGAGGCAAGGAGAAAAGACATGGGCACAGATCAGACCCATGCTTTTGTCACAGAGAATCGGGAGAGACAGCGAATGAGTAGCAAAAATAAATGGAGAGGCAAAAGCAAAAGCAGGGGCATGTCAGCTGATGGCAGAAAACCAACATATAAATACCATCATTGTGGATTAGAGGGACATATGAAAAAGAACTGCTATAGATTGAAAGAGGAACAAGGTCAAAGCAGTTCACAGGCGAAGAATAAGGGTGGAGAAACATTAGTGACTATCTCTGGTGATGTAGCTTATTGTTCAACCCATGATTAGACATGGCTTCACATCTCACGAGAAGAAACAGAATGGGTGGTAGATACTGCAGCTTCATACCACGTGACTCCATATAAGGAATACTTCACAACATACAAAGCTGGTGACTTTGGAGCTGTGAAGATAGGAAATTCCAGTTGCACTGAGATTGTCAGAATTGGTGATGTCAATATAAAGACAAGTTCTGGGAGCACAATCACTCTGAAGGATGTCCGCCATGTGCCAGATCTTCGGCTAAACCTACTTTCTGGAGTAGCTTTAGACAAACAGGGCTATGATAGTCATTTCAATAGAGGCACATGGAAATTGTCAAGAGGCGCTATGATAGTCGCTCGAGGACACATTTGTGGCACACTGTACAAGACGCATGTGAAGATCTGCACATACAGCATTAATGTTGCAGAAAAGGAAGCTTCACAAAATTTATGGCACCAGAGACTCGGTCACATGAGTGAGAAAGGGTTGTCTACCCTAATAAAGAAGAAGCTTATCAATGTAGACAAGGACGCTGCACTAGATCCTTGCAATTATTGTCTGTTTGGTAAACAGCATAGAGTCTCATTTAATTCCTCTTCAACGAGAAAATCAGAGTTACTCAGTCTGGTACACTCTAATGTTTGCGGTCCCTTAGAGGTTGAATCAATTGGCGACAATCGATACTTTCTGACATATATCGATGATACTTCTCGAAAGGTGTGGGTATATTTCTTGCGGACGAAGGACCAGGTGTTCGATTACTTCAAACAATTTCATGTCATGGTAGAACGTGAGACATGAAAGAAGTTAAAGTGTCATCGATCCGACAATGGCGGTGAATACTCTTCCAGGCAGTTCGATGCCTATTGCAGATCATATGTCATCCGACATGAGAAGACGGTTCCACGTACCCCTCAACGCAATGGTATAGCAGAAAGAATGAACCGAACAATCATGGAACGTGTTCGGAGCATACTCAGTATGGCTAAGCTGCCAAAGCCATTCTGGGGAGAAGCAGTCAGAGCCGCATATTACTTGATCAACCGATCTCCATCAGTACCACTGAATTTTGAAGTTCTGGAGAAACTTTGGTCTGGAAAGGATCCATCATACTCTCACTTAAGAGTATTTGGATGTTTGGCGTACGCACATGTATCCAAAGAGCTCAGACATAAGCTGAATGCAAGGACCACTCCATGCATATTCATAGGCTATGGAGATGAAGAATTTGGATACAGATTATGGGATCCAAAGGAGAAAAAGGTGATCAGAAGTAGGAACGTGGTGTTCCATGAAAGCCAGGCAATAGAAGATATTGAAAAGCCCACAATATCTCAGAAGACAAATGTTGCTGCTCAGGTGCCAGAGGCAACAACGGAATCATTCATGAGAAATGAATTTTCAGTGCAAGAAGAAATGCCAGAAGTAGAAGATAATGAGAAAAATGACGGTGCTGAGCAGGGGAGCCACAACCCCATCTGCCAGATGTTCTAGCATCATCACAAGGTCAAGATGATGGTGGATCTCCTTAGAACGTTCCAGAAGTTCGTAGATCTGAACGAGGTCGGATTCCATCGAATAGATATCCAGAATCCGAGTACCTTCTACTTACTGAAGATGGAGAACCAGAGAGTTTTCATGAAGCAGTAACTCATAAGGATAAAGAAAAATAGTTGCTCGCAATGCAGGATGAGATGGATTCTCTGCAGAAAAATCAAACTTATGAGATTGTAGAACTTCCACGCAGGAAGTAGGCACTGAAAAATAAATGGGTGTTCAAGCTGAAAAAGGATGGTAGTGGAAAAGTGGTGAAATACAAAGCACGGCTTGCAGTCAAAGGATTCCCACAGAAGAAAGGGATTGATTTTGACGAGATATTTTCACCAGTAGTCAAGATGACTTCAATTAGAGTCATACTTGGATTGGTCGCAAGTATGAACTTGGAGCTTGAACAGATGGATGTAATGACAACTTTTCTTCATGGAGATTTACAAGAAGAAATTTACATGGAGCATCCGGAAGGTTTTGAGATTTCATCAGATAACCTCGTATGCAAGCTGAAGAAAAGTTTATATGGTTTGAAGCAGGCACCTAGGCAGTGGTACTAGAAGTTTGACTCGTGCATGGTGAGTCAAGGGTATAAGAAAACTGCAGCAGATGAGTGTGTCTACATTCAGAAGTTTTCTGAAGGAAATTTCGTTGCTCTTCTACTATATGTAGACGATATTTTGATTGTAGGGAAAGACGCAACGAAGATCAACCAGCTGAAGAAGGAACTCTCGAAGTCTTTTGACATGAAAGACTTAGGACAGGCTCAACAGATTTTGGGAATGCAGATAACCCGAGACAGGAAGAATAAAAGGTTATGGCTATCTCAGGAGAAGTATATTGAACGAGTGCTTTCACGTTTCAATATGAACAATGCCAAACCTGTTAGCATTCCATTAGCTAACCATTTCAAGTTAAGCAAGAGTTCTTGTCCCTCATTCAAAGAAGAGATCGGGGAGATGTCTTCAGTACCATATTCTTCAGCAGTTGAAAGTTTGATATATGCGATGGTGTGTACAAGGCCCGATATTGCTCATGCAGTAGGAACGGTGAGTCGTTTTCTCTCCAACCCCGGGAAAGATCATTGGAATGCAGTAAAATGGATTCTCAGATATCTTAAAGGTATAACGAATCTATGTCTTTGTTACGGGGGAGCTGATCCAATCTTGAAAGGCTATACAGATGCGGATATGGCCGGAGATCCTGATAGTAGGAAATCTACTTCAGGATTCATTTACACTTTTGCAGGAGGAGCTGTTTCATGGCAGTCAAGACTACAAAAGTGTGTTGCATTATCCACAACTGAAGCAGAGTATATTGTTGTCGCAGAAGCTGGAAAAGAAATGTTGTGGTTAAAGCGTTATCTTCAAGAATTTGGAATCAAGCAAAAGGAGTACAAGGTATATTGTGACAGTCAGAGTGCTCTAGATTTGAGCAAGAACTTCATGTACCATTCCCGTACAAAACATATTGATATTCGCTATCATTGGATACGCGAGCTAATTGATCGACAACTGTTGAGACTAGTGAAGATCTATACAAAGGAGAATCATGCGGATATGTTAACGAAGGTGGTGACTCGAGAAAAGCTAGTATTATGCAGAGACATAGCCGGGATGTTTTCCCGAATACGGCTGGAGGGGGAGAATTGATGAGTTTCCAGCCGTCATCTAGATGCCTCTGTTCTAGCTGCCATCTAGATGTTCAATGTTGCCAGCTTTGAACAACTCATACGGAAGTAGAAAAGTTGAATACGATGACGGCCGCCCATGTGATGACCCGGGAATTTCCGACCAAATTTAAACATAATCTTATATGATTCGACTCGATAAGCAAAGTCTATTAAACCGAGTCTCATTATGTTTGAACTATTTCATGATAACATTTGACCTTTAACTATTTCCGACGATTCACGAACCTTTAATTGTAACTAAGAATGTAAATATAAATAATTATATATAAAACTAATTATATTAGTATTAATGAACTATTAAGTAATTTTGTTATTATAAAAGATAACATTTAATAACTAAAGATTTTCATTTTGAATATATATAGTATATTGTATATAAATGATTCAAACATATTTTACCAACGTTATCAAAATATTAAATGTACAATGTTATACTTTGTAGTTAATTGTTTAATATACATAATTAATCATCTACTCAACATTTAAAACATGATTTTATATATATGGTAGTATACATATATACATAAATATAACTATATATATATGATTTTATACATAATTATTATATTATGTATATGTAGAAATTTATAATATATCTATGATGAAATAATGTACTATTTTAATAAATATATATAATACTTACATATATAAAACATTTATATTTTTCATAATTACATACATAAGTATAATATAATTAGTATGTAAATAAATATTATAATATATTTATATTAAAATGCATAAATATATAATATTCAGTATATGTTACAATACATATTACATAATTATTAAATATTACATAATAATAGATGATATTAATAAATTAAATTTAAATACAAATATAGTTGTTGTAGTAATGTTATTTGTATCGTCAAATATCAATATTTGTATTCATAATATCACTTTATATCATATAAAGATGAAATTGGATGTATAAATTAGATTATTATTACTAATATTATTATTATCGATAAAATATTAATATTATCATAATTAGTATGGTATTATTATTATTATTATTATTATTATTATTATTATTATTATTATTATTATTATTATTATTATCATTTTTACAATTATTATTATCATTAATATTATATTTATCATTATTATTAATTTTATTAATATTATTAGATATTAATAGTATTGTTATTATATATTATTATTATTAATTAAAAAAAACAGTAGGGATCTATATTATACGCTTGACCTCTGTATCCTTTATCTCTATTATTATTATTTTTTTGTTTCTTTCCTGCTCCAAACTCGTGAACCTGTGTTGACATTTTCTCCATTTTTTATCAACCGATCTCTATTATTACAAAATGATTATGTATAATTGCAAATCAAATAAAAAGGAAATCCAATGGGATTAAAGAGCACAGCGATATTTTTTTTTTTCTTCTTCTCTGCACGCTCCAATTTTTTTTTCTCTTAATTCAATTTCGAATAAAGTTTCAAAATCTAAAAATGCAGAAAGGTTAGAAATCTTTCTTTGAATCTATCTGCAAAATCTCAACTCTCAAATCTTTATATCGATCTTGAATTTTGAAGTCAAAGTTTAGTTTAAAAAAAGTCAACAATTGTTCTTGAGACAAATTCGCGTTCGTGTATATGTTTCTGATCAAATTGACGATTCCAGTAGTTTTTATACATGTTTAGAAAACTATTTCGTGTTATAAACATTATCTATAATGTTATCTATTACGAAATCAATTTTTTTTGTTTTGTTCCAAGAACCGACGCTGCAGTAGGCCTTTAGTGTTTTTTTATTTTATTTTAGAACTCAAATTATTTTTTTTTCTGTAATGTTTTGAAGCTTTAAAAGGAACCCTGATTTTTTTTTTTTTTTTTTGGTTATTGATGTTTTGTTGAATCCATGAGACTTGTGGAGAAGAAGAGGAATAGAAGAAAAACAGTTTATATATAAAATTTAAATTCGATATTAGTACAGAGAATCAGAATTGGTGGGATGGTCGAGAGTGTTTGCGTGTGAGCATGTGGTCACGAGATCGAGTCCAGAGGACGGTAGTTTCTTTTTTTTTTTTGAAACTCTTTTCATGTGAGGTAGTTTTCTTTTCTAATTTTATTATTGTTATTATATATTAATTATTATTAGTATTATTATTATTATTGTGATTGTTTTGATTGTTATTGTTATTGTTATTATTAGTATCATACTTGTTATCATATTTGAAAGTATTATAGACATTACTATTATTATTATGATAGGTATTAATAATATTATTATTAGTAATAAACTTATCATTTTAGTATTTTATCATCATTAGGATTATGATTATCATTATTATTATTATGAAGGAAATAAAAATATATTATTATCATCAATATTAGAATTTGTACCGGTTTATAAATAATAGTATCATCAGTACATTTACAATTAATAATATCATATTTATCAGTATCATCATTAATATTTACTAGTATTATTATGATTATCATTTATCATTTTATAAATATTAGAACCCTTATTATTAACATAAGTATGGTATTAGTATTAATATTATTTTAGAGTTATTATTATTAGTATCATTAACAGTTATCATTTTCATTTTTTTTGCTATTAGTATTATCATTATTAATAAAATTATTATTATTATTAGTAAATCATTATTATCTAAATTATTATTTTAACAAATAAATCTTTTGTACACTATATATATACTTATGGTATATACTAGGATTGTATTAATAATTCACATAACAAACTAATAAAATTTCATAAATACAATACTAACCACAAATATATGTATATAAATATATTAATGTCACTATTTATATAAACGTAAATCATTATAGATATATATACATAAAATCGATATATATATATATAATATAACTTAAAATATAATATAAGTATACGTTTTAAAATAAAGGTTAGAATAAATTCTACAAAACTATAATATATAAATAATACATATTAATAAATGAAATTTTGTAACTTACATTATACGTATTAATATATACACAATTGATATAGGTTCGTGAATCCGAGACCAACCCTGCATTGTTCAATGACGTCATATGTATTTTTACTACAAAATACAGTATCGTGAGTTTCATTTGCCTTTTTACCCTTTATATTTTTGGGCTGAGAATACATGCGCAACTTTTATAACTGTTTTACGAAATTGACACAAGTACGTGAAACTACATTCTATGGTTGGATTATCGAAGTCGAATATGCCCCTTTTTATTAAGTCTGGTAATCTAAGAATTAGGGAACAGACACCCTAATTGACGCGAATCCTAAAGATAGATCTATCGGGCCCAACAAGCCCCATCTAAAGTACCGGATGTTTTAGTACTTCGAAATTTATATCATGTCCGAAGGAGGATCCCGGAATGATGGGGATATTCTTATATATGCATATTGTTAATGTCGGTTACCAGGTGTTCAATCCATATGAATGATATTTTTGTCTCTATGCATGGGACGTATGTTTATGAGAAATGGAAATCTGAAATCTTGTGGTCTATTAAAATGATGGAAACGATTGTTTAAGTTAAACTAATGAACTCACCAACCTTTTGGTTGACACTTTAAAGCATGTTTATTCTCAGGTACGAAAGAAATCTTCCGCTGTGTATTTGCTCATTTTATAGATATTACTTGGAGTCATTCATGGCATATTTCAAAAGACGTTGCATTCGAGTCGTCGAGTTCATCAAGATTATTATCAAGTCAATTATAGTTGGATATATTATGAAATGGTATGCATGCCTGTCAACTTTCGATGTAATGAAAGTTTGTCTTTTCAAAAACGAATGCAATGTTTGTAAAATGTATCATATAGAGGTCAAGTATCTCGCGATGTAATCAACTGTTGTGAATCGTTTATAATCGATATGGACTTCGTCCGGATGGATTAGGACGGGTCTTCACAGTTGGTATCAGAGCGGTGGTCTTAGCGAACCAGGTCTTGCATTAGTGAGTCTAACTGATAGTCGTTAGAATGCATTAATGAGTCTGGACTTCGACCGTGTTTGCATGTCAAAAGTTTTGCTTATCATTTAGTGTCGAAAAATTATTTACTTATCATCCTTAAAGTCTAAGACACGTCTTACTGCCTTTATTGCATAGACAGTGTATAGTTAAATTCATATCTTAGCGTATCTGTTATTGTTACCTTTGCCTGACAGCTTCCGTAGATTCCTCCGTAGCTTATGGGATTTTAGTATTATATATGCATATGTAAATTATGTATTGCAGGGTACTAATCTACATCCTATAATCTATTTCTTATCGAAAATCCTTCATCTGATCGTACGAGATGAATCCCTCAACCAGTTCGAGTCCATCTGATTTCGATAGTTATTCCGACAGCTATTTCGATATGGATTTCCACTCGAGCTCCGAAAGCAGAGTAACCGGAATGAATCGATCAATTAGCCATCATCTATTCTGAATGAATTGGAGATGGGTTCGTAGTCGACTTAATCAATGGAAACGCGAAGAAGGCGATCATTTCCACTAACCAAATTCACCTCTTGACAATGGACCTAAAACGTTTACCGGCGAACCTGTTCGAGACACCATTTTCTCTCTCATTTCCAAAGTATCTCATCACGATCATATACTATCTCAGATTCTAAACCTCATTCATCCGCTCGTCCGAACCGACAATCATCCCGGTGTAATAGAAGAAGTTAACGAACTTCGCGCATAAGTTGTAGTCTTGGAAAATATGGTGCAAAACGTACCAGCTTCATCCAAATCACCGGCACCAACGGTACCACCAACAACCCAAATTTCAATATCACATGCCTCAACATCTCAATCTATACCTCGAGTATAATCATCATTCTACATGACATTCTACATCAGTTATCTTCGTTCGACATGGTGATTATGTAATCTCTAATGTTTTAGAGATTATTTATTCTAGTTCCAACTGAAAACTAAATGAGTTTAATATCATGTTAACTCATTAAATTCATGATTACATCTGAAGAAAATATATATGTATATATGTTTTCATAAAGATTGTAATTAAAAATTCTTTTGTACAAACTGTTAATAATAAAAATATTTTAACGGGTAGGTAATACCCGAGGAATATTTAAATTTCACATTAATAAGTTACACTGTATATTCTTCGAATCTGATTCAACAGTTATTCACTATCCTATTTACAACCACCGGGATACTTATCCGTTCACCAAAGAATAACTATTTTCATTCAAATTCAATTTCATATTTGAATTTTGACCTATCAGAATCCAACAAGTGGCATAATGAAGAAATAATGGACACAATAAAAATTGATTAGAAACAGACTAATTAACAATATTAAATTTTATTAAGAAACCACGCTAACAAAATCCTAGCTAACTGTTAATTCCGTATTACATTTTATTTATCGCAATTTATTTATCGCAATTTATTTTATCGCAATTTATATTCTCGCAATTTTATTTATTGTCATTTAATTTCTGTTATTTACTTTACGCACTTTATTTATCGTCATTTAATTTCTGTTATTTATTTTACGCACTTTAAATATCGGGACACGTATACAAGGTTTTGACATATCATATCGACACATCTATATATATTATTTGGAATCACCATAGACACTCTATATGCAGTAATGATCGAGTTCTCTATACAGGGTTGAGGTTGATTCTATAATAATATATATACTTTGAGTTGTGATCGAGTCTGAGACATGTACACGGGTCACGATACGTATTAATTAATTCAAATATTATATATTAAACTATATATGAATGATTGCACTGTCAACTGTGGACTATCGACTGTGGACTAATAACATTGGACAATTAAAATGAATTAAAATATTGAATATAACATATGAAACTAAACAATTCTTCAAGTTTGCCACTTGATTTCGTCTTAAACCTCATTTGTATCTTCACGATTACATTCTGCGTTCAAACCTTTCATGATTCTTGAAAACACCTCAATCGATAGGATGAATCAACCGCACTTCATCTACGGAAGGAAAGATTTATGCATATAGTTATGCACCTGAGAAACTCTCGGCAATTGAGTAAAAGTTCAACACGTAGCCGCGTCAGATCCTTTGGCATTTATTAACAAAAACAACTTTGCGATCCCTTTTCAAAATTAGCCAATTTTGTCACAACTCCAACAAGTCAACTTCGACTTTTCGTACGAAACAACCTTATTATAACGTTTATATATACGCGTGCTCTTTTATTGTTACCAGGTAACCTTTCATATTCCATCATATTACCATCAGCGTTTAATCATCTAAAAACACAATTCTCCTGAAACCACCTCGGATTAATAACCGATGATTCAGATATCATAGCATTAAATGCAGAGGAAACAGAAAAATGGTAGATGGTCTAAACGGACAAAAGTTTGATGATAAAGAAAGGAGTGTTAGGAACGCTCGATAGAAAATTGGGTATTGAAAAACAGATTGAGTTACCCATGAAGGAGACCAAGGACAAATACAAGGACCAAATCCTATATTCAAAGGATTCAGGTAATTCTGGATCCGTTGAAATCTTTAGAGAATATCTTGCTCCGAAGTCATGTTAAAATCTTGCGGAAAATCTTTCTCCATCAACCGTCGAACTTAGAAATTCCAAAATATCATCATCAATATCTTTGATATTTCTGAGGATATTTTCATAAATATTCTCGTCCGAAATTATATACCTCTTCGTACTTCCTGTGTATCAATATATTGGAAACATTCAATAGAAAATATAGTACCGAAAAGCAGATTATGCGAAACTATGAAGAAAGCCGTGGATAAATCACAAAGAATAAGTTTGACTTCAAAGAATCCAAATAATTCAATGTCTGCTAAAGTCTATAGTGAATAACTTGCTCCTTACTCTAAACCCTTGCAGACAATAGTTTCTATCATCCTCTGATCTTAGATATTCTGAGATATTATCGTACCTTTCATTATAAATATCCTCCATATTTCTGGAGATATTTTTATAACTATTCGTATCTGAAATCATTAATCTTTTCGTGCTATCAGTATTACATCATATAGAAACTGTTAGTTTCTATATTCTGTAAATTTTCAAGCTTAAAATATGAATGTTATTGTAGTAATGATGGGAACTGATGCATGAGTTAGTATAATATAATGACACTTGATCAACGTGATTATATTACAGTAAGTCATGCTGAGTTTCTAAATGAAACGTGATGATTCACAGATCATAACGTCATCATGTGCCATGTTACATAACTCTTTCATCCTACTTAACTCCGTAACAAATCAAGAAAATGTATTCTTGATGGTTCTATCTTCCGTGATGTTGATAAATTTGAAAATCAAATCGTGCTATCACGTTCCTTCATGCTTAAAACATTATAATCATTCGAAACTCTATATCTATAAATTCTGGACCATTATTCGCTTGACTTGAAGTCGGGAAGAGAAAACAAAAGCATAGAGCTTTGAAATATAAGGGAGAATATAAAGTCCGATAACAACACATAAATTACAAACCGTGTATATCAATGTTTATCGCAACATAAAGACACGGGAGAATTAAAAACATTATAATCCCGAGGGCGAAGTAGAAGAAAGCAGATTCCTCTGGTGGAAGTTGGAAAAGGAGAATGATTGTTGCGATAGTAAGGATGAGGACAAGGATCAGAACTGGATTAATCATTTTCAGAATCTTTTGGATGTATGAACTAAGAAAGAAAGTATAAGAATGGTGAGAATAATGGAAAGGAAGAGCTTAATTTATACTGGAAATATCAGACGTAGTAATCGGGGCAGATCACCGTATTTAATTAAAGAGATCTTAATTTCCATAAATCCCGAAGAATCAGATTTTATAGATCTTCAAGATTTTCTTTAAATCCCTTAAATTCCGGAATTCAACCAAGGCAATGTCAAAAGTTAAGACGCGCCTTATTTTCTAAATTCAAACCTGACTACGTCAAAAGTTAAAAACAAATCTTTTTTTCTCATTTCATCCTTTTGTGAATAGCTTCATTCGCACTCTTCGAATAATTGAATTATTTTTATCCATATTACTCAATAATGATAAAACTCAAGTTATCAACTCATATTCGTCAGGAAAACATATTTATTGTTAGCTATGACGACCTCACTCAAATTTCGGGACGAAATTTCTTTAACGGGTAGGTACTGTGATGACCCGGGAATTTCCGACCAAATTTAAACATAATCTTATATGATTCGACTCGATAAGCAAAGTCTATTAAACCGAGTCTCATTATGTTTGAACTATTTCATGATAACATTTGACCTTTAACTATTTCCGACGATTCACGAACCTTTAATTGTAACTAAGAATGTAAATATAAATAATTATATATAAAACTAATTATATTAGTATTAATGAACTATTAAGTAATTTTGTTATTATAAAAGATAACATTTAATAACTAAAGATTTTCATTTTGAATATATATAGTATATTGTATATAAATGATTCAAACATATTTTACCAACGTTATCAAAATATTAAATGTACAATGTTATACTTTGTAGTTAATTGTTTAATATACATAATTAATCATCTACTCAACATTTAAAACATGATTTTATATATATGGTAGTATACATATATACATAAATATAACTATATATATATGATTTTATACATAATTATTATATTATGTATATGTAGAAATTTATAATATATCTATGATGAAATAATGTACTATTTTAATAAATATATATAATACTTACATATATAAAACATTTATATTTTTCATAATTACATACATAAGTATAATATAATTAGTATGTAAATAAATATTATAATATATTTATATTAAAATGCATAAATATATAATATTCAGTATATGTTACAATACATATTACATAATTATTAAATATTACATAATAATAGATGATATTAATAAATTAAATTTAAATACAAATATAGTTGTTGTAGTAATGTTATTTGTATCGTCAAATATCAATATTTGTATTCATAATATCACTTTATATCATATAAAGATGAAATTGGATGTATAAATTAGATTATTATTACTAATATTATTATTATCGATAAAATATTAATATTATCATAATTAGTATGGTATTATTATTATTATTATTATTATTATTATTATTATTATTATTATTATTATTATTATTATTATCATTTTTACAATTATTATTATCATTAATATTATATTTATCATTATTATTAATTTTATTAATATTATTAGATATTAATAGTATTGTTATTATATATTATTATTATTAATTAAAAAAAACAGTAGGGATCTATATTATACGCTTGACCTCTGTATCCTTTATCTCTATTATTATTATTTTTTTGTTTCTTTCCTGCTCCAAACTCGTGAACCTGTGTTGACATTTTCTCCATTTTTTATCAACCGATCTCTATTATTACAAAATGATTATGTATAATTGCAAATCAAATAAAAAGGAAATCCAATGGGATTAAAGAGCACAGCGATATTTTTTTTTTTCTTCTTCTCTGCACGCTCCAATTTTTTTTTCTCTTAATTCAATTTCGAATAAAGTTTCAAAATCTAAAAATGCAGAAAGGTTAGAAATCTTTCTTTGAATCTATCTGCAAAATCTCAACTCTCAAATCTTTATATCGATCTTGAATTTTGAAGTCAAAGTTTAGTTTAAAAAAAGTCAACAATTGTTCTTGAGACAAATTCGCGTTCGTGTATATGTTTCTGATCAAATTGACGATTCCAGTAGTTTTTATACATGTTTAGAAAACTATTTCGTGTTATAAACATTATCTATAATGTTATCTATTACGAAATCAATTTTTTTTGTTTTGTTCCAAGAACCGACGCTGCAGTAGGCCTTTAGTGTTTTTTTATTTTATTTTAGAACCCAAATTATTTTTTTTTCTGTAATGTTTTGAAGCTTTAAAAGGAACCCTGATTTTTTTTTTTTTTTTTTGGTTATTGATGTTTTGTTGAATCCATGAGACTTGTGGAGAAGAAGAGGAATAGAAGAAAAACAGTTTATATATAAAATTTAAATTCGATATTAGTACAGAGAATCAGAATTGGTGGGATGGTCGAGAGTGTTTGCGTGTGAGCATGTGGTCACGAGATCGAGTCCAGAGGACGGTAGTTTCTTTTTTTTTTTTGAAACTCTTTTCATGTGAGGTAGTTTTCTTTTCTAATTTTATTATTGTTATTATATATTAATTATTATTAGTATTATTATTATTATTGTGATTGTTTTGATTGTTATTGTTATTGTTATTATTAGTATCATACTTGTTATCATATTTGAAAGTATTATAGACATTACTATTATTATTATGATAGGTATTAATAATATTATTATTAGTAATAAACTTATCATTTTAGTATTTTATCATCATTAGGATTATGATTATCATTATTATTATTATGAAGGAAATAAAAATATATTATTATCATCAATATTAGAATTTGTACCGGTTTATAAATAATAGTATCATCAGTACATTTACAATTAATAATATCATATTTATCAGTATCATCATTAATATTTACTAGTATTATTATGATTATCATTTATCATTTTATAAATATTAGAACCCTTATTATTAACATAAGTATGGTATTAGTATTAATATTATTTTAGAGTTATTATTATTAGTATCATTAACAGTTATCATTTTCATTTTTTTTGCTATTAGTATTATCATTATTAATAAAATTATTATTATTATTAGTAAATCATTATTATCTAAATTATTATTTTAACAAATAAATCTTTTGTACACTATATATATACTTATGGTATATACTAGGATTGTATTAATAATTCACATAACAAACTAATAAAATTTCATAAATACAATACTAACCACAAATATATGTATATAAATATATTAATGTCACTATTTATATAAACGTAAATCATTATAGATATATATACATAAAATCGATATATATATATATAATATAACTTAAAATATAATATAAGTATACGTTTTAAAATAAAGGTTAGAATAAATTCTACAAAACTATAATATATAAATAATACATATTAATAAATGAAATTTTGTAACTTACATTATACGTATTAATATATACACAATTGATATAGGTTCGTGAATCCGAGACCAACCCTGCATTGTTCAATGACGTCATATGTATTTTTACTACAAAATACAGTATCGTGAGTTTCATTTGCCTTTTTACCCTTTATATTTTTGGGCTGAGAATACATGCGCAACTTTTATAACTGTTTTACGAAATTGACACAAGTACGTGAAACTACATTCTATGGTTGGATTATCGAAGTCGAATATGCCCCTTTTTATTAAGTCTGGTAATCTAAGAATTAGGGAACAGACACCCTAATTGACGCGAATCCTAAAGATAGATCTATCGGGCCCAACAAGCCCCATCTAAAGTACCGGATGTTTTAGTACTTCGAAATTTATATCATGTCCGAAGGAGGATCCCGGAATGATGGGGATATTCTTATATATGCATATTGTTAATGTCGGTTACCAGGTGTTCAATCCATATGAATGATATTTTTGTCTCTATGCATGGGACGTATGTTTATGAGAAATGGAAATCTGAAATCTTGTGGTCTATTAAAATGATGGAAACGATTGTTTAAGTTAAACTAATGAACTCACCAACCTTTTGGTTGACACTTTAAAGCATGTTTATTCTCAGGTACGAAAGAAATCTTCCGCTGTGTATTTGCTCATTTTATAGATATTACTTGGAGTCATTCATGGCATATTTCAAAAGACGTTGCATTCGAGTCGTCGAGTTCATCAAGATTATTATCAAGTCAATTATAGTTGGATATATTATGAAATGGTATGCATGCCTGTCAACTTTCGATGTAATGAAAGTTTGTCTTTTCAAAAACGAATGCAATGTTTGTAAAATGTATCATATAGAGGTCAAGTATCTCGCGATGTAATCAACTGTTGTGAATCGTTTATAATCGATATGGACTTCGTCCGGATGGATTAGGACGGGTCTTCACAGCCCACCTTCTCCGTTCACACGACACCTTCCTCGTTCACACCATTCCACCGCCACTAAAGTTTTAGTATAAATAGAGGTTGAAACTTCAATTGTAAATCATCCCAAAATCACTCAGAGAAGTGTAATCACAACCTAGATAGTGTGTGTGAGTTTGAGAGATTTTTTTTAGAGTTTTTTAAATACTCGTGTAATCTATTCTTGTGAGTAATAGAGTTATTTTCTCTCAAATTTATATCTCCCAACGTCCAGGCGATCCTCTCTTCCCTGTTGGAAATATGTTCTCGGGTTGGCTATGGTTCGACCGTGGTTTGACCGTGGTACATATATTCCGAAGATATGCCCATGACATTAAATAATAAAAGTCCATTTATCCTATTCGGTCACACACAAAGGCCAATCGTAAATTGTTTGATATACCTTCTAATTGGAAATTAATTTATTAATCATTAGTTAATGGTTTAATAAATTAAGTAAGTTTTTTTTATGTGTGTACATATACTTACAAATCTAAATATGTAGAGATTTGATTAGATTTTGCAAATCATATTTTATATAATATATAAGATTTGATTTGATATAAATAAGATTTGATTTGATTTATAAATCTTATTTTATATAAAGATTTGTACTATAATCATATTTTATATAATATATAAGATTTGATTTGATATAAATAAGATTTGATTTGAGTTGTAAATCTTATTTTATATAAAGATTTGATTTTGCAAATCTTTCAAAATCTTTCAAAATCTTTATATTTGTATTATATGTATTATTGTATCAACTTTAATTCTATATAATACCAAATCTTGGTATTGAAAAGATATAGAAACTTGAGATACAAAAACACACATACAAAATGATATTTCTCTTTCTCTTTTTCAAGTAACCAAAATACTTGAGATCTATAATTGGGTTCGGTTTTGGTGGAAATAAGGAAAAAGAAAAGATCCATTAAGTAGAAGGTATAGATTGAAACAAGGTTGGAACTTTGGGTGTCTACCGTTTAGAGGAACTCTTCTTTGGGTTTTTCAGATTCGATCTTCAAAAGGCTACAAAGGTTGTATTCTAATCTTCTCTTGTTTAATTTCGTTAATTTTGTTTTGTTTGCTAAAGTTTTGTACAATGATCCGTGGAAGAGTATGATTTTGTAAAGTTTTAAAAATGCTTCCGCTCGCTTTGAATTTGTATCATACTCCAACAGTGGTATCCGAGCCATCTTGTACAAGTTTTAACAAACTTTTCTTATGATATTTAGTTTTGATGGATGCGTTGTGCATGATTCTTGGAGATGATCATGCATAACAAACATGCAAAACAAGTATCATAATTTATGTTTTATGTTTCCTAAATACTAATTTGAATCTTGGATTTTGGCAAAATGTAAAATGGGTTAAATTCATTTTTTTCATTTAAGAAATTTTTTTCAGCCTGGACAGTCCGTATTTGATGGACTGTTTCGGGGCTTTAAACTCAATATTATTGTATGAGACCAATTGCATTTGAAAGCTAACTGAAAGAACTTAAATTTGAAAGAAAAATTCATCGAAAACGGATTAGAAATGAGTAAGATATGACCATTTAAAGTTACATGTATGAATCTGCCAAAATCCGAAAATTTTAATGGTAACTTGCATGTTGACTATTAAAGATTCAATGTTTAGGAAAATAAAGTACATGAATTCTTTTCATGTTTTACATGAAATGAGAAAATTAAAATTATTAATTTTAGACTTTATGCTTTGGTAAGGTGAATAAATCTCCAACATGTTTTGATTCACTTAATATGTTTATTTGGATGGTTTTGGCATGAAAACCATACTTACAAAATATGAAGTGGGTTTACATACATATGTTATGTAAACAAGGATTGAATATTATAAGTGCCATTAAGTGTTGTTTAAATCAATCCTTATCGAAACATGTTATATGAAAATGGACGGTTGGCACTCCATTTGTTATGTATGTGATTGTTGTATGAAATCGGTAGTATTTGCCTCAATAAGACCCTTGTGTGGATGTTTGGTTGTATGATTTAATTTATTATTTATTCGGGATGAATGTAATAATTTATTAAACGACTTGCATGTCGTCTTTCTATTTATATTGTATTTGTAATAGTATAGAAAATAGAATAGTTATTTTGTAAGATAATGCAACCAAGATTGAAATCAAGAAGACGATGTTCACAAGGCGGCCCATCCGAGCATATAATGGAGATGGCGGTTTTATTGGGAGCCAATTCTCACACAAGGTTATGTCCCTAGTTGACCATGTTTTTCCGTGTGTTGGCTCACCGGAAAAACGCATAGGACTCGAGACATACTACCGATAATTGCGTGTCATGATTATTATTGTTTTATTATTTGTCTATGCCATGCTAGCTAGAAAATGTTTTTAAAAAAAAAAACAAAAGGGACAATAATCATATAAAACGGTTTGGTTAAAATTAGTTTAACAAACGCAACACGCAATACATAATTAGCAAATGTTTTAAAATGGTGTAAACTACTTTTGCTAAAAGAAAACAAAAACCCGTTTTAAATCTAAACTTTACGCTATCCATGAGTAGTACACACATCCGAACCTTCTACCTGTTAGAGTTCGCGATACCCGAGAGTCTTGGGCCGGACTTTAATTGGGTGTTGGGAAGGGTGAGGTGAATTTCGCGATACCCGAGAGTCTTGGGCCGGATTTCACGTGTATCTATCACGGACGGTTTACAATCTGAAATCGTGGTTTGCGGCAAACCCGCCACGAGGAAGGATTAGCGTAGAAGGGATTAAACATGCCAAGTGAAATAATTGATTATCACTAAATCCCGCAGAACCTAAGAATTTCATAATGGATGAAATTGGTAATATAGTTACCTACCTAAATAGCTTATGGTTGGCGATCCGCGGCGAACCCGTCGTTAACATAAGTGAAATATGGATCTTAGCCTTGTTAATTATAATTGTTTAAATATTAAACACACTTGGGTAATTATCTTAACAAGGTTTAAACATATCAAACTAACTAATACAACTTACTTTAAAAATAAAAATATGACAGATGTCTGCAACAAACACAAATCCTACTCCGTCATCAATCACTAATTTCTGCCTTAAAGGGCTCCTCGAAAAGGACAAGCTTACGGGTTTGAACTACATGGACTGGCTTCGCAACCTAAGAATTGCTCTTAGGATGGAAGGAAAGACCAGGGCTATTGAGGAACCCTTACCGGTAGAACCCGGATCGAGAGCTACTCAAGCGGCTAGGGACGAGTTTGAAAAACGGCGTTCCGAGTCTAATGAGGTAGCATGCTTGATGTTGGCGACCATGTCTCCAGAGCTCCAAAAGGGCATGGAGAGCTTAGGGTCATATGACATGCTTAACCAACTCAAGGACATGTTCCAACAACAAGCAAAGCAAGAAAGGTTTGACACCGTGAAAGCTCTCGTATCTTGCAAAATGGCAACGGGAAGTAGTGTTAGTGTCCATGTACTACAAATGAAAGGGTACATAGACCGGTTGGAGCGCCTTGGTTTTTCCATAAGTCAGGAGCTTGCAACGGATTTTATCCTGAACTCGCTGACTAGTGCATATGAAGGATTCATTATGAACTATAATATGAACAATATGGAGAAAACAATCATGGATGTAACAACCCAAACCAACACCCGACAAAACCTTGTGAAAATACGAAATAAAAAAAAAATTTCTGTTGCAGACCATCGGCACGCCGCGCCATATGGCCCGCGCGCCGCGCCATATCTGGCTGTCCCCGGGACTTTTAACCGCGAAAAGATTGACTAGTTCCCGACACTTTTAGACAAAACGCTTTTTACCATACAACCAAATATGTAAAACTAACATGTTTCAAACATAAAATTAAAGTTTTACAAGCGGGGCCCACATCGGCCGTTTTACGAGTTTAATACAATTTACGAGTTTCGACCACCAAAAAGTTTAAGTTCCAAACTACACAATGAGCATGGCGTTTGGGATTAAACTACCCAACTATCGGTCAAACTCCAAGAGCTACTAAAGCCAAAAGCGTCCCCTAGCATCAAGCGGGATTTTTAGTCCAAAACGATGCCCTTACCCTTGTCCAAAACCGAACCTATAAAATGGTAAACAGCGAGAGGGTAAGCAAAGCTTAGTGAATGCAATAATTATACGAATACATATATAATTATACCTACTTGCATACACTTACACAACCGCAAACATGCTAGCAAACAACATTAGCTTATCGTCGCAATATCAAGCTATAATTCTCCCATACCACAAGCTAGCATAACAACCGCATATAAATATAACTCGAATAATATAATATGCTTACAACACAAATAACCATGGTTAACCAATAGTACAAGGGAACGGCGCTCGCGAAAACGCCATCGGTGTTCATAACATCCGTTAGGGCACTTAACACCTCGCACCACTAACCCCTAGGGTGGCACCTTAACACCTCGGCACTTCACCCTGAGTGGCATCTTAACACCTCGATGCTTCACTCATTATTTTACGGAGTGGTGTCTTAACACCTCGACACTACACTCCTAGGTGGCATCTTAACACCTCGATGCTACACCCGAGTGGCATCTTAACACCTCGATGCTACACTCTTCACGTGAAACGTGGTGTCTTAACACCTCGACACTACACCTTTCACGCTACAACAAATAGATACATTATATACATACGCATATAATCATTCCACTCACCTCGAAGTCTTCGTGTAAGATAACCGAACTTGCAACGTCAATGTAACGTACCTATTACATTTTAGCACATAATCAATTCACAACTCAAGTCGGTCAAGCAACTCACTTAACAATCTAGAGTCTTTTGACTCTAAGTGCAATCCCGACCCATTTTGCACCTTTAACCCTAATAATGGGTTAACTTCACCAAAAACCCTAACTTTAGCCAATTAAGGTATTAACACACTTTTAACCACAAAGTTAACTCATTTTCATACTTGCAAGACAACCTAGGTCATCAAGGACCCATTTGACCCATTTCTAGGTCAACACACCCATTTGGGTCACCCACAACCCAAATCACACCCACTAACATTAACTATAAGTGTATTAGTATTTACTTAGGTCTTCAAGACCCATTTACACCATTTACCCTTTCAAAACCCTAAGTTAGTCACCAATTGGGTCTTCATGACCCAAACTTACCCAAAACCCCAAATTACTCACAAATGGGTTTTATGTGCAATACTAACCCAAACCCTAACCCTTAAACACATTAAACTAAGGTAATCAAGTTTAGGGCTTACCACAACAATCAAAACGTAGCTAAGGAGGAGATGAACAACTTTAACTCCCGAGTTCTAACCCGAAATGAGCTTCTTCTTCCCCGATTTAAGCTTTCTCACACTTAACCACCCCCTCTCTCTCTAGAATGAATGGATGATGTTTGGTGGTTGAGAAATGAAGTAATGAGCTCACCAAACTGATCCTAAGGCCTTTAATTCGGACCCCAAGGTGATTTTACCAAAATGCCCTCAAAATATCTATTTTAAAAGAAGAGGAGAATCTGTCGCAGACAGATGGCGCGGCGCACCACCTAGCCGCGCGGCGCGCGACCCTCCCAGTTCAGCATCTTTTGTCTTTTTAATTATGTGCAACAAAAACCCCAAACTTGAGTAAATCATATACACATATGTACACTACGAATATTCGGGTCTTACAACTCTCCCCCACTTATTCGGATTGCGTCCTCGCAATCCAAGCCGCATGACACGAGGGAAGATAAAGCAACACGAACTCTTCGGGTTCCTAAGTGAACTCGGAACCTTTACTTCGTCGCCATTGAACTTTGAAAGTTCTCACCTCTTTATTTCTCAACAATTTCACCTTCTCGTCAAGGATAGAAATCGGTTCCTCGACATATTCTAACTTGTTGTTTAGCTCGATCTCGTCTAAGGGCATCCATGAGGAATCATCCGCAAGACACTTTCGGAGGTGGGAAACATGAAATGTATTATGGATCCCCGCAAACTCTTCGGGTAATTCCAATCGATATGCAACTTCACCAACACGAGCTAAAACCTTGAATGGCCCAATAAACCGAGGAGCTAACTTTCCCCGTTTTCGAAATCGAATAATACCCTTCCATGGCGAAACCTTAAGCATCACCATATCGCCTTCTTGGAACTCAATCAATCGCCTACGTCTATCGGCATACGACTTTTGCCTATCTTGAGCCTTCTTCAAATGTTCCCGAATCAAATCGATCTTGCTATTGGTCTCTAAAACCAAATCGGTACTCCCGATCTCTCTTTGACCCACTTCTCCCCAAAAAACGGGAGTTCGACACCTACGCCCATAAAGCATTTCGTAAGGTGGCATCCCGATACTAGTATGATAACTATTATTGTACGAGAATTCCACCAAAGGCAAATGCTCATCCCAACTACCACCGAAGTCAATGATGCACGCTCGTAGCATATCTTCTAAAGTTTGATTCGTACGTTCGGTTTGACCGTCCGTTTGAGGATGATACGCTGTGCTCAACTTCAATTGCGTACCCATATCTTCATGAAACTTTTCCCAAAACCGAGATGTAAAACGGGTATCTCGATCCGAAATAATAGATATAGGAACCCCATGTCGCGAGACCACTTCCTTGATAAACAACTTAGCCAAGGTCTCCGACGATATCGCTTCTTTAATGGGAAGAAACAAAGCGCTTTTTGTCAATCGGTCAACTATAACCCAAATCGAATTGAATTGGGTTCTCGCCGTTTTAGGTAACTTTGTAATGAAATCCATGGTAATGTGCTCCCATTTCCATTTCGGGATTTCTAATGGTTGCAACTTACCACACGGCTTTTGGTGTTCGGCTTTTACTTGTAAACACGTGACACATTGCTCAACATACTTCACAACATCACGTTTCATGCCCGGCCACCAATAATCTTTCTTCAAGTCAAGGTACATTTTCGTTGCGCCCGGATGAATGGAGTATTTTGACTTATGTGCTTCATCAAGTAGCACTCGTCGGTAATCACCCATCTTAGGCACCCACACCCTTCCTTGAAAGGACAACAAACCACGCGAACCCATAGTAATAAACTCCGTTTGGCCCACGATTCGCTCCGTATGCTTGTTGTGAACATAAGCCTCTATTTGAATCTCACCAAGCTTTTCAAGAAAATCGTTGGTAATAATCAAACGTAACGACCCCACTTTTATCGCCGGATGTTGACTCTTTCGACTCAACGCATCCGCGACCACATTCGCCTTACCCGGGTGATAAAGTATCTCACAATCGTAGTCTTTCACCACATCCATCCACCTACGTTGGCGATAATTCAAATCTCGTTGATTAAAGAGATGTTTCAAACTCTTATGATCCGAATAAATCGTACACTTGACACCGTTCAAGTAATGGCGCCAAATTTTCAACGCATGCACTACCGCCGCCAACTCAAGATCATGAGTCGGATATCTCATTTCGTGTTCTTTTAATTGTCGAGAGGCATAAGCGATGACTTTACCTCTTTGCATTAGAACACACCCGAGTCCATTTAAAGACGCATCACAATAGACCGTCATGTCTTCTACACCTTCCGGCAACACTAACACCGGAGCTTGACACAACTTCTCTTTTAACAATTGAAAAGCAATTTCTTGCTCGTTCTCCTAATTAAATCTCGTGTTCTTTCTCGTCAACTTCGTCAATGGAGAAGCAATCTTAGAAAAGTCTTGGATAAACCGACGATAATACCCGGCCAATCCGAGAAAACTTCGGATTTCCGTAGGCGTAGTCGGTCGTCCCCAACTCTTTACCGTCTCTATCTTCCCCGGATCTACTTGAATACCGTCCATATTCACAATATGGCCAAGGAATTGAACTTCCCTTAGCCAAAATTCACATTTTGAGAATTTTGCAAACAACTTCTCCTTCCGCAACGTCTTTAACACACACCGCAAATGATGTTCATGTTCCTTCATACTCTTCGAATAAACGAGTATGTCGTCAATGAACACAATTACCGACTTGTCCAACATAGGTTGGCACACTCGGTTCATAAGATCCATGAATGCCGCCGGTGCATTCGTAAGACCAAAGGGCATAACTACAAACTCGTAATGCCCGTAACGCGTTCGAAAAGCCGTCTTCTCTATGTCTTCCTCACGGACCCGCATTTGGTGATAGCCGGACCGTAGGTCGATCTTAGAGAAATACGTTGCACCTTGAAGTTGATCAAATAAATCGTCAATCCTAGGTAATGGATAACGATTCTTGATCGTCACTTTATTCAACTCACGGTAATCAATGTACATACGCATACTACCATCTTTCTTCTTCACAAATAACACCGGAGCGCCCCATGGCGAAGCACTCGGTCGAATAAAACCCTTCTCGAGCAACTCTTGGGTTTGATTTAACAACTCTTGCATTTTCGTTGGTGCTAAACGATAAGGAGTTTTAGCAATGGGAGTAGCTCCCGGAACCAACTCAATACGAAACTCAACCTGTCTTTCCGCCGGAACACCCGGTAACTCATCCGGAAAAACGTCTTCAAATTCATTAACCACAGAGATTTCACGAATGGTTGGTGGCTCATCACGAGTATCAACAACATGGGCAAGAAAAGCCCTGCCACCACTAACAAGGAAACGACGTGCCCGTGCAAAAGTGCATATCGGTACAAGTCTCCTTCGCTTATCGCCATGAATAATTAATTCTCCCCCACTTGGGGTCTTCACCCGAATGAATTTATCATGGCATGCAATATCGGCTCTATTAAGATCGAGCCAATCCATACCAATAACAATATCAAAATCACCCAAAGTCATCGGAATAAGATCGATCTTAAACGTTTCTGAACCAAATACAACATTACAATTTTTACACACATCAACCACTAGCGCCGTCTTGCCATCCGCTATTTCAACTTCTACCGGATGACTTAACTTAACTAGCGGTTTATTTAACTTAGGCACAAATCGAGGCGACACAAAGGACAAATTAGCCCCACTATCAAAAAGTATCCGTGCCGGATTAGAGTTAACTATGAAAGTACCTGAGACGACTTCATTGGATTGCTTGGCCTCATCATTGGTCATCAAATAGTTGCGACCCCTAGCCGTACCCGCCGCCTTCTCTAGACGCTTAACATTATCGTTGCGCAAATCGGGACACTCCGGCTTCTTATGCCCTTCTTTACCGCAATTAAAACAAGTGAGCTTGTTTCCGGAAGATGGTTTTGGACAATCACGAGCCATATGACCCGCTTGCCCACAATTATAGCACGTAAAAGTAAAACCACCGGAAGCGCCCTTCTTCACGCTATTGACACTTTCGGAACTTTTCTTGTTCTTTTTGTTCGAAAAGTTTGAATAGCTCGAACCTTCACTTTTTCTCTTTCCAAAAGTAAAACCACTCTTTCTTAAGATGAGCGACTCGAAACCTTTGGCCATGTCAAACAACTCATCAAAGCTTTTCACTACGTTCACACTAATCTTATCTTGATAGTTGTCGTTCAAGGTTCGATAGAAATCTTCCTTCAACATTTTATCAGTCCCGACGTACTCCGGGCAAAATTGGGTCTTGGACAAAAACACGGATTTGAGAGTGTTCAAATCCATCGACCCTTGCCTCAAGGAACGTAACTCGTCCTTAAGCCTAGTAAGATCGGCCGAAGTTCGATATTCCTTGAAAAATTCGGACTTGAATTCATTCCAAGTGAATTCCATGCATTGCTCTTCACCATAAACTTGGAGCTTTGCGTCCCACCACAACTTGGCATCGCCCCTCAACATACTACACCCGTACCTTGTCCTCTTATCGAGAGGACATTCACAAGTACGGAAGGCCCCCTCCATATCGGAGATCCAACGGGCGCTCTTAAGAGGATCTCTTTCACCATCAAAAGAGGGAGGTTGAGAGTCCTTGAAATTCTTATAGAAAAAGTCCCGTATTCCCACATTATCTTCGCGAAGAACGGCCTTAACTTGCTCCTTTACCACATTGACTAATTGCTCGTCAATCGTACCTAGGAACATCTTCTTAACGTCCTCGAGAAAAGCCTCATGATGCCTTTTCAAAATGGCCTCAACCTTGGCCGTAAACTCGACTTCTTCACTAGTACCTCCGCCGTTGATATCATGCCCGTTTCTCATCTTCATTCTATAAGACGGAATAGATTAAACAACGAGACGAAAAGGATTTAACACATAAGTATATACATATACACCACACTACCCCATCTTGCTCAACAATCGTCGTACATCGCTTGTTTGACACGATTTGAACCCGTAACAATGGTAGATAATCATTGTTACGCGAGCACGTCGCATTAACTCGCTAGTACAACGTCTATCTTGCTTGACGATTGCTAACACCACACAAAACAATTAGCGCAAGGTTAGTTCACATAAACCTAAGCACTAATCAACTCCCGGTCCGACCCGTCTCCTACAAGCCCCGCATAACGCGCATACACAATAAAGTCTAAGTTTAGGCGCCTATCTCAAGTCGCCTAAATCCCTTAGACCATGCTCTGATACCACTTGTAACAACCCAAACCAACACCCGACAAAACCTTGTGAAAATACGAAATAAAAAAAAAATTTCTGTTGCAGACCATCGGCGCGCCGCGCCATATGGCCCGCGCGCCGCGCCATATCTGGCTGTCCCCGGGACTTTTAACCGCGAAAAGATTGACTAGTTCCCGGCACTTTTAGACAAAACGCTTTTTACCATACAACCAAATATGTAAAACTAACATGTTTCAAACATAAAATTAAAGTTTTACAAGCGGGGCCCACATCGGCCGTTTTACGAGTTTAATACAATTTACGAGTTTCGACCACCAAAAAGTTTAAGTTCCAAACTACACAATGAGCATGGATTTTGGGATTAAACTACCCAACTATCGGTCAAACTCCAAGAGCTACTAAAGCCAAAAGCGTCCCCTAGCATCAAGCGGGATTTTTAGTCCAAAACGATGCCCTTACCCTTGTCCAAAACCGAACCTATAAAATGGTAAACAACGAGAGGGTAAGCAAAGCTTAGTGAATGCAATAATTATACGAATACATATATAATTATACCTACTTGCATACACTTACACAACCGCAAACATGCTAGCAAACAACATTAGCTTATCGTCGCAATATCAAGCTATAATTCTCCCATATCACAAGCTAGCATAACAACCGCATATAAATATAACTCGAATAATATAATATGCTTACAACACAAATAACCATGGTTAACCAATAGTACAAGGGAACGGCGCTCGCGAAAACTCCATCGGTGTTCATAACATCCGTTAGGGCACTTAACACCTCGCACCACTAACCCCTAGGGTGGCACCTTAACACCTCGGCACTTCACCCCGAGTGGCATCTTAACACCTCGATGCTTCACTCATTATTTTACGGAGTGGTGTCTTAACACCTCGACACTACACTCCTAGGTGGCATCTTAACACCTCGATGCTACACCCGAGTGGCATCTTAACACCTCGATGCTACACTCTTCACGTGAAACGTGGTGTCTTAACACCTCGACACTACACCTTTCATGCTACAACAAATAGATACATTATATACATACGCATATAATCATTCCACTCACCTCGAAGTCTTCGTGTAAGATAACCGAACTTGCAACGTCAATGTAACGTACCTATTACATTTTAGCACATAATCAATTCACAACTCAAGTCGGTCAAGCAACTCACTTAACAATCTAGAGTCTTTTGACTCTAAGTGCAATCCCGACCCATTTTGCACCTTTAACCCTAATAATGGGTTAACTTCACCAAAAACCCTAACTTTAGCCAATTAAGGTATTAACACACTTTTAACCACAAAGTTAACTCATTTTCATACTTGCAAGACAACCTAGGTCATCAAGGACCCATTTGACCCATTTCTAGGTCAACACACCCATTTGGGTCACCCACAACCCAAATCACACCCACTAACATTAATTATAAGTGTATTAGTATTTACTTAGGTCTTCAAGACCCATTTACACCATTTACCCTTTCAAAACCCTAAGTTAGTCACCAATTGGGTCTTCATGACCCAAACTTACCCAAAACCCCAAATTACTCACAAATGGGTTTTATGTGCAATACTAACCCAAACCCTAACCCTTAAACACATTAAACTAAGGTAATCAAGTTTAGGGCTTACCACAACAATCAAAACGTAGCTAAGGAGGAGATGAACAACTTTAACTCCCGAGTTCTAACCCGAAATGAGCTTCTTCTTCCCCGATTTAAGCTTTCTCACACTTAACCACCCCCTCTCTCTCTAGAATGAATGGATGATGTTTGGTGGTTGAGAAATGAAGTAATGAGCTCACCAAACTGATCCTAAGGCCTTTAATTCGGACCCCAAGGTGATTTTACCAAAATGCCCTCAAAATATCTATTTTAAAAGAAGAGGAGAATCTGTCGCAGACAGATGGCGCGGCGCGCCACCTAGCCGCGCGGCGCGCGACCCTCCCAGTTCAGCATCTTTTGTCTTTTTAATTATGTGCAACAAAAACCCCAAACTTGAGTAACTCATATACACATATGTACACTACGAATATTCGGGTCTTACAATGGAGCTCCATGGCATGTTAAAAACCGCTGAGGCTAACATGGCCAAAGCTAAACCCGCAACTACCGTTCTAGCCATTCGTGAAGGTGGGATTAAGAAGAAGAAAAACAAAGCAAAGGGCAAGAACAAGGGCAAGGGTAAGGTTGGCACGTCCAACTTCAAACCTAAACCTAAGGGCATTGCTAACTCTTCTACTTCAAAGATCCCGCAAACCAAGTCTCCTGAAGAAGCAATATGCTTTCATTGTGGGGATAAAGGACATTGGAGGCGCAATTGTACTAAGTACTTGAAGGAACTTAATGAACTACGGGCTAAGGGAGTCGCCGTACCTTCAGGTTTGTTCATGATTGAACTAAACAATACTACTATTTATAATTCCTGGGTATTGGACACGGGATGTGGTACTCACGTTTGTACAAATGTGCAGGGACTCACAAGAAGTAGGAAGCTGAAGACCGGGGAGCTTAATCTAATCATGGGGAATAAGAATGTTGCCTCTGTTGACATGATTGGAGAATACAAGCTTTCTTTTGATTCTGGTTTATGTATTGTTTTATCTAATGTTTGCTACAGTGCCGAAATGGCAAGAAACATTATATCTTTTGATGCTTTATTTAATGATGGTTTAATTTTAGTTTTGATAATGGATCAATACTTGTTCACAAAAATGGGATGTTTTATTTCAAGGCTAGTCCTTGTAAAGGCATCTTAGAAACCACAGTAAAGCTAAATGATAGTTCAATCTACAATGTTGATTCATCCAAAGATGTTTTGGATAAAACGTATCTATGACATTGTCGTTTAGGCCACATAAACAAGAAACGCATAGCCAAACTCCAGTCAGATGGAATTCTAGAATCATTTGATATAATATCGTATGATGAATGCGAATCTTGCTTATCAGGAAAAATGACAAAGGTACCTTTCACAGGAAGCTGTGAACGGGCAAAGGATCTGTTGGGGTTGGTACACACTGATGTGTGCGGTCCGTTCAGATCGCCTACTAGACACAAGGAACGATACTTCGTTACATTTACTGATGACTTCAGTAGATATGGCTATGTTTATTTAAATTAACAAAAGTCTGAAACTTTTGGAGTGTTCAAGGCATACCAAAACGAAGTAGAAAATCAACTGAACAAAAGAATTAAGATTCTCCGATCTGATAGAGGTGGTGAATATCTTAATGATGAATTTCGTGATCATCTACGGGGTTGTGGGATAATCTCACAATTAGCTCCTCCTAGAACACCACAACATAATGGTGTGGCTGAAAAGAGGAATCGAACATTACTTGATATGGTTCGATCCATGATGAGCCGCACAATGCTTCCAATCAGTTTTTGGGGTTACGCCCTACAAACTGCCGCAAGGATCCTTAACCTCATCCCAACCAAGAAAGTTTCCAAAACACCTTATGAGATATGGCATGGTAAAACTGTGTCTCTCTCATATCTAAGAATCTGGGGTTGTGAGACTTACGTTCGTCGTGAAGCTCAAGATAAACTTGAACCCAGATCTGAAAAGTGTTTATTTGTTGGTTACCCGACTGATTCTTTTGGATATTTGTTTTACAACCCTACTGAGAACAAAGTCTTTGTGTCTCGAAGGGGAGTCTTCCTTAAAAAGGATCTCATATCGAAAGGAACCAGTGGGAGCAAAATTGACCTTGAAGAAATTCAAGAATCAACCGACATGGAAACCGATATTGGAACCGATTCTCCTCAAGAGGTCGACGAGCCTGCAATTGAAAGAGAAACTGACCTACAGCCACCACCCATACGTAGATCTGATAGAGTGCGTCGAACACCAAATAAATATAGTTTACACATATTTGAGGGTGATGACGAAAATATAGATTCTGATGAACCTATTACCTATCAGGAAGCGATGACAGGCCCCGAGTCTGCCAAATGGAAGGAGGCTATGGACAACGAGATCCAATCCATGCATAATAATCAAGTCTGGATCTTGATTGATCATATACCAGGTATTAAAACTATTGGGTGTAAGTGGGTCTTCAAGAAGAAGACCGATATGGATGGAAATGTACACACATTCAAAGCCAGACTGGTGGCTAAGGGTTACACGCAACAATATGGTGTAGACTATGATGAAACTTTTTCACCAGTAGCTATGTTGAAATCCATTAGAATACTTCTTGCCATAGCTGCATTTTATGACTATGAGATATGGCAAATGGATGTAAAAACAGCTTTCCTTAATGGTAAACTAACAGAGGATGTGTTTATGACACAACCTGAGGGTTATGTACATCCTAAGTATCCTAATAGTGTGTGCAAGCTTCAAAGGTCCATTTATGGACTTAAACAAGCTTCTCGTACCTGGAATCTTTGCTTTAATGAGAAGATCAAAGAATTTGGTTTTATTAGAGGCGAAGATGAGCCATGTGTCTATGTTAGGTCTAGTGGGAGTGTTGTAGTCTTCCTTGTACTATATGTCGATGACATATTACTCATGGGAAACGATATCTCGACACTGAAAGATGTCAAAGCTTGGCTAGGGAAATGTTTCTCCATGAAAGACATAGGAGATGCATCATATATTTTGGGAATAAAGATCTATCGAGATAGGTCAAGGAGATTAATTGGGCTAAACCAAAGTGCATATATAGATAAGATACTGAAGAAATTCGGTATGCATAACTCTAAGAAAGGGTGCGTTCCTATGAACCTGGAATGATATTGAGCAAGTCTCAATGTCCTAATTCTGACTTGGAGTCAGCTACCATGAGTCGTACTCCATATGCTTCAGCTATAGGATCGATCATGTATGTAATGATATGCACTAGGCCTGACGTGTCGTATGCACTAAGCATGACTAGTCGTTATCAAGCCAATCCTGGTGAAGCTCATTGGATAGTAGTCAAGAACATTCTAAAGTATCTTAGGAGGACCAAAGAGATGTTCTTGGTCTATGGTGGGAATGACGAGCTGAGCGTCAAAGGATACTCAGACGCTAGTTTCCAATCAGATAGAGATGATTGCTCTTCACAATCAGGATTTGTATTTATGTTGAACGGTGGAGCCGTCACATGGAGAAGTGGCAAGCAAAGTACTATTGCTGATTCTACGACAGAAGCCGAGTATATAGCGGTAAATGAAGCTGCTAAAGAGGCCATGTGGATAAAGAAATTCATCGGGGATCTAGGAGTGGTTCCTACAATCCATGATCCTGTTGAGATTTTCTGCGACAATGTGAGTGCGGTTGTCTTGGCTCAAGAACCGAGGTCACAAAAGCGCACACGGCATATACTCAGAAAGTACCATTACATCCGTCAACTTGTAGCAGAAAATGACATATTATTAAGTAGAGTAGACACGACTAAGAACTTGGCTGATCCTTTCACCAAGCCTTTGCCACAGACTAAGCATGATGCTCATAGCATGTCTATTGGCATTCGTGTCATTGATGATAAAGTTTGATTGTATTTATTATGTTAAGTTTGAAACTTTAAACATTGGGCAATAATATATGTTGCAATTGATCTGATGATTAATATATTGAGATTATATTATACGCACGATGCGATCATTTCATTGTATATTGCCATGTTTCATTTTGCATGTTTTAACTTCCAATAAATACTATTTCATAAACTTCCACAGTCGGTCATTCTCTAAGGAAGAGAGAATTGAATTAAGGCTGCTATGAAGTGTAGTAATATAGGCTTATATGAAACTACATTCATGAGGAACTTGATAGTTGATTCAAAGTTCTGGAATGACCACACTTAGATGCTACTTCATGGTTTTAAGTCACAAGTAAGCTCTAAGATGGCAATATCATTTATCCTAGAGTGGATATGTATGAGGAATCCTGACACAAACTATATTCTACTTTGACCTGTATTTAACGCTGTGCGTAAATGCCAGTCATAAGGGTGCAGATCAGGTACAATATGGGATGTGGTGAATGTCTATACAGTTGAAGCAATTTGTTCCTTCTTCTCATAGCAAGTTGAAGCGATATCTCTGAGCCCCTCGTTGATTTGTGCTGCATTAAATGCATGGCCATGCTACGACTGAATTGATGCAATAGTAGTCTATTTGATCACCACAAATCTCTATCGGGAAATATAATCTTGAACGATGATGATTGACACTTAACCATGTCACACGTTCATAAAGATATCTAGAACAAAAGGATGTTTGATATAAATAAAAATATAGGAGTGTAACGTAGCAGACTAGTTGTTACACATGGTGTGTCTTTAAGACTAGCCAATATTATTAATGTCAGTGCAAGTGGGAGTCTGTTGGAAATATGTTCTCGGGTTGGCTATGGTTCGACCGTGGTTTGACCGTGGTACATATATTCCGAAGATATGCCCATGACATTAAATAATAAAAGTCCATTTATCCTATTCGGTCACACACAAAGGCCAATCGTAAATTGTTTGATATACCTTCTAATCGGAAATTAATTTATTAATCATTAGTTAATGGTTTAATAAATTAAGTAAGTTTTTTTTTATGTGTGTACATATACTTACAAATCTAAATATGTAGAGATTTGATTAGATTTTGCAAATCATATTTTATATAATATATAAGATTTGATTTGATATAAATAAGATTTGATTTGATTTATAAATCTTATTTTATATAAAGATTTGTACTATAATCATATTTTATATAATATATAAGATTTGATTTGATATAAATAAGATTTGATTTGAGTTGTAAATCTTATTTTATATAAAGATTTGATTTTGCAAATCTTTCAAAATCTTTCAAAATCTTTCAAAATCTTTATATTTGTATTATAGGTATTATTGTATCAATTTTAATTCTATATAATATCAAATCTTGGTATTGAAAAGATATAGAAACTTGAGATACAAAAATACACATACAAAATGATATTTCTCTTTCTCTTTTTCAAGTAACCAAAATACTTGAGATCTATAATTGGGTTCGGTTTTGGTGGAAATAAGGAAAAAGAAAAGATCCGTTAAGTAGAAGGTATAGATTGAAACAAGGTTGGAACTTTGGGTGTCTACCGTTTAGAGGAACTCTTCTTTGGGTTTTTCAGATTCGATCTTCAAAAGGCTACAAAGGTTGTATTCTAATCTTCTCTTGTTTAATTTCGTTAATTTTGTTTTGTTTGCTAAAGTTTTGTACAATGATCCATGGAAGAATATGATTTTGTAAAGTTTTAAAAATGCTTCCGCTCACTTTGAATTTGTATCATACTCCAACATTCCCAACATAATTCTTACTTGTTAGACCATGGAATGACTAAAGTAGCATACTTCAACTGCTTTAGCTTTAGATGATCAGGTTTACATTAATTAACATATACACATACAACAATACTTATCAAGATATCTTACAGCTTTGAAAGCCATATATATCTAGTGGGTGGGGGGCTCCTTCACTTTTATAAAAGGAAACTAGCTAGAGAAGAAAAGATAAATACATAAAGATGAAGTGAGCGCATCAATCAAATGTCTGAGACACTTAATCGCAAGAACCTAAACAAATATCTTGTGCAGCAAAGCAACCTGAAGTATATATGCCTGTGTAGCTTTGTATTAACTATGCAAGAATTATACTTCAGTATAAGTTTGAATTATAATTTATAATTATATTTATAATAATAATAATGCAGATCCTTTATCATGGTGAGTAAGTATATTAAAGCATCTTGCGAAGCATATAACCTTTTCTTCTTTTGGTTTCTCATTGATTGCCTTACTATATATATAGTGAATAATGGGATTCTTTTGTGTCATGTTCTCACCCAATCTTCAACTCATCAGTCGCTTTCTCCTACTAAATCGGCCACATATCTTTTCACATTTGTTGTTTATGTATGATCTTGTGCTAGTTTTATATGAATGTTTTTCTTGTCAATTTAGATTTTAAATTAAGATTAAGTTCACGCAGCGACGTTTAATTAGTTGATTTGCAGTTGATCTTAGGTTTTTAACAATATAATTTTGCTCAAGTATTATCACATCTACTTTTGTTTGTGGTGGTACTGTTTCATTGTGTTGGACCCTTTATATTACTGTGCAATTTCAAGAGCAAGTAAGAAACTGATATTTAGCATACTTTTTATAGACTTTCTTGAAAGCAGAAATTTGGGTATATCTTAAGATATTATTCTTTTACCCCTTTCACAACTTGGTAGTATATATGTCATACTTCAAAAGATATGTTTTTCATTTCTAGAAGTTGTGGATTCAACACTCACTTGAAGTAATAGTGAGTAGTAGCGGACCCAGAAATTTTTTCCGACAGGTGTAAAATGTTAAAAATTTAGGAAAAACAAGAAACCGAGTCAAAATGTCGACATTTAGCATATAAATACATCAAACGTTATACCCTGAAAAAATTGGGTCGACAGGGGCGGCCGACCCCGATTGACCCTTCTATGGTCTGCCCCTGGTAGTGAGTACATATATTCGCAATGATTGTATATAGCATTTGTGTTAGATTGTAAGGTAGCCAAAAACTGTAGTTTATAAAGATTCTGTTATATTCTCATTCCATGTATCACTTTTTTGGAATGAATATTATTGACGTGTAGCTTCCCCAGTGCTAAACTTCAAATTTATAAAGATTCTGTTATATTGCTTGCCCTCACCATAAAATCATTTATCATTTTTATTTATTTATTTGGAACTATATATTAAGTTACTTCCTTAAGTTTGATAAGGTTCAACGTCCATAAGTAATAGTCGAGTTAATTAACAGCAACTTCTATAGTAATACAGTTATAATAGTTTATAATATAATCTAGTATCATTACAAGTTTACAACACAGTATTGTGACATAAAGTTAGACTAATTTAGTCATTAATGTCACTAAACCACCTATTTTGAAAAGAATAAAAGTTCACACTTCTTAATTTCCATGTATCTAAACAGAAAACTGTATCATCTCTGTCAAACTTTTTTAGAGGAAAATAAATATTATAGGGGAAACATATAGACTACAACAACAATAAGTAAATAAGATCACTACTTTGTATGAAAGTACATGATGTTTAATGCAGCATTTTCATATTCATCTTCTTTAACTCTACTCGCAAACCAATCGTTGATGATACTACGAGACGGGCTGTCTGTTAGTGTGTCGTTTGGCCATCTATCAACCAACTGAAAACCAAAACCAGATGCAGCCGAAAGTATAGACGCCTCATCAACTCTACGAAAAATATGGCATAAAATAAGTGCAGGTTTCGATCCCTGTTCATCACCTTCGTCCACTGAAATTAACTCTCTTGCAGTTTGAAATAACGGCATAATTGCTTCAGCAACATAAGTTACATCTGTCCCGATTATGACATCAAAACCCTTATTGCCACTTAGTTTTTTAACAGATTCTATATGTTCTTTGTTACCCCAGTATAATTTCTTGACATGTAACTTTGACCGTAAAGATTCTTCAAGATTTGAAGTTACGTTTTCGTTAAGAAGTTGTAATGCTTTTTCGTCTCCGTCTGTGGGGACCACGAGGTGGGCGGTTTTGGTGGCGATCATTGAGCAGATTCCTGCACAGCCGGATCCTAACTCTAATACGTTTTTGCCTGAAACGATAGTTTGGTTTGAAGCAATAACAGAGGCCATGAGTCGAGCTGATTCCCATAGCATTAAACCTGTTGATTTGCAGGTGTGTTGAAACTCTTTCGAAAGCAATTTGATCTTGAAGTTCCAGTCTCGTAACCTGAACTCCGTGATCTGTCACAATGAATTATTGGAATGTACTAATGAATAAGCAGAAACAGTCTCCAAAACTAACGTAACACTCTATTGTAATTCTAAATCGGTTTGGTTTTCGGTTTCCTCAGTTTATTCGGTTCAGTTTGTTCAGGTTTGAAAATTTTGGAGGCAAAACTGAAAACCGGAACTGAAACCAAAACCGAATTCAACCTCAAAACTAAAACCGCGCAACCCAACCGAAAACCAAATTTGAATTCAGGTCGGTTTCGATTAAAACTTAGAAGTTCAAAAAAAATCATAATTTAGCCAATATAATCATCACAATCGATTCTGAATTCGATTTTTGATTCTAAGATCGATTTTTCGTCTATATATATTATTAAATTAATATAGTATTAGTTGAATTCGGTGGTTTCTATTGAACCAAGTTCGAGAAAGTAAAACATAAACCGAATTTAAATTTGAAAATCGAACCGAAACCGAAACCGAATGGAAAACCGACTTAAAATTCGGTTTGTTTGTTTTTTGGTATTCATTGGATTAATCAGTTTGAAACCAAATATTGAACATGCCTAATATTCGTGCTGGTAAATTAGTAATGTGAGTATTGCGTAAATTGTTCGGCTCAATTATAAGTATCTGAATGTTTCGCAGACTTTTTTAAAAAAGAATGGAAGATTGTTTATATGCGACTTCTTTAGCTTTGTTTATATGCGACTTCTTTAGCTCGTGTTAGACTTTTCAACTCCAACTTATTATTAATGATATATCATCAAGAAAAAGGGATAATTATCAGATTATATATTATTAAAACATAACTAAAGAACTTGTAAATATTAACAAAGTATAAAACACACTTTAACGTACACTAACAAAAAAGCTATCGTCATACGAATCGGAACTTTATGTTTTGAAATATCAATAAAATTGCTAATAGTTAATACTTAATAGTCAAAACACATACTGACCTCATCCTTTGGTGAAGAAATGCCAAACATTTCAAATGCAAATCCTTCCGATATGTCTACATCAAATCCATTTTCAGGCTCCTTCGACATTTTATGCATCTCAACATTATCATCATCTAACTGAAAGACAGCTTGGACCCAACGCCTACATTTTCAGAGCAGTAGCAACTCAAAATTCAACATACTCATGTGCAGCTATATTATATGTAATGTACCCAACTACCCACCATAAAATCCTTTAAAATAAAGATTACCTACCGATTCATTACTATCTCACGTGAACGATTTTCAACTTGCTTACAACACACGCCGCATTCTTTAGTTATGAACCCATTTTCTTGAAACAAATTTTTCAAGAATTCCTCAGAGAAATAGAATGCACGCTAAAACATTAAAAGTAACAAAAAACGGTAATAAGAACAAACAAATAAATGTTATAATATATAAATATATATATATAAATGGATAGTCAATTATTGATACACAAAAGTAATATTATTGTATTACCTAAACTTGTAATATTTTTGCTATAAATAGCCATGAATGCAAGCATTAAACTTGCACCATTTCTCACACTTACAAAGTGTTTCTTTCTTTTTCTCCATTATCATCTTTGTTCTTACACTTCATTATTAGTATTCTTAATCAAGAATCAAATCACTAAAGGTAGTTATAAGCCTAATGAATTATAACATCAAGAATCAAACCACTAAAGGTAGTTATAAGCCTACTGAATTATAACACGTTATCAGCACGATAATCTTAATACTAATTATGGTTGGCTCTGCCACCTAAATGATATATGGTCGGTTATACCACCTGAATAATATATGGTCGACACTGTCGTCTAATTATCATTTATGTTACTAACATTTATATTTCAATTATCTAACATTTATATGGCCGACACTGTCGCCTAATTATCATTTATGTTACTAACATTTATATTTCTATTATCTAACATTTATATGGCCGACACTGTCGCCTAATTATCATTTATGTTTACTAATATTTATATTTATGTTATATAACATTTATTAATGATTGCTTACATATGGTCGACACTATCACCTACTTATCATTTATGTTATATTAAATTTATGTTTAATGTTTATATACTTATGAATATAAAGTGACTATAATTTATCATGTTGTTTGTTTTAATAGAAAATGTCGAATCTGGAAAAGCTTAAATTTACTCCTTTAGAATCAACTGGAAACAACTACATGCCATGGGTTATAAAAATAAAAATGCATCTTAAATCAATGGGCATTCTTGAAGCCATAAATGAAAACAACACTTGTTCTGAAAAAGAACAAGCAACGGCATGTTGCTTTATTCATCAACATATTGATGAATGCTTACAAAATAATTATGTGACTGTAGAAGATCCCCATGTTTTATGGGAAGGTCTCAAAAGCAGATTCAATAATCAAAGAGAAATTTTACTTCCAGCTGCTATGGAACAATGGAGAACATTAAGGTTCCAAGACTTTAAGAAAGTAAATGAATATAGCTCAGCTCTGTATAATACATGTTCACAACTTAAATTCTGTGGACATGAAATAAGTGATGCAGACATGATGGAGAAAACTTTCTCCACAATGAATGCTGCAAACATCACAGTGCAAAGAAATTTGAGAATGCTAAAGTTCAAAACATATCCTGAACTTAATTCATATCTCTTAGTTGCAGAGCAAAATGATGAGCTATTAATGAAAAATCAGCAATCCCGTCCTACTGGTACACTTGCAATCCCTGAAGCAAATACTGCAAATAATTATAAACAGGGACAAGGACGCGGGCAAGGTCGTGGTTATAATAACCATCACCATCATCATGCCAAAAGCCATAACTATGGTAGAAACCATCCTTATGGTAATGGTAATGGGCGAGGACGTGGTCGTGGTCGTGGTGGTCAAAGAAATAATAATCCACGAAAATATAAATATCAACCACAAAACAAGCCCACTAAACAAGATGTTGAAGAAAATTCTTCTAAAAATTCTGAAGAATCTTGCTACAGATGTGGTAGAATGGGCCACTGGGCTAATACTTGCCGAACATCTAAACATCTTGTTAAGATGTATCAGGATTCGCTGAAAGATAAAGAAAAGGAAGTAAACTTTGTGGATAACGTCGATCCAACAGTCACTGAGAAACCATCTGATTTATATGAAGATTTCTTGAATGTTTAAGTTGTGTGTCTTTCAAAAAATAAACGATTTAATATCGTCTGTCTTTGTCATTATGTTTGCTAAATGTTTCAGTACTATCTATTTGCGTTTAAAATATTGTGTAATATTAATGTACTCACTATTTATTTCTTATATATGAAGTTCAATATGAATTTTGCTGGAATACAACATCAATCAAGTGGTGGAGATCTCTGTATAGCAGACAGTGGAACTACACACACTATACTTAAATCCGAGAAATATTTTATTGATCTAAAACCAACGGAATGAACTATACATACAATATCAGGACCTGCTAACTTGATAAAAGGGATAGGAAAGGCAAATTTCATAATACCAAATGGTACAAAATTTTTAATAAATGATGCCTTATTTTCTCCCAAGTCAAGCAGAAATTTATTGAGTTTCTCCGACATATACCTTAACGGGTATGATTATCAGTCAGTGACAACAGAAAATGAGAAATATTTAAGTATCACTGACAAGAGTCATGTGGTTGAAAAACTGCCAAGACTTAGTTCTGGATTACATTATACACATATAAATGTACCAGAAATACATATGGTAGTTAACGAAAAATATATTGATCCTGGTGTATTCAGTTTATGGCATAACAGATTAGGCCATCCAGGATCAACAATGATGAAAAGGATTATTGAATGTACGCATGGACATCCACTAAAGGATAGAAAAATCCATCATGATACAATGGTTCCATGTACATCTTGCTCTCTTGGAAAATTGATAACTAGACCCTCACCACTTAAGGTTGAGAAAGAATCACCAATGTTTCTTGAAAGAATTCAAGGTGATATATGTGGACCAATTCATCCACCATGTGGACCATTTAGATATTTCATGGTTCTAATAGACGCATCTAGCAGATGGTCTCATGTTTGTCTGTTATAAGCCGTAATGTGGCATTTGCAAAATTTCTTGCCCAAATTATTAAATTGAGAGCTCATTTTCCTGATTACACCATTAAAAGGGTGAGACTTGATAATGCTGGTGAATTTACATCTCAAGCATTTAATGACTATTGCATGTCTATAGGAATTGTTGTTGAACATTCTGTTGCTCATGTGCATACACAAAATGGTTTAGCCGAGTCATTGATTAAACGTTTACAGTTAATCGCTAGACCATTGATAATGAGAACAAAACTCCCTGTATCTATATGGGGTCATGCAATTTTACATGCTGCTGCATTGATTCGCATCAGACCAAGTGCAAGTCATAAATATTCCCCCCTACAACTTGCTTTTGGTCAAGAGCCAAATATTTCCCATCTTAGAACATTTGGTTGTGCAGTGTATGTTCCAATTGCGACACCACAACGTACAAAAATGGGTCCTCAAAGGAGGTTGGGAATATATGTTGGATATGAAACATCTTCAATATTAAGGTATATTGAACCTATGACAGGTGACGTTTTTACAGCACGTTTTGCTGATTGTCATTTTAATGAAACATTGTTCCCTAGATTAGGGGGAGAAATGAAAAATAAAGAAAATGATGTTTCATGGTGTGAACCTCAATTAAAGTATCTTGATCCTCGCACAAAAGAATGCGAGACAGAAGTTCAAAAGATAATGCATATACAAGAACTTGCAAATCAATTGCCTGATGCATTTACAGATACAAAAACGGTGACAAAATCATATATACCAGCAGTAAATACTCCAGCTCGAATTGAAATTCCAAAAGCTGGCAATAACGTCACTCATGAATCTTTGCCACGTCAGAAACGTGGAAGACCAATTGGTTCAAAGGATAAAAATCCTCGAAAAAGAAAATCAGCTGATAATGAAGTAAAAGAAAGTGTTCAAGAAGAACCACAAATCAGTACTCCTACTGCAGAGGAGATTGATGATGTCAATACAGAAATTGCAATCAATTATGCATATTCAAAAATATTATGGAACCGATATGAAATGAAAAATCTTGATGAGAAATTTTCATTTAATGTTGCATATGATATCATGAATAATGATGATGATCCAGAACCAACATCTATGGTTGAATGTCAAAATAGACATGATTGGGCTCAATGGAAAGAAGCAATACGAGCTGAATTAGAATCACTCAATAAAAGAAAAGTTTTCGGATCCATCATTCTCACTCCTAAAGATGTGAAACCTGTAGGATACAGATGGATTTTTGTCCGAAAAAGAAATGAGAAAAATGAAGTTACAAGGTATAAAGCTAGACTTGTAGCTCAAGGTTTTTCTCAAAGACCGGGAATTGATTATGAAGAAACTTATTCCCCTGTTATGGATGCAATTACTTTTAGGTACTTAATCAGCCTGGCAGTTTCTAAAAATTTAGAAATGCATCTCATGGATGTTGTGACTGCTTACCTATATGGATCACTTGATAGTGATATATATATGAAGATACCTGAAGGATTTAAGGTACCAGAAGCATCAAATGCAAAACCCAAAGAAATGTATTCGATTAAATTACAAAGATCTTTATATGGGTTAAAACAATCGGGACGTATGTGGTATAACCGATTAAGTGATTACTTGATAAGCAAAGGGTATACAAATAACCTTACTTGCCCTTGTGTTTTCATTAAGAAAACAACATCCGGATGTGTGATCATAGCTGTTTATGTTGATGATCTTAACATCATAGGTACAAATAAAGAGATCTATGAAGTCATTCAACTTCTAAAGAAAGAATTTGAAATGAAAGATCTCGGAAAAACCAAGTATTGCCTTGGTTTACAAATTGAGCATATGCCTAATGGTTTACTTGTACATCAAACAACATATACTGAAAAGATTTTGAAACGTTTCAATATGGACAAGGCAAAACCATTAAGTACTCCTATGGTTGTTAGATCACTCAATGTTGAAACTGATCCATTTCGTCCATGTGAAGATTATGAAGATATTCTTGGACCAGAAGTACCATATCTTAGTGCAATTGGAGCTCTTATGTATCTTACAAATTGTACAAGACCTGACATTTCTTTTGCAGTTAATTTGTTGGCAAGGTTCAGCTCTGCTCCTGCCAAAAGACACTGGAATGGGATCAAACACATATTTCGATACCTTCGAGGAACTACTGATTTAGGATTATTTTATTCTAACGAATCAAAACAAGATTTGGTTGGTTATGCTGATGCAGGTTATTTATCTGATCCACATAAAGCTAAATCTCAAACTGAATATGTATTCCTAAATGGAGGTACTGCAATATCATGGCGTTCTCAAAAACAAACACTTGTTGCTACATCATCAAATCATGCCGAAGTGATTGCATTACATGAAGCTACTCGGGAATGTTTTTGGTTGAGATCAATGACACAAATCATTACTAATTCTTGTGGACTAGAACGCGATAAAAGTCCAACAATTATCTATGAAGATAATGCAGCTTGCATAGCACAGATGAAAGAAGGGTATATCAAAAGTGACCGAACCAAACACATACCTCCTAGATTCTTCTCATACACTCAAAATCTCATTAAGGACAACGAGATTGAAATGAGATATGTTCAAACCAGCAAAAACTCTGCTGATCTTTTCACGAAAGCACTTCCAACTGCTATTTTCAGAACACACGTTCATAACATTGGCATGAGACATGTTCAAAAGATGTAACAACCGAAGCGATGTCTACTTGAGGGGGAGTCAACTCCATGCTGCACTCTTTTTCCCTTAGCTAAAGTTTTTCCCACTGGGTTTTCTTTAGCAAGGTTTTTAACGAGGCAGTAACTTACAGTTGATCTTCAACAAACAAAATTGCTATCCAAGGGGGAGTGTTATAATATATAAATATATATATATAAATGGATAGTCAATTATTGATACACAAAAGTAATATTATTGTATTACCTAAACTTGTGATATTTTTGCTATAAATAGCCATGAATGCAAGCATTAAACTTGCACCATTTCTCACACTTACAAAGTGTTTCTTTCTTTCTCTCCATTATCATCTTTGTTCTTACACTTCATTATTAGTATTCTTAATCAAGAATCAAATCACTAAAGGTAGTTATAAGCCTACTGAATTATAACATCAAGAATCAAACCACTAAAGGTAGTTATAAGCCTACTGAATTATAACAATAAATAAATAAAAGCTAGAACTTGGAAAAAGAACATGTCCCTGGAACTTACTGTTCCGTCACCTCTGACAAAAAAATTCTCACTGATCTTTTGATCCTTACACGTAAGCCTTTCCTGCAAAAAACGTAAAATATATATAAAACAAAAATAATACAGTTTGATAATTTAAAGCTGTGAAAGTCAAACCTGCGCAAGATCTCCCGTAGCATAGTCACGGAATAACACATAACCGTTTGGCTGCATACGAGAAAAGTTTGTAGCTTTAGTGTAATTAAATTCTCAATATTGTAAATCATTATACAAAAAGCATGAACATTTCTTACTTTCAAAATCTTTTTGATGTTTTGCAGTACACGAGGCATTTTTTCAGGCGATACTGCAGATAAGACAAATATCTGCTTAACAAGTTAGTCAAACATAACCTTGACCCCAGAAACAAAAGGTTCTAAAAAGTTTAAACGCAATACCATCGTTACAATGTCAACAGAAGACGGTGGTACATGGTTGACCAGTTCATCACTAGTTAAATCACATGCAAATGCATTTATCTTTGATTCTTCAAAGTCTTTATGTGCCTTTAGCAAATAAAAGCCAACAAACACATCAATAGCACAATTCATATATATGCAACATATAAATCCTTAAAAATCTTAAAGAACAGACAACCTTGACCAAGTCAACTGCACGAGGCGAGAAGTCGCACGCATGGATAAATATACCAGGGTACGTGGCAACTAAAGGAAAGATGGTGTTTCCTGCTCCACATCCAACCTACGAATCAAAGTAGGTAAACATTATTCCAAACAATTTTTAGTTAAATTTACTTCTATAGCATTTGCATTTAACATAATATGTATTAAAAACATAATCTAATATTCACCTCTAGTATGACTTTTTCTTCTCCTTCCTGAAAATAAAATAGATGTTTCAGACTGTTAAAATAGATGCACCCTTAATATAAGAGTTGAAAGTAAATACTTTATAGACTCACAGAAAAATAGTCGCCCCATTCTTTATCCAAGTAATGTCGATCCTTGAAGAACTGAAAATTTTGGGTTCACACAAATATCACATCAACAATAATAATCATCATAAACGAAAAGGAGTCATAGCAATGTACATGTTAAATGAAGGAAAAAGCAAAACTAACGCGATCTTGATGACGTTTGTAAAATACATCCCAATATTTCTTAGCATCCTTTTCATATTTAGCTGCAAAAAAAAAAAAAAAAACATTTCAAAATCGAGAATTGAATTAATTTTGGTAACCAAAATGTATAATCATATATGCATATGAACGTGTACCTTTCCAGAAAGGCGTTACTTCATTATTTGGTGTAGCATATATTTGTATCTTCAGTTTTGTTTCAATGCTATTGGAGGCATCAGAAGCCATTCACAAAGTACTGTACTGTTAACAAATTCAAAGTTCATAATGAAATTTAGGTTCATGAGATTATACAAAAACAAAAAAAAGGGATTCATCACAAAAATGGCAGCATAACAATAAAAAGAAACTTTTTCTTATCACAGTGCATATTTCATTATGCATCAAGAATGAATAAAATCGATCAATTGTAGAATAAACAAAATCAATGGAATTTGAGAAAACTGTGTCATGTGAAACGGAAACAGATAGTAGATACACCGAAATCGAATGAAATAACAAGGAAAAGAAAACTTAATTTAAGAGAACTTACGTTGTTAGGATGCTCAAAGTAGAATCTGGTTTTTGAGATTTGAGGGTTTTAGAAAGATTAGGTTTTAATTAATTAAACTATGTTTTACACTTTGCGCCCTTATACTTTTAAATGATGTTTAATAAGGGTTCAAGGTATTTGTAGATTATAAAATCATTTTTGAGATTTGAGGGTTTTAGAAAGATTAGGTTTTAATTAATTAAACTATGTTTTACACTTTGCGCCCTTATACTTTTAAATGATGTTTAATAAGGGTTCAAGGTTTATATCAGAAATCACCGATGATCATTATACTTTTTTTTCATCATGGATGGTTCATGTGGTTTGCATTTTGAATCACTTATAGTCCCCATGGTGCATATCCACAAGGACCATACGGAAAAAGGCACGGAGACCACCGATGATTTCTAATATAAAGCTCAGGAACCATTCGTATTATTTTATCTTTTGTCTATTTAAAGATTTGTTGCATCCGGTTGAACTTATTATTTCGGAATTGAGATTCTCTGAAGTTATATTTTAACTTGATTGATCAAGTTTGTGATTGTTGTGAACTTGATGAAATACAAAAATTAAATAAATTAAAAACTAAAACAATTGTTCCCTACATTTTATTTCACAAAAATCATAACATGACCTATCAAGTTATGTAATAAATTGAGAGAATCCTAATCCGTTATTTAGTGCCAAACAAAATCAAAAGTACGTATAATTTAAGAAAAGTTCAATCGCTTAATTTATATAACTTATATATTTTTGATTACTTAGGTGAACTTATTAGTATATTTGGAACAGTTTTGGAGGTTAATTTGATTTCTTGCTTACCACCAAATGATCTTACGTTCACACAAATCACACAAAAGGAGAGTATTTTTGTTTATTTCGGTGAATTTTTAGTTTATTTGGTACAGTTTCTAAGGTTAATTGATTTCTTGCTTACCACTAAATGATCTTACAGTCTCACAAAAGGAGAGGATCCATACACAACTAACCTTTAGCCATACACAATCAAATATGCTTAATAATGTTGTATAGTATAGTACAATACATTAAAATACCGACTAGAATGCAGAACATGAGACAATTCCAGTTCCGAATACGTTTTTATCATAGATTAGATTATATTACCCCTCAACCAAAAAAATACCTTGATTTCGAGAACGAAACACTAACACAAAGAGAGACTAACCATGAAAAACAATAATGTAACATTTGTTATGACTGCGATTTTTGTTTATAATACAAACTATAAAATATAAAGGGTATCTAGGATTTATTCTTCGTTTTCTTTTTCATGGGTTGCAGAATTCGTGTTGTCCAGGTTATCTTCCTCAACAGCATTACTACTTTCTGTTTCTTTGACATCCGTCACTGAACCATTTTCAACTGTGGATGTATTACCATTCTCTGTTGCATTCTTTGTCTCGGTATTTTGAACCCTCTTTGGTAATTGTCTAGCTGAAGATGTAGCCAAAAGACGAGTGAGCCCCTCAAACAAGTAATTTCCATCTGTGATTAGGGAAGATCCTCCAGGGTAACAACGTCCAAAGCATGTAGCACAATGTGGATAAGCAACCTAAATCATATTTTCCCATAAACACAAAAATACACTTTAGCTTCTGAGGTCATAAAAGTCTTAAGAAAATTCTGAATACTGTGGAAGTAGAACTAGAAGCAGCAATTTAGACCCACTTGTACAAAATTTACCCGTTATCGAACCCACCCATTTTGCCTCCTCTAGTTTTGTAGTTATTTACCTCAATAAATGATCGGCACAGAGACAGGAAAAGGACGGATTCATTCTCCCGAAGCACCCTGGTGGTATTGTACCTCAGTAGCGAATCAGAAACCGTGCGAAGCCCTTTCACTAATTCTTGCGCAAGGATATGTTTCAAACTTATTGGAGCACATGGGCGTAACTCGTTCATTGCAGCAGACACACCTGATACCACAAGTCACCGGAAAAGTACATTAAGGATGACAATATAATTATAGAAGGACCCGTAACAAAACCTTTAATATGGTAAACTATTACTACACTTACCATTGACAAAAACAGCAAGAGGTGGATGCTCCATTAAATTTGGAGGTGGAGTGACATCGTCCTGACTTTCTTCACCATAGCTATTGGATGAGAAGCCGACTGCTGGTAATGGGACCCATCGATGAGAATCCAAAACCAACTGTAACCAATAGAATAAATTTTAAACATGATGATGCATTGAAGACTCGCAGCATATATTGCTATGCAGTGTTTGAACAGATGTTACATCATGCCAATGAACATAAAGAAAGAAAGGCCAAATAAAGAACGAAAAGATGCAAATGTACCTGGAAATTCTCCACCGCTGTACTCATATTTTTTGAAAATAAGTTTAAGACAGCCCTGCCAAAGTGACAAAAGTTAAAGATGTGCACTTTATGATCCATGAGCAGAAATGAATATGGAAAAGAAAAGGGTTAACTGTAACTTACTCTTCAAATAGAGGTGGAAGCAAGCCCCGAAAATCCAATCCAACCCAGCCAAGCCCCATGGCACAATACTGTGAAGAACATAGTAGATCAATATTATATTTAAGCCAAAAAATAACAGAAAAATACACACTTTAAAAGTTAAATCGCATATATGATCTATCTCCAACTGATATTTCAAGCATGTATCTGAAAAATAATAGATGGGACAAAGAATCATTAGCAGGGGCACGTAAATGGCATACATGTTAACTTCTCGTTAACGTATATGAGTGTACCACTAAGATTAGTCATCAGTAACATTCAGATTACTTCAAAAAGCACTACAATCCAATGTAAAGAACATGATATGTGGTATTGAACTATAGAAAGTTAACTTCCTTAGACATCGATTTCGTGTATGAAAATAAAATAAGATTGTTTACCATATAAGGAGAAATGGGATTACCAATCCCTAAGATTTAGAATTGAAATTGCTTTCTTAAGTCACTGAAATATAAACAAAAACTAAAGAGCAAACAGCGACAGTGTGAAGGCATTTCTAAGGAAGTAAAGATAAAAACTGATGTCTAAAACTTACCATGCACTGGTCCAATATATTGGACAAAGAACCGCCTTCAGTTATCTTTGGGAGCATGATTTTGAGAGTTTTAAGGTGAGAGGCAATCTGATGCATGGCCCAGCTGAAGAGAAGTCCGCCATCATAATTCTCTTCACTTCCAGATGTATCATCGGCGAATATGGCACGATATTGGTTAACAACATCAAAAAGATGCGACCTAAGACAGTTTATCGTCCCTTTAAGGTAGTCATAAGCATTTTTCTGGTCTAAGTCATCAAGAATCCCAGATAACCACGACTCTCTGCACCTTAGGAACTGTCTCATCAAGTAGTTGTCAAAGCAGGTAGATGAGTTAGGCATGTTGAAATAGATTATATCAAAGTGACACCATGTAGACCTCTGAATTGAGTGAATATTTAGTTATATACAATAAATGAAGTACGCATACCTGTAAGCGCATCTCATACTCACTGTATACTCCTATCCGTCGTAGATATCCGATAATACGAAGACATTCTGGTAACTGCAATATAGAGGCCTTTCAGAAACTCTATAACACAATAAGGCTTGAAATTCATGAAGGAAGCATGAACTAACATGAGAACACAACTTGGTTATTTATTACTAGAGGAATTATACATTAATATCATTATTATTACCACCAATATCATAATCTACTTTCAAATGTTAAAATCAATCAAAATAGAAAGTGTTTGTTGGGTTACCACAAACTTGCCTGGATATTTGTTCTTAGCTTTTGGAGAAGCTGTAAAAGCAAAGACTGGGTTGTCTGCCGAACTTCAGTAGCTAGTGCTTGAATGACTGGTATTCTTCATGAACACATAACAGACATAGAGAAATAGAAATGATAAGTTCACAAGCCGTTATACCACTGATATGAAGGTGACAGCTACGAAGATGACGATATAGTTACCTTGGATGCATGGTTGACAGTTTGCTAACATATGCTTCCAAGTCTAGAGCTTCATCATAATTTCCATTCCTCACACACCTGCAGAAACTTACGGTTTTATGATTCTGAGCAAGTCTAGGATACCATACACAATTGGTTGTAAATGAGAAAAGATGGCTCATAAGAATCAATCTGATGGTTTAAGTGACTATTCTCATTGCTACAATAATAGAAACATTAACGACTAATCTATCCTTCAAGATAATTATAAACATTGATATCATGAAAAGTGGTAAGGTCCTTATTATAAACATTGAATAATAGAAATGATTGGTAAGCATAATTGATATGCCTAAAAAGCAACAAGAAAATATGATGGTGGCATGTAAATCAAGAAAGGGTATGAAAAGAGAAAAACTATGTAACCATGAGTGTAATCAAATGGATTAGGAATACTTAGGTTACTAATTTAGGCTTATGTATCATTACACTTTTTTAAAACGGCGGTTAGGAGTCGCTGACGGGGGGTGTGAACACGATGTCGAAACGCACCCACCTGATCATTACACACCCATTACCCTTTGTCAGATTATATATTACTTGGATACTGCTAGGCCTAGGGATAATTCAAACTAACAAAGTAACAGCCCCAATACTATATACAAGACGAAAAGCACAAACATTTCAACTTTCATGTTACTATTCTGCTAGTTCCATCTGATCTGAATGTGATTCATGTAAAGCTCATGCATTTCATACGTATACCATACACTATAAACAGGTATTCATATACTTGGCTCATTCAATTACAGTTTTAGGCCTTATAAACAGTACCAGCTAGTTCAAATCTTAGCATAACATACGTGTCCATAAGCTGAGGAATTTCAAGTAAATCCAGCAAAGTACTATGATTTGCAAGCAATGTTTGGTTCATCTTTTGCTTCTCCAAAATCTTTTCTGCAGAATCAATGAACTCAGCGCAGCCTGATGTTAGCTTTGGGACCTCTGCAATCTGCACAAAAAAGAATCTATGATTGATTGCCCAATTTAACTCTAACAACATATAAAGTACTTAAGCAGAGTTAATAACAATTTCAATTTCAATTTCGTATAAAAAATACTCCTGAATGCTGATTAAGATTAATTTATATAGAGCAAATTACCATAGATTCGAGGTGTTTATCAATTGACGAGACTTCATGACGAATCGAAACCAAAGCATCGGCCGCAGAAATAAACGCGCGGTAGTTATTAACCGCAACTTCCTGCATCTGTCTCCGAATTCGTTCGGCATCGACCCGTAGAAGCTCCGGTTCCTTGTGTAATCGATCGAGAGTGAATGAAAGTAGTTCGGATACGTACGGTTGTTGAGAAACGGAAGCTAACGGTAACAGTTCCGCCATTGTCGCTGATGATTCGTCGGCGATTGGACTTCCGGTATCCATTTTTGTTAAATCGGACCCTGTTAGCTTGTTTTACGATTCAAATCAGATACACAGAGATCTGTGTCCTTTTTACAGTCTATGGTGATGTTTTTAATTTGAAGCATTGGCCTGTATAGTCCCTCAGGTTTATGTTATTCCGTATGAGTCCCTTGTCCCGTCTTTTATTTATTGTGTGACTGGGAGCATATCAACTAGTTGTCGTTGGTAGCTAATCGCTCGTCATTCGTTCAATTGGTCACCATCTTTTTTTGTCGTTCTTATCGTTGTTCTTTATTGGGTTTATTTTTCTTATGTTTTTGCTTTAGTGGCTAGATATCCATGTTTGGTTCGAGCTTATTTTGTTAGATTCTCTTGTTTTAAGCTCGGTTTTCGTTTTGGTTGTACGTTTGCTTGGAGCTTCAATTTTGTTGAAGTCTCTTGTTTTATATAAGTTCCGTTTTTAAGCAGGAAAAAAAAACTCACTATCGGATGTCAATTTCATAACGTGGGGGTTATAACTGATTAGTGAGTGGTTGTAACTATGGTGGTATTAAGGTTTGAATCCATAACCTTCTACTTTTTATATTTTTATAATAAGATGTCTCACTCATTACCAACTGAGATGTGCGTCACTAGTTAAGTCATTTGACAGATAGATCGCAAACAGGAATGCACATATTCAATCATATACATAAACATATTTTGCCGGTTTTTGCAAGTGGTGCGGATAAATGATCAGTAGAGATTGCATTGGTTAATCCAGACATACTGAAAAAGATAGTCATACTGAAAAAGATAGTCAATACTATAAAGGTATAAAATCTTGATTATCGTCAAGTTCAACTCAGTAAATAGTGCATCATTCTTTTTAAATAATATATATATCATATGTCTAAGAACTTGTAAATAAGTAAATTGCTTAAATTTGTTATTGAGCAATTTCAACAATTGCGAATTTGTAAGTTGTTGCAATCATTTCGAAACTATATTCATGAATGGATTTTGTAATTTATCATCATTCATTCATTCTTTTGTCACTTAAACTTAAAATGTTAAACTAACATAACGAAGAATCTCTTACAAAAGATATGATCTTGTTAATTATCGAACAAAGTAAGGACTCTCTTCTATCACGCTTGTTTCTAGAAACCATAATATGATTATCATGATTATACATGATTATCACTCAATCACTAGAAAAATGTGTAACATAGAACATATACTAACAACGTTACAACCCACAAATAACTTATTGAAAGACAACTAGCTGCATTTGAATCATACATGTAATATGGATACGGATCTGGGAAACTATTTTGTCCCAAACCACCTCCGCCGCCACCACCTGAACCAGCCGCAGGATTTGATGGGAAGTACATGAATCTTGGAGATGGTGGACGCCCATTGTTACCACCCGATGAGACATAACTTGGTGGTGGAAATGTGTTTTCTAGCGGTGGAGTTGTAGGAAACGTTGGTGAATCAAAATAGTAAAAGCGTGGTGGTGGTGGAGCTTTGTGGACTGGAGTCGTTGGAGACTTTGGTGGCTTGGATGGAACATTTGGTGAATACGTTGGTGGTGGTTTATATATGATGGTAGTTGGAGATGGCGGTGGTTTAATGGTGACAGTAGTTGGTGATGGTGGTGTTATGGTAGTAGAAGAAGGTGGAGATGAACATACGGGAGTGCAAGTTCCGCAAAGTGAATTTGAAATGTCGTCGGCCGATGATGTAAGCACTAAACTAGCAAAAATAAAGAAGAAACAAAACCATTTAGTAGTGAAGAAGAGTTGCTCCATTTTGTATGAAGTATTGGTGTAGTTTTTATGTGATATAGGAAGAGTGATGCTTCAGAAACTTGTGATGGTTTGGTGTATCATGACTTTATATATGTTTTAGACTTTGGGTTAAACATAAAAATAAAGATACTATTGCATTCAAATTTCTTATTTAAACAAATTTCATCTTTTTGGGCAATCATTAAAAGTGTTGTTCTGTTTGCTGCAAATTCTTGTAGTCTTGTTGAAGAAAAATAAATAGATTCCGAATTCGAAATTAGAATGATTACTTTAGGTTATGTTTCTTTTCTTTTTTACAGATTATGGGGATTGAGTGATGCTTTATTTTTCTTTTTCTGATACCTTTCTCTCTACACAATCAAACTTTTGCTATTTAAGTTGTGTGTTACATGTTTGCTGTAAAGTGACATTTTGGTTTAGACTCTTGTATGTTAACCTTTTATCGTGAGACATCGATTTCATTTATGAAATTTTTTTGTCATACATCACATCTAAAAATTTTGATGCTTCGACGTTCAAACATCACAATTACCAAAAAATGGATTGTGATTAGTAGCTTAATCTAAAATTGGCAAAATGAAAAGGTACAATGAGATAACATAAACTCTACTATCAATACACTACATACTCCGTACTTCTTTCTTGAAACGATGACATGAGGTACAAAATAAACTCAACTAACAATATTGTCTCACTTATTGACTGTTGTACAATCAAACCTTTATGTTGGTTTCTTTTTCAAACAGTATTAATGGTTTCACATCACGGCGCTGTTTCTTGATGTCGGACATGGTTTTCAGATATTTTTGGAACCAATAAAAACGCCCATTTATTGTTACACGAACCTGATGTTTTTCATGAAGTTTGACCCCCAAATTCCTTCTGGATGTCTTTGAAAGATACAGTAGCAGATCCACGTCGTTTAGCCTTCTGCTGAGACTCATGTTCCTTCCACCCAGTCATGTATATCACCTGCCCAGAACACGTAACAAAATACTAAATACATTAAAAGAGGAAACGAAAAAAAATGTAAAGCCAGTATTAATAGTATATGGTATCAAAGATTTATTAAGAATCACCTGAAAAGTTGCAGGGATGGTGCCATCTTCTGCTGCAAACATCGACTCGTAAACAGCTGCTGTGGCTAGTGCTGTGTCCCTTTTCAAGAACTAGAGCCATCCAAGCAAAAGGTTAACAAATTTAAAGACGAGATAAACTTTAATAAAATTGGATACGAAATAGGGAAGAAACGAGACAATTTTAAGGATGGTCTTACTTTGACTCTGTTTACAAGAGCATTAGTTTCACCCATTGCCCGCAAATGTTCTATTAGCTCCAGAGCTAAACATGAAAAGGATTAACGAAATGACATTGAGTTACTACAAACTAATATGATGTTTGATTCAATTTAAAAGATCATTACAACTTTCATGACAAAAATTAAGTTGAATCTTAGAGAAAATGCTCACCACTATTATATCTAACCTGATATTCATCAACATCGACCCCCGGAAGAGTGAAACCGGCCCTAGTCAACAGATTTCCCGCATCTCGCACCTATGTAAGTTAACAAAGCGGTAAGCTAAAGCCACCACAATGGCACAATGGGAATTTCAACCCAACCAGATATTGTATTAAAGCTGTATTAAATTAATGCAGTAAAATAGATGTGAACAGATTATTACTTGTGCTAATGGTGATATTCGTGGACTCACACCACCCTCACGCTCCATGTGTGCTATAGTGCAAGCAATTCTCAACTCTCTACATACAACTGATTACAATCAGACACAACATCCCGAAATATACTTTCATTTTTTAAATACAATATATAAAATATACAATATATAAAACTAACTTTAGTGTTTCTCCGCCAAAAATTGCCCCCAAAAACAAGCCATCTGGTTTCAATGCCAACCTACTCTGTAAACATTTATGATGCATCAGTTAATCAGCATTATCTTGTAATCATTATGTTCTGTGAAATATATGATTCTCCAAACTTATTAAGCCTCTGTATGCATATATGAGACTAATTTACACATTCTGTCCCGTTACCCAATTTTGCCACCTCTAGTCTAGTATAATATATAAATAAATATGACAAATTCAACACAATAACAGTAACATAGCACCTCGAGAAGACTGACCTGTATCATTGCTCCAGGAAGATCATTAGTCCAGTGAAGGCTCAAGCAACTTAAAACTAAATCAACAGAACTTAACACCAACAAATAACATAACAATCAAGTTAATGAAAGCTTAAAAACCAAGACTTATGATATCTGAGTCATAAAGATTGTAAGACGTCATATATTAATCAGAGCACATGATTCCATGAAAGGTTAATCAGACATACTTTTCTTTTATAGGTAGAAATTCTTCATCGCCAACCAAAAAAGAAGTTTCAATATTATCGCTAGCAAAATCTTTTTCAGCATCTTTACACAACTTCACCATCTCGTCTGATGAATCCATCATAATTAGTTTTTCTATGCCACCTGAAATATCAGAAAATTATCTTACAGATGGCATCACATTTAAATATTCAATAACTACAAATACATTAATTTAAAATAACACATTTATATAAGCATGAATGAAAAACAAACACAAACTAGGTTTATTTTTAGTCTCACCACGCCCACGTAACGAACGCCTAATTGCTTCCAAGGAACCACCCAAACATAACGTAGTAGGAAATGTCTTCTTGACATCCTACAAAATGAAAAATGATAAGTGAATAACATGTAAAGATTATTTTATAAATACAGGCGTATAGGGACATATAAATTAAAGGAATCATGCAACCTCTAAGCGATCAAGAAGGTTATCTGCCACAGTATTGACCAACGAATCTTTCCGATTTATCAACCATGCGGCCCGATCACGCTGCCATGAAATGAGAATAACTTTACAACCCGAAACTATTATCCAGAACAACCGAAATGAGATAAACAACGCAAATGTAGCAACGCCAGGTCGAATCAAGAACCAAATAATTGAAGTTTCTCTCTGAAATACTTAAATCTCAAAACTGACTTGACACAAACCGGAAATGCATACACTAATTCCAAATTAATTGTAGTAAACTATCCAAATAACTTGGAATCCTGAACCGTTGCTATTTTACTAAGAGCTTCGAAATCCAAACTCATTACATCATAACAGTAATACATTGTGTTTTGAAAACAACCTGCTGCATTATACATAACAAATTTTGGAACTTAAAAAAAAAGGGGGACTTTCAATTGGCAATATAAATTTGGGGATCCTGTCAAATTTGTTCCAATAAAGAAGCTAAATCTACTTCAAACATCACATTAACAGCCAAAAAATTCAAGAATATAGTTGGTGTTTAATTTGTACCAAAACCTTCATCAACTTCTAATTTTATTTAGGGAGAAATTGACTCAAGTATCACATATAGACAGCATATGAGCATAGATATACATGTGTATACATACAGAATGCAGAAGTAATTAATTAATAAGTAAAATGAGAGATTGAGGTTTTAACTTGTTTGCGTTTGAGATGGCGATCAAAGATTAGAACTTTAGAGCTCTCAACATTGTCATATCCGTCCCCAGTGCAATATGATCGTGTTTTTCTCGTAAAATTGCTTCGTAATGAAACTAGGGTTCCATTTAGCTTTCTACTACAGTTCATTTTTTGGAATCTGATGATTATGAAATTGGTAGTGCAGTTCCGGTGATAGACAACAACCACGTCACCTGCACAGTGGCTAAACTAGAATTTTTTTTACCGGGCAAAAAAAATTTTAAATAGTGGTAATTTTTTTGAACAAAATTGAAGATTTTGGGGCAAAAGTTGGAGAATTTTTGGCAAAATTTGAAGATTTTGGGGTAAAAGTTGGAGAATTTTTGGCAAAATTTGAAGGTTTTGAGGCAAAATATGTAGGTTTTGAGGCAAAAAAAAATCCACCAGGTCAAAGTCGAAAAACCCAAAATTTTTACACTGAAAAAAAATCCACTGGAGCCAGCCACCCCCTTGCCCTACACACTTTCGCCCCTGGTTGTAGGAGGCCTCACCGAGTGTTTATTCTTGAGTAGCGCCGTCTTAAAAGTTAGACCGCGTCCATTTTCATGTGTGTACTTGAAAATGGACACCTTCAAAATCATTTAAATGAAGTCTAGTTTGTCTATTTTATTTTAAAAGACATGGATCAATACTACAACAACAATAGACTAAATCTCACATGTGTGAGGTATGTATAGGTCATAGGTGAGATGTAGACAATTCTTCCTTATCCTAGAATAAAGAGACATCATTGATCAATAACGAAATAGAATAATTTAAAGAAAGTCGAATATGACATGGATCAATAACGAAACAGAATAATTTAAAGAGAAGAATAGAACCCACCGCGGTGTCAGGACAATGGGAGATGGGAGGGAGACGGTGGAATCGACGATACGGCGGGGCAGTGTTTTAGCCCGTCAATTTGCACGACAGTGAAATCGACGTCAGGTACCTAGTGCTTTTATTTTAGTTCTATCTTAAAGTATTTTATACGGAGTAGTATCTAAAGTACACCGGTATTTAATAAAGGGCGTTTATATTTAAGTTTTAAATAATTGAACGCATGTCGTTGATAATCATGATCAGATAATCGATTATTGAAAAATAATTTGTAAATTAATAATGTTTGAATTTAATTATGTTGTTTGATGTCGCAATAATCAGATAATCAATTAATTTATAGTGAATAAATAAAATGGCTAAAATGGACATGACATTAAATGAATAAAGTTACAACATAAAGAAATTATGTTTTTTCACATGTATTAAACGGTAATTGGGTAATTTTTGTGAGTTAGAATATAATTGTGTTTTGCTACTGTAGCGACCCGACAAAATTGTCATTGACGGCGCAGTTAACTTAGGTCCCGTTACGTAGTCATAGTCCCTCAATGAGACGCGTTTGACCAAAATTATGTCGCATTTATTTGAAACGTATATGACTTGCAAAGTTTTAAGTTGTCAAACGGTTCGACAATAAGTTTAAGTTTACAAAAGTTATAAAGTATAAATGAAATGACTTGCGACATAATATAAGTTGAAAATCACGGTTTGCTATAAATAGCGTAAGTATGTATGCTTTAAGTTGAATCCAAAGGTGCTATCACTAGCGTATGCATGTATGCTTGACCCCACGCAAGTAATCAAAGTGTGCGGAAGCATGTATCATGTAGCCAAGTATGAACCTGAGAAACATATAGAAAACTGTCAACGAAAAACGTTGGTGAAAGCATAGGTGTATTTGTAAACGTTGTTTTTGAACCACAAGATTTTGTATTTCCATAACGTTGATTATCTAAATCGTTTGCATTCCAAGAGTACGGTCGCGAGCACCCAATTATCAAACTTAACTGTTTTGTACCCTGTTACATAGTGTTAGAACATACACTATACTCGAAAATATATTTCATCCGCTAACGGTAGCGAACCGTCCGAATGAGGGCTCGTCAAGCCCATGTGATCACATAACATAAGTTCACGTTTACACCCTGCAAGTGTAACTAATGATAATTGAATTGAGGCTTTTTGTTCTAACTCGCTGTGGAATGTTTGTTTTCGTACTTGTGTTCAAAGCATAAAAGTATGATACGTATATGTTTCTCATCCCATAGTTTAAAGAGTAAAAGTTGTTGAAAAGGTGGGACTATGATCTCACCGTAGTTGCATGCCAAAGTACTTGTAATTAAACGTTGTGCAATTAAAGTTGCTTAGGCTTGACCTAAACAAATAAGTCGTATCAATTACTGGTTACGACACAAGGTCGGTCGAAATGTGTTCAATTAGTCCTATGGCTCGTTACGACTCGATTGTATATAGCCTGTGAATCACGTTGTCAAGTTTCATGCAAGATATAAGTATAAAAGCACGTTAAAATGATTACATAAGTGTTTGGTCAAGTTTGACTAAAAGTCAAACTTGGTCAAAGTCAAAGTCAAATTCAACGGGGTCGGGTCGGCTATCCGAAAATTTTTCTAAGTTATATAATCATATATGAGCATGTTGGCCAAGTTTCATGTTAATCGGAGGTGCGTAGCATAGTTAGAATTTTTCGTATAAATGTAAAGTTGATCAGTCCCCAAACACGCCTAATGCCGCGCCACGACTGGGGAGGGCCGCTCCGCGACACTCAACGTGAGCTGGTGCCTGGGTCGTTTCAAATGTCTAAGTCTCAAACCCAATTTCATTCAAACACAATTAACGAACCGTAAACACTTAAAACACGTATCTTACATCGTTGGAAAGGTATTTTGACAAGGAATACAACTAAACTCGTATCATCAAACAATCACATCGTTTTAAATGACCAAATCCTCGTCGAATGATCGTTAAAAGTTCATCATTCAAGTTTCAAGTTCGTAAAACGCATTTCATGATTCGGGAACTTACTACACATATCTAATATGCCGTTTCGTATGTAATTACGCATACAATACAACTAAACACTTTCCAACAACATTGCGAAGCATTTAATGCATCAAAAGTTCGTTTTAAAAATCTATCAAACCCTAACCAAGAATCACAAAATCAATAATCATGTTAATGTAAGGTTTTCATGTCATCCAACATACTAAAACGAAGCTAATGACGCTAGTAACACATTTAACACAAAAGGTTTAACATCTAACAACATTTAATCAATCAAAATCAAAGATTAAACTAACCCATTTCAAGTGTTCATGCTAGTTACACCAAATAACAAGATCGAGCATACAAATTACATACACGACATCACAATGAGCCATATACACTAACTAACATCATTTCAAGTCTAAAGGTCTAATTTATGAAAATTATAAATTTTGAAAAGATTACCCCCAAGCTACGAAATTGGTACCAAATTGAAGAGGATGATGCAAGGATTACAAATATGTAGTCGGATTTGTTGTGAGCTTCCTAGATCCGAAATAGATGATAAATCTTTGATGTTGGGGTTTGAGAGAAAAAGATGGAAGTAATGAGATGAGGAGGTGATGAATGAATGAGTGGTGGTGGTGGGTGACTAGTTAACCAAGTTTTTCCATGTGACAAGATTAGTCCCTCAAGTTTGGAGTCGGGTGCGGGAATTAACCAAACGAATTATTTTAAATACGCGAGAGTAAACGGGAGATGTTATAATCCAACAACGGAAATGTTAAGAACGCTAGTTAACGGAAGGTACGAATATATATGACGAAAGATTATTATATAAGAAAAATACGGGCGTTAAAATAATAGTTAAGGTGCGTTTGACTACCGCTTAATTTAATGATTCAACGTTAAATGTTAAACCGTTCAGCATTAGTGCATTTATTTTTTATCTATCAATGACAACTGATGTTAAATAATTCTACAATACGTGTTTAACTATTAAGAATTGAAATAATCTTTTAATCGTTAACCACCTAAATTTTATGTAATATTCTCTTTAAATCATATCAAGAATTAAGGACACTTATTAAATAACTATAAGATTTTTTTATTCATGCAAAAGATCAATAATGTTATATTTCAGTAGGCTTATAACTACCTTTAGTGGCCTGGTTCAATATATTCAAATTGAAAGAACCAATAAAAGAGAGATGTGTTGTAGAAGATATAGGAGAGAAAGAGGTTGAAGAGAGGTGTGATGTATTTAATGTATATGTGTGTTTTTGTAACTTACATTATGCACATATATATAGTACAAATTTTACTATCCATATTTGACTAATTACCATCCATATTTAACTACTAAATTTACAACACTCCCCCTTGGATGGTAATTTTTTTTAAAGAGCAATTAATACTGCCTCGTTAAAAACCTTGCTAAAGAAAACCCAGTGGGATAAAACTTTAGCTAAGGGAAAAAGAGTGCAGCATAGAGTTGACTCCCCCTCAAGTAGACAACGCTGAGTCGTCACATCTTTTGAACTTGCCTCATGCCAATATTGTGAACGTATGTTTTGAAAACAGCGATTGACAGTGCTTTGGTATAAAGATCAGCAGAGTTGTTGATTGAACGTATCTCATTTTAATCTGGTTGTCTTTTACGAGATCTTGAGTATATGAGAAGAATCTGAGGTTTTCATCTGAAACTGTATCATCTAAATCTTTTATGTACAAGTTTGACCCATGTGATTTGTCTACAGTCTCCTTCATGGTTTGCTCAAACTGTTGTTTCAATTCCTATTCCCTTTCAGTCTTTTTCTGAGCCTTACCAATATACCATTCTTTTCCATCAAACTTATGACCGTTAAGACCGTTTATAGCTTTAGCGCCTCGTCAGCATTTATGTTTTGTTCTGTCATTTTTGATACTCTTCTTTCATTTGTACTATGTAAGCTGTATTATCTTCATAGATAGTTGTTGGGCTTTTATAGTGTTCTAGTCCACAAGAATCAATAATGATTTGTATCATTGATCTTAACTAAAATCATTCCCGAGTAGCTTCATGTAATGCAATCACTTCGGCATGATTTGATGATGTTGCAACAAGTGTTTGTTTTGAGAACGTCATGATATTGCGGTGCCTCCATTTAGGAATACATATCCAGTTTGAGATTTAGCTTTATGTAGATCAGATAAATAATCTGCATCTGTATAACCAAACAAATCTTGTTTCGAGTTGTTAGAATAAAATAATTATAAATCAGTAGTTCCCCGAAGGTATCAAACTATTTGTTTGATCCCATTCCAATGTCTTTTGGTAGGGGCTGAGCTGAACCTTGTCAACAAATTAACTGCAAAAAAAATGTCAGATCTTGTATAATTTGTAAGATACATAAGAGCCCCAATTGCACTATGTGATGACCCAGAAATTTCGACTAAATTTAAACTTAATCTTTGTATGATTAACATTTCCGACACGATAAGCAAAGTCTGTAAAACTGAATCTCAAAATTTTTGAATTACTTTTATATATTTAAATACCCTTCGGTTGTTTTCGACGATTCGCGAACAATTATATGTAAATAGATACATATATACTATAACATGAAAAGGTAACAATGTATTAATTGTTTGATACCGTACATTAAACTTATTGGTTTAAATATCTATTCGAATGTATATGATAAGTTGAAATATTTATTATTAAAATTTATTTATAAATAACTTCCAATGTGTATTTAAAAACTGATTTATGTATATTAAAAAGATATATACATATATATAATAAACGATAGTAACATTCGTTTATTGATTCAATTGATATTTAGTTAAGTTAACTAAAGCGTTTAAGATGAACCAGTTAAACACTAATTTGTTACAGTGTTTTCAAATTGCCACATTACTCAAAATGCTACAGTGTTTTCGAAAATCACTATTTGCTACAGTGAAATTGACTTTGCTACAGTGAATTGCTACAGTAAACTTTGCTACAGTAAAACACTATTATAAAAATGTGTTTTAACAAATAGCGAGACGATGATTTATAGAAGTAAATGACCAAAACACTCGAAAGTTTAAGATACACTTTGAGTGATATAATTAAGGGAGAATTTAAGGCTATATTTTGACAAAGGTACGTGTCACGAAATGTAAAATGCAAGTTTTCTAAGCGTACGAAAATGCGTTCGAGAAACCGGAACCGGGACATAAGTCGAGTGATGACGTACGACTTATCGGAACAAAAATTACAAGTCTACTATGCACAAGAATAAAATATAATATATAAATAATTATATTAATTATTTATATATTTATATTTATTTTATATTATGTCGACAAGCTAGGAGCCAAAACAATGTGAGCTGTCCCTGGTCCTCATGCGAGTCGCATGGTATAACGACCCTCATTTTTCCATTCTATATTTTTCCAATATTAAATGCCCAAACAATATAATCAAAACTTAATGATTAAACTTTAATCAACAATTGTTAAGTATTAAGAGTTAGAAAACATATTAATTAACTTTGTGCAATAATTGACAAGTTAATAAAAGATGAAAATAATAAACTGTTAGTCGACACTCACTGCTAATTAAAATTTATGCATTTATGTAATATTATAACTGATAACCTATAAGTAATAAATAAAAATTGACATTTATATAAATAATAAAACAATTGAGAACTAAATATATACAAGTCATGAATTAGTAAAAAGAAAATAATACTTATCATGTAGTAAATGTAAAAAATAATAATAGTAATAATAGTAATAATAATGAGACTAAAGAATCTTAAACAATTACATCCTTATGTTGACTAAAAATTAAAATAATATATATATAAACTAGTACCACCTATTGTTGACTAAAAATTATAAAATAAAATAAAATCATTAATTAGAACATCCTTATGTTGACTAACACTCTAATACTTGCACTATATAAACTCCTAGTTTCTCATTCACAAATCACACCAAAATCCTCTCTCAAAAACAATCTCTCCCTCTCCCTCTCTTGTGGTATTCGGATCTTCAAGCTTGTTCTTCGTGTTCTTCAAGAATCTTCAAGGAGTTCTTCAAGATTTTTAAGGCTTTGATCTTCCATCTTCATCGTGTTCATCTTTTCTTTGTTAATTATCTTGAATCTTCAAAGGTATAACATAAACCCTAAACTATTTACATAAACTTTAATCTTTGTTAATTCATATTCATATTATAAACTTGTTATCCATAAACACACCTAGATTTATATATACATATATACATGTAAAAAAAAAATATATATATATTTTTATATATACATATACATATTAAAACCTTAAACCCTAATACTACTTATACTAGTACTTAACATGTATATACTATTACTATTACTAGCACCTATAACCTACTACTTATATTGTAGCACACAAACATTTTGGGATATGTATTAGAGATGTATAGATCTTCGAACTTTCTTGACGAATGGTTTCTACGAGATTCTAGGCAGAGGGTTTGGACTTCCGATTTAAAGGGTCCTATGGCTCAAGCCCCTAGATCTAAATTAGCCATTCGAAGGGAAAGGGGTGATTGGAAGCTTATCTAATACGGCAAGTATCCTAAAATGGAAACACTCATAAAAGTAGAAACTCTCTAGTCATAGAAACTTAGTAAAATAAGAAACTTTCTAAAAATAGAAACTTTATAAAAATAGTAACTTACTAGGAATAGAAACTTAGTAAAACAAACTATACTTAAACACATACTTAAACTTAAACATGGGCAAAACACTTAACTACTCTTAAATGTCAATAGGTTGACTTTCCTGCTCACTCGTTCAACTCTCTATTCTGAGGAATAACTCTCTCTACTTACTAAGGTGAATTCATAGCCCCACTCTTTATTGCTAGCAAACTTATTTAATTTATTTGGGGTGAGACACATGCTGCTTTTACTATTTACAATTTAGACACAAGTACCAACTGCTAAAACTATGCTATACCCGGCTATGTCCGACTAAGTCCCTACAGTGATATTTTTAAGTGCTGCGGCATGCTTATTTATTGGGGGTAGGCATATCGGGAGTAACGTCCCCGATACATTTGACTCAGTCTTTGTATTACTTGATAATGAAATTTAAACCGACAAGGACAGACACAACTTGTCATGGGGCAAACTTGAACGTTTAGTCTAAATATCACGCACTGGCATAACTTTTGGATCTGCGAGATCTACTTTTTGATCCTGCGGGAGATCAACCTTACAAATTAAATCTTGTGGTCTAAAACAAACGGTCAAACTTATTTGTTAAACCTATGAACTTCACTCAACCTTTTGGTTGACACTTTAGCATGTTTTGTCTCAGGTGCTGTTTGATTCAAGCTCTTATACTTACTGCTTATGTGATGCTACTTGGACATAGGATCAAGAGATATCGCATTTATTACTTCTGCATGTGAACATTTCCATTATTGTTATTCCTATCATTGTAACTACGTTTCATTTTCCGCTGCGTGCTCAATAAAGTTTGTTTTATCATTTAGTATTGTTCTCGTATATTATAATATGTTGGTTGATTTGATATTAAGTCACATTTCACCCAGGCCCTAACTGGGGGTGTGACAGATTGGTATCAGAGCAAACCAGGCTGTTATAGAGAACCAGGATTGCATTTTTATGTGTGCCTTACTTGTTAGCTAGGGTGCCTTAGCAATCTAGGAAACTATAACCTTTCCTGCCTTAGACTTAAAGCACTTAGGATTGTCGTATAATCTTAACAATTATGCTTTAATAAACTTGACTCAAAGATTCTAATCAAGGTCTCTTTCCTAATGATAGGATGTCAAGCTCAAGCATTAACAAGCCCAACAAAGCAACTCACAACCCTACCACCGAAGTAGGTGTTGGACACTCTTCAACTTCGAGACCAGTTCGAAGTCCTCTTTATAGTCCTGCTTCACCACCACTAAATTATAGCCCGAATACTATTTTAGATTCACATGGGTCTCCTCAATACTACCCAACTCCGAGAACCCAAGATAAGGGAAAACGGCATGAAGAAGTTGGTCCATCAAGGAAGAGAGCCCGATCTCCTTTTTATGATGGTCCTAAGTATGAAATCATGAGATTACGAAACAATACCGAGAGAAACATTGGAGGTCTACTTCGCCACATGGAAAGAGTGGATCGTCGAATGAAGAAACTTATGAAAGAAAACGTCGAGCTAAGAAAGGAGTTGCTGATGCTAAAGTGCGAGGAAGAACGCAACACTCGCTGGGGAAAGCAATCACTTGCTTACCTCAAGGAGGATGTTGATGTCCGAATGAAAATGGAGAAAGGTCGAGTCGACGAACAACTTGCCATAAGAGAGTACAACACTAATGCCGTAAACAGTCGTGTTACCAACCTTTATGACAACTTCGAGTATCTCTATGAGAAACAAAAGACGAAAAATGAGAAAGTTGAGGAGTTTATGAAGAAGGTTGGAGACGAAATATGAAGACTACTTCAATCTTAATATTTCCTAGTTATTTTTCCTATTTTCCATCTATGTAAAGGCTGTGCCTTAAACAATTTCTATTTTCGAATCGTGTAATAAAGGCTTATTTAATGCCTCGTTCTAATAATATAAAGTGTTTTATTAATATCATGCGATATCAATACTTTAGTTTATTCATACTTGTGATTACTCAAACTTATAACTTGTTAAACTTATCAAACATATGTTCACTTTTATGTAGTGACATCATGGTTCGTTCAGCTGCACCTACCGTTAACAACGTTGTGTTAACTACTGAGCAATTCCAACAGTTACTCGCTGCTGCCCAAGGCAACGCCCAAGCTAATCATGCTAATACTCAACCAAAACCTTGTTCCTACAAGGACTTTACAAACTGTCACCCTCCCGCTTTTAAGGGAAACGAAGAAGCTGTCGAACTAGTTCGTTGGTTCGAAAAGATGGAATCTATTTTCCGTATTTGCAACTGTGGTGATGATGATCGAGTAAAGTATGCCACTAGCTCGTTGGGTGGTAATGCTTTAACTTGGTGGACTGCTTATGCCAAGTCCGTAGGAATTGATAATGCTAATGCAATTCCATGGGACGAACTCAAAAGTATGATGGTCAACAAATTCTGCCCAAGGAGTCAAGTTCAGAAGCTTGAAGCTGAGTTCTGGGAACTCAGGGTCAAGGGTACTGACATTGAGAATTATACCAATCGTTATCTGGAGCTTTCTACTCTATGTCCTGAAATGTTTCCTACTGAAGCTAGAAGAATTGAGCGGTATATTGAAGGTCTTCCCGAGGATGTTCAAGGGAATGTTATTGCTGCTGAGAAGGTTACTTTGGATGCTGTGATTCTCATGGCACAAAATCTCATGTTGGCCAAGAGAAGAAGGGCGTCGGCCAATAAGCAAGTTGAAACCAAGGGTAATGATGGTAAGAGGAAGTTTGAGCCGTCTCAAGGTTCTAATCAGAATGTTAGTAAAAAGCTTATGGATAGTACAAGTACGAATTATAAGGGCACTTATCCTTTTTGTGTTCGTTGTGAAAGGCATCACCCGGGGCAGTGCACTGCCACTTGTTCGTTGTGTAAGAAAGTGGGACACGTAGCTAAGACGTGTAGGACTCCTCCAAAGAATAAATCTATTGTTCCTGCCAAAGCTCCTCCTACTTGTTATACTTGTGGGGAAAAGGGACACATTAGTCCAAATTGCCCTAAGAAGAGAGATAATCCTGCTACTGGAGCCAATACTACTGCTGCAAAGGGTCGTGCATTTGTTATTACTGCTGCTGAAGCCCGAGATGAAGATGAGGTCATCACGGGTACGTATCTCGTCAATAATTGCTACGCAACTATTTTATTCGATACTGGTGCCGACCGAAGTTACGTATCTAATGAATTTTGTACCCTATTTACTGAAAAGCCTCAACCCTTAGAAACTAAACGATTAGTAGAAGTAGCCAATGGAAAGATCATGAAAGTTGATAAAATTTATAAAAACTGCAACCTAATCTTAGCCAGCAAAGAATTTAAGATAGACCTTTTGCCGGTCGAGCTAGGAAGTTTCGATGTCATAGTTGGAATGGATTGGTTACGTCCATTAAGAGCTGCGATCATGTGTTACGATAAAACCGTTCATGTTCCATTAGGAAATGGAGAGACTCTTATTATCCAAGGTGAAAAGAGTGGTTCCAATCTCAATATTATCTCCTGTATTAAAACCCGCAAATACCTTATGAAAGGTTATCCAGCTATTCTAGCCCACGTTAATCTAATTGAATCGAAAGAGAAGCGAATTGAAGATGTACCAGTAGTTAAAGACTTTCCCGATGTGTTTCCCGAAGATCTTCCGGGTATTCCACCTCCTCGACAAGTTGAATTCCAAATTGATTTAACTCCTGGTGCTGCTCCTGTTGCTAAAGCACCATACCGTTTAGCACCTTCCGAAATGAAGGAATTATCCAACCAACTCCAAGAACTATTGGATAAAGGTTTCATTCGTCCAAGCTCGTCCCCTTGGGGAGCTCCTATTCTGTTTGTTAAAAAGAAGGATGGTACATTAAGGATGTGCATTGATTACCGTGAACTTAACAAGCTTACTATCAAGAACCGTTATCCGTTGCCACGTATTGATGATCTATTTGACCAACTTCAAGGGTCAAGTGTTTATTCAAAGATTGATTTAAGATCCGGTTATCACCAACTCAAGGTCAAGGAATCCGATATTCCTAAGACTGCTTTTCGCACTCGTTATGGGCACTATGAATTCTGTGTCATGCCTTTTGGTTTAACTAATGCTCCTGCCGTGTTCATGGACCTCATGAATCGTGTTTGTAAACCGTATCTTGACAAATTTGTCATCGTATTCATTGACGACATCTTGATCTATTCGAAGAATGAGAAAGAGCATGAGCAACATTTGCGCATGATTCTTGAACTCTTACGAAAGGAACAACTTTATGCTAAATTTTCTAAGTGCGAGTTTTGGCTCAAAACCGTACAATTTCTCGGACATGTTGTTGATAGAAACGGAATACATGTCGATCCAGCTAAGATTACTGCTATTCAGAACTGGGAGATACCAAAGACTGCAAAGCATATTCGTCAATTTTTGGGACTTGCCGGTTACTATCGAAGGTTTATAAAAGATTTTTCTCTCATTGCCAAACCTCTTACAAAGCTGACTCAAAAAGGGAAGAAATTTGAGTGGTCCGAAGAACAGGAATCTGCTTTCAAGATTCTGAAGGAGAAGTTGACCACAGCCCCGATTCTTTCTTTACCTGAAGGTACCGACGACTTTGTTGTTTACTGCGATGCCTCAAAGCATGGCTTTGGTTGTGTTTTAATGCAACGAGAGAAGGTTATCGCCTATGCATCTAGACAGTTGAAGAAACATGAAGTAAACTATACCACACATGACCTAGAGTTAGGTGCCGTGGTATTTGCATTAAAGATATGGAGACATTATCTCTATGGTAATCACTTTACGGTGTACACTGACCATAAAAGTCTTCGACACATCTTTGATCAAAAACAGCTGAATATGAGGCAAAGTCGATGGCTCGAGACATTGAACGACTATTATTGTGAGCTGAAATATCATCCTGGCAAGGCGAATGTAGTTGCCGATGCCCTTAGTCGAAAAGACGATATTAAACGTGTTCGTGCTTTAAACCTAAAAATCAAATCGAATCTTATTTCACGAATCTGTGAAGCTCAATTGGAAGCTATTAGACCGACACTTATCGAAGGTGAAGGACCTATTGGTTTTGAGAACCAACTTCAAGTGAAAGCTAATGGTACACGGTACTTTGGCAATAGAATCTGGGTTCCTCGTTTTGGTAATCTTCGCGAACTAGTCTTGGATGAAGCACATAAGACTAGATATTCTATCCATCCCGGTTCCAGTAAGATGTATCACGATGTGAAGGAATTCTACTGGTGGCCTAACATGAAAGCCGATATTGCTACTTATGTTAGTAAGTGTCTCACTTGTTTGAAAGTCAAGGCCGAACATCAAAAGCCTTCTGGTCTGTTGACACAACCCGACATTCCGCAGTGGAAGTGGGAAGGTATCACTATGGACTTCGTTACTAAGTTACCTAAGACTTCGAACGGTAACGATACTATTTGGGTCGTAGTTGATCGTCTTACTAAATCTGCACATTTCATACCAATCAAGGAAACCGACAAGATGGAGAGATTAGCACAGCTTTATATTAAAGAAATCGTCTCACGTCATGGTGTTCCTATCTCGATCATTTCTGATCGCGATAGTCGATTTGTTTCTAGATTTTGGAAAACTTTACAATCTGCTCTTGGAACTCAACTCGACATGAGTACAGCTTATCATCCGCAAACCGATGGTCAAAGTGAACGAACCATTCAAACTATGGAGGATATGCTACGTGCTTGTGCAATCGATTTCGGCAAAGGATGGGATAGACATCTACCTTTGGTTGAATTTTCTTATAATAACAGTTATCACTCCAGCATTAAGGCTGCACCTTTTGAAGCTTTATATGGACGGAAGTGTAGATCTCCTTTGTGTTGGGATGAACTTGAGGACAGACATTTAACTGGTCCTGAAATTATTCACGAAACTACCGAAAAGATCGTTCAAATCAAGCAACGTTTAGAAACTGCCCGTAGCCGACAGAAAAGCTATGCCAATAAGAAACGAAAAGACATCGAATACCAAGTTGGAGATAAAGTCATGTTGAAAGTATCCCCTTGGAAAGGTGTTGTCCGCTTCGGTAAGCGAAGTAAACTCAGTCCACGATATGTTGGACCATTCACAATCACTGAAAGAGTCGGTCCCGTGGCATACCGATTAGAACTGCCAACCGAACTTAGTCAAGTACATGATGTGTTTCATGTCTCAAATCTTAAACGGTGTCTTGCCGATGACACACTCGTTATTCCTCTGGATGATGTCCGCATTGATGAGCAAATGCACTTCGTTGAAGAACCTATAGAAATCATGGAAGGAGAGGTCAAACAAACGCGTAAAAGCAATATACCTATCGTTAAAGTCCGGTGGAATTCGCGTAGAGGCCCCGAATATACCTGGGAACGCAAAGACCATATGAAACGGAAATATCCCCATCTCTTCTCAACTGCTGATGCAAACGAGAAAACTACCTAAAAACTTCGGGACGAAGTTTTCAATAACGGGGAGGTACTATAACGACCCTCATTTTTCCATTCTATATTTTTCCAATATTAAATGCCCAAACAATATAATCAAAACTTAATGATTAAACTTTAATCAACAATTGTTAAGTATTAAGAGTTAGAAAACATATTAATTAACTTTGTGCAATAATTGACAAGTTAATAAAAGATGAAAATAATAAACTGTTAGTCGACACTCACTGCTAATTAAAATTTATGCATTTATGTAATATTATAACTGATAACCTATAAGTAATAAATAAAAATTAACATTTATATAAATAATAAAACAATTGAGAACTAAATATATACAAGTCATGAATTAGTAAAAAGAAAATAATACTTATCATGTAGTAAATGTAAAAAATAATAATAGTAATAATAGTAATAATAATGAGACTAAAGAATCTTAAACAATTACATCCTTATGTTGACTAAAAATTAAAATAATATATATATAAACTAGTACCACCTATTGTTGACTAAAAATTATAAAATAAAATAAAATCATTAATTAGAACATCCTTATGTTGACTAACACTCTAATACTTGCACTATATAAACTCCTAGTTTCTCATTCACAAATCACACCAAAATCCTCTCTCAAAAACAATCTCTCCCTCTCCCTCTCTTGTGGTATTCGGATCTTCAAGCTTGTTCTTCGTGTTCTTCAAGAATCTTCAAGGAGTTCTTCAAGATTTTTAAGGCTTTGATCTTCCATCTTCATCGTGTTCATCTTTTCTTTGTTAATTATCTTGAATCTTCAAAGGTATAACATAAACCCTAAACTATTTACATAAACTTTAATCTTTGTTAATTCATATTCATATTATAAACTTGTTATCCATAAACACACCTAGATTTATATATACATATATACATGTAAAAAAAAAATATATATATATTTTTATATATACATATACATATTAAAACCTTAAACCCTAATACTACTTATACTAGTACTTAACATGTATATACTATTACTATTACTAGCACCTATAACCTACTACTTATATTGTAGCACACAAACATTTTGGGATATGTATTAGAGATGTATAGATCTTCGAACTTTCTTGACGAATGGTTTCTACGAGATTCTAGGCAGAGGGTTTGGACTTCCGATTTAAAGGGTCCTATGGCTCAAGCCCCTAGATCTAAATTAGCCATTCGAAGGGAAAGGGGTGATTGGAAGCTTATCTAATACGGCAAGTATCCTAAAATGGAAACACTCATAAAAGTAGAAACTCTCTAGTCATAGAAACTTAGTAAAATAAGAAACTTTCTAAAAATAGAAACTTTATAAAAATAGTAACTTACTAGGAATAGAAACTTAGTAAAACAAACTATACTTAAACACATACTTAAACTTAAACATGGGCAAAACACTTAACTACTCTTAAATGTCAATAGGTTGACTTTCCTGCTCACTCGTTCAACTCTCTATTCTGAGGAATAACTCTCTCTACTTACTAAGGTGAATTCATAGCCCCACTCTTTATTGCTAGCAAACTTATTTAATTTATTTGGGGTGAGACACATGCTGCTTTTACTATTTACAATTTAGACACAAGTACCAACTGCTAAAACTATGCTATACCCGGCTATGTCCGACTAAGTCCCTACAGTGATATTTTTAAGTGCTGCGGCATGCTTATTTATTGGGGGTAGGCCTATCGGGAGTAACGTCCCCGATACATTTGACTCAGTCTTTGTATTACTTGATAATGAAATTTAAACCGACAAGGACAGACACAACTTGTCATGGGGCAAACTTGAACGTTTAGTCTAAATATCACGCACTGGCATAACTTTTGGATCTGCGAGATCTACTTTTTGATCCTGCGGGAGATCAACCTTACAAATTAAATCTTGTGGTCTAAAACAAACGGTCAAACTTATTTGTTAAACCTATGAACTTCACTCAACCTTTTGGTTGACACTTTAGCATGTTTTGTCTCAGGTGCTGTTTGATTCAAGCTCTTATACTTACTGCTTATGTGATGCTACTTGGACATAGGATCAAGAGATATCGCATTTATTACTTCTGCATGTGAACATTTCCATTATTGTTATTCCTATCATTGTAACTACGTTTCATTTTCCGCTGCGTGCTCAATAAAGTTTGTTTTATCATTTAGTATTGTTCTCGTATATTATAATATGTTGGTTGATTTGATATTAAGTCACATTTCACCCAGGCCCTAACTGGGGGTGTGACACATGGCCAGAAGGCCATTTCCATGCGAGTTGCATGACTCCAGATTTCAGGCCAGGTTCTATAAATTGCAACATTTTCTGCCGAGTAAAGAAAGAAAAAAAAACACACACATACATATTACTCCGTATTTATTTTATTTATTATTTATATTATTATTATTATTATTATTATTATTATTATTAATAAGATTATTATTAATCTTATTATTTTTTTATTATTATTAGTGTTATTATTTTTGCGATACAAAAATAATAATGTACATCAAATATTACGACGGAGTGCTGTCCAAGTAATTTTCAAAATGAGTTTTCGAGCAAGCTAGAGCTAAGGAAATTATGGGTTATTGCCAAGGAGGTTATGGGTAATGTTCGGGGGTATTTTTTTTTCTGAATCAAACCTCGTGTTTATCATCTCCGATGCGTCTACGTGCTTTCCTGCAATATTGTATATCACTATTAAACAGTGAGTTCATTTGATTCCCTTTTACTCTTTATATTTTTGGGCTGAGAATACATGCAAATGCTTTATTAACTGATATACAATATTTATATGCGTGAGTTTCATTGATCCCTTTTTAATTGCTTTTGCAATATATTTTTGGGCTGAGAATACATGCACTTTATTTTAAACGCAATGGATACAAGTACATACTAAATTCTACACTGAGTTTGAACCGAAAATCCCTTAACTTTGGTAACTAGTAACTGCCAGTTATAAGAACTGGTGGGCGCGAGTAGTAGTATATGGATCCATAGGGCTTGACATCCCCGTTCGAGCTAGAGCGCTAGCCTTTTAACGGACGTATGCTATTTGAGAAGCGTACACGTTGGTTTGCGTGTATTATTAAGATGATTATACAGAGGGTACAAATTATATAAACGTTAAAGTTTAGTTACCAGGGTGCTCAATTTTGTAGAACCGATTGATAAACGTTTCGGATGAAACAACTGAAATCTTGTGGTCCACCTTTTATTTAAAACATAATGATAAACGTTTTGAATGAAACAACTGAACTTTTGTAATCCACATTGATATACGGATTATGTGTAATATTAAAACTATGAACTCACCAACCTTTGTGTTGACACTTGTTAGCATGTTTATTCTCAGGTTCCCTAGAAGTCTTCCGCTGTTTGCTTATATGTTAGACAAGCTATGTGCATGGAGTCTTACATGACATGTTTATCAAGGAAACGTTGCATTCACCAAATCATCACCGTGTATCTTATTTTGACTGCATTGTCAATGGAAGTACTATTGTAAACTATTATTTACGGTGATTGTCTATATGTAGAAATCATCAAATGTCGAAAACCATTGATTTAAATATTCATTTATGGTGTGCCTTTTCAAAAGAATGCAATGTTTACAAAACATATCATATAGAGGTCAAATACCTCGCAATGAAATCGATGAATGACGTGTTCGTTCATATGGATTTGGAGCGATCGTCACACACTAAAATATGGAACTTATGAACCAAGAAGATCTTCATGATCTTCTAGAGGATGAAATGGATTAGTATCAATATTAAGATCTAACAACCATAGAGTACTTAATGATTTTTGTCTTGTCCATATTAAAATATTTTAAAATCTTTTCGGTATAAATTGTTTGATGTATAAGTAAGTCATTAGTTATATGCTCAATATGTAAATCAACGTAATACTTGATTTTTTTTTTAATTTTAAAATCTTTCTTTAGAAGTTGAATGGCTTCATAGATTTCTTTATTTAAGATAATTGATATAAACAGCTATGATCACATATCCGAACATTGTTTTTATAAAACACACTTGCAAATAAGTTTATATGTATACCATTTTCTTATCAAGTAGTAATTTAATCGATTATACCATATACGTCCCGATTGTATAAACCCATTTAGAAATCTTTGTGATTTAATGGAATATATTCCCTTGGGTTTTGCATTAGATGCTTATGATACCTTAACCCTTCAGGTATATTCATATATATATATATATATATATATATATATATATATATATATATATATATATATATATATATATATATATATATCATTATTAAGTGATCCATACAGATAAGTAGTAACAACATCCATGAGATGCATTTAAATAACTACTAGGTTGATTAAGTATCTAATAAGTAATTGTATTCATTATAGGAGGATAAGTTTTTCTCCTAGTTCATTTCTGGTCTTTGTGGGAAATCTTGAGTTACAAGTCTAGTTTTGCCTTGTAACTTCATTTGCATATTTCTTTTCGGATAAAAATTCATTTGTATCCCATTGTTTCACATCTTTAAAAGTGATAACGATTGATCCAAAAACTTTTCTTTTATTGAGCGATTCTAATTCAGCTCGTATTGCTCCTTTCCGTTGAGTTCAATCACGTCTATTTTGATATTCAATGACAGATTTTGATTCCAGATCATCATCTTTATTCATGATGTCATTGTAACATTATATGAAAATATCTCATCAAGATTTTTCATTTCATTTCAGTTTCATAATATTGCATAATTTATTGCAATTTATGTATTTACATTTATCAATATCCTCTGCAGAAGGAGTATTGATTTGTGGTTCTTCTTGAACACTTTCTTTTACCTCATTATCAGCTGATTTTCTTTTTCGAGGATTTTTATCTTTGGAACCAATTGGTCTCCCACGTTTCTGCCGTAGCAAAGACTCATGAGTGACATTATTGCCAGCTTTTGTAATTTCAATTCTAGCTGAAGCATTTACTGCTGGTATATATGATTTAGTCACTTATTTTTTGTATCTTTAAATGCATAAAGTAACTAATTTGCAAGTTCTTGCATATGCATTATATTTGAACTTTATTTTCGCATTCTTTTGTGCGATGATCAATATTCCTTAATTGATGTTCACACCATGAAACATCATTTTATTTATATTTCATTTCTCCCCCTAATATAGGGAACAATGTTTCATTAAAGTGATAATCGACAAAACTTGCTGTAAAAACATCACCCGTCAAGGGTTCAATATATCTTATGATTGAAGATGTTTCATATCTAACATATATTTCAATCCTTCTTTGAGGAACCATTTGTTGTGGTTGTTCAATTAAAAATACAGTGCACAACCAAATGTTCTAAGATGAAAAATATTTGGTCTCCACCAAAATTAAGTTGGTAATGGAGAATATTTATAACTTGCACTTGATTTAATGCGAATTAATGTCACATCATGTAAATTTACATGTCCCCATATAAATATTGAGAGTTTTGTACTCATTTCTAATTGTCTAGTTATTAGCTGTAAGCGTTTATCTATTGATTCATCTAAACCAATTTTGTGTATGCACATGAGCAACTGGATGTTCAACAACAATCCTTGTAGACATATAATAATCATTAAAAGCTTGAGATGTTAACTCACCAGCATTATCAAGTCTCATCCTTTTAATGGTGTAATCAGAATAATGTGTTCTTAATTTAATAATTTATGCAAGAAACTTTGCAAATGCCATATTACGGCTTGATAACACACAAACATGAGACCATGCGTTAGATGCGTCTATTAGAAAAATGGTCCACATGATGGATGAATTGGTCCATATATATACCCTTGAATTCTTTCAAGAAACATTGGTGATTATTTCTCAATGTGCTTTTCATTAATCGCCATATGTGCTTTTCATTAATCACCATATGTGTTTTTCGTTAATCACTATATGTGCTTTTCATTAATCACTATATGTGCTTTTCATTAATCACCATATGTGATTTTCATTAATCACCATATGTGCTTTTCATCATATATCATTTTCACTATATGCGCTTTTAATCATATGTGTTGCGCTTTTCGTCATATGCACTTTTCATTATATGCGCTTTTAATTATATGCGCTGCGCTTTTCATCATATGCGCTTTTTATCATATGCGCTTTTAATCATATGCGCTGCACTTTTCATCATATGCGCTTTTTATCATATGCGCTTTTAATCCTATGCGCTGCGCTTTACATCATATGCGCTTTTTATCATATGCGCTTTTTATCATATGCGCTTTTCGGTGCTACATAGATATTTCTCATTTTCGATTATCATTGACTGATAATCATATCCATTATGATATATATAAGAGAAACTTAACAAATTTCTCTTTGATTTGGGAGAAAACAAGACATTGTTTACCAAAAAATTCGTACCATTTGGTAATTTGAAATTTTGCCTTTTTCGTTCCTTATATCAAGTTTGCAAGAGCTGATATAGTATTTATAATTCCTTCATTTGATTTCAATGAAATATTTCTTAGATTTGATCATAGTGTGTATGTTACTACTATCTGCAATACATAGGTCTTTACCATTTAATTGATGTTGTATTTCAGCAGGATTCATACTAAAACTTCAAATAAGATAAGCAAATAATGAGTTATATTTCAGCAAGATAATCAAATTATATTACCTGCAAACAAGTTATAATCTGAAGTACATAAAAGATAACACTTAATAAAACATATGCGTTATGGTCTAAAACCATTTATTTATGAGTGATACATAAAAAAAACTAGGCATCTTAGAAAATTCAAACCATTCAAGTCTCAAGGTAGCTCAGGGTTAATTTAATCAAGATTTGTCAACAGATTCACTCTCGTTTTCTTTTTTTTTTTCTTTTTTTTTTTTGAATTAATATCGTATCTATCTTTGAGTATTTTCCATAATACACTTGGATTTTCGATCATATAATATGTAGATTCTAAGGACTCGTCAATATGTTTGCTAAGAAAAATACTTACTATTGCTTTCTCTTGTTCGGAATAATTGTTATTTTCATTCAGGGTTTCTAAAATACCGTTTGATTCGAGATGTTTTTCTACATTCATAACCCATGTTAAGTAGTTGTTCCCACTTGTTCTAAATGAACAAATTTAAGCCTTTTCAAATTCGACATTTTCTATTATCAAAAAGATGAATAACATAAATCATAATTATAATCAACTTCTATTTATAGACAAATAATAAAATGAAATTAGAATTATTTTAAATTCATAAGTAGCAAACAACAGAATAATTGTATGATTACAAATAATAAAACCACAAGGGCAGGATAGAATATAGGTTCACCCGGTGGTATATTAGCAACAATGATGATAGTTAATATGACCAATACAATAGGAAAAATCATCCTTGTGTGAATCATTTTTACAAAAACTTTTTGAGAGTAGTAATCTGAAAAATGAAGATTGATTTGTGAAAATGTGAAAACGGAGATGTTTATTTTATATTTGAAAAATATAGTTGTTGTAACGTCGTCAGTTGACGTTAACAACCGTTATGTATATATGACCGTTGTAACGTCGTTAGTTGACGTTAACGAATAAAGTCACTATATCAAAAAACGTATGAGTAATATAAAGGACAAGATTTTTTTTCTTATTTTAACTTTTAAGATTTACTTTTAATAAAAATACAAACTACTTTTTCTTATTTTAACTTTTAAGATTTACTTTTAATAAAAATACAAACTACTTTTCTTATTTTAACTTTTAAGATTTACTTTTAATAAAAATACAGACTACTTTTCTTATTTTAATTTTTAAGATTTACTTTTAATAAAAATACAAACTACTTTTTCTTATTTTAACTTTTAAGATTTACTTTTAATAAAAATACAAACTACTTTTTCTTATTTTAACTTTTAAGATTTACTTTTAATAAAAATACAAACTACTTTTTCTTATTTTAACTTTTAAGATTTACTTTTAAGAATAAACATTAGTATGCATGAAATAAATAATGATTAATTGCATAAGTAATCATAAATGTTAGATAACATATAAAGACCCCATCGTATTCGTATTGATCGGAATTAATCTCGACCCATGGTACCGTGTTGTCAAATGACGTGTTGCGTACATAAAGTATCGTGTTGTCAAATGACGTGTTGCGTACAATCATGAGGTCTTATTAACATAAATATAAATGTTAGTGAAGTTAATAAGAGTTATATTACAGAAAATATAATTCAGGCGGTATAACCGACCATATATAACTTAAATAACATAAATATAAATGTTAGTGAAGTTAATAAAAGTTAGATTACAGAAATATAATTCAGGCGGTATAACCGACCATATATAACTTAAATAACATAAATATAAATGTTAGTGAAGTTAATAAAAGTTAGATTACAGAAATATAATTCAGGCGGTATAACCGACCATATATAACTTAAATAACATAAATATAAATGTTAGTGAAGTTAATAAAAGTTAGATTACAGAAATATAATTCAGGCGGTATAACCGACCATATATAACTTAAATAACATAAATATAAATGTTAGTGAAGTTAATAAAAGTTAGATAATTTCTTACCTTGATTAGTGACGTGTGCTTGCTTAGATAAACCTTGATTATACGGAGCACTTCGTGCTGATAACGTGTTATATTTCAGTAGGCTTATAACTACCTTTAGTGGCCTGGTTCAATATATTCAAATTGAAAGAACCAATAAAAGAGAGATGTGTTGTAGAAGATATAGGAGAGAAAGAGGTTGAAGAGAGGTGTGATGTATTTAATGTATATGTGTGTTTTTGTAACTTACATTATGCACATATATATAGTACAAATTTTACTATCCATATTTGACTAATTACCATCCATATTTAACTACTAAATTTACAACAAATAAAGTAATTTTGCACCATTTATATTATTCATTCAATATGATTATCAAACATGTTATTGTCATTCAGAATCAATAAACCTTTGAATCATTCGGATTATAAACAATTCGGTACTTAATCATTCAGTTTTATCTTTCTAAGTGAAATGTTGCTTTTCTAGTGAAATGTTGCTTTTCTAAAACCACGTTTTGATTGTTCACAAACGCAGATAAAATTTAACTGTCAATTTGACAGTTAAAATCGTGCAAATGTTGATGTTGGTCTAACAACAAGAATAATGCATAACGTGATTAAAATTCTACATCTGACACTTATTGGCCAAGCCTGCAGGTAAGCGGAGTCATATTTAAGATCTTCCAACTTCATAAACTACAATTTAACGAATTCACTTGCTGAAAACAAGATGCATGTGGTTGACTTTTTAGGTCAAACAAACCATCATTCATGTTAAGAATTACTGGAAGATTTTCTGATAAACAATATAAATATATAAGTATGGACATTTAATCAAGGTGAGACCCATAGATACACTTGAAAGCTAAAAAATTAAAGTTCAAAATTAAGCTTTAGAGCATATAAATAAAGATGTGAAATGATCAAAAATAACGAACTTGTCATTTGCTTTAATAAGATGTGATATTGTAACATGATAATACATCATTTCATTACAAATACAGCTAAAAGAATCTCTCGCCTGGATCAACGGACATTACGGACTTTGTCTTCTTGTCCTAATCCGAGAGCCTTTTGAGCATTTGCAATACCTTGAGGATCTGCCAAAATTACCAAATTCGGGAATAAGTTCTTTTTCATCATTCAAGTAGTTAAAGTATTGAAGTTTGAAAACAAAAGTGGTTACCGTAGAACTGCGTGAAGATACGAGTAAAAAAACTTAGGTTGCGAGAAACATTGTATTGCATTGAATAAGGAAGGGGTTTCACAATAGTATCAATGCTGAAAACCCGCTGCAGGAACTGCATTCAAATGAAAGAACAACACATTCGCACAATTTGATTAGTCTTAATGGCCCATCTAACCCCTTTAATCTTCTTTCTAGTATGCCCATGAAGTAAAAGTAAAGGTGTCAAGATGGGTGGATTTGGCAAAGGGTTAATATGATTCAATTTCAGCACACAATAGGTTATGTTGAAATGAAAACAAATTCTCGCCCAAATTTATAATGCATATTAAAAGCAGTTTTATACAAATCATAATCAAAATATTTGTATAACAATGAACATCTTTTTATTCAACCATTTAACCTCTTTAAAGAATTAAGATAAGATAACCCAATATACAAATAGACAGGTACAATTAACTTAAGGAAGCAAGCTGCTTCTTTTTTTGGGATTTCTACACATCAGGTAATAAGTGAACATCTTAATTGAATATCTTTACCAACAACGATAACAACTGTATCAGGGTCAAATATGAACAAATAGGAACCAAACTCACATGTGGACTTTCTAAAGAGTCACACTCAAATTAAAAGCAAAACATAATTCAACTAGCATAAAAACAAGAAAATGCATGTACATTAAAGGCAAAACCATATAGACACACACGCCTACTTCTTTTATCTACATTTTAATAAACCAAGTTTGTTCAAAACTATGAGCAATCATGTTGAAAAACACATAACATGGTAGAACTTTAACATATGCCTACTTCCCAAATACGGTAACGTGTTCTATATATCCAAGTCCAGTTACACGTATATCCAATTGGAAAGTGACATTCATAGCGTATAACTATATCTTGTAATTTATATGATACAATAAGTATGCATAGAGAGATTAATACACTAGGCATAATGTGTAATATGATTCGGGTAATTTCTAATATGATAATTTTTGATAACTATAATCAAACAAACACTTCTCCCACATTACATGTAATATGATGCACATGATTTGTCCCAACACACTGCATAAATACACAAAAATCAGACCATTAATAATCAAGGTTCAATACCAAATCGCGCAACAATATGTTTGATGTTTCCATTTAATAATCTACCACACATTAATACCTAGTAGTCTAATATACTTATACTTAAAATATTAAAAAAGAATTCAAATGCAACATAAGTTTCAACAATCAACATCATGCGATAGACACATACAATGTCAAATTTTGACTTTATTTGCACTAGCAACCAAGGTACTGAGCTGTAAAAGCTAATTCAATTGAAGACAGAAGAATGTAACTGTAGTTATACCTGAAAATTGCGTTGGAAGCTGTAACGAAATTCAGGATCAATTTGGAGTGAATCGTCTTCATCAAGGTTTAGGTTTTTGGGGTTTTTGTTACCGGGAACGTGCATAGTAGGTGTAGTGCCTGGCTGTGCAGTGACTTTAAGCTTTGCGTCTTTGAACTTGTCTCGTTGATCGTCGCCGGTGGCTCGCCATGGCGCCGATGCTAACAATTCTTTTCTCGGTTTCCCCATTTTTTATCCAATCAGTCGCCCAGTGTGCGTGAGGTTGGATAGATAGATAATACCAGGTGATTGGGTTTGGTACTAGCAATTTTAATTTACATAAAATGCCCCTTATGTTTTGGGTAATCGATATTTCAACTCGTTTTTTTTATTTTTATTTTATTTTATTTTATTTTATTTTTTATAAATCCACTTATAGTAGCACTATATTACATACTGTACTTTACTGAAGAGAATGAAAAGGGTCCGATGCGGATGACTTCTATTGATAAAGGGTTAAGACCACGGATAATGGTAATTGTGAGGTGTAGTGGGTATGATGTTCTTTTTAGGCCAAACCGCTCACATAGCCATGACAGGAGAATGAGGTAGTTGTGATGGGGGCTTTTGTAAGGGCGTTTGTAGGTGATGTGGTAAAATTTGATTGGTATTTGAGGTGTAAATAAATTAAAGTTGGAGAGATAAAATATCTAGAACCAATCATGGACTGCCACCTCATTGTCACGTTCTCTCTCCTCAGCGTGTTTTGCAGACAAATGCCCCGGCACAAACGCCCACAACCGCCCTACTCCGGGCGTTTGTGGGGCATTTCTCATGCCATGTAGAAGGAATAGGGGCCACAAACGCTGCGTTTTGTGTGGTCTAATAATGTATGGAGTTAGACTTTTTTCTCCGTTGGTTCTTCTATTATACCTAATATTGTAATCAGCGTCTCTCGATTTTTTTACTAAAAGAATTCTTTGATTTGTAAAAATTTGCAATCATCATCCCTCCGTCTAACTTTCGTTAAAAAATTATGTTAACACTTAACATTTGCATTGCATGTGAGGGTAGAAATCGTCTTTTTACCGCTTAATTCCACTTATCTTTTTCACCTTTCACTAAATCATCTCATCTTCATCTTCATAATATTCTGAACATGATGAACCATAAACTCTTTTTCATTTAACTTATCATAAAAACTGGTACTACAACTTATCTCTATAATTTTTGTTATACAAATTTATCCCCGAATATCTTCCTTTTTACGCATCTATTTTTACCCAACTCAAAACCCTAATTTGATTGTGTGCGTGGAACTGAACACCTCATCTACATCAAACGCCATCATCATTAAGTGAATTGACAGAACAAAAGAAGAAATACAATTGCAAGATTAACAAACGGGCACAACAGATCTTACAAGTCGATCTGCATATATAGGTCCAACACAAAGTGTATGTAGTGACCCGAACTTTTTCATGTTTATATATATTAATTGAGATTGATATTTACATGACTAAATGTTTCCAACGTGTTAAGCAATCAAACTTGTTAAGACTTGATTAAATGAAATAAGTTTCATATAGACAATTGATCACCCAAGTTGACCGGCGATTCACGAACGTTATAAAATTGTGAAAACAACATGTTGTGGTATATATAGACATATATATATGGTTGACATGAGATTATGATGAGTAAGTGTCTCACTAAGTATATTAACAATGTGTGATATACATAAGAAATGAGATTACTAAGTTAAGAAACTCGAAATGATATATATAACGATTATCGTTATGATAACGTCTACTAAATACATATGTATTATATTAAGATATTGATACACTATATTTAACATGATAAAATGATATTTAAATATATCATTAAGTGTGTTAACAATGAACTACATATGTAAAAACAAGACTACTAACTCAAGAATTACGAAACGAGACTCATATGTAACGATTATCGTTGTAACGATATTTTAATGTATGTATCATATTAAGAGATATTCATATATCATAATATCATGATAATATAATAATTTAACATCTCATTTGATATAATAAATATTGGGTTAACAACATTAATTGAGATCGTTAAAGTAAAGGTTTCAAAACAACACTTATATGTAACGACTAATGAAGACTTAACGAATCCATTAGAATGTATATACATGTTGTATTTTGATATGTATTCTTACACTTTTGAAAGACTTCAAGAAACATATCAAAGTACTTCTACTTAACAAAAATGCTTACAATTACATCCTCGTTCAGTTTCATCAACAATTCTACTCGTATGCACCCGTATTCGTACTCGTACAATACACAGCTTTTAGATGTATGTACTATTGGTATATTGATAAGGCTAAAAAGGAACATATATTTCATAGCAATATTCCTCCTAAATAATAGATTTTTATATGTAATTGTATTATATTTTCATTGTAATTGTTTAAATAAATAAATGTGAAGACGAAGCACGAAGATTAAAGAATTGAAGAAAAAGTGCCACTAAAGCCTGAAAAGTGCCACTAAAACCATAGTACACTTAAAAGTGCCACTAAAAAGTGAGTAAAAGACTCGCACGGATTTTGAAATTTAAGAACAATTTTTGTGCAAATTACAAATCGCGAAACGTAAAGTGCACGATATAAAATAGTACGAAAGGACGTTTGAAAATCCGGAACCAGGACATGAGTCAACTCTCAACGCTCGACGCAACGGACTAAAAATTACGAGTCAACTATGCACGAGAATATAATATAATATTTAAATAATTATATTAATTATTTAAATATTATAATTATATAAATAATATGTCGGCAAAGCAAAGTTCCAAACTTGGATGAGCTGTATTCACGATCTCCTCGACTCGCGGAGATCCCAGCCTTTTTCTATCGCGACTCGCGGAGCACAAGATTTCAGAAATGCCTATAAAAGACTCGAGCATTTGGCCGAGTAAAATAACATAATAATAATAATAATACTCCGTAGTATAATATAAATATATATATATATATATATATATATATATATATATATATATATATATATATATATATATATATATATATATATATATATATATAGTATAGATTAGTGTTATATTAGATTAGTTTGGGTTATGTAAAAGTTATTTTTACGGGTTTTAAAGTCAGAGCTCTGTCCGTGTACCACTACGCGATAAATAATCAATGTAAGCTATGTTCTCCTTTTTAAATTAATGTCTCGTGCTTAAGTTATTATTATGCTTATTTGAGCTAAAGTAATCATGATGTTGGACTAAATATTAAAGACGGGGTAATTGGGCTTTGTACCATAATTGGGGTTTGGACAAAAGAACGACACTTGTGGAAATTAGACTATGGGCTATTAATGGGCTTTATATTTGTTTAACAAAATGATAGTTTTTTAATTTTAATATAAAGATTTACAATTGGACGTACCTATAAATAACCACATACACTCGATCGGACACGATGGGCGGGATATTTATATGTACGAATAATCGTTCATTTAACCGGACACGGGAATGGATTAATAGTCTATGGAATTATTAAAACAGGGGTGAAATTATGTACAAGGACACTTGGCATAATTGATAACAAAGTATTAAAACCTTGGGTTACACGCAGTCGATATCCTGGTGTAATTATTAAACAAAGTATTAAAACCTTGTTACAGTTTAAGTCCCCAATTAGTTGGAATATTTGACTTCGGGTATAAGAATAATTTGACGAGGACACTCGCACTTTAAATTTATGACTGATGGACTGTTATGGACAAAAACCAGACGGACATATTAAATAATCCAGGACAAAGGGCAATTAACCCATGGGCATAAAACTAAAATCAACACGTCAACCATCATGGTTATGGAAGTTTAAATAAGCATAATATATTTTATTTCATTTTTCCTAGTACTTTTATTTATTGTCATTTTAATTATTGTTATTTATTTTATATTGTTAGTTAAATATCGTCATTTACTTTACGCTTCGCTTAAAATATAAATCGACAAACCGGTCATTAAACGGTAAAACCCCCTTTTATATATTATTAATATAATATATTTTGTACGAATATAATTGTTTAAAATATAGTGTGAAATAAGCCAGCTCCCTGTGGAACGAACCGGACTTACTAAAAATTATACTACTCTACGATTAGGTACACTGCCTATAGTGTTGTAGCAAGGTTTAGGTATATCCCATTTGTAAATAAATAATTAAAACTTGTGTAATTTGTAACGTATTTCGCAGTAAAATATAGTACTATTTCGTACCCTCACGCTACATCATCAAGTTTTTGGCGCCGCTGCCGGGGAATCGGCGAAACGCTATATTTTTAATATATATTTGTATAAATATATTTTTAGAAAAATAATATATAAAAAAAAAACGTTTTACATCCTCCGCGACTTGCGGAGTTGTAAGGCAAGTGGAACCGCGACTCGCGGAGCCGCCCTGTCTGACGTGCCTGAAACCCTAAACCAACATTTATTACGGTATATTATTATTTATTATTATTAATAAACCCTAAATTAGTTAATTAATTTATTAATTAGTTTTAGTTTTATTATTATTTTGTTTAATTAGTTTTATTAAATTATAAAATTAATAGTTTTATTAAATAAATAATATAAAAATAATATTTTTATAAAAATTGTACTTTTTACGAATTTTAGTATATTTTTATATTCTGTCCCTTTTTATTTGTTTTTAGCGTAATATTTTTATGTTTTTCGCTCGTATTTAGTTTTAATCCATAGTTTTTGCCATAGTTATTTTTACTTCTAGATTTTTAGGCTTTGTCGTAAAATCCCTTAAGTGCTTTTTCTTTAGACTAAGATTTAGGTGCTTTAGAATTTTGCGACGCCGTTTTTCGCTTTAGTTTTAAATATATTTTAGTGCCTTTAAGTAATTGCCGTTTTCTGAATAAAATTGCATTTACCTTTAGACCTTTAGGCGCAACTTTTTATATATAATTTTTAGACTTTTAAGTTACGACGCACTATTTTCTTATTCTTATTTTTCGACGTTTTTCGACGCGCATTCTTTTTCTTTCTTATTTCTCGACGCTTTAGTTTTTAGGACTTAGAAATTTTCTCTATTTCTTATCTAATATCTCAAACGGAAAGAAAAATTATTTAAGTGGTTAAATTAATGGACGTTGACAATTTCCTGCTTCGTAGTAATAGTTGGATTTGTTAGTGGCTGAGTTGTGAGCTTCCGATTTAAAGGGTTCTGGCTCCCTGCTGCATCTTTTGGCTATTCGAAACGTGGGCAAAAGCAGAAAAGTCTATTAATTGGATAACTTATATAAGTTTTTCTATTTTTATAACTAATAGGATAATTAGTAAATGCACCACATTGTAGCTAAAATTTGGCCATCGCAATAAAATGGAAAATTTTGAAAATAAGGCTATGGAAACCCTTTTTGATATCCAAAATCAATTAAATCAATACTCTCAAACGAGTGTTGATGACAATTCGTTCGGTCAATCTTGGATCATGAATGACGAAACAATAACTGGTTGTGAAATCTGTGGGGATATCACTCAACATGGGAATGTTATTATTACGTTCCTATGGAAAATTACGCACCCACGGAACCTGAATGGAATGATTATGAAGAATACAATTCAAATTGGGATTATTCCCAAGAATATATCCAAACTCAAAAACCAGTAAACGAGAAAAATTACGTGTCTGAAAATTTATTAGACAATATAAAAATCAAACTCGAAGAACTCAATGCTCAAAATGAACAAATGAGAGAGTTTGTAAACCGGCAAGCTGAAACTCTATCAGACTACACACCTGCTGATCTGAGGAGTATTGTGCAAGAAAATCTCATATCATCGAATTTTGATGAATTCGAGAGCTCCGAAATTACCAACTATCCCGATGATACTTTTTATTCAGTCTTACCAATTTCACAACATATCGACACATTAGCCTCTACCGACGAAATCATCGATCCATCAATGGATAAAGAAGAAGTAAGTGTGACAAATTGGTACTCTTGGGAAAACGATAACGTTGAAAATTTTACCCCCGAGACCAAAATGGTGAGACCAATAAGTACCGTTAATGAAGAAGAATCTACTCCAATCCCGAAATTCACCATTCCACAACCTTCCAACCCAATATTTTCAATAGACGAGTCATCTACCGAAGATGAATTACGAGCTTTAATAGATAATGACACCTCGAATTTCACCCAATTGGGTAATAGAGGTGAAACCTTTGATCTCGAGAATGAACGGAAGGAAATGTTAGGAATTATCCACCCTATAGAAATATGTATGTCGATGTATATCGATCCATTTGACAAAGAACCAGAAAAGAGACATATCCATTTACTAAAAGCTACACTTAAAAAAGAATTAAGTAGTGACAATCGGGTGAGTCTAAACTTTAAACCTATTGATATATTATACACCACCCGAGATGTAAATAACTGGCTCACTACTCTAATTCGTGGAACTTATTCTACCGACTTCACATATCATCAGCTAAGAGTGGGGAAATTTAACCCCACTTAACGTTAAATTAGGGGTTCGGGTTAGTGCATAACTCGTTAATAAAAATGCACGATTAGGGTAAAAGACGTATTTTTAAAAATTATCAAACAGTTCAGAAAAGCAACCGTTTTTGAAGAAAAACGTGTGTGATAAAACAAGAAGGAATGAACGATGAGGTGCACCATCTATCATCCTGCAATTTTATGGTATCTTTAACTACTTTCTACACTAATCACCCTCATGAATTTATAATTATAGTCTGATTTCATGCAAATGAGGGCATTGCATGATCTTAAGTGTGGGGAAGGGTTATAAATTCTCTCGGGTTTATACTTGACTTATTTTCTAAATATTATGAAAATTTTAATTTTTTTTAACTAAAAGAATTCAAAATCATGTTTATACATATTTATGAACGATAAAACTAGGTGTTAATGCCGAAATTATTGTTACCTCGGAAAGGACATAAATTGAGAAACAACTAAAATGCTTGAATTTATTTATTAAGATATAAAAAGACGCATGAAAAAAGTTAAGTGTGGGGAGAATGTACCAAGTTATTCAATTAAAAACTATAGTGTGGGGAGAATGTACCAAGTTATTCAATTAAAAACTATCTATCACATGTTTTTGTAAAGTTATTGCAGGTGCTTTTACTTTGGACTAAATTAACTGGTTTACCCGATTTACTGTAAGAAAGATGGATCTACACGATGAATCAATTCCATCATTAAAAGGAAGTAAAGTCTTCCGAAAAAGAAACGCGCTTCTTGATTTAGGTCATGAAGTTGTCGTCCAGACCAGCTGTAGGTTGACGAAAAATCTAGAAAAGTCATCTCTAAAATCAACAGGAAATTCACGGACCTCAGCATCAAACAGGGTCGCCATGTGGTCAGATTTATCCTAACCATGAGAAGGATTTATCTCGCACAATGGGGGGCACCGTGCAAATTAGCTTGATAAGACTAATGAATCAGACCCCCAGAAAGGATAATCTCCTTTTAAAGATTAAAAATCAGCTTTTAAGACTGATATTACTCAATCCTTGAGATTGACTTTAAAGATTGAGAATTACAAACTCATGGAATTCGATGATATCTAAACTCGAGCTTGAACGAGAAAATATTTTGATCAAATTAAAACCGATTTATTTTCTGAAAACCCATTTTCAATGCGTTCATTACCATTGAGTGTAAAATCCTAGGAATTCATTAGGTCACCTGAACCAAATCGGGTGTCAACCGTAAGAACGGTGGTTGCATAGCATGGTCGAAGACAGGACCTTGTGCCAGACCAAAAAAGTATAGGGTGATCTTTACTATTGCTCCTACAAAGGATAGTAACTGCATCCGACATGTTTTTGACCATAATTAAAAGCATGTCACGGGACATTGCCTTAACAGTTTCTTGTTCATCGCTTTCCTTTACAACCGGACGGTAGTTTGCCGAAAGGTAATATACGGGACAAGTAAACTGGACGTGTTGCTTTCCTAATACAAGGTTAGCAAGTGGGTAACACAAAACCACAAGTGTTGAGCTAAAATTTTCAAATCTGAAACCCACACAACCCACAAAAATAATTTGCAAACACCGGTGAAGGGTTATTCCGGAAAAATTATCTAGGGTAAAAACTAGATTGAATTTTCAAAAGATCAAATGTTTTCATAAAGATCCAATTTCCTTACAGATCTAAATTTTCATAGTCATGTGGGACTGTAAACCGCCTTTCAAATGTGCACTTTGTTTTGGAAACCGAAAGTAAATCGGCTATTTGATTGCAAGTGTCGTTGACCTAAACCCGAGGCAACTGTGGATGACACACCCACCTTTAACCATGGTTCTATCGTTACTATCATTGTTTATACCACCATATCAAAATCACTAATGTACAAAGTGTGATGAATAAAAAAGTGATTCATGTATGTTTTTATTTCAAGTTCTGTATTGCTTGAGGACAAACAACGCTCAAGTGTGGGGATATTTGATAAGGCTAAAAAGGAACATATATTTCATAGCAATATCCCTCCTAAATAATAGATTTTTATATGTAATTGTATTATATTTTCATTGTAATTGTTTAAATAAATAAATGTGAAGACGAAGCACGAAGATTAAAGAATTGAAGAAAAAGTGCCACTAAAGCCTGAAAAGTGCCACTAAAGCCATAGTACACTTAAAAGCGCCACCAAAAGGTGAGTAAAAGACTCGCACGGATTTTGAAATTTAAGAACAATTTTTGTGCAAATTACAAATCGCGAAACGTAAAGTGCACGATATAAAATAGTACGAAAGGACGTTTGAAAATCCGGAACCAGGACATGAGTCAACTCTCAACGCTCGACGCAACGGACTAAAAATTACGAGTCAATTATGCACGAGAATATAATATAATATTTAAATAATTATATTAATTATTTAAATATTATAATTATATAAATAATATGTCGGCAAAGCAAAGTTCCAAACTTGGATGAGCTGTATTCACGATCTCCGCGACTCGCGGAGATCCCAGCCTTTTTCTATCGCGACTCGCGGAGCACAAGATTTCAGAAATGCCTATAAAAGACTCGAGCATTTGGCCGAGTAAAATAACATAATAATAATAATAATACTCCGTAGTATAATATAAATAAATATATATAATATATATATATATATATATATATATATATATATATATATATATATATATATATATATATATATATATATATATATAGTATAGATTAGTGTTATATTAGATTAGTTTGGGTTATGTAAAAGTTATTTTTACGGGTTTTAAAGTCGGAGCTCTGTCCGTGTACCACTACGCGATAAATAATCAATGTAAGCTATGTTCTCCTTTTTAAATTAATGTCTCGTGCTTAAGTTATTATTATGCTTATTTGAGCCAAAGTAATCATGATGTTGAACTAAATATTAAAGACGGGGTAATTGGGCTTTGTACCATAATTGGGGTTTGGACAAAAGAACGACACTTGTGGAAATTAGACTATGGGCTATTAATGGACTTTATATTTGTTTAACTAAATGATAGTTTGTTAATTTTAATATAAAGATTTACAATTGGACGTACCTATAAATAACCACATACACTCGATCGGACACGATGGGCGGGATATTTATATGTATGAATAATCGTTCATTTAACCGGACACGGGAATGGATTAATAGTCTATGGAATTATTAAAACAGGGGTGAAATTATGTACAAGGACACTTGGCATAATTGATAACAAAGTATTAAAACATTGGGTTACACGCAGTCGATATCCTGGTGTAATTATTAAACAAAGTATTAAAACCTTGTTACAGTTTAAGTCCCCAATTAGTTGGAATATTTGACTTCGGGTATAAGAATAATTTGACGAGGATACTCGCACTTTAAATTTATGACTGATGGAGTGTTATGGACAAAAACCAGACGGACATATTAAATAATTCAGGACAAAGGACAATTAACCCATGGGCATAAAACTAAAATCAACACGTCAACCATCATGGTTACGGAAGTTTAAATAAGCATAATATATTTTATTTCATTTTTCCTAGTACTTTTATTTATTGTCATTTTAATTATTGTTATTTATTTTATATTGTTAGTTAAATATCGTCATTTACTTTATGCTTCACTTAAAATATAAATCGACAAACCGGTCATTAAACGGTAAAACCCCCTTTTATATATTATTAATATAATATATTTTGTACGAATATAATTGTTTAAAATATAGTGTGAAATAAGCCAGCTCCCTGTGGAACGAACCGGACTTACTAAAAACTATACTACTCTACGATTAGGTACACTGCCTATAGTGTTGTAGCAAGGTTTAGGTATATCCCATTTGTAAATAAATAATTAAAACTTGTGTAATTTGTAACGTATTTCGTAGTAAAATATAGTACTATTTCGTACCCTCACGCTACATCATCATATATACACTCCAATGATCAGCTCTTAGCAGCTCATGTGAGTCACCTAACACATGTGGGAACCATCATTTGGCAACTAGCATGAAATATCTCATAAAATTACAAAAATATTAGTAATCATTCATGACTTATTTACATGAAAACAAAATTACATATCCTTTATATCTAATCCATATACCAACGACCAAAAACACCTACAAACACTTTCATTCTTCAATTTTCTTCATCTAATTGATCTCTCTCAAGTTCCATCTTCAAGTTCTAAGTGTTCTTCATAAATTCCATAAGTATAGTTTCATAAAAATCAAGAATACTTTCAAGTTTGCAAGTCTACTTCCAAGCTTTCTAATCTATTCCAAGTAATCATCTAAGATCAAGGAACCTTTGTTATTTACCGTAGGTTATCTTTCTAATTCAAGGTAATATTTATATTCAAACTTTGATTCAATTTCTACAACTATAACAATCTTATTTCGAGTGAAAATCTTACTTGAACTGTTTTCGTGTCATGATTCTGCTTCAAGAACTTTCAAGCCATCCAAGGATCATTTGAAGCTAGATCCATTTTTCTCATTTCTAGTAGTTTTATCCAGAAAACTTGAGGTAGTAATGATGTTCATAACATCATTCGATTCATACATATAAAGCTATCTTATTCGAAGGTTTAAACTTGTAATCACTAGAACATAGTTTAGTTAATTCTAAACTTGTTCGCAAACAAAAGTTAATCCTTCTAACTTGACTTTTAAAATCAACTAAATACATGTTCTATATCTATATGATATGCTAACTTAATGATTTAAAACCTGGAAACACGATGAACACCATAAAATCGGATATACGCCGTCGTAGTGAAACCGGGGGCTGTTTTGGTTTGGATAATTTAAAACTATGATAAACTTTGATTTATAAGTTGTTCTTCTGGAAAAATGATTTTTCATATGAACATGAAACTATATCCAAAAATATTGGTTAAACTCAAAGTGAAAATATGTTTTTCAAAATGGTCATCAAGATGTCGTTCTTTCGACGAAAATGACTACCTCTTTAGTAATTGACATGTAACTTAAATTTCCAACTATAAACCTATATTTTTTCTGTTTGAATTCTTAAATTAGAGTTCAATATGAAACCATATCAATTTGATTCACTCAAAACGGATTTAAAATGAAGAAGTTATGGGTAAAACAAGATTGGATATTTTTGATCTTTTTAGCTACGGGAAATGTTTAACAAATCTTTACAAATCATATCCTAGCTAAATTATATTGTATTATACATGTATTCTAATATATTATGTAATCTTGGGATACCATAGGCACGTATGCAAATGTTTTGACATATCATATCGACCCATGTATATATATTATTTGGAACAACCATAGACACTCTATATGCAGTAATGTTGGAGTTAGCTATACAGGGTTGAGATTGATTCCAAAAATATATATACTTTGATTTGTGATCTAGCCTGAGACGTGTATACACTGGGTCATGGATTTATTCAAGATAATATATATATATATCGATTTATTTCTGTACATCTAACTGTGGACAACTAGTTGTAGGTTACTAACGAAGACAGCTGACTTAATACACTCAAATCTTTAAAACATAATAAAAATGGTTGTAATTATATTTTGATCATACTTTGATATATATGTACATATTTGTATAGGTTCGTGAATCGATCCGTGGCCAATTCTTATTTCCGAGGAAGGAAATATCTGTGATAGTGAGTTATAGTCCCACTTTTAAAATCTAATATTTTTGGGATGAGAATACATGCAGGTTTTATAAATGATTTACAAAATAGACACAAGTACGTGAAACTACATTCTATGGTTGAATTATCGAAATCGAATATGCCCCTTTTTATTAAGTCTGGTAATCTAAGAATTAGGGAACAGACACCCTAATTGACGCAAATCCTAAAGATAGATCTATTGGGCCTAACAAACCCCATTCAAAGTACCGGATGCTTTAGTACTTTGAAATTTATATCATATCCGAAGGGTGTCCTGGAATGATGGGATATTCTTATATATGCATCTTGTTAATGTCGGTTACCAGGTGTTCGCCATATGAATGATTTTTATCTCTATGTATGTGATGTGTATTGAAATATGAAATCTCGTGATCTATTGTTACGATTTGATATATATAGGTTAAACCTATAACTCACCAACATTTTTGTTGAAGTTTAAAGCATGTTTATTCTCAGGTGAATACTAAGAGCTTCCGTTGTTGTATACTAAAATAAGGACAAGATTTGGAGTCCATGTTTGTATGATATTGTGTAAAAACTGCATTCAAGAAACATATGTCGATGTAATATATTTCTATTGTAAACCATTATGTAATGGTCGTGTGTAAACAGTATATTTTAGATTATCATTATTTGATAATCTACGTAATGTTTTTAAAACATTTATTGATAAAATAAAGGTTATGGTTGTTTTAAAAATGAATGCAGTCTTTGAAAAACGTCTCACATAGAGGTCAAAACCTCGCAACGAAATCAATTAATATGGAACGTTTATAATCAATATGAACGGGACATTTCAGTTGGTATCCGAGCGTTGGTCTTAGAGAACCAGAAAATTTGCATTAGTGTGTCTTATCGAGTTTGTTAGGATGCATTAGTGAGTCTCGACTTCGATCGTGTTTTCTTTATAAATGATTGCTTAACATTTTTGTTGGAAACTATATATTCTTAACATGTAAATATTATGTGATATATTAATCTCTTAACATGTTTGATATTGTGTGATAGATGTCTACCTCTAGCACAAATCCCATTGATTCACTTAATAATAACGAAGAGTCGAATATATATCGGCAAGATTCACAAGTTCCCGAAGAACCGGAAGAAGAAGAAATGGAACCGGAAGAAGAGGAACCGGAAGAAGAGGAACCAGAAGAAGAGGAACCGGAAGAAGAAGAGGTTCCGGAGGGGGAAATAGTAGGAACCACAGAAAACCGGTCAAATAAAAGAAAATCCTCAACCAATGGACCAAAGTTAATTATGGTCAATGGTGTTTCCGCTAAGGAAGTAAAATATTGGGAAAATTACCAATTTTCCGATGAATCGGATCCTGATGAGGATTCCGATGATGTTATAGAAATTACCCCGACCCAATTTAATGAGGCAAAAGAAAATAATAAGGGAAAAGGCATCAAAATAGAGAAATCTGATTCCGACCCCGATGAACTTTATATGTACCGTCAACACCAGTATTTTCAATATCGTGACAATAACCCGGGAACCTCTAAACCACCAGGTTTTTCTAAACCAATGTGGGAAATGACGACTCGTATTAGAGGAACATCATATATAACTAGAAGATTAGGAAAAAGAACCAAGTCCGAAGAAGAAGAAACCAGTGATTCATATTAGAGGGGTGTGAGCATGTTGTGTAATAAATGTATTGTAGTGTGCTTGTACTTTTATGTTCTATGTAAAAATTGCTTGTATTGTTTGTTATTACGAATCTAATCCTTGTCTATTTTACAGTATAAAAACAAAATGGACGTTAAGGGTAGACAACCGAATATTTTAGAAGACCTACCAGAGGATATGATTGAGGAAATCTTGTCTAGAGTCGGTCAGAATTCATCAACACATTTAGTTATGGCGAAATTAACTTGTCAAACATTTGAAAGACTTTCCAGAAATGCCTTAGTTTATAAAAGGCTTTCCTTTGATAGGTGGGGTATATCACATTGGGGAGACTTTAAGTTACGCCGTGTTTTCTTTAAAGCGTTAAATGCGGGGAACCCAAATGCAATTTTACGCTACGGGTTAAGAACCTATTTTGACTCAACATATCCCAACATAGGATTTCGTGAATTAGAAAGAGCTTCTAACATGCAACATAAAGAAGCATGTTATGCTTACGGGTTTGTGATGTTCGCTTCTTACCAAAGTGAGAAAAAGAACATCGGATTGCAGCTTTTAAATAAAACTTTCCCACAAGTGACGGATTCAGTAGTTGGGGTGAGAAATAAGGTTTTTAGATTATTACGGGGCTGTTGGACATTACGAAACCCTCGTCCTTTTGACGACATTACAACATGCTGCCTAGCCAATGGTCATAACTGTTATTTTCCACAAGACCAAGGATGGGAAGTCGTCTTAGTAAAACCAGAATGCATGACTTGTTTCTGGACTTATGAATTACGTGTCTTTATTTCCTTTGCTGAACAACTTGCGTATTAACTAGATTTATCTTCAAAACTGTCATGTATCATAGTGTACTATATTTCATGTTATATATAATATAACGAAGTTGTAAGTTTGAAGAATATTTGTATGTGATATATTATTATAATCAGTTTTTCATATGCAATTGTAGTAGTTGAATTGTATATTAGCTACTAAGTATGAACTTAACGGGTAGGTAGTACCCGAATTTAAACTTATAAAATGCTAATATGAAGAAAAAGCTTTTATAAATGAGTTCATATTATGCTACGAGATACTATTGACTACTCTTAATATTCTGTATGATTAACTTGTTTCATTTGACTATTTTGAAGGAAATGGCACCGACTACTCGACATACCTTGAATATGAGCGAAGAGGAATTTCGTGCCTTTCTTGCTTCAAATATAGCCGCAGTACAGGCCGCGCTACATACCAACAATAACTCTAAATCTAGCAATACAGCTAACGGCACAAGAAATTGTGTAGGATGCTCCTACAAGGAATTCACTGCCTGCAAACATTCAGAATTTGATAGGACCGAAGGACCAATCGGATTGAAACGGTAGACCGAGAAAGTTGAATCGGTGTTTGCCATAAGTAAGTGTGCTGAAGGAGACAAAATGAAGTACGCTACGCATACCTTCACAGGTATTGCGTTAACATGGTGGAATACCTATCTAGAGCAAGTGGGACAAGATGCTGCTAACGCGCTACCGTGGTCAGCATTCAAGCACTTGATGAACGAGAAGTACAGTCCCAGAACCGAGGTCAATAAGCTCAAGTCAGAACTTAGAGGGTTACGAACACAGGGATTCGATATTACTTCGTACGAAAGACGATTCACAGAATTGTGCCTATTGTGTCCGACAGCGTTCGAAGATGAGGAAGAAAAGATCGACGCATTTGTGAAAGGGTTACCGGAGAGAATCCATGAAGATATAAGTTCACACGAGCCTGCCTCCATACAAAAGGCATGTAGAATGGCTCACAAACTAGTGAACCAGATTGAGGGAAGAATTAAAGAACAGGCGGCCGAAGAGGCCAACGTGAAGCTAGTCAAAAGAAAGTGGGAGGAAAACGGTGATAAGAGTCACCAAAACAACAACAACTATCCCAACAATCGGAACATCAATCGCAACTACAACAAACGGCACAACAACAACAACAACAACTACAACAATCATCCCAACAACAATAACAACCGCAACAACAACAACAACAATCAGAAGCAGCTATGCAAAGGTGTGAAAAGTATCACTCGGGGTTCTGCACCAAATTTTGCAACAAGTGTAAAAGAAATGGTCATAGCGCGGCAAAGTATGAGGTCTACGGACCAGGGGTTAACAGAACGAAAGGAACAAATGGTGTCGGAACGAGTAATGGCGGAGCAAGTAGTGTCGGAGCAAGTTATGCCAATGTAGTTTGTTATAAATGTGGAAAACCGGGCCACATTATTAGAAATTGCCCGAACCAGGAGAACACGAATGGACAAGGCCGCGGAAGAGTTTTCAATATTAATGCGACAGAGGCACAGGAAGACCCGGAGCTTGTTACGGATACGTTTCTTATTGACAATAAATCTGCTTACGTTTTATTTGATTCGGGTGCGGATAGAAGCTATATGAGTAGAGATTTTTGTGCTAAATTAAGTTGTCCATTGACGCTGTTGGATAGTACATTTTTACTCGAATTAGCAAACGGTAAATTAATTTCAGCAGATTATATATGCCGGAATCGAGAAAATAAACTGGGTAGCGAAATATTTAAGATTGATTTGATGCCAGTAGAGTTAGAGAGTTTTGATGTAATAGTTGGCATGGACTGGCTGAAGGAGATGAAAGCAGAGATCATATGTTACAAAAATGCAATTCGCATTATACGAGAAGAAGGAGAACCCTTAATGGTGTACGGAAAAAAGGGCAACACGAAGCTACATCTTATTAGTAATTTGAAGGCACAAAAACTAATAAGAAAAGGTTGCTATGCTGTTCTAGCACACGTCGAGAAAGTACAAACTGAAGAAAAGAGCATCAATGATGTTCCTATCACAAAAGAATTTCCCGATGTATTTTCGAAAGAATTACCGGGACTACCTCCACATCGATCTGTTGAATTTCAAATAGATCTTGTACCAGGAGCTGCACCAATAGCTCGTGCTCCTTACAGACTCGAACCCAGCGAGATGAAAGAACTGCAAAGCCAACTGCAAGAACTATTAGAACGTGGTTTCATTCGACCAAGCACATCACCATGGGGAGCTCCTGTTTTGTTTGTCAAGAAGAAGGATGGTACATTTAGGTTGTGTATTGACTACAGAGAGTTGAATAAACTTACCATCAAAAATCGTTATCCACTGCCGAGAATTGACGACTTATTTGATCAACTACATGGCTCGTCGGTTTATTCAAAAATCGATTTACGTTCTGGATATCATCAAATGCAAGTAAAGGAGGATGATATTCCAAAAACTGCTTTTAGGACGCGTTATGGTCATTACGAGTTTATGGTTATGCCATTTGGATTGACTAACGCACCAGCTGTGTTCATGGACCTTATAAACCGAGTGTGTGGGCCATATCTTGACAAGTTTGTCATTGTTTTCATCGATGACATACTTATTTACTAAAAGAATGATCAAGAGCACGAAGAACATTTGAGAAAAGTACTAGAAGTATTGAGGAAAGAAAAACTGTACGCTAAGTTTTCAAAGTGTGCATTTTGGTTGGAAGAAGTTCAATTTCTCGGTCACATAGTGAACAAAGAAGGTATTCAGGTGGACCCGGCAAAGATTGAAACCGTTGAAAAGTGGGAAACCCCAAAAACTTCGAAGCATATACGTCAATTTTTAGGATTGGCTGGTTACTACAGAAGATTCATCTAAGATTTCTCCAAAATAGCAAAACCCATGACTGTATTAACGCATAAAGGGAAGAAATTTGAATGGAAGGATGAACAAGAGAAGGCGTTTCAGTTATTGAAGAAAAAGCTAACTACGGCACCTATATTGTCATTGCCTGAAGGGAATGATGATTTTGTGATTTATTGTGACGCATCAAAGCAAGGTCTCGATTGTGTATTAATGCAACGAACGAAGGTGATTGCTTATGCGTCTAGACAATTGAAGATTCACGAGCAAAATTATACAACTCATGATTTGGAATTGGGTGCTGTTGTTTTTGCATTAAAGACTTGGAGGCATTATTTATATGGGGTCAAAAATATTATATATACCGACCACAAAAGTCTCCAACATATATTTAATCAGAAGCAACTGAATATGAGACAACGTAGGTGGATTGAACTGTTGAATGATTATGATTTTGAGATTCGATACCACCCGGGGAAGGTGAATGTGGTAGCCGACGCTTTGACTAGAAAGGACAGAGAACCTATACGGGTAAAAGATATGAATATAATTATTCGTACTAACTTTACTACTCAAATAAAGGAGGCGCAACAGGGAGTTGTAAAAGAAGGAAAGTTGAAGAATGAGATACCCAAAGGATCAGAGAAACATCTTAATATTCGGGAAGACGGAACCCGATATAGGGCTGATAGAATTTGGGTACCAAGGTTTGGAGATGTGAGAGAAATGGTACTTAAAGAAGCACATAAAACCAGATATTCAATACATCCCGGAGCGGGAAAGATGTATAAAGATCTCAAGAAACACTTTTGGTGGCCGGGTATGAAAGCCGATATTGCTAAATATGTAGGAGAATGTTTGACGTGTTCTAAGGTCGAAGCTGAACATCAGAAACCATCAGGTCTACTTCAACAACCTGAAATCCTGGAATAGAAATGGAAAAACATTACCATGGATTTCATTACTAAATTGCCAAGGACTGCAAGTGGTTATGATACTATTTGGGTAATAGTTGATCGTCTCACCAAGTCAGCACACTTTCTGCCAATGAGAGAAGATGACAAAATGGAGAAGTTGGCGCGATTGTATTTGAAGGAGGTTGTCTCCAGACATGGAATACCCGTCTCTATTATCTCTGATAGGGATGGTCGATTTGTTTCAAGATTCTGGCAGACGTTGCAACAAGCATTGGGGACTCGTCTAGACATTAGTACTGCCTATCATCCACAAACTGATGGGCAGAGCGAAAGGACGATACAAACGCTTGAAGACATGCTACGAGCATGTGTTATTGATTTCGGAAACAGTTGGGATCGACACCTACCGTTAACAGAATTTTCCTACAACGACAGTTATCATTCTAGTATTGAGATGGCGTCGTTTGAGGCACTTTATGGTAGAAAGTGCATGTCTCCGATTTATTGGAATGAAGTGGGGGATAGACAGATTACGGGTCCGGAGATAATACAAGAAACTACCGAGAAAATCATCCAAATTCAACAACGATTGAAAACCGCCCAGAGTCGACAAAAGAGCTACGCGGACAGTAAAAGAAAAGATATAGAGTTTGAAATTGGAGAAATGGTCATGCTTAAGGTTTCACCTTGGAAAGGCGTTGTTCGATTTGGTAAACGGGGGAAACTAAATCCAAGGTACATTGGACCATTCAAGATTATAGATCGTGTCGGACCAGTAGCTTACCAACCGGAGCTACCTCAACAACTCGCGGCTGTACATAACACATTCCACGTCTCGAATTTGAAGAAATGTTTTGCTAAAGAAGATCTCACTATTCCGTTGGACGAAATCCAAATCAATGAAAAACTTCAATTCATTGAAGAACCCGTCGAAATAATGGATCGTGAGGTTAAGAGACTTAAGTAAAACAAGATACCGATTGTTAAGGTTCGATGGAATGCTCGTAGAGGACCCGAGTTCACTTGGGAGCGTGAAGATCAGATGAAGAAGAAATACCCGCATCTATTTCCAGAAGATTCGTCAACACCTTCAACAGCTTAAAATTTCGGGACGAAATTTATTTAACGGGTAGGTACTGTAGTGACCCGAACTTTTCCATGTTTATATATATTAATTGAGATTGATATTTACATGACTAAATGTTTCCAACGTGTTAAGCAATCAAACTTGTTAAGACTTGATTAAATGAAATAAGTTTCATATAGACATTTGATCACCCAAGTTGACCGGCGATTCACGAACGTTACAAAATTGTGAAAACTACATGTTGTGGTATATATAGACATATATATATGGTTGACATAAGATTATGATGAGTAAGTATCTCACTAAGTATATTAACAATGTGTGATATACATAAGAAATGAGATTACTAAGTTAAGAAACTCGGAATGATATATATAACGATTATCGTTATGATAACGTCTACTAAATACATATGTATCATATTAAGATATAGATACACTATATTTAACATGATAAAATGATATTTAAATATATCATTAAGTGTGTTAACAATGAACTACATATGTAAAAACAAGACTACTAACTCAAGAATTACGAAACGAGACTCATATGTAACGATTATCGTTGTAACGATATTTTAATGTATGTATCATATTAAGATATATTCATACATCATAATATCATGATAATATAATAATTTAATATCTCATTTGATATAATAAACATTAGATTAACAACATTAATTGAGATCGTTAACTTAAAGGTTTCAAGCCAACACTTACATGTAACGACTAACGAAGACTTAACGAATCCATTAGAATGTGTGATGACCCGAAAATTTCTGACCAAATTTAAACTTAATCTTTGTATGATTAACATTTCCGACACGATAAGCAAAGTCTGTAAAACTGAATCTCAAAATTTTTGAACTACTTTTATATAATTAAATACCCTTCGGTTGTTTTCGACGATTCGCGAACAATTATATGTAAATCGATACATATATACTATAACTTGAAAAGGTAACAATGTATTAATTATTTGATACCGTACATGAAACTTATTGGTTTAAATATTTATTTGAATATATATGATAAGTTAAAATATTTATTATTAAAATTTATTTATAAATAACTTCCAATGTGTAATTAAAAACTGATTTATGTATATTAAAAAGATATATACATATATATAATTTCAAGTTATTTAGTAAACGATAGTAACATTTTCAAATTGCTACAGTACCCAAAATGCTACATTGTTTTTGAAAATCACTATTTGCTACAGTGAATTGCTACAGTGGTATAGTTTATGGATGATTTAAGACTATATTTTGACAAAGGTACGAGTCACGAAATGTAAAATGCAAGTTTTCTAAGCGTACGAAAATGCGTTCGAGAAACCGGAACCGGGACATAAGTCGAGTGACGACGTACGACATATCGGAACAAAAATTACAAGTCAACTATGCACGTGAATTTAATATAATATACAATTAATTATATAAATTATATATATTATATATTAATATTTATATTATGTCGACAAAGATAAAAAAAAATGAACCTGGCTGGTGACAGTTGGCCATGCGATCACATGGCCATATGCCCATGAAACCATGCGATCGTATGGAAAAAGAAATCTGGCCACACTATAAAAGCTCGACCATTTCTACTTATGATTAAATTTAATTTTACTCCGTATTATTTAAATTATTATTATTATTATTATTATTAATAATAAGATTATTATTAATCTTATTATTTTTATTATTAGTGTTATTATTTTTGCGATACAAAAATAATAATGTACATAAAATATTACGACGGAGTGCTGTCCAAGTAATTTTCAAAACGAATTTCCGAGCGAGCTAGAGCTAAGAAAAATATGGGTTATTACCAAGGAAATTATGGGTAATGTTCGGGGGTATTTTTGTGAATTAAACCTCGTGTTTATCATCTCCGATGCGTCTACGTGCTTTCCTGCAATATTGTATATCAATATTAAACAGTGAGTTTCATATGATCCCTTTTACTCAATATATTTTTGGGCTGAGAATACATGCGACTGTTTATAAATACTGAAAATACTAGATTTATATGCGTGAGTTTCATTGCTCCCTTTTTAATTGCTTTTGCAATCTATATTTTTGGGCTGAGAATACATGCACTTTATTTTAAACACAATGGATACAAGTACATACTAAATTCTACACTGAGTTTGAACCAAAAATCCCTTAGCTTTGGTAACTAGTAACTGCCGGTTATAAGAACTGGTGGGCGCGAGTAGTAGTATATGGATCCATAGGGCTTGATATCCCCGTCCGAGCTAGAGCACTAGCCTTTTAACGGACGTATGCTATTTGAGAAGCGTACACGTTGGTTTGCGTGTATTATTAAGATGATTATACAAAGGGTACAAATTATATATACGTTAAGTTTAGTTACCAGGGTGCTCAATTTCGTAGAATATTTTGATAAACGTTTCGGATGAAACAACTGAAATCTTGTGGTCCACCTTTTATGTAAAACCTATTGATAAACGTTTTGAATAAAACAACTGAACTTTTGTAATCCACATTGATATACGGATTATGTGTAATATTAAAACTATGAACTCACCAACCATTGTGTTAACACTTGAAGCATGTTTATTCTCAGGTTTCTAGAAGTCTTCCGCTGTTTGCTTATACGTGATACAAGATATGTGCTTGGAGTCATACATGCTATATACAAGAAACTTGCATTCACCAAACCATTACCATGTACCTTATTTTGACTGTATTGTCAACAGATGTAATATTGTAAACCATTTAAATGGTGATTGTCTATACGTAGGAATCATCAGATGTTAAAAACCTGGAATTTATATATTCATTTATGAAATAACTTCTCAAACGAATGCAATGTTACAAAACGTATCACATAGAGGTCAAAACCTCGCAATGGGACCAGATGTTGATGTATTCGTCTAGGTGGATTAGGACGGGTCATCACAGAATGTATATACATGTTGTGTTTTGATATGTATTCTTACACTTTTTAAAGACTTCAAGACACATATCAAAGTACTTCTACTTAACAAAAATGCTTACAATTACATCCTCGTTCAGTTTCATCAACAATTATACTCGTATGCACCCGTATTCGTACTCGTACAATACACAACTTTTAGATGTATGTACTATTGGTATATTGTGATGACCCGGAAATTTCTGACCAAATTTAAACTTTATCTTTAAATGATTTAATGTTTCCGACACGATAAGCAAAGTCTATGAAGTTGAATCTTAAAATTTTAGAACTGTTTCAAGTATTAAATTACATTCGACTGCTCTCGACGATTCATGAATAATTATATGTATGTATATATATATATGTACAAGTAAAAACGACTTTCCTACCGTAAAATACTATTTGCTACAGTAAAATGACTTTCCTACAGTAAAACACTATTTGCTACAGTAAAAACTATTTGCTACAGTACACTATTTGATGTCGACGAACTAGCAAACAAAAACAGGATAAGGCGGCCATGCGATCGCATGGCAAAAATGTGACAACCCGAAAATTTCCAACCAAATTTAAACTTTAATCTTTATATGTTTTCGACACGATAAGCAATATTTGTTAAGTTAAATTGCAAGAATTTTAAACTATGTTCGTACATTCATTCAACCTCGACCTAGTTCCAACGATTCACGAACCATTAAACGAATATGATTATATATGTATATGTGTATATATATTATAACTTGAAATGTAAACAAAATATTAGATTAAATACTTTATATGATTGTATCTGTTTCAAAATGTTTATCAATGGAATTAGAAGATAAGATCAAATGATTGAATTATCAGATATATTGAATTATGATTACAAGTCTCTGTTGAAAGGCCCACGTTGATTTGAGAAATCTTTCCATTTTAACAATATTCGGAAAATGGTAAAGTGATTTATAAATAAGAACAAATTGTCAATCATTGAGAACTAGACAAAGGATAGTGGAAGATTGAATCTCATAAAGACTCGATTGATCTATTTAGTTTCAAACGTACAAAAACGTTTTCAGTTTAAAAAGAACTTTATTATTAAAACGTATATAACTTTTATAAATATCTAGAACCACTTTTGACAACTCATTACTTAACTAGTATGATAAAGATAACGATATTTATATTTTATTTTATTAAATATATATAACGATTTAAATTAATATTATATATATTTATACGCATATTATACGTACATAGTTTTATACTTTTACTATACTTAAACTTTACCTTTACTTTATTTTTACTTTACTTTAACTTTAATAATTCACTTTAATAATTCATACTTTAATAATTCACTTTAATAATTCATACTTTAATAATTCACTTTAATAATTCACTTTAATAATTCATACTTTAATAATTCACTTTAATAATTCATACTTTAATAATTCACTTTAATAATTCAAAAATCTATTATAAATAGAATTCAATAGGTTTCATTATTTTATAGAAACTTGAAAATATTTTTCTCTAAACTCTCTCAATCGATTTACATATATATATTTACTCCGTATTATTTCAAGATATTATTAGTATACATAAAATATTACGACGGAGTGCTGTCCGAGTGATTTCGAAATTGTTTTTCGAGTAGGATAGGATTAAGGAAATTATGGGTTATAGCTATGGAGGTGATTGAGTATGGTTCATGGGTATGCTCGTGAGGTCAATATAGTGTTTATCATTTCCGTTGCGTCTACGTACCTTTCCTGCAATATTGAATCTCAATATTGATACGTGAGTACTCATAATTTAACTTTTATATACTAATAGTGTATCCCTGACTAGTGCTCGAGTATTTAGGATTATGTATGCTTGTACTTTTGATATTGCCCTTAGACAGGTTAGGTTGAATATTGAATTAGTTACACTTGCGGTTGAGATAATGTAGTGACCCGAACTTTTCCATGTTTATATATATTAATTGAGATTGATATTTACATGATTAAATGTTTCTAACATGTTAAGCAATCAAACTTGTTAAGACTTGATTAATTGAAATAGGTTTCATATAGACAATTGACCACCCGAGTTGACCGGTGATTCACGAACGTTAAAACTTGTAAAAACTATATGATAACATATATATGGTTATATATATAGTTAACATGATATTATGATAAGTAAACATATCATTAAGTATATTAACAATGAACTACATATGTAAAAACAAGACTACTAACTTAATGATTTTGAAACGAGACATATATGTAACGATTATCGTTGTAACGACATTTAATGTATATATATCATATTAAGAGATATTCGTACATCATAATATCATGATAATATAATAATTTAAAATCTCTTTTGATATTATAAACATTGGGTTAACAACATTTAACAAGATCGTTAACCTAAAGGTTTCAAAACAACATTTACATGTAACGACTAACGATGACTTAACGACTCAGTTAAAATGTATATACATGTAGTGTTTTAATATGTATTCATACACTTTTGAAAGACTTCAAGACACTTATCAAAATACTTCTACTTAACAAAAATGCTTACAATTACATCCTCGTTCAGTTTCATCAACAATTCTACTCGTATGCACCCGTATTCGTACTCGTACAATACACAGCTTTTAGATGTATGTACTATTGGTATATACACTCCAATGATCAGCTCTTAGCAGCCCATGTGAGTCACCTAACACATGTGGGAACCATCATTTGGCAACTAGCATGAAATATCTCATAAAATTACAAAAATATGAGTAATCATTCATAACTTATTTACATGAAAACAAAATTACATATCTTTTATATCTAACCCATACACCAACGACCAAAAACACCTACAAACACTTTCATTCTTCAATTTTCTTCATCTAATTGATCTCTCTCAAGTTCTATCTTCAAGTTCTAAGTGTTCTTCATAAGTTCCAAAAGTTCTAGTTTCATAAAATCAAGAATACTTTCAAGTTTGCTAGCTCACTTCCAATCTTGTAAGGTGATCATCCAACCTCAAGAAATCTTTGTTTCTTACAGTAGGTTATCATTCTAATACAAGGTAATAATCATATTCAAACTTTGGTTCAATTTCTATAACTATAACAATCTTATTTCAAGTGATGATCTTACTTGAACTTGTTTTCGTGTCATGATTTTGCTTCAAGAACTTCGAGCCATCCAAGGATCCATTGAAGCTAGATCCATTTTTCTATTTTCCAGTAGGTTTATCCAAGGAACTTAAGGTAGTAATGATGTTCATAACATCATTCGATTCATACATATAAAGCTATCTTATTCGAAGGTTTAAACTTGTAATCACTAGAACATAGTTTAGTTAATTCTAAACTTGTTCGCAAACAAAAGTTAATCCTTCTAACTTGACTTTTAAAATTAACTAAACACATGTTCTATATCTATATGATATGCTAACTTAATGATTTAAAACCTGGAAACACGAAAAACACCGTAAAACCGGATTTACGCCGTCGTAGTAACACCGCGGGCTGTTTTGGGTTAGTTAATTAAAAACTATGATAAACTTTGATTTAAAAGTTGTTATTCTGAGAAAATGATTTTTATTATGAACATGAAACTATATCCAAAAATTATGGTTAAACTCAAAGTGGAAGTATGTTTTCTAAAATGGTCATCTAGACGTCGTTCTTTCGACTGAAATGACTACCTTTACAAAAACGACTTGTAACTTATTTTGTCGACTATAAACCTATACTTTTCTGTTTAGATTCATAAAATAGAGTTCAATATAAAACCATAGCAATTTGATTCACTCAAAACGGATTTAAAATGAAGAAGTTATGGGTAAAACAAAATTGGATAATTTTTCTCATTTTAGCTACGTGAAAATTGGTAACAAATCTATTCCAACTATAACTTAATCAACTTGTATTGTATATTATGTAATCTTGAGATACCATAGACACGTATACAATGTTTCGACCTATCATGTCGACACATCTATATATATTTCGGAACAACCATAGACACTCTATATGTGAATGTTGGAGTTAGCTATACAGGGTTGAGGTTGATTCCAAAATATATATAGTTTGAGTTGTGATCAATACTGAGATACGTATACACTGGGTCGTGGATTGATTCAAGATAATATTTATCAATTTATTTCTGTACATCTAACTGTGGACAACTAGTTGTAGGTTACTAACGAGGACAGCTGACTTAATAAACTTAAAACATCAAAATATATTAAAAGTGTTGTAAATATATTTTGAACATACTTTGATATATATGTATATATTGTTATAGGTTCGTGAATCAACCAGTGGCCAAGTCTTACTTCCCGACGAAGTAAAAATCTGTGAAAGTGAGTTATAGTCCCACTTTTAAAATCTAATATTTTTGGGATGAGAATACATGCAGGTTTTATAAATGATTTACAAAATAGACACAAGTACGTGAAACTACATTCTATGGTTGAATTATCGAAATCGAATATGCCCCTTTTTATTAAGTCTGGTAATCTAAGAATTAGGGAACAGACACCCTAATTGACGCGAATCCTAAAGATAGATCTATTGGGCTTAACAAACCCCATCCAAAGTATCGGATGCTTTAGTACTTCGAAATTTATATCATATCCGAAGGGTGTCCCGGAATGATGGGGATATTCTTATATATGCATCTTGTTAATGTCGGTTACCAGGTGTTCACCATATGAATGATTTTTTTCTCTATGTATGGGATGTGTATTGAAATATGAAATCTTGTGGTCTATTATTATGATTTGATATATATAGGTTAAACCTATAACTCACCAACATTTTTGTTGACGTTTTAAGCATGTTTATTCTCAGGTGATTATTAAGAGCTTCCGCTGTCGCATACTTAAATAAGGACGAGATTTGGAGTCCATGCTTGTATGATATTATGTAAAAACTGCATTCAAGAAACTTATTTTGTTGTAACATATTTGTATTGTAAACCATTATGTAATGGTCGTGTGTAAACAGGATATTTTAGATTATCATTATTTGATAATCTACGTAAAGCTTTTTAAACCTTTATTGATGAAATAAAGGTTATGGTTTATTTTAAAATGAATGCAGTCTTTCAAAAACGTCACATATAGAGGTCAAAACCTCGCAACGAAATCAATTAATATGGAACGTTTTTAATCATTAAGAACGGGACATTTCAGTTGGTATCCGAGCGTTGGTCTTAGAGAACCAGAAAATTTGCATTAGTGTGTCTTATCGAGTTTGTTAGGATGCATTAGTGAGTCTGGACTTCGACCGTGATTTCTTTAAAAAATGATTGCTTAACATTTTTGTTGGAAACTATATATTTTTAACATATGAATATTATGTGATATATTAATCTCTTACCGTGTTTGACATTATGTGATAGATGTCTACCTCTAGAACAAGTCCCATTGACTCACCTAATAATAATGAAGAGTCAAATGTAAATTGGAATGATTCGTGGACTGATTCACAAGTTCCCGAAGAGGAACCGGAAGAAGAGTCGGAACCGGAAGAAGAATCGGAACCGGAAGAAGAATCGGTACCGGATGAAGAAATAGAACCGGTGGGAGAAATAATAAAACAGTTAAGTAAAAGAAAATCCTCAACCAACCGACCAAGGTTAATTATGGTCAATGGTGTTTCCGCCAAGGAAGCAAAATATTGGGAGGATTACCAATTCTCCGATGAATCGGATTCCGACGAGAATTCCGATGATGTTATAGAAATTACCCCAACTGAATTTAAAAAGGCAAAAGAAAATAATAAGGGAAAGGGCATAAAAATAGAGAAATCTAATTCTAACCCCGATGAACTTTATATGTATCGTCAACCCCCGAAGTCCTTAAGTTGTAACAATGACCCGGGAACCTCTAAACCACCAGGTTTTTCTAAACCAATGTGGACAACGACAGTTAGTATTAGGGGAACATCATATATCCCTAGAAACTTGGCAAAACGAACCAAAACCGAAGAAGAAGAAACGAGCGAGTCGGAATAAGATAGTTGTATTCGTGTGGTGTAATATATGTAATATAGTGTGCTTATGCTTTATGATATATGTAAAAAATTGCTTGTATTAATAAGTATTTTTTTATGAATCTAACTCTTGTCTATTTTACAGTTTAAAAACACAAAATGGATAGACAACCCAATATTTTAAGAGACCTACCCGGAGACATGATTGATGAAATCTTGTCTAGAGTCGGTCAGAATTCCTCGGCACAACTATTTAAGGCGAGATCAGTTTGTAAGACATTCGAAGAACGTTCCAAGAATGTATTGGTTTATAAGAGACTTTCGTTTGAAAGATGGGGGATATCACATTGGGAAACCCACAAGTTACAATGTATTTACTTTGACGCATATATTGCGGGGAACCCAAATGCTATTTTACGCAACGGGTTAAGAAATTATTTTGACTCAATATATCCGAATATTGGACTTCGTGATTTAGAAAAAGCGGCTAACATGCAACATAAAGAAGCATGTTATGCTTACGGATTAGTAATGTTCGCTTCTCACCAAAGTGAGAACAAGAACATCGGGCTACAACTATTAAACAAAACGTTTCCACAAGTGACGGAGTCGGTAATTGGGGTAAGAAATGAGGTTTTTAGATTGTTACGGGACTGTTGGACATTACGTAACCCTCGTCCTTTTGGCGACGTTACAACACGCTGTCTTATCAATGGCCATAACGGTTATGTTCCACAAGACCAAGGATGGGAAGTAATCCTAGTAAAACCAGAATGCATGACTTGTTTCTGGACGTATGAATTACGTGTCTTTATTGCCTTTGCTGAACGACTTGTGTACTAGTTAGAATTATCTTCACAACTATCTTGTATCAAAGTTATTGCGTGCTATATTTCATGATTTATGTAAAATAAGCGGTATTGTAAGTTTGTAAAATATTATATAAAATTTTGAACGCGAAATATTATTATAATCAGTTTTTCATATAGAATTGTAGTAGTTGAATTGTATATTAGCTACTAAGTATGAACTTAACGGGTAGGTACTACCCGAATTTAAACTTATAAAACGCTAATATGAAGAAAAAGCTTTTATAAATGAGTTCATATTATGCTACGAAATACTATTAACTACACTTAATATTCTGTATGATTAACTTGTTCCATTTGAATATTTTGAAGGAAATGGCACCGACTACTCGACACACCGTGAATATGAATGAAGAGGAATTCCGTACTTTTCTAGCTTCAAACATAGCCGCAGTACAGGCTGCGCTACATACCAACAATAACCTTGGATCTAGCAGTACAGGAAATCGTGTAGGATGCACCTACAAAGAATTCACTGCCTGCAAACCTTTGGAATTTGATGGAACCGAAGGACCGATCGGATTGAAACGGTGGACCGAGAAGGTCGAATCGGTGTTTGCCATAAGTAAGTGTACTGAAGAGGACAAAGTGAAGTACGCTACGCATACCTTCACAGGTTCTGCGTTAACATGGTGGAATACCTATCTAGAGCAAGTGGGACAAGACGATGCGTACGCACTACCGTGGTCAGCATTCAAGCACTTGATGAACGAGAAGTACCGTCCCAGAACCGAGGTCAATAAGCTCAAGACAGAACTTAGAGGGTTACGAACCCAAGGATTTGATATTACCACGTATGAAAGACGATTCACAGAATTGTGCCTATTGTGTCCGGGAGCATTCGAAGATGAGGAAGAGAAGATCGACGCGTTTGTGAAAGGATTACCGGAAAGAATCCAAGAAGATATAAGTTCACACGAGCCCGCCTCCATACAACAGGCATGTAGAATGGCTCACAAACTAGTGAACCAGATTGAAGAAAGAATTAAAGAACAGACTGCTGAAGAGGCCAATGTGAAGCAAGTCAAAAGAAAGTGGGAGGAAAACGGTGATAAGAATCACCAATACAACAACAACAGCAATTACAACAATAATCGCAACAATTATCCCAACAATCGCAACATCAATCGCAACTACAACAAACGGCCCAACAACAACAACAACAACAACAACAACAACAACAACAGCAGCAACTACAACAATCATCTCAATAACAATAATAACCTTAACAACAACAATAATCAGAAGCAGCTATGCCAAAGGTGTGAAAAGTATCACTCGGGGTTCTGCACCAAATTTTGCAACAAGTGTAAAAGAAATGGTCATAGCGCGGCGAAGTGTGAGGTCTACGGACCAGGGGTTAATAGAACGAAAGGAACAAATGGTGTCGGAACGAGTAATGGCGGAGCAAGTAGTGTCGGAGCAAGTTATGCCAATGTAGTTTGTTATAAATGTGGAAAACCGGGCCACATTATTAGAAATTGCCCGAACCAGGAGAACACGAATGGACAAGGCCGCGGAAGAGTTTTCAATATTAATGCGGCAGAGGCACAGGAAGACCCGGAGCTTGTTACGGGTACGTTTCTTATTGACAATAAACCTGCTTACGTTTTATTTGATTCGGGTGCGGATAGAAGCTATATGAGTAGAGATTTTTGTGCTAAATTAAGTTGTCCATTGACGCCTTTGGATAGTAAATTTTTACTCGAATTAGCAAATGGTAAATTAATTTCAGCAGATAATATATGTCGGAATCGAGAAATTAAACTGGTTAGCGAAACATTTAAGATTGATTTGATACCAGTAGAGTTAGGGAGTTTTGATGTGATAATCAGTATGGACTGGTTCAAAGAAGTGAAAGCAGAGATCGTTTGTTACAAAAATGCAATTCGCATTATACGAGAAAAAGGAAAACCCTTAATGGTGTACGGAGAAAAGGGCAACACGAAGCTACATCTTATTAGTAATTTGAAGGCACAAAAACTAATAAGAAAAGGTTGCTATGCTGTTCTAGCACACGTCGAGAAAGTACAAACTGAAGAAAAGAGCATCAATGATGTTCCCATTGCAAAAGAATTTCCCGATGTATTTCCGAAAGAATTACCGGGATTACCCCCACATCGATCTGTTGAATTTCAAATAGATCTTGTACCAGGAGCTGCACCAATAGCTCGTGCTCCTTACAGACTCGCACCCAGCGTGATGAAAGAACTGCAAAGCCAATTACAAGAACTTTTAGAGCGTGGTTTCATTCGACCAAGCACATCACCGTGGGGAGCTCCTGTTTTGTTTGTCAAGAAGAAAGATGGTACATTCAGGTTGTGTATCGACTACCGAGAGTTGAACAAACTTACCATCAAGAACCGCTACCCACTACCGAGAATCGATGACTTATTTGATCAACTACAAGGCTCGTCTGTTTATTCAAAGATTGACTTACGTTCTGGGTATCATCAAATGCAGGTGAAAGAAGATGATATTCCAAAGACTGCTTTCAGAACACGTTACGGTCATTACGAGTTTATGGTCATGCCGTTTGGTTTAACTAATGCACCAGCTGTGTTCATGGACCTTATGAACCGAGTGTGTGGACCATACCTTGACAAGTTTGTCATCGTTTTCATTGATGACATACTTATTTACTCAAAGAATGACCAAGAACACGGTGAACATTTGAGAAAGGTGTTAGAAGTATTGAGGAAGGAAGAATTGTACGCTAAGTTTTCAAAGTGTGCATTTTGGTTGGAAGAAGTTCAATTCCTCGGTCACATAGTGAACAAAGAAGGTATTAAGGTGGATCCGGCAAAGATAGAAACTGTTGAAAAGTGGAAAACCCCAAAAACTCCGAAACACATACGCCAGTTTTTAGGACTAGCTGGTTACTACAGAAGGTTCATCCAAGATTTTTCCAGAATAGTAAAACCCTTGACTACATTAACGCATAAAGGGAAGAAATTTGAATGGAATGATGAACAAGAGAAAGCGTTTCAGTTATTGAAGAAAAAGCTAACTACGGCACCTATATTGTCATTGCCTGAAGGGAATGATGATTTTGTGATTTATTGTGACGCATCAAAGCAAGGTCTCGGTTGTGTATTAATGCAACGAACGAAGGTGATTTCTTATGCGTCTAGACAATTGAAGATTCACGAACAAAATTATACGACGCATGATTTGGAATTAGGAGCGGTTGCTTTTGCATTAAAGACTTGGAGGCACTAGTTATATGGGGTCAAAAGTATTATATATACCGACCACAAAAGTCTTCAACACATATTTAATCAGAAACAACTGAATATGAGGCAGCGTAGGTGGATTGAATTGTTGAATGATTACGACTTTGAGATTCGTTACCACCCGGGGAAGGCAAATGTGGTAGCCGATGCCTTGAGCAGGAAGGACAGAGAACCCATTCGAGTAAAATCTATGAATATAATGATTCATAATAACCTTACTACTCAAATAAAGGAGGCGCAACAAGGAGTTTTAAAAGAGGGAAATTTAAAGGATGAAATACCCAAAGGATCGGAGAAGCATCTTAATATTCAGGAAGACGGAACCCGGTATAGGGCTGAAAGGATTTGGGTACCAAAATTTGGAGATATGAGAGAAATGGTACTTAGAGAAGCTCATAAAACCAGATACTCAATACATCCTGGAACGGGGAAGATGTACAAGGATCTCAAGAAACATTTTTGGTGGCCGGGTATGAAAGCCGATGTTGCTAAATACGTAGGAGAATGTTTGACGTGTTCTAAGGTCAAAGCTGAGCATCAGAAACCATCAGGTCTACTTCAACAACCCGAAATCCCGGAATGGAAATGGAAAAACATTACCATGGATTTCATCACTAAATTGCCAAGGACTGCAAGTGGTTTTGATACTATTTGGGTAATAGTTGATCGTCTCACCAAATCAGCACACTTCCTGCCAATAAGAGAAGATGACAAGATGGAGAAGTTAGCACGACTGTATTTGAAGGAAGTCATCTCCAGACATGGAATACCAATCTCTATTATCTCTGATAGGGATGGCAGATTTATTTCAAGATTCTGGCAGACATTACAGCAAGCATTAGGAACTCGTCTAGACATGAGTACTGCCTATCATCCACAAACTGATGAGCAGAGCGAAAGGACGATACAAACGCTTGAAGACATGCTACGAGCATGTGTTATTGATTTCGGAAACAGTTGGGATCGACATCTACCGTTAGCAGAATTTTCCTACAACAACAGCTACCATTCAAGCATTGAGATGGCGCCGTTTGAAGCACTTTATGGTAGAAAGTGCAGGTCTCCAATTTGTTGGAGTGAAGTGGGGGATAGACAGATTATGGGTCCAGAGATTATACAAGAAACTACCGAGAAGATCATCCAAATTCAACAACGGTTGAAAACCGCCCAAAGTCGACAAAAGAGCTACGCTGACATTAAAAGAAAAGATATAGAATTTGAAATTGGAGAGATGGTCATGCTTAAAGTTACACCTTGGAAAGGCGTTGTTCGATTTCGTAAACGAGGGAAATTAAATCCAAGGTATATTGGACCATTCAAGATTATTGATCGTGTCGGACCAGTAGCTTACCGACTTGAGTTACCTCAACAACTCGCGGCAGTACATAACACTTTCCACGTCTCGAATTTGAAGAAATATTTTGCTAAAGAAGATCTCACTATTCCATTGGATGAAATCCAAATCAACGAAAAACTTCAATTCATCGAAGAACCCGTCGAAATAATGGATCGTGAGGTTAAAAGACTTAAGCAAAACAAGATACCAATTGTTAAGGTTCGATGGAATGCTCGTAGAGGACCCGAGTTCACCTGGGAGCGTGAAGATCAGATGAAGAAGAAATACCCGCATCTATTTCCAGAAGATTCGTCAACACCTTCAACAGCTTAAAATTTCGGGACGAAATTTATTCAACGGGTAGGTACTGTAGTGACCCGAACTTTTCCATGTTTATATATATATTAATTGAGATTGATATTTACATGATTAAATGTTTCTAACATGTTAAGCAATCAAACTTGTTAAGACTTGATTAATTGAAATAGGTTTCATATAGACAATTGACCACCCGAGTTGACCGGTGATTCACGAACGTTAAAACTTGTAAAAACTATATGATAACATATATATGGTTATATATATAGTTAACATGATATTATGATAAGTAAACATATCATTAAGTATATTAACAATGAACTACATATGTAAAAACAAGACTACTAACTTAATGATTTTGAAACGAGACATATATGTAACGATTATCGTTGTAACGACATTTAATGTATATATATCATATTAAGAGATATTCGTACATCATAATATCATGATAATATAATAATTTAAAATCTCTTTTGATATTATAAACATTGGGTTAACAACATTTAATAAGATCGTTAACCTAAAGGTTTCAAAACAACATTTACATGTAACGACTAACGATGACTTAACGACTCAGTTAAAATGTATATACATGTAGTGTTTTAATATGTATTCATACACTTTTGAAAGACTTCAAGACACTTATCAAAATACTTCTACTTAACAAAAATGCTTACAATTACATCCTCGTTCAGTTTCATCAACAATTCTACTCGTATGCACCCGTATTCGTACTCGTACAATACACAGCTTTTAGATGTATGTACTATTGGTATATACACTCCAATGATCAGCTCTTAGCAGCCCATGTGAGTCACCTAACACATATGGGAACCATCATTTGGCAACTAGCATGAAATATCTCATAAAATTACAAAAATATGAGTAATCATTCATGACTTATTTACATGAAAACAAAATTACATATCTTTTATATCTAACCCATACACCAACGACCAAAAACACCTACAAACACTTTCATTCTTCAATTTTCTTCATCTAATTGATCTCTCTCAAGTTCTATCTTCAAGTTCTAAGTGTTCTTCATAAGTTCCAAAAGTTCTAGTTTCATAAAATCAAGAATACTTTCAAGTTTGCTAGCTCACTTCCAATCTTGTAAGGTGATCATCCAACCTCAAGAAATCTTTGTTTCTTACAGTAGGTTATCATTCTAATACAAGGTAATAATCATATTCAAACTTTGGTTCAATTTCTATAACTATAACAATCTTATTTCAAGTGATGATCTTACTTGAACTTGTTTTCGTGTCATGATTTTGCTTCAAGAACTTCGAGCCATCCAAGGATCCATTGAAGCTAGATCCATTTTTCTATTTTCCAGTAGGTTTATCCAAGGAACTTAAGGTAGTAATGATGTTCATAACATCATTCGATTCATACATATAAAACTATCTTATTCGAAGGTTTAAACTTGTAATCACTAGAACATAGTTTAGTTAATTCTAAACTTGTTCGCAAACAAAAGTTAATCCTTCTAACTTGACTTTTAAAATTAACTAAACACATGTTCTATATCTATATGATATGCTAACTTAATGATTTAAAACCTGGAAACACGAAAAACACCGTAAAACCGGATTTACGCCGTCGTAGTAACACCGCGGGCTGTTTTGGGTTAGTTAATTAAAAACTATGATAAACTTTGATTTAAAAGTTGTTATTCTGAGAAAATTATTTTTATTATGAACATGAAACTATATCCAAAAATTATGGTTAAACTCAAAGTGGAAGTATGTTTTCTAAAATGGTCATCTAGACGTCGTTCTTTCGACTGAAATGACTACCTTTACAAAAACGACTTGTAACTTATTTTTTTGACTATAAACCTATATTTTTCTGTTTAGATTCATAAAATAGAGTTCAATATGAAACCATAGCAATTTGATTCACTCAAAACGGATTTAAAATGAAGAAGTTATGGGTAAAACAAAATTGGATAATTTTTCTCATTTTAGCTACGTAAAAATTGGTAACAAATCTATTCCAACTATAACTTAATCAACTTGTATTGTATATTATGTAATCTTGAGATACCATAGACACGTATACAATGTTTCGACCTATCATGTCGACACATCTATATATATTTCGGAACAACCATAGACACTCTATATGTGAATGTTGGAGTTAGCTATACAGGGTTGAGGTTGATTCCAAAATATATATAGTTTGAGTTGTGATCAATACTGAGATACGTATACACTGGGTCGTGGATTGATTCAAGATAATATTTATCAATTTATTTCTGTACATCTAACTGTGGACAACTAGTTGTAGGTTACTAACGAGGACAGCTGACTTAATAAACTTAAAACATCAAAATATATTAAAAGTGTTGTAAATATATTTTGAACATACTTTGATATATATGTATATATTGTTATAGGTTCGTGAATCAACCAGTGGCCAAGTCTTACTTCCCGACGAAGTAAAAATCTGTGAAAGTGAGTTATAGTCCCACTTTTAAAATCTAATATTTTTGGGATGAGAATACATGCAGGTTTTATAAATGATTTACAAAATAGACACAAGTACGTGAAACTACATTCTATGGTTGAATTATCGAAATCGAATATGCCCCTTTTTATTAAGTCTGGTAATCTAAGAATTAGGGAACAGACACCCTAATTGACGCGAATCCTAAAGATAGATCTATTGGGCTTAACAAACCCCATCCAAAGTACCGGATGCTTTAGTACTTCGAAATTTATATCATATCCGAAGGGTGTCCCGGAATGATGGGGATATTCTTATATATGCATCTTGTTAATGTCGGTTACCAGGTGTTCACCATATGAATGATTTTTTTCTCTATGTATGGGATGTGTATTGAAATATGAAATCTTGTGGTCTATTATTATGATTTGATATATATAGGTTAAACCTATAACTCACCAACATTTTTGTTGACGTTTTAAGCATGTTTATTCTCAGGTGATTATTAAGAGCTTCCGCTGTCGCATACTTAAATAAGGACGAGATTTGGAGTCCATGCTTGTATGATATTATGTAAAAACTGCATTCAAGAAACTTATTTTGTTGTAACATATTTGTATTGTAAACCATTATGTAATGGTCGTGTGTAAACAGGATATTTTAGATTATCATTATTTGATAATCTACGTAAAGCTTTTTAAACCTTTATTGATGAAATAAAGGTTATGGTTTATTTTAAAATGAATGCAGTCTTTCAAAAACGTCACATATAGAGGTCAAAACCTCGCAACGAAATCAATTAATATGGAACGTTTTTAATCATTAAGAACGGGACATTTCAGATAAGGTATAAGATATGCATGTCTTTGGAAAGCTAGCGAAAAATTAAGAACTTTTCCTTTAGATATCGAATGGTTTCGATGAACGGATTAGAAGTTATAATCAATTGAATTTTCGATATTTTTATTAAAAATGATTATTATTATCGTCGTTTTTATCGTCGTTCTAGTTTTATCTTATTATTATCATTATTATTATCTTTATTAATAAAAGGGATTTATCATTAAAAATTGTTATTTTTTTTATTATTACTATCGTTATTATCGTTAAAGTTATAATTAGTATTATTATTATTATCCAATTATTATTATTATTATTATTATTATTATTATTAGTATTAGTATTATTATTATTATCATTATTAATATATATATCATTATTTAAAAATGGTTATTGTTATTGTTATTATTATTATTACTATATTATCATTAAGATAATTATTAGTATTATCGTTAATAATGTTATAGTAACTATCATTATTAATATTAGTGTAATTAAAACAAATATTTGTAACACCTAATTATTTTGATTACTATTATTATCATTATTATGAACACGATATAAAATACGATTAAAAGCTATTAAACGAAACGATTAGGAAATAATGAGTAAGAGTATCATGATGAAATTAAAATATTATAAGATATTGATTTAGATAAAATTATCGTTCTTATTATTTTTATCATTACTATTATTATTAAAAGTATCGTTAGTATTAAAACTATCATTTTAACAAAAATTATCATTTTAATAGAAATGTCATTGTTACTATAAAATATCATTATTATTATTATTTTAAATAGAATTATTATTAAAAATTATCGTAAATATTAAAGTTATCATAATTAGAATTATCGTTTTATCATAATGTCATCTTAGTAATTATAAATATTGATATTTTTATAATAATAATTATTATTACAAAATAATACAACTTTTACTTACTATCATTATAGATATTATTTTATCAAATAAATATGTGATACAAACATATTTTACTACGTGTAATAACTTACTTTAATAATACCTATCATATTATCTTTATGATATTAAATGAACCCTATAAATTTTATTACTTAATATGTATAAAAGTATATTTTATTACATAAATTTAATATAAAATTTTATTTATTAATAAATAAATTATATTATTACTCTAATAAATCTTTTAAAAATATTTAAAAATATAAAACGACGATATTTAAACTATATATTAATCATGTACAGATTTTTGAAAATTATTTTGAGTCAAATTTACTTTTGTTGACTTTTGCATATTAGTCTCGAGCATTAGGATTGTGATACACTATGACTTGACCTAATTTGTTAGACAAATATTGACCAACACATAATTATATATAATTAATTTAGGTTCGTGAATCCAAGGCCAACCTTGCACTTGTTCAATGACGTTATATGTATTTTTACTACGAAATACAGTATGGTGAGTTTCATTTGCCTTTTTACCTTTTATATTTTTGGGACTGAGAATACATGCGCTTTTATAAATGTTTGACGAAATAGACACAAGTAATTGAAACTACATTCTATGATTGAATTATCGAAATCGAATATGCCCCTTTTTATTAAAGTCTGGTAATCTAAGAATTAGGGAACAGACACCCTAATTGACGCGAATCCTAAAGATAGATCTATTGGGCCTAACAAACCCCATCCAAAGTACCGGATGCTTTAGTACTTCGAAATTTATATCATGTCCGAAGGAGGATCCCGGAATGATAGGGGATATTCTTATATGTATCTAGTTAATGTCGGTTACCAGGTGTTCACCATATGAATGATTATTTTTGTCTCTATGCATGGGACGTATATTTATGAGAACTGGAAATGAAATTCTTGTGGTCTATTAAAATGATGAAAATAAATGATTATGATAAACTAATGAACTCACCAACCTTTTGGTTGACACTTTAAAGCATGTTTATTCTCAGGTGTTAAAGAAATCTTCCGCTGTGCATTTGATCATTTTAAAGATATTACTTGGAGTCTTTCATAGCATATTTCGAAGAACGTTGCATTCGAGTCATTGAGTTCATCAAAGATTATTATTAAATTAATTTATAGTTGGATAGTGGATATTATGAAATGATATGCATGCCTGTCAATTTTCAATGTAAAGAAAGTTTTTCTTTTAAAAACGAATGCAATGTTTGTAAAATATATCATATAGAGGTCAAATACCTCGCAATGTAATCAACTATTGTGAATCGTTTATAATGTATATGAACGGGTCCTTTTAGTTGGTATCAGAGCGGTGGTCTTAGCGAATCATGTCTGCATTAGTGTGTCTAACTGATAAGTCGTTAGGATGCATTAGTGAGTCTGGACTTCGACCGTGTCTGCATGTCAAAAGTTTTGCTTATCATTTTTAGTCGGAAATCATCTGCTTATCATTCTTAGGAAATTACCTGCTTATCATTACTAGTCTAGACACGTCTTGCTACATTAATTGCATGAGTAGTGTATAGACAAAATTCATATCTTAGCGTATCTGCTAAATCATATCTTATCGTATCTGTTACTTTAAACTTTACCTGACATATCCCGCAAATTCCTCCGTAATCTACGAAATCTTTTGTTCTATATCTATGAATATTCTATGTAATTAGAATACCATACGATAACCGAAAATCATTTCATATCGAAAAATCCTTATTCAATCGTACGAAATGAAATTCATCATTAATTCAAGTTCCTCGGATTCCGAAATGGAATCCCACTCCAGCTCTGAAAGCAGTGTGACCGGAATGGATCAACCAATCAGCCATCATCTATTCTGGATGAATTGGGGATGGGTTCATAGCCTCCTCAATCATTGGAGATAAGAAGAAGGTGATCCCTTCCATCCACCCCATTGCCCTCTTAACGAAGAACCTGAAGCACTTACCGGCGAACCAATCCGAAACACCATTTTCTCTCTCTTTTCCAGAGTATCTCGTCACGATTATATACTACATAAAATTCTAGATTATATTTATCTGCTCGTCCGGACCGACAATTACCCCGGTATAATAGAAGAAGTCAACGAGCTTCGCGCTCGGGTAGTGGCTTTGAAGAATATGGTGCAAAGATTACAAACACCAGCAGCAGCACCAGCAGCATAACCAGTACCACCATCATCAACGCCAACAGTACCATTACCACCTACAACCACAACCGCGTCGTAAACCTCAACTTCACAATATGTCCCACGAGCATCAACGTCATACGCACCATAGATACCAAGGAGTACCAACAACAATAACTGATGAAGTATTAATTCATAACTTCATTGGAGAAACATTCCGCGGCGATTATGTAATCTCTAAAGTCTTAGAGATTATCTAATCTAGCCCTAACCATAAATCAGTTAAACGAACCAAAATGATAGAAGGAAGAGTAGAAACACTGACAAAAATGGTGTGTGATTAACAAGCTAAACTTGCTTTACCAACAACATCAACAGTACCGTCAGCGTTACCAGCATCGTCAGTACAGTCAACATCCGAATCAACAACACCGATAACATCACAAACTTCGTCAGTTCAAGAATCACGGTGGACATCATTACGAATCAATAACGTGTATATTGTATCAACGAGTTATGAAGAATTAACGCATTCCCTCTGAAGAAATTATATGTATATTATATATATATATATATATATATATATATATATATATATATATATATATATATATATATATATATATATATATATATATATATATATATATATATATATATATATATATATATATATTTTGAAATAAATCTTTCCGTGCTAAGCTATTGTGTGTGAATCTTAACTACTCGGTTAATTCATATTACAAATATGCAATAATGTACGTCCTTCGGCCGCAACTTAACCAGCGTTAACTACAATCTCTGTCGCAATTCAACAAATTCCAAATTCATAATAAATCAAGTATATATTTGATTTTACACTTTCATCATCGATGTACCCGAAACTTTTCAGATAACATCATTCGTACTTTGCGAAATTCACAAGAATTCCACGAACCGAACATCATACATCAACAAATAACGAAGTATTGATTCATAATTTCAATGTCATTAAAGAAATACTGCGTAAAAGTTATGTACTTTTTAAAGCCTTTGGGGATTATTCAATTCTAGTTCCAACCGTAAATCAAATGAGTTTAATTTAACATTAACTCATTAAATCTATGTTACATCTGAAGAAAATATACATATATATATTTTCATAAAGACTGTAATAAAATTCTCTTGTACAAAATATTAATTGTGAAATTTTCTTTTTTAACGGGTATGTAATACCCGAGAGATATATAAATTCACAATTAATATGTTACATTCTTCGAATCTGATTCAGTAAATCATCCATTATACTCCCTACTTTCACAACAATATACATTCTTTTATAGAAATCAAAACAACCATACTCATTCAAAATTTAATTACATATTCTGATTTTAAAATCTCAAAATTCAACTTAAGATATGACCAAAATCACCACTCTTAGATCCTTACATCTTTCACAAGCTATATTTTGACTTCAAAACTGTGTTAGAACATCAAACGTATGTTAACGATTACAATCTGTGTTCAAACCCTTCGAAAATTTCTGAAGACACTTCGAATGATGAGCAATCGAGATGATGATCCAACCACATGTTACCCACAGTTATGTACCTGAAAAACTCTTGAAACCAAAGTAAAAGTTCAAACAATGTATCCGCGTCAGATTCTTTGGCATTTATTAGCAAAAATAACTTTGCGACTCCTATTCAAAGTAGCCAGTTTTGTCACAGCTCCAGCAAGTCAACTTCGACTTTTCAGTCAGACTAACCTTATTATAACCTTGAGATATACACCATCGTTACCAGAGAACCTTTTACATTCCACCACATTATTAGCAGATGTACCAACAACTTCATTACCCTTTGACTTTAGCCTCTCCAAAAAGTCATTATAATTATTCATTGAAACCCCATCATTTACTCATTCGCATCTTGTAATGAGAATTGCCATACGAATCATTGGGAATTAGCAATCAGTATTTTGAAATCTCGCAGGATGTCTACGCCAACAGTTATATGTGTATATATAACGTCTATCTTCTGGACTTAATTTGAATGTGAAGTTTCTGAGAAACACTCCGAACTATGAATTGGTTCTCCGAAAAAAAAATGCTGATGAAGCAGCAAAAACTATAAACGACTTTAAACAGTAAAAGCTGGATGATAATGATGAAGTGTGCTGGCAAAGCGCAGAAAAAGAGAAGTTTTGGAACTGGAAAACGGATTGAGCAAAGTAGGAAGGAGGCTGTGGACAAATTACAAAGACTGAACCTGACTTCAAAGGATCCAAATGATTCAATACCTGCTGAAGTCATTAACGAATACCTTGCTCCTGACTCTAAAACCCTGCGGACAATATTCTTCATCATCCTCTGATATTAGAAATTCTAAAATATCATCATATCTTTCATTATAAATATCCTCCATATTTCTGAAGATATTTTCTAAATTTTTCTTATTTGAAATCATTTACCTCTTCGCGCTATCTGTATTACATCATAAAAGAAACTATTTTAGTTTCTAAATTCTGAAACATTCAAGTTTAAAATAGGAATATTTTGAAGTAATGTTGGGAACTGAAGCATGAATTAGAATAATATAATGACACTTGATCAATGTGATTATAGTACAGTAAGTCATGCTGAGTTTCTAAATGGAACGTGATGATTCACAGATCATAACATCATCATGTGCCATGTTATACGACTCTTGTATTCTATTTAACCTCTAAAATATGAAGAAAATATTTCTTGATGATTCGGCCTTTTCCAAGGTATTCTAGTAATTTGACAAGTCAAGATCGTGCCATCACAATTTCCTTCTTAGAACATTAACAATGTTCATTCCGAAATTCATATCTGTGAATTCTGGACCATTACAAGCGGTGCTTAATCGCAAGAAGAAGAAACGAAAGGACAAAACTCCGAAATAGAAATTGGGGTATAAATTGCAGCAACTAAAAGAGAGCATTAACTGTGAATGATAATGATTATAGAAGACAGAAGCAGAGACTTTGAAATATAAGGGAACATATAAATCCTAACGACAAACCAGAAATTATAAACCATATATATCGATGCATATAGCAATATAAAGACACGGGAGAACTAGAAACACTATAAACCCAAGAGTATAGTAGAAGTAAATAGATTCTTCCGGCGGTAGATGAAAAAGAAGAATTACCGATATGAAAGTTAGAAGTATATCGAGAATCAGAACTGGATGGAGCATATTTGAAATGTCCCGTTCTTATTGATTAAAAACGTTCCATATTAATTGATTTCGTTGCGAGGTTTTGACCTCTATATGAGACGTTTTTCAAAGACTGCATTCATTTTTAAAACAAACCATAACCTTTATTTTATAAATAAAGGTTTAAAAAGCTTTACGTAGATTATCAAATAATGATAATCTAAAATATCCTGTTTACACACGACCATTACATAATGGTTTACAATACAAATATGTTACATCGAAATCAGTTTCTTGAATGCAGTTTTTACACAATATCATACAAACATGGACTCCAAATCTTGTCCTTATTTTAGTATGCAACAGCGGAAGCTCTTAATATTCACCTGAGAATAAACATGCTTTAAACGTCAACAAAAATGTTGGTGAGTTATAGGTTTAATCTATATATATCAAATCGTAACAATAGACCACAAGATTTCATATTTCAATACACATCCCATACATAGAGATAAAAATCATTCATATGATGAACACCTGGTAACCGACATTAACAAGATGCATATATAAGAATATCCCCATCATTCCGGGACACCCTTCGGATATGATATAAATTTCGAAGTACTAAAGCATCCGGTACTTTGGATGGGGTTTGTTAGGCCCAATAGATCTATCTTTAGGATTCGCGTCAATTAGGGTGTCTGTTCCCTAATTCTTAGATTACCAGACTTAATAAAAATGGGCATATTCGATTTCGATAATTCAACCATAGAATGTAGTTTCACGTACTTGTGTCTATTTTGTAAATCATTTATAAAACCTGCATGTATTCTCATCCCAAAAATATTAGATTTTAAAAGTGGGACTATAACTCACTTTCACAGATTTTTACTTCGTCGAGAAGTAAGACTTGGCCACTGTTGATTCACGAACCTATAACAATATATACATGTATATTAAAGTATGTTCAAAATATATTTACAACACTTTTAATATATTTTGATGCTTTAAGTTTATTAAGTCAGCTGTCCTCGTTAGTAACCTACAACTAGTTGTCCACAGTTAGATGTACAGAAATAAATCGATAAATATTATCTTGAATCAATCCACGACCCAGTGTATACGTATCTCAGTATTGATCACAACTCAAACTATATATATTTTGGAATCAACCTCAACCCTGTATAGCTAACTCCAACATTCACATATAGAGTGTCTATGGTTGTTCCGAAATATATATAGATGTGTCGACATGATAGGTCGAAACATTGTATACGTGTCTATGGTATCTCAAGATTACATAATATACAATACAAGTTGATTAAATTATGGTTGGAATAGATTTGTTACCAATTTTCACGTAGCTAAAATGAGAAAAATTATCCAATCTTGTTTTACCCATAACTTCTTCATTTTAAATCCGTTTTGAGTGAATCAAATTGCTATGGTTTCATATTGAACTCTATTTTATGAATCTAAACAGAAAAAGTATAGGTTTATAGTCGGAAAAATAAGTTACAAGTCGTTTTTGTAAAGGTAGTCATTTCAGTCGAAAGAACGACGTCTAGATGACCATTTTGGAAAACATACTTCCACTTTGAGTTTAAGCATAATTTTTGGATATAGTTTCATGTTCATAATAAAAATCATTTTCTCAGAATAACAACTTTTAAATCAAAGTTTATCATAGTTTTTAATTAACTAACCCAAAACAGCCCGCGGTGTTACTACGACGGCGTAAATCCGGTTTTACGGTGTTTTTCGTGTTTCCAGGTTTTAAATCATTAAGTTAGCATATCATATAGATATAGAACATGTGTTTAGTTAATTTTAAAAGTCAAGTTAGAAGGATTAACTTTTTTTTGCGAACAAGTTTAGAATTAACTAAACTATGTTCTAGTGATTACGAGTTTAAACCTTCGAATAAGATAGTTTTATATATATGAATCGAATGATGTTACGAACATCATTACTACCTCAAGTTTAGTAGGTAAACCTACTGGAAGTAACAAGAAATGATCTAGCTTCAAAGGATCTTGGATGGCTTGAAAGTTCTTGAAGTAGGATCATGACACAAAAACAAGTTCAAGTAAGATTTTTACTCGAATTAAGATAGTTTATAGTTATAGAAATTGAATCAAAGTTTGAATATGAATATTACCTTGAATAAGAAAGATAACCTACTGTATATAACAAAGGTTTCTTGATCTTAGATGATTACTTGGAATGGATTAGAAAGCTTGGAAGTAAATTAGTAAACTTGAAGGGATTTTTGAAGTGTTCTTGAAGTGTTCTTCCTATGATGATTATAGCTTGATTCTTGAAGTGATTTTTGATGAAGATGATGATTAACTACTGGAAAAATACGTTCATAATAGTGTGTGTGTGTTGAGAGAGAATTAGAAAGAGAATTGGAAGTGAAATGGAGTGAATGATGAGTGGTAATTGGTGAGTGGTGAGTGGGGTTAAAAGGAGTTCTAGTTAGTTGACTAGCTCATGGTAGAAGTTAAAATTGATTAGTCATACATGACATAATCAAGAGTGGAATCCCATGCTAGTTCCTATTGGTATATACCCATAGTAAGTACGTTTTGAAGCTGTGTATAATACGGGTAAGAATACGACTAGAATTCTTGATGAAAGAAAAGAATGGGAAAGTAACTGTAACCATTTTTGTTAAGTATGAGTGTTTTGATATATGTCTTGAAGTCTTCCAAAAGTATTTTAATACATCTAAATACACTACATGTATATACATTTTAACTGAGTCGTTAAGTCATCGTTAGTCGTTACATGTAAGTGTTGTTTTGAAACCTTTAAGTTAACGATCTCAATTAATGTTGTTAACCCATTGTTTATTATATCTAATGAGATGTTAAATTATTATATTATCATGATATTATGATATATTAATATATCTTAATATGATATATATACATTTAAATGTCGTTACAACGATAATCGTCACATATATGTCTCGTTTCGAAATCCTTAAGTTAGTAGTCTTGTTTATATGTATATAACTCATTGTTAATATACTTATGGAGATACTTACTTATCATAATCTCATGTTAACCATATGTATATCCATATATATATCGTCATGTCGTTTTTACAAGTTTTAACGTTCGTGAATCGCCGGTCAACTTGGGTGGTCAATTGTCTATATGAAACATATTTCAATTAATCAAGTCTTAACAAGTTTGATTGCTTAACATGTTGGAAACATTTAATCATGTAAATATCAATCTCAATTAATATATATAAACATGGAAAAGTTCGGGTCACTACAGTACCTACCCGTTAAATAAATTTCGTCCCGAAATTTTAAGCTGTTGAAGGTGTTGACGAATCTTCTGGAAATAGATGCGGGTATTTCTTCTTCATCTGATCTTCACGCTCCCATTTGAACTCGGGTCCTCTACGAGCATTCCATTGAACCTTAACAATTGGTATCTTGTTTTGCTTAAGTCTTTTAACCTCACGATCCATTATTTCGACGGGTTCTTCGATGAATTGGAGTTTTTCGTTGATTTGGATTTCATCTAACGGAATAGTGAGATCTTCTTTAGCAAAACATTTCTTCAAATTCGAGACGTGGAAAGTGTTATGTACAGTCGCGAGTTGTTGAGGTAACTCAAGTCGGTAAGCTACTGGTCCGACACGATCAATAATCTTGAATGGTCCAATATACCTTGGATTTAATTTCCCTCGTTTACCAAATCGAACAACGCCTTTCCAAGGTGCAACTTTAAGCATGACCATCTCTCTAATTTCAAATTCTATATCTTTTCTTTTAATGTCAGCGTAGCTCTTTTGTCGACTTTGGGCGGTTTTCAACCGTTGTTGAATTTGGATGATCTTCTCGGTAGTTTCTTGTATAATCTCCGGACTCGTAATCTGTCTATCCCCCACTTCACTCCAACAAATTGGAGACCTGCACTTTCTACCATAAAGTGCTTCAAACGGCGCCATCTCAATGCTTGAATGGTAGCTGTTGTTGTAGGAAAATTCTGCTAACGGTAGATGTCGATCCCAACTGTTTCCGAAATCAATAACACATGCTCGTAGCATGTCTTCAAGCGTTTGTATCATCCTTTCACTCTGCCCATCAGTTTGTAGATGATAGGCAGTACTCATGTCTAGACGAGTTCCTAATGCTTGCTGTAATGTCTGCCAGAATCTTGAAATAAATCTGCCATCCCTATCGGAGATAATAGAGATTGGTATTCCATGTCTGGAGACGACTTCCTTCAAATACAGTCGTGCTAACTTCTCCATCTTGTCATCTTCTCTTATTGGCAGGAAGTGTGCTGGTTTGGTGAGACGATCAACTATTACCCAAATAGTATCAAAACCACTTGCAGTCCTTGGCAATTTAGTGATGAAATCCATGGTAATGTTTTCCCATTTCCATTTCGGGATTTCGGGTTATTGAAGTAGACCTGATGGTTTCTGATGCTCAGCTTTGACCTTAGAACACGTCAAACATTCTCCTACATATTTAGCAACATCGGCTTTCATACCCGGCTACCAAAAATATTTCTTGAGATCCTTGTACATCTTCCCCGTTCCAGGATGTATTGAGTATCTGGTTTTATGAGCTTCTCTAAGTACCATTTCTCTCATATCTCCAAATTTTGGTACCCAAATCCTTTCAGCCCTATACCGGGTTCCGTCTTCCCGAATATTAAGATGCTTCTCCGATCCTTTGGGTATTTCATCCTTTAAATTTCCCTCTTTTAAAACTCCTTGTTGCGCCTCCTTTATTTGAGTAGTAAGGTTATTATGAATCATTATATTCATAGATTTTACTCGAATGGGTTCTCTGTCCTTCCTGCTCAAGGCATCGGCTACCACATTTGCCTTCCCCGGGTGGTAACGAATCTCAAAGTCGTAATCATTCAACAATTCAATCCACCTACGCTGCCTCATATTCAGTTGTTTCTGATTAAATATGTGTTGAAGACTTTTGTGGTCGGTATATATAATACTTTTGACCCCATATAGGTAGTGCCTCCAAGTCTTTAATGCAAAAACAACCGCGCCTAATTCCAAATCATGCGTCGTATAATTTTGTTCGTGAATCTTCAATTGTCTTGACGCATAAGCAATCACCTTCGTTCGTTGCATTAATACACAACCGAGACCTTGCTTTGATGCATCACAATAAATCACAAAATCATCATTCCCTTCAGGCAATGACAATATAGGTGCCGTAGTTAGCTTTTTCTTCAATAACTGAAACGCTTTCTCTTGTTCATCATTCCATTCAAATTTCTTCCCTTTATGCGTTAATGCAGTCAAGGGTTTTGCTATTCTGGAAAAGTCTTGGATGAACCTTCTGTAGTAACCAGCTAGTCCTAAAAATTGGTGTATGTGTTTTGGAGTTTTCGGGGTTTCCCACTTTTCAACAGTTTCTATCTTTGCCGGATCCACCTTAATACCTTCTTTGTTCACTATGTGACCGAGGAATTGAACTTCTTCCAACCAAAATGCACACTTTGAAAACTTAGAGTACAATTCTTCCTTCCTCAATACTTCTAACACCTTTCTCAAATGTTCACCGTGTTCTTGGTCATTCTTTGAGTAAATAAGTATGTCATCAATGAAAACAATGACAAACTTGTCAAGGTATGGTCCACACACTCGGTTCATAAGGTCCATGAACACAGCTGGTGCATTAGTTAAACCAAACGGCATGACCATAAACTCGTAATGACCGTAACGTGTTCTGAAAGCAGTCTTTGGAATATCATCTTCTTTCACCCGCATTTGATGATACCCGGAACGTAAGTCAATCTTTGAATAAACAGACGAGCCTTGTAGTTGATCAAATAAGTCGTCGATTCTCGGTAGTGGGTAGCGGTTCTTGATGGTAAGTTTGTTCAACTCTCGGTAGTCGATACACAACCTGAATGTACCATCTTTCTTCTTGACAAACAAAACAGGTGCTCCCCACGATGATGTGCTTGGTCGAATGAAACCACGCTCTAAAAGTTCTTGTAATTGGCTTTGCAGTTCTTTCATCTCGCTGGGTGCGAGTCTGTAAGGAGCACGAGCTATTGGTGCTGCTCCTGGTACAAGATCTATTTGAAATTCAACGGATCGATGTGGGGGTAATCCCGGTAATTCTTTCGGAAATACATCGGGAAATTCTTTTGCGACGGGAACATCATTGATGCTCTTTTCTTCAGTTTGTACTTTCTCGACGTGTGCTAGAACAGCATAGCAACCTTTTCTTATTAGTTTTTGTACCTTCAAATTACTAATAATATGTAGCTTCGTGTTGCCCTTTTCTCCGTACACCATTAAGGGTTTTCCTTTTTCTCGTATAATGCGAATTGCATTTTTGTAACAAACGATCTCTGCTTTCACTTCTTTCAACCAGTCCATACCGATTATCACATCAAAACTCCCTAACTCTACTGGTATCAAATCAATCTTAAATGTTTCGCTAACCAGTTTAATTTCTCGATTCCGACATATATTATCTGCTGAAATTAATTTAACATTTTCTAATTCGAGTAAAAATTTACTATCCAAAGGCGTCAATGGACAACTTAATTTAGCACAAAAATCTCTACTCGTATAGCTTCTATCCGCACCCGAATCAAATAAAACGTAAGCAGATTTATTGTCAATAAGAAACGTACCCGTAACAAGCTCCGGGTCTTCCTGTGCCTCTGTCGCATTAATATTGAAAACTCTTCCGCGGCCTTGTCCATTCGTGTTCTCCTGGTTCGGGCAATTTCTAATAATGTGGCCCGGTTTTCCACATTTATAACAAACTACATTGGCATAACTTGCTCCGACACTACTTGCTCCGCCATTACTCGTTCTGACACCATTTGTTCCTTTCGTTCTATTAACCCCTGGTCCGTAGACTTCACACTTCGCTGCGCTATGCCCATTTCTTTTACACTTGTTGCAAAATTTGGTGCAGAACCCCGAGTGATACTTTTCACACCTTTCGCATAGCTGCTTCTAATTGTTGTTGTTGTTGCGGTTATTATTGTTGTTGGGATGATTGTTGTAGTTGCTGTTGTTGTTGTTGTTGTTGTTGTTGTTGTTGGGCCGTTTGTTGTAGTTGCGATTGATGTTATGATTGTTGGGATAATTGTTGCGTTTATTGTTGTAATTGCTGTTGTTGTTGTATTGGTGATTCTTATCACCGTTTTCCTCCCACTTTCTTTTGACTTGCTTTACATTGGCCTCTTCAGCAGTCTGTTCTTTAATTCTTTCTTCAATCTGGTTCACTAGTTTGTGAGCCATTCTACATGCCTGTTGTATGGAGGCGGGCTCGTGTGAACTTATATCTTCTTGGATTCTTTCCGGTAATCCTTTCACAAACGCGTCGATCTTCTCTTCCTCATCTTCGAATGCTCCCGGACACAATAGGCACAATTCTGTGAATCGTCTTTCGTACGTGGTAATATCAAATCCTTGGGTTCGTAACCCTCTAAGTTCTGTCTTGAGCTTATTGACCTCGGTTCTGGGACGGTACTTCTCGTTCATCAAGTGCTTGAATGCTGACCACGGTAGTGCGTACGCATCGTCTTGTCCCACTTGCTCTAGATAGGTATTCCACTATGTTAACGCAGAACCTGTGAAGGTATGCGTAGCGTACTTTACTTTGTCCTCTTCAGTACACTTACTTATGGCAAATACCGATTCGACCTTCTCGGTCCACCGTTTCAATCCGATCGGTCCTTCGGTTCCATCAAATTCCAAAGGTTTGCAGGCAGTGAATTCTTTGTATGTGCATCCTACACGATTTCCTGTACTGCTAGATCCAAGGTTATTGTTGGTATGTAGCGCAGCCTGTACTGCGGCTATGTTTGAAGCTAGAAAAGTACGGAATTCCTCTTCATTCATATTCACGATGTGTCGAGTAGTCGGTGCCATTTCCTTCAAAATAGTCAAATGGAACAAGTTAATCATACAGAATATTAAGAGTAGTTAATAGTATTTCGTAGCATAATATGAACTCATTTATAAAAGCTTTTTCTTCATATTAGCGTTTTATAAGTTTAAATTCGGGTAGTACCTACCCGTTAAGTTCATACTTAGTAGCTAATATACAATTCAACTACTACAATTCTATATGAAAAACTGATTATAATAATATTTCGCGTTCAAACTTTTATACAATATTTTACAAACTTACAATACCGCTTATTTTACATAAAGCATGAAATATAGCACACAATAACTTTGATACAAGATAGTTGTGAAGATAATTCTAGCTAGTACACAAGTCATTCAGCAAAGGCAATAAAGACACGTAATTCATACGTCCAGAAACAAGTCATGCATTCTGGTTTTACTAGGACTACTTCCCATCCTTGGTCTTGTGGAACATAACCGTTATGGCCGTTGATAAGACAGCGTGTTGTAACGTCGTCAAAGGGACGAGGGTTACGTAATGTCCAACAGTCCCGTAACAATCTAAAAACCTCATTTCTTACCCCAATTACCGACTCCGTCACTTGTGGGAACATTTTGTTTAATAGTTGTAGGCCGATGTTCTTGTTCTCACTTTGGTGAGAAGCGAACATTACTAATCCGTAAGCATAACATGCTTCTTTATGTTGCATGTTAGCCGCTTTTTCTAAATCACGAAGTCCAATATTCGGATATATTGAGTCAAAATAATTTCTTAACCCATTGCGTAAAATAGCATTTGGGTTCCCCGCAATATATGCGTCAAAGTAAACACATCGTAACTTATGGATTTCCCAATGTGATATCCCCCATCTTTCGAACGAAAGCCTTTTATAAACCAAGGCATTCTTGGAACGTTCTTCGAATGTCTTACAAACTGATCTCGCCTTAAATAGTTGTGCCGAAGAATGCTGACCGACTCTAGACAAGATTTCATCAATCATGTCTCCGGGTAGGTCTCTTAAAATATTGGGTTGTCTATCCATTTTGTGTTTTTATACTGTAAAATAGACAAGAGTTAGATTCATAAAAAAAATACTTATTAATACAAGCAATTTTTACATATATCATAAAGCATAAGCACACTATATTACATATATTACACTACACGAATACAACTATCTTATTCCGACTCGCTTGTTTCTTCTTCTTTGGTTTTGGTTCGTTTCGCCAAGTTTCTAGGGATATATGATGTTCCCCTAATACGAGCCGTAATTTTCCACATTGGTTTAGAAAAACCTGGTGGTTTAGATGTTCCCGGGTCATTGTTACAACTTAAGGACTTCGGGGGTTGACGATACATATAAAGTTCATCGGGGTTGGAATTAGATTTCTCTATTTTTATGCCCTTTCCCTTATTATTTTCTTTTGCCTTTTTAAATTCAGTTGGGGTAATTTCTATAACATCATCGGAATTCTCGTCGGAATCCGATTCATCGGAGAATTGGTAATCCTCCCAATATTTTGCTTCCTTGGCGGAAACACCATTGACCATAATTAACCTTGGTCGGTTGGTTGAGGATTTTCTTTTACTTAACCGTTTTATTATTTCCCCCACCGGTTCTATTTCTTCATCCGGTTCCGATTCTTCTTCCGGTTCCGACTCTTCTTCCGGTTCTGACTCTTCTTCCGGTTCCTCTTCGAGAACTTGTGAATCAGTCCACGAATCATTCCAATTTACATTTGACTCTTCATTATTATTAGGTGAGTCAATGGGACTTGTTCTAGAGGTAGACATCTATCACATAATATCAAACGCGTTAAGAGATTAATATATCACATAATATTCACATGTTAAAAATATATAGTTTCCAACAAAATTTGTTAAGCAATCATTTTTCAAGTAAACACGGTCGAAGTCCAGACTCACTAATGCATCCTAACAAACTCGATAAGACACACTAATGCAAAATTCTGGTTCTCTAAGACCAACGCTCGGATACCAACTGAAATGTCCCGTTCTTATTGATTAAAAACGTTCCATATTAATTGATTTCGTTGCGAGGTTTTGACCTCTATATGAGATGTTTTTCAAAGACTGCATTCATTTTTAAAACAAACCATAACCTTTATTTTATAAATGAAGGTTTAAAAAGCTTTACGTAGATTATCAAATAATGATAATCTAAAATATCCTGTTTACACACGACCATTACATAATGGTTTACAATACAAATATGTTACATCGAAATCAGTTTCTTGAATGCAGTTTTTACACAATATCATACAAACATGGACTCCAAATCTTGTTCTTATTTTAGTATGCAACAGCGGAAGCTCTTAATATTCACCTGAGAATAAACATGCTTTAAACGTCAACAAAAATGTTGGTGAGTTATAGGTTTAACCTATATATATCAAATCGTAACAATAGACCACAAGATTTCATATTTCAATACACATCCCATACATAGAGATAAAAATCATTCATATGATGAACACCTGGTAACCGACATTAACAAGATGCATATATAAGAATATCCCCATCATTCCGGGACACCCTTCGGATATGATATAAATTTCGAAGTACTAAAGCATCCGGTACTTTGGATGGGGTTTGTTAGGCCCAATAGATCTATCTTTAGGATTCGCGTCAATTAGGGTGTATGTTCCCTAATTCTTAGATTACCAGACTTAATAAAAAGGGGCATATTCGATTTCGATAATTCAACCATAGAATGTAGTTTCACGTACTTGTGTCTATTTTGTAAATCATTTATAAAACCTGCATGTATTCTCATCCCAAAAATATTAGATTTTAAAAGTGGGACTATAACTCACTTTCACAGATTTTTACTTCGTCGAGAAGTAAGACTTGGCCACTGTTGATTCACGAACCTATAACAATATATACATATATATTAAAGTATGTTCAAAATATATTTACAACACTTTTAATATATTTTGATGCTTTAAGTTTATTAAGTCAGCTGTCCTCGTTAGTAACCTACAACTAGTTGTCCACAGTTAGATGTACAGAAATAAATCGATAAATATTATCTTGAATCAATCCACGACCCAGTGTATATGTATCTCAGTATTGATCACAACTCAAACTATATATATTTTGGAATCAACCTCAACCCTGTATAGCTAACTCCAACATTCACATATAGAGTGTCTATGGTTGTTCCAAAATATATATAGATGTGTCGACATGATAGGTCGAAACATTGTATACGTGTCTATGGTATCTCAAGATTACATAATATACAATACAATTTGATTAAATTATGGTTGGAATAGATTTGTTACCAATTTTCACGTAGCTAAAATGAGAAAAATTATCCAATCTTGTTTAACCCATAACTTCTTCATTTTAAATCCGTTTTGAGTGAATCAAATTGCTATGGTTTCATATTGAACTCTATTTTATGAATCTAAACAGAAAAAGTATAGGTTTATAGTCGGAAAAATAAGTTACAAGTTGTTTTTGTAAAGGTAGTCATTTTAGTCGAAAGAACGACGTCTAGATGACCATTTTGGAAAACATACTTCCACTTTGAGTTTAACCATAATTTTTGGATATAGTTTCATGTTCATAATAAAAATCATTTTCTCAGAATAACAACTTTTAAATCAAAGTTTATCATAGTTTTTAATTAACTAACCCAAAACAGCCCGCGGTGTTACTACGACGGCGTAAATCCGGTTTTACGGTGTTTTTCGTGTTTCCAGGTTTTAAATCATTAAGTTAGCATATCATATAGATATAGAACATGTGTTTAGTTAATTTTAAAAGTCAAGTTAGAAGGATTAACTTTTGTTTGCGAACAAGTTTAGAATTAACTAAACTATGTTCTAGTGATTACGAGTTTAAACTTCGAATAAGATAGTTTTATATATATGAATCGAATGATGTTACGAACATCATTACTACCTCAAGTTTAGTAGGTATACCTACTGGAAGTGACAAGAAATGATCTAGCTTCAAAGGATCTTGGATGGCTTGAAAGTTCTTGAAGTAGGATCATGACACAAAAACAAGTTCAAGTAAGATTTTTACTCGAATTAAGATAGTTTATAGTTATAGAAATTGAATCAAAGTTTGAATATGAATATTACCTTGAATAAGAAAGATAACCTACTGTATATAACAAAGGTTTCTTGATCTTAGATGATTACTTGGAATGGATTAGAAAGCTTGGAAGTAAATTAGTAAACTTGAAGGGATTTTTGAAGTGTTCTTGAAGTGTTCTTCCTATGATGATTATAGCTTGATTCTTGAAGTGATTTTTGATGAAGATGATGATTAACTACTGGAAAAATACGTTCATAATAGTGTGTGTGTTGAGAGAGAATTAGAAAGAGAATTGGAAGTGAAATGGAGTGAATGATGAGTGGTAATTGGTGAGTGGTGAGTGGGGTTAAAAGAATTTCTAGTTAGTTGACTAGCTCATGGTAGAAGTTAAAATTGATTAGTCATACATGACATAATCAAGAGTGGAATCTCATGCTAGTTCCTATTGGTATATACCCATAGTAAGTACGTTTTGAAGCTGTGTATAATACGGGTAAGAATACGACTAGAATTCTTGATGAAAGAAAAGAATGGGAAAGTAACTGTAACCATTTTCGTTAAGTATGAGTGTTTTGATATATGTCTTGAAGTCTTCCAAAAGTATTTTAATACATCTAAATACACTACATGTATATACATTTTAACTGAGTCGTTAAGTCATCGTTAGTCGTTACATGTAAGTGTTGTTTTGAAACCTTTAAGTTAACGATCTCAATTAATGTTGTTAACCCATTGTTTATTATATCTAATGATATGTTAAATTATTATATTATCATGATATTATGATATATTAATATATCTTAATATGATATATATACATTTAAATGTCGTTACAACGATAATCGTCACATATATGTCTCGTTTCGAAATCCTTAAGTTAGTAGTCTTGTTTATATGTATATAACTCATTGTTAATATACTTATGGAGATACTTACTTATCATAATCTCATGTTAACCATATGTATATCCATATATATATTGTCATGTCGTTTTTACAAGTTTTAACGTTCGTGAATCGCCGGTCAACTTGGGTGGTCAATTGTCTATATGAAACATATTTCAATTAATCAAGTCTTAACAAGTTTGATTGCTTAACATGTTGGAAACATTTAATCATGTAAATATAAATCTCAATTAATATATATAAACATGGAAAAGTTCGGGTCACTACAATATTGATGAATACTTTAAAATATGAATTGAGGGGGAAAGAATAGAAGGTGATGAAACATGACTAGGAACTTAGAAATCAACAGATTTAACTCACACAATGGCGGAATAAGTGAATCAAACCCTCTAGTGAATATGTTAAGTTTTTTTTTTTTGATTAATTTAGTCAAACCACAACTAAATCAAGTGTGATTAGATCAACACCTAGAGCTATTATTCACCACCTGGGTAATTTGGACTGAGAGAGAATCGGAGGAGCTCACTAGATCTGAATGTGTGTAACAAATGAGAGGCTTAACCTAAAATGAAGAGCATAAGACTTTATATACCCCTGCTGTTGACTCACCCATACGATTCATTCATCATACGTATGAGTTGGCTTCATCAGCCGTACGGGTGATCACTCACTCGTGTCTTCTCATTTAGGTTGTAATTGTGACTTAGCTCAGCATCAACTATGCGTATGAGCCTGTCAGCCGTACTAGTGAGGCTTCACTCGTACGTCTGACTAAGTCTAACATAGTCAAACATCTAAATCTCGTTCCTGCAGTTCCTGTAACCACATACAAACACGGATAGGATAATAACGAGCAATCATGGTGGCCTGTAAACTGTTGTACCTGCAATGGACGTGGGTAGATGTCTAGGGACTTGCATAAAATGCATCAACAGAAGGTGTGAGTTGTAAGGAAATGAAGGAGGTGAATTTATAAGAGAATCTCTGACAGAACAATTAAAATAGACGATCGCATTTAAAGCGGATCCTAATTCCCTTGATTACCGGAGAGTCAAATCTTATTAAGAAGATTTTCCTCAAATCCCTTGAAATCTGGGAATCAATCATATCTACGTCAAATGATTAGATGAATCTACACTTACTCATTTCACTCTTCTATGTTAGCTTCATTCGTACTCTTCATATAAATGGATTGTTTATCCAAATTATTCGCTGATGATAAAACTCTAATTTTCAGCCCGTATGCATCATGAAAACATACTTATTATCATTCACAACATTTCCACTCAAATTTCGGGACGAAATTTCTTTAACGGGTAGGTACTGTGACAACCCGGAAATTTCCAACCAAATTTAAACTTTAATCTTTATATGTTTCCGACACGATAAGCAATATTTGTTAAGTTAAATTGCAAGAATTTTAAACTATGTTCGTACATTCATTCAACCTCGACCAAGTTCCAACGATTCACGAACTATTAAATGAATATGATTATATATGTATATGTGTATATATATTATAACTTGAAACGTAAACAAAATATTAGATTAAATACTTTATATGATTGTATCTGTTTCAAAATGTTTATCAATGGAATTAGAAGATAAGATCAAATGATTGAATTATCAGATATATTGAATTATGATTACAAGTCTCTGTTGAAAGGCCCACGTTGATTTGAGAAATCTTTCCATTTTAACAATATTCGGAAAATGGTAAAGTGATTTATAAATAAGAACAAATTGTCAATCATTGAGAACTAGACAAAGGATACTGGAAGATTGAATCTCATAAAGACTCGAATGATCTATTTAGTTTCAAACGTACAAAAACGTTTTCAGTTTAAAAAGAACTTTATTATTAAAACGTATATAACTTTTATAAATATCTAGAACCACTTTTGACAACTCATTACTTAACTAGTATGATAAAGATAACGATATTTATATTTTATTTTATTAAATATATATAACGATTTAAATTAATATTATATATATTTATATGCGTATTATACGTACATAGTTTTATACTTTTACTATACTTAAACTTTACCTTTACTTTATTTTTACTTTACTTTAACTTTAATAATTCACTTTAATAATTCATACTTTAATAATTCACTTTAATAATTCACTTTAATAATTCATACTTTAATAATTCACTTTAATAATTCACTTTAATAATTCATACTTTAATAATTCACTTTAATAATTCAAAAATCTATTATAAATAGAATTCAATAGGTTTCATTATTTCATAGAAACTTGAAAATATTTTTCTCTAAACTCTCTCAATCGATTTACATATATATATTTACTCCGTATTATTTCAAGATATTATTAGTATACATAAAATATTACGACAGAGTGCTGTCCGAGTGATTTCGAAATTGTTTTTCGAGTAGGATAGGATTAAGGAAATTATGGGTTATAGCTATGGAGGTGATTGAGTATGGTTCATGGGTATGCTCGTGAGGTCAATATAGTGTTTATCATTTCCGTTGCGTCTACGTACCTTTCCTGCAATATTGAATCTCAATATTGATACGTGAGTACTCATAATTTAACTTTTACATACTAATAGTGTATCCCTGACTAGTGCTCGAGTATTTAGGATTATGCATGCTTGTACTTTTGATATTGCCCTTAGACAGGTTAGGTTGAATATTGAATTATTTACACTTGCGGTTGAGATAAGGTATAAGATATGCATGTCTTTGGAAAGCTAGCGAAAAATTAAGAACTTTTCCTTTAGATATCGAATGGTTTCAATGAACGGATTAGAAGTTATAATCAATTGAATTTTCGATATTTTTATTAAAAATGATTATTATTATCGTCGTTTTTATCGTCGTTCTAGTTTTATCTTATTATTATCATTATTATTATCTTTATCAATAAAAGGGATTTATCATTAAAAATTGTTATTTTTTTATTATTACTATCGTTATTATCGTTAAAGTTATAATTAGTATTATTATTATTATCCAATTATTATTATTATTATTATTATTATTAGTATTAGTATTAGTATTATTATTATTATCATTATTAATATATATATCATTATTTAAAAATGGTTATTGTTATTGTTATTATTATTATTACTATATTATCATTAAGATAATTATTAGTATTATCGTTAATAATGTTATAGTAACTATCATTATTAATATTAGTGTAATTAAAACAAATAATTGTAACACCTAATTATTTTGATTACTATTATTATCATTATTATGAACACGATATAAAAGACGATTAAAAGCTATTAAACGAAACGATTAGGAAATAATGAGTAAGAGTATCATGATGAAATTAAAATATTATAAGATATTGATTTAGATAAAATTATCGTTCTTATTATTTTTATCATTACTATTATTATTAAAAGTATCGTTAGTATTAAAACTATCATTTTAACAAAAATTATCATTTTAATAGAAATGTCATTGTTACTATAAAATATCATTATTATTATTATTATTTTAAATAGAATTATTATTAAAAATTATCGTAAATATTAAAGTTATCATAATTAGAATTATCGTTTTATCATAATGTCATCTTAGTAATTATAAATATTGATATTTTTATAATAATAATTATTATTACAAAATAATACAACTTTTACTTACTATCATTATAGATATTATTTTATCAAATAAATATGTGATACAAACATATTTTACTACGTGTAATAACTTACTTTAATAATACCTATCATATTATCTTTATGATATTAAATGAACCCTATAAATTTTATTACTTAATATGTATAAAAGTATATTTTATTACATAAATTTAATATAAAATTTTATTTATTAATAAATAAATTATATTATTACTCTAATAAATCTTTTAAAAATATTTAAAAATATAAAACGACGATATTTAAACTATATATTAATCATGTATAGATTTTTGAAAATTATTTTGAGTCAAATTTACTTTTGTTGACTTTTGCATATTAGTCTCGAGCATTAGGATTGTGATACACTATGACTTGACCTAATTTGTTAGACAAATATTGACCAACACATAATTATATATAATTAATTTAGGTTCGTGAATCCAAGGCCAACCTTGCACTTGTTCAATGACGTTATATGTATTTTTACTACGAAATACAGTATGGTGAGTTTAATTTGCCTTTTTACCTTTTATATTTTTGGGACTGAGAATACATGCGCTTTTATAAATGTTTGACGAAATAGACACAAGTAATTGAAACTACATTCTATGATTGAATTATCGAAATCGAATATGCCCCTTTTTATTAAAGTCTGGTAATCTAAGAATTAGGGAACAGACACCCTAATTGACGCGAATCCTAAAGATAGATCTATTGGGCCTAACAAACCCCATCCAAAGTACCGGATGCTTTAGTACTTCGAAATTTATATCATGTCCGAAGGAGGATCCCGGAATGATAGGGGATATTCTTATATGTATCTAGTTAATGTCAGTTACCAGATGTTCACCATATGAATGATTATTTTTGTCTCTATGCATGGGACGTATATTTATGAGAACTGGAAATGAAATTCTTGTGGTCTATTAAAATGATGAAAATAAATGATTATGATAAACTAATGAACTCACCAACCTTTTGGTTGACACTTTAAAGCATGTTTATTCTCAGGTGTTAAAGAAATCTTCCGCTGTGCATTTGATCATTTTAAAGATATTACTTGGAGTCTTTCATAGCATATTTCGAAGAACGTTACATTCGAGTCATTGAGTTCATCAAAGATTATTATTAAATTAATTTATAGTTGGATAGTGGATATTATGAAATGGTATGCATGCCTGTCAATTTTCAATGTAAAGAAAGTTTGTCTTTTAAAAACGAATGCAATGTTTGTAAAATATATCATATAGAGGTCAAATACCTCGCAATGTAATCAACTATTGTGAATCGTTTATAATGTATATGAACGGGTCCTTTCAGTTGGTATCAGAGCGGTGGTCTTAGCGAACCATGTCTGCATTAGTGTGTCTAACTGATAAGTCATTAGGATGCATTAGTGAGTCTGAACTTCGACCGTGTCTGCATGTCAAAAGTTTTGCTTATCATTTTTAGTCAGAAATCATCTGCTTATCATTCTTAGGAAATTACCTGCTTATCATTACTAGTCTAGACACGTCTTGCTACATTAATTGCATGAGTAGTGTATAGACAAAATTCATATCTTAGCGTATCTGCTAAATCATATCTTATCGTATCTGTTACTTTAAACTTTACCTGACATATCCCGCAAATTGTGTATCCATGTCTAGTGCTCGAGTATATATATTTATGCATGCTTGTATGCTAAATTTTGTCGTTAAACAATTATGATGAATCACGAAGTAAATACATATATTATTGGTAAAAGGTATATGATATACATGTTTTTGGAAAGATGGCGAAAAATCAATAACTTTTCATTTAGATATCGAATAATTTTGATGAACGGATTAAAAGATATGATCAACTGAATTATGATTAACGTTAATTGAAATTGCTTTTGAATCTACAATTAAGATTTAAACAACTTGTTTACGAGATTGATAAATTGGATTTTTGAATATTACCAACCGAGTAAATGAATCCTTATATAAGGTATGTCTCGTTTTGTTGAACTATTGTCAAAATTGACTTTTTGAAACGACTTTGGATAACTTTTTTATGTCGATCTCGAGCATTAGGATTGTTATACACTATGACCTGACCTAGCTTGATAGACATTTATTGACCAACATATGTTCTCTAGGTTGAGATCTACGATTATTTGATATTCCGAGTTTCGGTCACGTTTTGGTGAACAACTTTATGTGCTGCTAAGGTGAGTTTCATTTGCTCCCTTTTTAATTTCTTTTGCAATCTATATTTTTGGGCTGAGAATACATGCACTTTATTTTAAACGCAATGGATACAAGTACATACTAAATTCTACACCGAGTTTGAACCGAAAATCCCTTAGCTTTGGTAACTAGTAACTGCCGGTTATAAGAACTGATGGGCGCGAGTAGTAGTATATGGATCCATAGGGCTTGATATCCCCGTCCGAGCTAGAGCGCTAGCCTTTTAACGGACGTATGCTATTTGAGAAGCGTACACGTTGGTTTGCGTGTACTATTAAGATGATTATACAAAGGGTACAAATTATATATACGTTAAGTTTAGTTACCAGGGTGCTCAATCTTGTAGAATATTTTGATAAACGTTTCTGGATGAAACAACTGAAATCTTGTGATCCACCTTTATACACAGATTATGCGAAACATTAAAACTATGAACTCACCAACCTTTGTGTTGACACTTGTTAGCATGTTTATTCTCAGGTTTCATAGAAGTCTTCCGCTGTTGCTTATATGTTAGACAAGCTATGTGCATGGAGTCTTACATGACATACTTTTCAAGGAAACGTTGCATTCACCAAATTATCACCATGTATCTTATTTTGACTGCATTGTCAACGGAAGTACTATTGTAAACTATTATTTACGGTGATTGTCTATATGTAGAAATCATCAGATGTCGAAAACCTTTGATTTAAATATTCATTTATGGTGTGCCTTTTCAAAAGAATGCAATGTTTACAAAACGTATCATATAGAGGTCAAATACCTCGCAATGAAATCAATGAATGACGTATTGTCCGTATGGATTTGGAGCGATCGTCACAGTTGGTATCAGAGCGTTGGTCCTAGTGAACCACGTCTTGCATGAGTATGTCTAACTGGTTATTGTTAGGATGCATTAGTGAGTCTGGACTATGACCGTATATGTTTTTACCAAGTTTTGCTTACCATTTATCGTCAAAAATTACTTGCTTATCATTCCTAAGTCAAGACACGTCTTACTGCATTTACTGCATAGATAGTGTACCGAGAAAATTCATATCTTAGCATATCTGTTACTGTAAACTTTTCCTGACATCTTCCGAAAATTTCTCCGTAATTTACGGGATTTTGGTATTATATATACATATGTAAATTATGTATTGAGGAGTACCAATCTAAATTCTAAAATCTATCTTATATCAAAAATCAATTCACTGATTATACAAGATGGATCACGTATCTAGTTCAAATTCCTTAAATTCCGACAGCTATTCTGATATGGATATTCACATGAACTCCGAAGACAGTGTAACCGGAATGGATCAACCAATTAGCCATCATCTATTCTGGATGAATTGGGGATGGGTTCGTAGCTTACTTAGTCATTGGAGACAAGAAGAAGGCGATCCCTTCCATCCACCACATTGCCCTCTTGGCGAAGAACCTAAAGCACTTACCGGCGAACCTGTTCGTAATACCATTTTCTCTCTCATTTCCAGAGTATCTAGTCATGATTATATACTATCTCACATTCTAAATCTTATTCGTCCGCTCGTCCGAACCACCGATCATCCCGGTATAATAGAGGAAGTCAACGAGCTTCGCGCTCGGGTAGTGGCTTTGGAGAATATGGTGCGAAGGTTACAAACACCAGCAGTAGCACCAGCAGCATAACCAGTACCACCATCATCAACAACAACAGTACCATTACCACCACCAACAACCACATCCGCATCCCACACCTCAATATCACATCTAAAAACTGTACTTCAGATATCAACATCATACGCACCGTAGATACCAAGGAGTGCCAACAACAATAAATGATGAAGTACTGATTCATAACTTCATCGAAGAAATATTCTACGGTGATTATGTAATCTCTAAAATCTTAGAGATTATTTATCCCAGTTCTAACCGTAAATCAGATAAATAGAAGGAAGAATAGAAACCCTGACAAGAATGATGCGTAAGGTACAAGCTAGACTTGTTTTACCAACAGCATCAATAGTACCCTTAGCCTCACCAGCACAGTTAGTGCTGTCAACATCATTAGAATCATCAGCACCTCTAACATCACAAGCTCTGCCAGTTCAAGAAAGCACCGTGGATATTATTACAAGTCAACAACGCGTATATTTGTATCAACGAGTTATGAAATATTAACTCATTCCCTCTGAAGAATTTATATGTATATCTTATATATATATTTTAAAACCATCATAAATCTTTTCGTACTAAGCTATTAAGTATGAATTGAAAAAGGGTAAATACTACTCGGTTAAATTCATATTACTAATATGCTATGATGTACATCCTTCGTTAACAACTTAACCTTCGTTAACTACAATCTCTGTTTCAACCCAAAGAATTCCGTTTCATAATAAACCAAGTGTATTATTCAATAATATGGTTGATTTTACACTTTCATCTTCGATGCACTCGAAACTTTCTAGAAAACATCATTTGCACCTTGCGAAGTTTGCAAGAATTCCACGAATATCAACACCCTTCACCAAGGAATATCAGTAAGAATAAATAATGAAGTATTGATTTCATTAGCGAAATACTCCGCAAAGATTATGTAATCTTTAATATTTTAGAGATTATTCATTTCTAATTCAAGCCAAAAATCAAATGAGCTTAATATGATATTAACTCATTAAATCTGTATTACATCTGAAGAAAATATACATACATATATTTTCATAAAAACGGTAATAAAAATTCTTTTGTACAAAGTATTAATTGTGAAATCTTTAACGGGTAGGTAATACTCGGGAAATATATAAGTTCACAATTAATATGTTATATTGTACATTCTTCAACTTTGATTCAAAAATTATTAACTATGATCACAGCGATATACAATCGTTTTCATACAAATTCAATTACATATTCTGATATTGACGGATCAGAATCCAAGTCATAACTCTGAACTGGTAAAATCATTCTTAGATCTCTACATCTTTCAAAGCTATACTTTGACTTCAAAACTGTAAAAGATCCTTTGGTATTGTTTTTACCAAAAATAACCTTGCAATTCCTTTTCAAAGTATCCAGTATTATCAACCATTCAACCAGTCAACGACGACCTTTCAGACTTGTAATTTTGGCATATACGTTTTCGTTACTGGGGAACCTTTCATGTTCCACCACATTAGCAGTAAATTTACCAACAACTTCATTGATCTTTGACCTTCCAAAAAATCCTTATACTCATTGAAACTGTATCATGTACTCATCCACATCTTGTAACGGCAATTGCCATACCAACTATCGGGAATTAGCAATCAGTATCTTGAAATCTTGTAGCACGTCTACGCCAACAGTTATATGTGTACATATAACGTCTACCTCCTGGACTTACATACTTCGAATGTGAAGTTTCCGAAAAACACCCCAAACTACGAAACTAGTTCTCCGAATTTTGAAAAAATGTTGATGAAGCAGCAAAAACTGTAAACGACCTTAACAGTCAAAAGTTTGATGATAAAGAATAGTATGGTGGTAAAGCATAGAAAAAGAGAAGGTTTAGAATTGAAAAACGGATTGAGCAGACCATGAAGGAGGCTGTGGACAAATCACAAAGACTAAATCTACCTTCAAAGAATCCAAATGATTCAGAGTCTGTTGAAATCATTAGCGAATACCTTGCTCCTTACTCTAAAACCTTTGCGGACAATATTCTTCATCATCATCTTATCTTAAATATTCTAAGATATCATCGTATCTCCCATTATAAATATCCTCCATATTTCTGAAGATATTTTTCGAAACTATTCTTATCTGAAATCATTACCTCTTCGCGCTATCTGTGTTACATCATAAAAGAAACTATTTTAGTTTCTAAAATCTGAAAAATTCGAAAAAAATGGATGTTTTGAAGTAATGTTGGGAACTGAAGCATGAGTTAGTATAATATAATGACACTTGATCAACGTGATTATATTACAGTAAGTCATGTTGAGTTTCTAATGGAACGTGACAAAGGTTCACAGATCACAGCCTCATCATAAACCATGTTACATAACTCTTTCATTCTATATAATCTCTAAATATATCAAGAAAATATATTTCTTGATGATTCGGTCTTTTTCGGATATTCTGGTAATTTGACAAGTCGGATTGTGCCATTACCGTTTCTTTCTTAGAACATTAATTATGTTTATTCTGAAATTCATACCTACGAATTCTGGACCATTATTCGCTTGACTTAAGGTCGGGAAGAGAAAACGAAAGCATGAAGCTCCGAAATATAATGGAGAACATAAAGCCCGATAACAACCCCGAAATTACAAACCGTGTATATCAATGCGTATAGCAATATAAAGACACGGGAGAATGAAAAACACTATAACCCCAAGGTAATAGTAGAAGAAAATAACTTCCTCTGGTGGCAGATGAAAAAGAAGAATGAAGGATACGATAGCCAGGAAAATATCAAGAATCAGAACTGGATTAAGCATTTTCACAATCTATTGGGATGTATGAAATAAGAAAGAAGATTATAGGAGTGGTGAAAATAAATGAAACGGAAGAGGTCAATTTATAGCAATCGAGACAGATTACGCATTTAATCAAAGAAAATCCTAATTTCCGCAAATTCCGAAGAATCAAATCTTATTTAGATTATGAAGATTTTCTATTCCTTAAATTCCGAAAATCAATCGTAACTACGTCAAAAGCTAAGACGAATCTCTATTCTTTCATTTCACTCTTTTACGATAACTTCTCTCATACGCTTCGAGAAATCGGATTGTTTTATCCATATAATTCAACGGTGATAAAATTCTATTTATCAACTCATATTCGTCATGAAAACATTTCTATTGTTAGCCATGACGACCTCACTTAAATTTCGGGACAAAATTTCTTTAACGGGTAGGTACTGTGATGACCCGGAAATTTCTGACCAAATTTAAACTTTATCTTTAAATGATTTAATGTTTCCGACACGATAAGCAAAGTCTATGAAGTTGAATCTTAAAATTTTAGAACTGTTTCATGTATTAAATTACATTTGACTGCTCTCGACGATTCATGAACACTTATATGTATGTATATATATATATATGTACAAGTAAAAACGACTTTCCTACCGTAAAACACTATTTGCTACAGTAAAATGACTTTCCTACAGTAAAACACTATTTGATACAGTAAACACTATTTGCTACAATAAACACTATTTGCTACAGTACACTATTTGATGTCGACGAACTAGCAAACAAAAACAGGATAAGGCGGCCATGCGATCGCATGGCAAAAACACTGAAAACTCATGCGATCGCATGAGGTACTGTAGCAGGCCACATACTATAAAAGCTCGATTCATTCCTCTGTATTATTATTATTTTTATATTATTATTATTATTATTATTATTATTATTATTAATCTTATTATAATATTATTATTAGTAGTATATATACCTAAAATACTACGACGAGGTTATGAGCGTGTCACCTTCAAAATGGGTTTTTGAGCGGGATAGAGCTAAGGAAATTATGGGTTATTGTCAAGGAGGTTATGGGTAATGTTCGAGGGTATATTTGTGAATCAAATCTAGTGTTTATCATCTCTGTTGCGTCTACGTACTTTCCTACAATATTGAATCTCAATATTGATACGTAAGCACTCATATTTCATCTTTTATACATTAATTGTGTATCCATGTCTAGTGCTCGAGTATATATATTTATGCATGCTTGTATGCTAAATTTTGTCGTTAAACAATTATGATGAATCACGAAGTAAATACATATATTACTGGTAAAAGGTATATGATATACATGTTTTTGGAAAGCTGGCGAAAAATCAATAACTTTTCATTTAGATATCGAATAATTTTGATGAACGGATTAAAAGATATGATCAACTGAATTATGATTAACGTTAATTGAAATTGCTTTTGAATCTACAATTAAGATTTAAACAACTTGTTTACGAGATTGATAAATTGGATTTTTGAATATTACCAACCGAGTAAATGAATCCTTATATAAGGTATGTCTCGTTTTGTTGAACTATTGTCAAAATTGACTTTTTGAAACGACTTTGGATAACTTTTGTATGTCGATCTCGAGCATTAGGATTGTTATACACTATGACCTGACCTAGCTTGATAGACATTTATTGACCAACATATGTTCTCTAGGTTGAGATCTACGGTTATTTGATATTCCGAGTTTCGGTCACGTTTTGGTGAACAACTTTATGTGCTGCTAAGGTGAGTTTCATTTGCTCCCTTTTTAATTTCTTTTGCAATCTATATTTTTGGGCTGAGAATACATGCACTTTATTTTAAACGCAATGGATACAAGTACATACTAAATTCTACACCGAGTTTGAACCGAAAATCCCTTAGCTTTGGTAACTAGTAACTGCCGGTTATAAGAACTGATGGGCGCGAGTAGTAGTATATGGATCCATAGGGCTTGATATCCCCGTCCGAGCTAGAGCGCTAGCCTTTTAACGGACGTATGCTATTTGAGAAGCGTACACGTTGGTTTGCGTGTACTATTAAGATGATTATACAAAGGGTACAAATTATATATACGTTAAGTTTAGTTACCAGGGTGCTCAATCTTGTAGAATATTTTGATAAACGTTTCTGGATGAAACAACTGAAATCTTGTGATCCACCTTTATACACAGATTATGCGAAACATTAAAACTATGAACTCACCAACCTTTGTGTTGACACTTGTTAGCATGTTTATTCTCAGGTTTCATAGAAGTCTTTCGCTGTTGCTTATATGTTAGACAAGCTATGTGCATGGAGTCTTACATGACATACTTTTCAAGGAAACGTTGCATTCACCAAATTATCACCATGTATCTTATTTTGACTGCATTGTCAACGGAAGTACTATTGTAAACTATTATTTACGGTGATTGTCTATATGTAGAAATCATCAGATGTCGAAAACCTTTGATTTAAATATTCATTTATGGTGTGCCTTTTTAAAAGAATGCAATGTTTACAAAACGTATCATATAGAGGTCAAATACCTCGCAATGAAATCAATGAATGACGTATTGTCCGTATGGATTTGGAGCGATCGTCACATATATACACTCCAATGATCAGCTCTTAGCAGCCCATGTGAGTCACCTAACACATGTGGGAACCATCATTTGGCAACTAGCATGAAATATCTCATAAAATTATAAAAATATTAGTAATCATTCATGACTCATTTACATGAAAACAAAATTACATATCCTTTATATCTAATCCATATACCAACAACCAAAAACACCTACAAACACTTTCATTCTTCAATTTTCTTCATTTAATTGATCTCTCTCAAGTTCCATCTTCAAGTTCTAAGTGTGCTTCATAAATTCCATAAGTATAGTTTCATAAAAATCAAGAATACTTCCAAGTTTGCAAGTCTACTTACAAGCTTTCTAATATATTCCAAGTAATCATCTAAGATCAAGGAACCTTTGTTATTTACAGTAGGTTATCTTTCTAATTCAAGGTAATATTCATATTCAAAACTTTGATTCAATTTCTACAACTATAACAATCTTATTTCGAGTGAAAATCTTACTTGAACTGTTTTCGTGTCATGATTCTGCTTCAAGAACTTTCAAGCCATCCAAGGATCATTTGAAGCTAGATCCATTTTTCTCATTTCCAGTAGTTTTATCCAGAAAACTTGAGGTAGTAATGATGTTCATAACATCATTCGATTCATACATATAAAGCTATCTTATTCGAAGGTTTAAACTTGTAATCACTAGAACATAGTTTAGTTAATTCTAAACTTGTTCACAAACAAAAGTTAATCCTTCTAACTTGACTTTTAAAATCAACTAAACACATGTTCTATATCTATATGATATGCTAACTTAATGATTTAAAACCTGGAAACACGATGAACACCATAAAATCGGATATACGCCGTCGTAGTGAAACCGGGGGCTGTTTTGGTTTGGATAATTAAAAACTATGATAAACTTTGATTTAAAAGTTGTTCTTCTGGAAAAATAATTTTTCATATGAACATGAAACTATATCAAAAAATCTTGGTTAAACTCAAAGTGAAAGTATGTTTTTCAAAATGGTCATCAAGATGTCGTTCTTTCGACGGAAATGACTACCTCTTTAGTAATTGACATGTAACTTAAATTTTTGACTATAAACCTATATTTTTTCTGTTTGAATTCTTAAATTAGAGTTCAATATGAAACCATAGCAATTTGATTCACTCAAAACGGATTTAAAATGAAGAAGTTATGGGTAAAACAAGATTGGATATTTTTGATCTTTTTAGCTACGGGAAATGTTTAACAAATCTATACGAATCATATCCTAGCTAACTTATATTGTATTATACATGTATTCTAATATATTATGTAATCTTGGGATACCATAGACACGTATGCAAATGTTTTGACATATCATATCGACCCATATATATATATTATTTGGAACAACCATAGACACTCTATATGCAGTAATGTTGGAGTTAGCTATACAGGGTTGAGGTTGATTCCAAATATATATATACTTTGAGTTGTGATCTAGCCTGAGACGTGTATACACTGGGTCGTGGATTGATTCAAGATAATATATATCGATTTATTTCTGTACATCTAACTGTGGATAACTAGTTGTAGGTTACTAACGAGGACAGCTGACTTAATACACTTAAATCTTTAAAACATAATAAAAATAGTTGTAATTATATTTTGATCATACTTTGATATATATATACATATTTGTATAGGTTCGTGAATCGATCCGTGGCCAAGTCTTATTTCCGAGGAAGGAAATATCTGTGAAAGTGAGTTATAGTCCCACTTTTAAAATCTAATCTTTTTTGGGACGAGAATACATGCAGGTTTTATAAATGATTTACAAAATAGACACAAGTACGTGAAACTACAATCTATGGTTGAATTATCGAAATCGAATATGCCCCTTTTTATTAAGTCTGGTAATCTAAGAATTAGGGAACAGACACCCTAATTGACGCGAATCCTAAAGATAGATCTATTGGGCCTAACAAACCGCATCCAAAGTACCGGATGCTTTAGTACTTGTATCTTGTATCTTGTATCTTGTTCGATTTATTGATTTCAATGTTGTTTAGATCTGACTTTCAGAATTAGGCATGAACCCCTGGAGTATATAAAAAATGGGTTTCTTGTATCTTGTTCGATTTATTGATTTCAATATTGTTTAGATCTGACTTTCAGAATTAGGCATGAACCCCTGGAGCTGACGTAAAGTGCTAATGTGACAATTGCACGGTCAAATGTGCATAAATGTCTTATTATCACGTATTACCAAGTATTATCATACCAAATGAAATGTCCCGTTCTTATTGATTAAAAACGTTCCATATTAATTGATTTCGTTGCGAGGTTTTGACCTCTATATGAGACGTTTTTCAAAGACTGCATTCATTTTTAAAACAAACCATAACCTTTATTTCATAAATAAAGGTTTAAAAAGCTTTACGTAGATTATCAAATAATGATAATCTAAAATATCCTGTTTACACACGACCATTACATAATGGTTTACAATACAAATATGTTACATCGAAATCAGTTTCTTGAATGCAGTTTTTACACAATATCATACAAACATGGACTCCAAATCTTGTCCTTATTTTAGTATGCAACAGCAGAAGTTCTTAGTATTCACCTGAGAATAAACATACTTTAAACGTCAACAAAAATGTTGGTGAGTTATAGGTTTAACCTATATATATCAAATCGTAACAATAGACCACAAGATTTCATATTTCAATACACATTCCATACATAGAGATAAAAATCATTCATATAGTGAACACCTGGTAACCGACATTAACAAGATGCATATATAAGAATATCCCCATCATTCCGGGACACCCTTCGGATATGATATAAATTTCGAAGTACTAAAGCATCCAGTACTTTGGATGGGGTTTGTTAGGCCCAATAGATCTATCTTTAGGATTCGCGTCAATAAGGGTGTCTGTTCCCTAATTCTTAGATTACCAGACTTAATAAAAAGGGGCATATTCGATTTCGATAATTCAACCATAGAATGTAGTTTCACGTACTTGTGTCTATTTTGTAAATCATTTATAAAACCTGCATGTATTCTCATCCCAAAAATATTAGATTTTAAAAGTGGGACTATAACTCACTTTCACAGATTTTTACTTCATCGGGAAGTAAGACTTGGCCACTGGTTGATTCACGAACCTATAACAATATATACATATATATCAAAGTATGTTTAAAATATATTTACAACACTTTTAATATATTTTGATGTTTTAAGTTTATTAAGTCAGCTGTCCTCGTTAGTAACCTACAACTAGTTGTCCACAGCTAGATGTACAGAAATAAATCGATAAATATTATCTTGAATCAATCCACGACCCAGTGTATACGTATCTCAGTATTGATCACAACTCAAACTATATATATTTTGGAATCAACCTCAACCCTGTATAGCTAACTCCAACATTCACATATAGAGTGTCTATGGTTGTTCCGAAATATATATAGATGTGTCGACATGATAGGTCAAAACATTGTATACGTGTCTATGGTATCTCAAGATTACATAATATACAATACAAGTTGATTAAGTTATGGTTGGAATAGATTTGTTACCAATTTTCACGTAGCTAAAATGAGAAAAATTATCCAATCTTGTTTTACCCATAACTTCTTCATTTTAAATCCGTTTTGAGTGAATCAAATTGCTATGGTTTCATATTGAAATCTATTTTATGAATCTAAACAGAAAAGTATAGGTTTATAGTCGGAAAAATAAGTTACAAGTCGTTTTTGTAAAGGTAGTCATTTCAGTCGAAAGAACGACGTCTAGATGACCATTTTAGAAAACATACTTCCACTTTGAGTTTAACCATAATTTTTGGATATAGTTTCATGTTCATAATAAAAATCATCTTCTCAGAATAACAACTTTTAAATCAAAGTTTATCATAGTTTTTAATTAACTAACCCAAAACAGCCCGCGGTGTTACTACGACGGCGTAAATCCGGTTTTACGGTGTTTTTCGTGTTTCCAGGTTTTAAATCATTAAGTTAGCATATCATATAGATATAGAACATGTGTTTAGTTGATTTTAAAAGTCAAGTTAGAAGGATTAACTTTTGTTTGCGAACAAGTTTAGAATTAACTAAACTATGTTCTAGTGATTACAAGTTTAAACCTTCGAATAAGATAGCTTTATATGTATGAATCGAATGATGTTATGAACATCATTACTACCTTAAGTTCCTTGGATAAACCTACTGGAAAAGAGAAAAATGGATCTAGCTTCAACGGATCCTTGGATGGCTCGAAGTTCTTGAAGCAGAATCATGACACGAAAACAAGTTCAAGTAAGATCATCACTTGAAATAAGATTGTTATAGTTATAGAAATTGAACCAAAGTTTGAATATGATTATTACCTTGTATTAGAATGATAACCTACTGTAAGAAACAAAGATTTCTTGAGGTTGGATGATCACCTTACAAGATTGGAAGTGAGCTAGCAAACTTGAAAGTATTCTTGATTTTATGTAACTAGAACTTGTAAAATATATGAAGAACACTTAGAACTTGAAGATAGAACTTGAGAGAGATCAATTAGATGAAGAAAATTGAAGAATGAAAGTGTTTATAGGTGTTTTTGGTCGTTGGTGTATGGATTAGATATAAAGGATATGTAATTTTGTTTTCATGTAAATAAGTCATGAATGATTACTCATATTTTTGTAATTTTATGAGATATTTCATGCTAGTTGCCAAATGATGGTTCCCACATGTGTTAGGTGACTCACATGGGCTGCTAAGAGCTGATCATTGGAGTGTATATACCAATAGTACATACATCTAAAAGCTGTGTATTGTACGAGTACGAATACGGGTGCATACGAGTAGAATTGTTGATGAAACTGAACGAGGATGTAATTGTAAGCATTTTTGTTAAGTAGAAGTATTTTGATAAGTGTCTTGAAGTCTTTCAAAAGTGTATGAATACATATTAAAACACTACATGTATATACATTTTAACTGAGTCGTTAAGTCATCGTTAGTCGTTACATGTAAATGTTGTTTTGAAACCTTTAGGTTAACGATCTTGTTGAATGTTGTTAACCCATTGTTTATTATAAAAAATGAGATGTTAAATTATTATATTATCATGATATTATGATATATAATATATCTTAGTATGATGTATATACAGTTAAATGTCTTTACAACGATAATCGTTACATATATGTCTCGTTTCGAAATCATTAAGTTAGTAGTCTTATTTTTACATATGTATTTCATTGTTAATACACTTAATAATATATTTACTTATCATTTAACATAATTAACCAAGTGTATCAATATCTTAATATGATTCATATGTACCTAGTAAGACGTTGTTATAACGATAATCGTTATATATATCGTTTTCGAGTTTCTTAAATTAATAGTCTCATTTTTACGTATATAACTCATTGTTAAAATACCTAATGAGATACATACTTATAATAAAAACATGTTAACTATATATATAACCATATATATGTTATTGTATAGTTTTTACAAGTTTTAACGTTCGTGAATCACCGGTCAACTTGGGTGGTCAATTGTCTATATGAAACATATTTCAATTAATCAAGTCTTAACAAGTTTGATTGCTTAACATGTTGGAAACATTTAATCATGTAAATATCAATCTCAATTAATATATATAAACATGGAAAAGTTCGAGTCACTACAGTACCTACCCGTTAAATAAATTTCGTCCCGAAATTTTAAGTTGTTGAAGGTGTTGACGAATCTTCTGGAAATAGATGCGGGTATTTCTTCTTCATCTGATCTTCACGCTCCCAGGTGAACTCGGGTCCTCTACGAGCATTCCATCGAATCTTAACAATTGGTATCTTGTTTTGCTTAAGTCTTTTAACCTCACGATCCATTATTTCGACGGGTTCTTCGATGAATTGGAGTTTTTCGTTGATTTGGATTTCATCTAACGGAATAGTGAGATCTTCTTTAGCAAAACATTTCTTCAAATTTGAGACGTGGAAAGTGTTATGTACAGCCACGAGTGGTTGAGGTAACTCAAGTCGGTAAGCTACTGGTCCGACACGATCAATAATCTTGAATGGTCCAATATACCTTGGATTTAATTTCCCTCGTTTACCAAATCGAACAACGCCTTTCCAAGGTGCAACTTTAAGCATGACCATCTCTCCAATTTCAAATTCTATATCTTTTCTTTTAATGTTAGCGTAGCTCTTTTGTCGACTTTGGGCGGTTTTCAACCGTTGTTGAATTTGGATGATCTTCTCGGTAGTTTCTTGTATAATCTCCGGACCGGTAATCTGTCTATCCCCCACTTCACTCCAACAAATCGGAGACCTGCACTTTCTACCATAAAGTGCTTCAAACGGCGCCATCTCAATGCTTGAATGGTAGCTGTTGTTGTAGGAAAATTCTGCTAATGGTAGATGTCGATCCCAACTGTTTCCAAAATCAATAACACATGCTCGTAGCATGTCTTCAAGCGTTTGTATCGTCCTTTCGCTCTGCCCATCAGTTTGTGGATGATATGCAGTACTCATGTCTAGACGAGTTCCTAATTCTTGCTGTAATGTCTGCCAGAATCTTGAAATAAATCTACCATCCCTATCAGAGATAATAGAGATTGGTATTCCATGTCTGGAGACGACTTCCTTCAAATACAGTCGTGCTAACTTCTCCATCTTGTCATCTTCTCTTATTGGCAGGAAGTGTGCTGATTTGGTGAGACGATCAACTATTACCCAAATAGTATCAAAACCACTTGCAGTCCTTGGCAATTTAGTGATGAAATCCATGGTAATGTTTTCCCATTTCTATTCTGGGATTTCGGGTTGTTGAAGTAGACCTGATGGTTTCTGATGCTCAGCTTTGACCTTAGAACACGTCAAACATTCTCCTACGTATTTAGCAACATCGGCTTTCATACCCGGCCACCAAAAATGTTTCTTGAGATCCTTGTACATCTTCCCCGTTCCAGGATGTATTGAGTATCTGGTTTTATGAGCTTCTCTAAGTACCATTTCTCTCATATCTCCAAATTTTGGTACCCAAATCCTTTCAGCCCTATACCGGGTTCCGTCTTCCCGAATATTAAGATGCTTCTCCGATCCTTTGGGTATTTCATCCTTTAAATTTCCCTCTTTTAAAACTCCTTGTTGCGCCTCCTTTATTTGAGTAGTAAGGTTATTATGAATCATTATATTCATAGATTTTACTCGAATGGGTTCTCTGTCCTTCCTGCTCAAGGCATCGGCTACCACATTTGCCTTCCCCGGGTGGTAACGAATCTCAAAGTCATAATCATTCAATAATTCAATCCACCTACGCTGCCTCATATTCAGTTGTTTCTGATTAAATATGTGTTGAAGACTTTTGTGGTCGGTATATATAATACTTTTGACCCCATATAAGTAGTGCCTCCAAGTCTTTAATGCAAAAACAACCGCGCCTAATTCCAAATCATGCGTCGTATAATTTTGTTCGTGAATCTTCAATTGTCTAGACGCATAAGCAATCACCTTCGTTCGTTGCATTAATACACAACCGAGACCTTGCTTTGATGCATCACAATAAATCACAAAATCATCATTCCCTTCAGGCAATGACAATATAGGTGCCGTAGTTAGATTTTTTCTTCAATAACTGAAACGCTTTCTCTTGTTCATCATTCCATTCAAATTTCTTCCCTTTATGCGTTAATGCAGTCAAGGGTTTTGCTATTCTGGAAAAGTCTTGGATGAACCTTCTGTAGTAACCAGCTAGTCCTAAAAACTGGCGTATGTGTTTTGGAGTTTTCGGGGTTTCCCACTTTTCAACAGTTTCTATCTTTGCCGGATCCACCTTAATACCTTCTTTGTTCACTATGTGACCGAGGATTTGAACTTCTTCCAACCAAAATGCACACTTTGAAAACTTAGCGTACAATTCTTCCTTCCTCAATACTTCTAACACCTTTCTCAAATGTTCACCGTGTTCTTGGTCATTCTTTGAGTAAATAAGTATGTCATCAATGAAAACAATGACAAACTTGTCAAGGTATGGTCCACACACTCGGTTCATAAGGTCCATGAACACAGCTGGTGCATTAGTTAAACCAAACGGCATGACCATAAATTCGTAATGACCGTAACGTGTTCTGAAAGCAGTCTTTGGAATATCATCTTCTTTCACCCGCATTTGATGATACCCGGAACGTAAGTCAATCTTTGAATAAACAGACGAGCCTTGTAGTTGATCAAATAAGTCGTCGATTCTCGGTAGTGGGTAGCAGTTCTTGATGGTAAGTTTGTTCAACTCTCGATAGTCGATACACAACCTGAATGTACCATCTTTCTTCTTGACAAACAAAACAGGAGCTCCCCACGGTGATGTGCTTGGTCGAATGAAACCACGCTCTAAAAGTTCTTGTAATTGGCTTTGTTGTTCTTTCATCTCGCTGGGTGCGAGTCTGTAAGGAGCACGAGCTATTGGTGCAGCTCCTGGTACAAGATCTATTTAAAATTCAACGGATCGATGTGGGGGTAATCCCGGTAATTCTTTCGGAAATACATCGGGAAATTCTTTTGCAATGGGAACATCATTGATGCTCTTTTCTTCAGTTTGTACTTTCTCGACGTGTGCTAGAACAGCATAGCAACCTTTTCTTATTAGTTTTTGTGCCTTCAAATTACTAATAAGATGTAGCTTCGTGTTCCCCTTTTCTCCGTACACCATTAAGGGTTTTCCTTTTTCTCGTATAATGCGAATTGCATTTTTGTAACAAACGATCTCTGCTTTCACTTCTTTCAACCAGTCCATACCGATTATCACATCAAAACTCCCTAACTCTACTGGTATCAAATCAATCTTAAATGTTTCGCTAACCAGTTTAATTTCTCGATTCTGACATATATTATCTGCTGAAATTAATTTACCATTTGCTAATTCGAGTAAAAATTTACTATCCAAAGGCGTCAATGGACAACTTAATTTAGCACAAACATCTCTACTCATATAGCTTCTATCCGCACCCGAATCAAATAAAACGTAAGCAGATTTATTGTCAATAAGAAACGTACCCGTAACAAGCTCCGGGTCTTCTTGTGCCTCTGCCGCATTAATATTGAAAACTCTTCCGCGGCCTTGTCAATTCGTGTTCTCCTGGTTTGGGCAATTTCTAATAATGTGGCCCGGTTTTCCACATTTATAACAAACTACATTGGCATAACTTGCTCCGACACTACTTGCTCCGCCATTACTCGTTCCGACACCATTTGTTCCTTTCGTTCTATTAACCCCTGGTCCGTAGACCTCACACTTCGCCGCGCTATGACCATTTCTTTTACACTTGTTGCAAAATTTGGTGCAGAACCCCGAGTGATTCTTTTCACACCTTTGGCATAGCTGCTTCTGATTGTTGTTGTTGTTGCGGTTATTATTGTTGTTGGGATGATTGTTGTAGTTGCTGTTGTTGTTGTTGTTGTTGTTGTTGTTGGGCCGTTTGTTGTAGTTGCGATTGATGTTGCGATTGTTGGGATAATTGTTGCGATTATTGTTGTAATTGCTGTTGTTGTTGTATTGGTGATTCTTATCACCGTTTTCCTCCCACTTTCTTTTGACTTGCTTCACATTGGCCTCTTCAGCAGTCTGTTCTTTAATTCTTTCTTCAATCTGGTTCACTAGTTTGTGAGCCATTCTACATGCCTGTTGTATGGAGGCGGGCTCGTGTGAACTTATATCTTCTTGGATTCTTTCCGGTAATCCTTTCACAAACGCGTCGATCTTCTCTTCCTCATCTTCGAATGCTCCCGGACACAATAGGCACAATTCTGTGAATCGTCTTTCGTACGTGGTAATATCAAATCCTTGGGTTCGTAACCCTCTAAGTTCTGTCTTGAGCTTATTGACCTCGGTTCTGGGACGGTACTTCTCGTTCATCAAGTGCTTGAATGCTGACCACGGTAGTGCGTACGCGTCGTCTTGTCCCACTTGCTCTAGATAGGTATTCCACCATGTTAACGCAGAACCTGTGAAGGTATGCGTAGCGTACTTTACTTTGTCCTCTTCAGTACACTTACTTATGGCAAACACCGATTCGACCTTCTCGGTCCACCGTTTCAATCCGATCGGTCCTTCGGTTCTATCAAATTCCAAAGGTTTGCAGGCAGTGAATTCTTTGTAGGTGCATCCTACACGATTTCGTGTACTGCTAGATCCAAGGTTATTGTTGGTATGTAGCACAGCCTGTACTGCGGCTATGTTTGAAGCTAGAAAAGTACGGAATTCCTCCTCATTCATATTCACGGTGTATCGAGTAGTCGGTGCCATTTCCTTCAAAATAGTCAAATGGAACAAGTTAATCATACAGAATATTAAGAGTAGTTAATAGTATTTCGTAGCATAATATGAACTCATTTATAAAAGCTTTTTCTTCATATTAGCGTTTTATAAGTTTAAATTCGGGTAGTACCTACCCGTTAAGTTCATACTTAGTAGCTAATATACAATTCAACTACTACAATTCTATATGAAAAACTGATTATAATAATATTTCGCGTTCAAACTTTTATACAATATTTTACAAACTTACAATACCGCTTATTTTACATAAAGCATGAAATATAGCACACAATAACTTTGATACAAGATAGTTGTGAAGATAATTCTAGCTAGTACACAAGTCGTTCAGCAAAGGCAATAAAGACACGTAATTCATACGTCCAGAAACAAGTCATGCATTCTGGTTTTACTAGGATTACTTCCCATCCTTGGTCTTGTGGAACATAACCGTTATGGCCGTTGATAAGACAGCGTGTTGTAACGTCGTCAAAGGGACGAGGGTTACGTAATGTCCAACAGTCCCGTAACAATCTAAAAACCTCATTTCTTACCCCAATTACCGACTCCGTCACTTGTGGAAACGTTTTGTTTAATAGTTGTAGCCCGATGTTCTTGTTCTCACTTTGGTGAGAAGCGAACATTACTAACCCGTAAGCATAACATGCTTCTTTATGTTGCATGTTAGCCGCTTTTTCTAAATCACGAAGTCCAATATTCGGATATATTGAGTCAAAATAATTTCTTAACCCGTTGCGTAAAATAGCATTTGGGTTCCCCGCAATATATGTGTCAAAGTAAACACATCGTAACTTATGGGTTTCCCAATGTGATATCCCCCATCTTTCAAACGAAAGTCTCTTATAAACCAAGACATTCTTGGAACGTTCTTCGAATGTCTTACAAACTGATCTCGCCTTAAATAGTTGTGCCGAGGAATTCTGACCGACTCTAGACAAGATTTCATCAATCATGTCTCCGGGTAGGTCTCTTAAAATATTGGGTTGTCTATCCATTTTGTGTTTTTAAACTGTAAAATAGACAAGAGTTAGATTCATAAAAAAAATACTTATTAATACAAGAAATTTTTACATATATCATAAAGCATAAGCACACTATATTACATATATTACACCACACGAATACAACTATCTTATTCCGAATCGCTCATTTCTTCTTCTTCGGTTTTGGTTCGTTTTGCCAGGTTTCTAGGGATATATGATGTTCTCCTAATACGAGCCGTAATTTTCCACATTGGTTTAGAAAAACCTGGTGGTTTAGAGGTTCCCGGGTCATTGTTACAACTTAAGGACTTCGGGGGTTGACGATACATATAAAGTTCATCGGGGTTGGAATTAGATTTCTCTATTTTTATGCCCTTTCCCTTATTATTTTCTTTTGCCTTTTTAAATTCAGTTGGGGTAATTTCTATAACATCATCGGAATTCTCGTCGGAATCCGATTCATCGGAGAATTGGTAATCCTCCCAATATTTTGCTTCCTTGGCGGAAACACCATTGACCATAATTAACCTTGGTCGGTTGGTTGAGGATTTTCTTTTACTTAACCGTTTTATTATTTCCCCCACCGGTTCTATTTCTTCATCCGGTTCCTCCTCTTCCTGTTCTGATTCTTCTTCCGCTTCCGACTCTTCTTCCGGTTCCTCTTCGGGAACTTGTGAATCAGTCCACGAATCATTCCAATTTACATTTGACTCTTCATTATTATTAGGTGAGTCAATGGGACTTGTTCTAGAGGTAGACATCTATCACATAATATCAAACGCATTAAGAGATTAATATATCACATAATATTCACATGTTAAAAATATATAGTTTCCAACAAAATTTGTTAAGCAATCATTTTTCAAGTAAACACGGTCAAAGTCCAGACTCACTAATGCATCCTAACAAACTCGATAAGACACACTAATGCAAAATTCTGGTTCTCTAAGACCAACGCTCTGATACCAACTGAAATGTCCCGTTCTTATTGATTAAAAACGTTCCATATTAATTGATTTCGTTGCGAGGTTTTGACCTCTATATGAGACGTTTTTCAAAGACTGCATTCATTTTTAAAACAAACCATAACCTTTATTTCATAAATAAAGGTTTAAAAAGCTTTACGTAGATTATCAAATAATGATAATCTAAAATATCCTGTTTACACACGACCATTACATAATGGTTTACAATACAAATATGTTACATCGAAATCAGTTTCTTGAATGCAGTTTTTACACAATATCATACAAACATGGACTCCAAATCTTGTCCTTATTTTAGTATGCAACAGCGAAAGCTCTTAGTATTCACCTGAGAATAAACATGCTTTAAACGTCAACAAAAATGTTGGTGAGTTATAGGTTTAACCTATATATATCAAATCGTAACAATAGACCACAAGATTTCATATTTCAATACACATCCCATACATAGAGATAAAAATCATTCATATAGTGAACACCTGGTAACCGACATTAACAAGATGCATATATAAGAATATCCCCATCATTCCGGGACACCCTTCGGATATGATATAAATTTCGAAGTACTAAAGCATCCGGTACTTTGGATGGGGTTTGTTAGGCCCAATAGATCTATCTTTAGGATTCACGTCAATTAGGGTGTCTGTTCCCTAATTCTTAGATTACCAGACTTAATAAAAAGGGGCATATTCGATTTCGATAATTCAACCATAGAATGTAGTTTCACGTACTTGTGTCTATTTTGTAAATCATTTATAAAACCTGCATGTATTCTCATCCCAAAAATATTAGATTTTAAAAGTGGGACTATAACTCACTTTCACAGATTTTTACTTCGTCGGGAAGTAAGACTTGACCACTGGTTGATTCACGAACCTATAACAATATATACATATATATCAAAGTATGTTTAAAATATATTTACAACACTTTTAATATATTTTGATGTTTTAAGTTTATTAAGTCAGCTGTCCTCGTTAGTAACCTACAACTAGTTGTCCACAGCTAGATGTACAGAAATAAATCGATAAATATTATCTTGAATCAATCCACGACCCAGTGTATACGTATCTCAGTATTGATCACAACTCAAACTATATATATTTTGGAATCAACCTCAACCCTGTATAGCTAACTCCAACATTCACATATAGAGTGTCTATGGTTGTTCCGAAATATATATAGATGTGTCGACATGATAGGTCAAAACATTGTATACGTGTCTATGGTATCTCAATATTACATAATATACAATACAAGTTGATTAAGTTATGGTTGGAATAGATTTGTTACCAATTTTCACGTAGCTAAAATGAGAAAAATTATCCAATCTTGTTTTACCCATAACTTCTTCATTTTAAATCCGTTTTGAGTGAATCAAATTGCTATGGTTTCATATTGAACTCTATTTTATGAATCTAAACAGAAAAGTATAGGTTTATAGTCGTAAAAATAAGTTACAAGTCGTTTTTGTAAAGGTAGTCATTTTAGTCGAAAGAACGACGTCTAGATGACCATTTTAGAAAACATACTTCCACTTTGAGTTTAACCATAATTTTTGGATATAGTTTCATGTTCATAATAAAAATCATCTTCTCAGAATAACAAATTTTAAATCAAATTTTATCATAGTTTTTAATTAACTAACCCAAAACAGCCCGCGGTGTTACTACGACGGCGTAAATCCGGTTTTACGGTGTTTTTTGTGTTTCCAGGTTTTAAATCATTAAGTTAGCATATCATATAGATATAGAACATGTGTTTAGTTGATTTTAAAAGTCAAGTTAGAAGGATTAACTTTTGTTTGCGAACAAGTTTAGAATTAACTAAACTATGTTCTAGTGATTACAAGTTTAAACCTTCGAATAAGATAGCTTTATATGTATGAATCGAATGATGTTATAAACATCATTACTACCTTAAGTTCCTTGGATAAACCTACTGGAAAAGAGAAAAATGGATCTAGCTTCAACGGATCCTTGGATGGCTCGAAGTTCTTGAAGCAGAATCATGACACGAAAACAAGTTCAAGTAAGATCATCACTTGAAATAAGATTGTTATAGTTATAGAAATTGAACCAAAGTTTGAATATGATTATTACCTTGTATTAGAATGATAACCTACTGTAAGAAACAAAGATTTCTTGAGGTTGGATGATCACCTTACAAGATTGGAAGTGAGCTAGCAAACTTGAAAGTATTCTTGATTTTATGTAACTAGAACTTGTAAAATATATGAAGAACACTTTGAACTTGAAGATAGAACTTGAGAGAGATCAATTAGATGAAGAAAATTGAAGAATGAAAGTGTTTGTAGGTGTTTTTGGTCGTTGGTGTATGGATTAGATATAAAGGATATGTAATTTTGTTTTCATGTAAATAAGTCATGAATGATTACTCATATTTTTGTAATTTTATGAGATATTTCATGCTAGTTGCCAAATGATGGTTTCCACATGTGTTAGATGACTCACATGGGCTGCTAAGAGCTGATCATTGGAGTGTATATACCAATAGTACATACATCTAAAAGCTGTGTATTGTACGAGTACGAATACGGTTGCATACGAGTAGAATTGTTGATGAAACTGAACGAGGATGTAATTGTAAGCATTTTTGTTAAGTAGAAGTATTTTGATAAGTGTCTTGAAGTCTTTCAAAAGTGTATGAATACATATTAAAATACTACATGTATATACATTTTAACTGAGTCGTTAAGTCATCGTTAGTCGTTACATGTAAATGTTGTTTTGAAACCTTTAGGTTAACGATCTTGTTGAATGTTGTTAACCCATTGTTTATTATAAAAAATGAGATGTTAAATTATTATATTATCATGATATTATGATATATAATATATCTTAGTATGATGTATATACAGTTAAATGTCGTTACAACGATAATCGTTACATATATGTCTCGTTTCGAAATCATTAAGTTAGTAGTCTTATTTTTACATATGTATTTCATTGTTAATACACTTAATAATATATTTACTTATCATTTAACATAATTAACCAAGTGTATCAATATCTTAATATGATTCATATGTACCTAGTAAGACGTTGTTATAACGATAATCGTTATATATATCGTTTTCGAGTTTCTTAAATTAATAGTCTCATTTTTATGTATATAACTCATTGTTAAAATACCTAATGAGATACATACTTATAATAAAAACATGTTAACTATATATATAACCATATATATGTTATTGTATAGTTTTTACAAGTTTTAACGTTCGTGAATCACCGGTCAACTTGGGTGGTCAATTGTCTATATGAAACATATTTCAATTAATCAAGTCTTAACAAGTTTGATTGCTTAACATGTTGGAAACATTTAATCATGTAAATATCAATCTCAATTAATATATATAAACATGGAAAAGTTCGGGTCACTACACCAAACATCTAAATTGTATTCATGAGGTGGTTAGTGTTCAGTTGATGGATATCTGAATTCTGGTGATTGTTATTGAGAGGTATTGTCAAGCTACCATCTTGAACTGACTGATCATGAATATGGAATCCACTCGTGATGTTATGAGTATTTGAGTGAGTGCCGAAGCATGTACATTTTCTTCTACATTTAAGCTTTTGAGTTATACTCATAAGAAGAATATATTAGATTTATATTTTACCTTTGAGCATTCCCATCGGGCTCCGTCCTGGGCCCGTACTTACCTTCACCCTCGAGGGCACCAATGGCATTGGTATGCCCTCACATTGCCCTCAAGCTTGTACTCCATTTTTGCCTTCCAATTTTTCTTCACAAAGCATAATCGAGCACGAGAGAAAGTTGGCCCTCTCATTTCTCTCTCATAGTTTGCGCAATATTTATTTGTACTCATAGTATAAACAACTTGTAAATAGATTATTTACTTAATTTTGTTGGGGCATGTGAGGGGAGTAAGAATGTTATGGAGGGGACTTAGGAGTGATATACTAATATAGTGATATGTGATTGGAGAAAATGGAGAGAGAAAGTCGATTTTGCAGTCTATCATGGAAAGGGAGGATGTCGTGGCTAAGAATGGTTTTACAAACTATATAAGTATGTAACTGTAAACTTCATTTTATTTAGAGACATATTTATCGTCACTTTATTTTTCAAATCGCATATGATTTACTATAGTATTTTTATTTATTTCTAATTACCAATAGCTAACACCCAAGTAATTTTTTTTTTTTTAAAGGCCCCAAGTAATATTTCTTATTTTTATTTAAAACTAATATATTACGGAGTATATATTATATTATAATTCGTCGAAGAGAAAGAGAACTTTATCTACTTCTTAGAGTGTATCACTGTGGTTGAAGAGATGACTTATCTTTATTCAAAGATAGAGAAAAAATTGTCTACATTTTTACTTCCTCATACACCACACATGCTATTGGGTTTTGTTGGTATGGTTGTATTATATATATATATATATATATATATATATATATATATATATATATATATATATATATATATATATATATATATATATATATATATATATATATATATATATATATATATAGTGGTAGGATCAAGAGGGAAGTAACTAATCGTGAGAAGCGGGGGGAAGCAAATTTTTTTTTTCTTCGTTTTTTGAAAAAACTTTGTTCACGAACATTATAGATTGGAGGAAAATAAGAACATTTAGAAAAGATACTTCGTGATGAATGTTATTATTTTGGCGAGAAAACGCTCGAAGAAGTAATATATAACAATTATCGTGTTTTTCGAGCGTATGTTGAGGTTTTAGACATTAGGGTTTAGATATTAGGGTTTAGATATTAGGGTTTATAGGGTTTAGATATTAGGGTTTAGAAATTTAGGGTTTAGGGTTTAGATTTAGGGTTTAGATTTAGGATTTAGATTGAGTTTTTAACACGAACGGTTTAGAGTTTAGGGTTTAGGGTTTAGAGTTTGGTGTTTTGGGTTTATGGAATAAACCCAAAACACCAAACCCTAAACCCTAAACCCTAAATCGGGCTAAATTTTACTTCACAAAACATGAAAAAAAACGTTAACATTCTTCACGAACAATATTATCTTGAATGTTATTTTTGTCGATCGTTTTTCCGTCAAAATAATAACATTCATCACGAAATGTCTTTTCTAAATGTTCTTATTTTCATCCAATCTATAATGTTCGTGAACAAAATTTTTTCAAAAAACGAAAAGAAAAAAAAAACTTTTGCTTCCCCCGCTTTCCCCGATTGGTTATTTCCCCATTGATCATGCCCATATATATATATATATATATATATATATATATATATATATATATATATATATATATATATATAATCTTTCTTATTTAAAAAATTTCATCCCAAGACGTTAGTTAACACCAATCCAATCCAAATATGCCAACTTGTGCTCCCTTATAATTCAAAACGTCACCGTCCCATGCCCTATAAACTCAACACACGCACTTGCCACGAACTTTCCTCCTCGTTTTAAAACTTCCAAAAAACCCGCATTCACACCTCTTTGTTCCCCACCTCTCTCTTTTTTTATTCCTTTTTCTTCTTTTCCATTTTAATTATTATTTATCTTAATAATATTAATTAATTAATACTATCATCTACCTTTTGTTTTCCTCACAAAATACACACAATCTACTGGTCAATCAACACTTAAACAATCCCCTCTTTATTACCAATCAGCCATCTTTCTTGTTGTGTTCACATCTGTTTGGCCCATTTTGTCAATGACTACAATTTGTCATTACATCCAATTCCTTTTACAACCAATTTAGCTACCTTTTTATTTATTTATTATACTTATTCATAATCTAGATTGTTTCAGAAACAACAATCCAGTTATAATATGCAACAGACAAGTCAAAAGCTTGCCAAAACTGAGGCCGCAAATGGACTCGATTTACAACGTTTTCTCAATCAACAAGACAAGCCTGATCAACAAGACGAAACAGAAAAACACGATACTAGAAAGCGAAAAACACGGGCACCTAAAGTTTCAACGGTGTCCGTTGACTTAGGATACGATTTGAATCTAGGAACGAGTAGTAACGATCCATCGACGACCGAAAAAGTTAGCGATGGGCCGCAGCGGCGGCTATGGGTTAAGAACAGGTCAGCAGACTGGTGGGATAAATATAATAGTGCTGACGTCACAGAGGATGAGTTTAAAAAAGCTTTCCAAATGGGGAAAGATACTTTTGAGATTATTTGTAACGAATTAACTGCTTCTGTTGCTAAAGAGAATACTATGTTAAGAGATGCAGTCCCTGTAAGACAAAGGGTTGCAGTTTGTATATGGCGATTAGCGACAGGCGAATCGTTAAGACTTGTATCGAAAAGATTCGGATTAGGGATTTCGACGTGTCATAAGATTGTTCTTGATGTATGTTTAGCTATAAAAGATGTTTTGATGCCTAAGTATTTACAATGGCCGAATAATGAGACGATGAGAGTAATTAGTAACGAATTTGAATCGATTGGTAACATACCGAATGTGGTTGGATCAATGTATACAACTCATATACCTATAATCGCTCCGAAAGTTAATGTGGCTGCGTATTTTAACAAGCGACATACGGATAGGAAACAAAAGACTTGTTATTCGGTTACGGTTCAAGGTGTTGTTGACCCGAATGGTGTGTTTACTGATGTGTGTATAGGGTGGCCCGGTTCGATGCCCGATGATCAAGTTTTGGAAAAATCGGCGCTTTATCAACGGGCGAATGGTGGGTTGTTGAAAAATGTTTGGATAGTTGGTGGGCCAGGGTACCCTTTAATGGATTGGGTGTTAGTACCTTATACACAACCACATTTAACATGGACTCAACATGCTTTTAATGAGAAGATTTCGGAGGTTCAAAAAGTGTCGAAAGATGCGTTTGCGAGATTGAAAGGGCGATGGTCGTGTTTACAAAAGAGAACCGAAATGAAGCTTCAAGATTTGCCGGTTGTTCTTGGTGCGTGTTGTGTTTTGCATAATATATGTGAAATTAGGAACGAAGAAATTGAACCGAGTTTGTTGATTGAAGTTGTGGATGATGAAATGGTTCCTGAACTTGCGTTGAGGTCTGCGTTTGCTAATTCGGCTAGAGACTCGATGGCTCATAATCTTTTGCACCATAATCATGCCGGAACTTCATTCTTGTGAGTTTTTTATAATTATATATGTATAATGTATATGTATATGTATACATTGGGAGTACACGTAGAATCGCCATTTTGTTAAAATTCTTGTAATGGGGTTTAATCGATATGTATTGTATTCCCCTTACTGCAAATGTATGGATGAATATTTGACATTTATTTAGCTTGGATCAGCTGATAGAACATGACCATTTTGTAATTGTTACAATCATTCGATGAGCCGGAATTCATTTTTTTTTAAACGTATGAATTGTGCATAGACAAGTTGTAATTTGGTTGTTATACTTGAATAAATCGACATCGGAAGAATTTATCTGTACAATATGTACTTCTTTATGATCATACCTTGTGTTGTAGCTCATGTGGTAGTGGTCTGCCTCTCTTAGCGAGAGGTCAGGAGTTCGACTCCCGTGGGGTGCAGCATTGCACACAAGGTTGCCCCCTTGAATTCCACCCAAGGGTGCCTTTCGCACATTGCGTTGCGGCGCATTAGGGGAGGGGGGGTTTTACCGCCCATGCCCTCAGATTGGGCCGGGTTTCCTCTTGGACAGCAGTTAGGGGCGGGTTATCCAACTACGAGAGAGGAACGCATGGGTGGTTAAGTCCCCCTAGTGATCCCGTACTACCATTAAAAAAATTTAGAAATCATGATCATTATTGTGTGAGATTCAAGTCTTATATCTTATACCGTGTAAAAACACAATGGTGGCTAAATGGGTAATCTGACCAAGGGTCAACTTATAGCAGAACATACAATCTTGAGGTTACATTTAGTAAGTGATGGATGAATTTGATATTACAAGTCTAAACACATGTAATTGTTGTTGATTATGATAACTGCACTGATATAATGCAACTAAATGATGTACAACAAGGTTACAAGCAGACTGTATACTGATTGTAATTCTTAAATAACAAGTTGCTGTTATCTTCATTTCCACTTGAAATAGTAACACTTCAGCATATTTTAGAAGGATACAAATTTTTTTTCTTTTCTTTGAATTCTACTTTACTTGTTTAATTTGCACTTTAAGTTTCCATTTTTCTGTTTGATCATATCTATATAGCTTGCTTGATCTAGTAAACTATCATTACTAAACTACAAATATATCAAAGTGTACTTGGTCTAGCCGTATGAAGGTAACATTACAACCATGAGGTTGTTAGTTCAACTCCAAGGGTGGACATTTGTGGAAAATATATGAATTTTGTGTGAGTTCATTGACTTTCTATATAAACAACTACAAATATTCACAGATAAATTGAATAATTGTGACTATTTTATCACATTATTGATCATGTTTAATGGTGATGCTCTCATGTCAAATAATTTGTGAAGTGTACTATCTAACATGAATCACGTATTATATTATATGATGAGTATAATATAGAAAGAGTTGACCAAACAGGACAGGTATTAGCATGCCTCATGGTTGAACAAGCATGCTATTCATACGTTGACAACATTTCTAGTTTGTATTTCCATTTATATTTATAATAAACGTTTGATAAAGACTTACTAAAAACAATCTACATCCATTTATGGCAGTGTTAGTATCTTTGTGGTCAAAATGATAAGCATGCATGTAACATGCTAATTGATTTGGAAACACACGTTCAAGTCGTGGTCCGTTTTTCTTAAAAACCTTATTATTTTCACACTTGTAAAATCCATTTTTAAGAGGAAATTGGTGTTATGATTGGGATCATTATAGAAACTAAAAAAAGAAGCGCTGGATTCTATTTAAACAAGAGGTGTAGCTTCACAAACAGAATTAGCAAAACAAACTACATGTGCTAAAAATGAAGAATAATACTTGTACAGTACACAAATTTAAAATCGACATAAATGACCTTAAAATTTTAAAGATGGAAGTTAGAAACCAAAAGCACCCAAATAACCCTAAATAAGTTTGAACATAAATAAAATAAAATTAATCTCTTAACATGAACCTGCAAATCTTCACTGTGGTTGTTTGCTTTGCACAATGTTCTTAATTTCTTCAACTTCATCTTCCTGTATCAACAAACCAGAAATTAAACATAATGATATCAAAAACGGATGTGTAGTATCATCAATATATATACTTATAAAAATTTAAGTCGTGAATTTATATTTACAAAACATGCTGGCAGTTTGCTTTTAATAATAGCATCTTTCTTTAACTTAATAAGTAAAATATTTTAGTACTAGCACATGTAAATCAAACCGCCTACAAAACCTAGTAGATAACTAACTACAGACCGATAACTCTTAACCAAATCAAATACTACATGGACATGTAGAAAGTTGAACATACCTGCAACCATATTAGACGTCTCTTCGGCTTAAGCATTGGATAAAACAAGAACCTAACTAGCTTTGTCTTTTTTATTAGGCTTCGGTGCACCAGTTTTCTTGGGGCACTGAGCGCGTACGTGCCCCTCCTCCCCACAAACATAACAGCTTTTAACAGATTCTTTGACGGGGCAATCTTTCAACACATGGTCTGTTTTCCCGCAACGAAAACATGCCCCCGATTTCACAAAGCATTCACCTGAGTGCTTTCTCTTACACTTGGCACAACTCTTCTTAGATTTACTCCCAGACCCCTCAACTTTCCCTTTTTTCTTTAAAGATCCATTTGATCCTTCAAACTTCCTCTTCACCGATTGAGGCTCCTCATCTTCAACGGCCATCTCTCTCTCCCTTTTAGTACACAAAAATAATTTTTAAAAATAACATAAGTATAAATAAATAATCTAGTATACATATGTAATAGAATAATAATGTTAAATAATTTACAAAGAAACTGCCACGTCAGCTTTCTCGCTTTCTCCACTGTCATGTCAATAACTACTTTTACTGAATTTGCCACATCAGCAATGGCATAGTTACTTACCTTGGAATAGCACGATCTCTCTCGTCTTTGTGGGACGGTTGTTGAGATGGATAACGACCAAGTAGACCACGCTCGTCTCTATTGGGTGGTAGTTGCAATGATTGTTGATTAGCAGCAAGATCTTGTTCCTCGTTAACACGTTGTGGTTGAGATTGAAAGTGAGCAAACCCTAGCTCCTCTTTATCGGGTGGTAGTTTAAATGGAAAATGAGCAAAATGTATCTGTAAGGCTGCTGAATCGGGTTTCTTGTTGTCAAACTTGTAACCTGCATCGTTAAATTCTCAATTGGTAAATTCACAATTCACAATTCACAATATATATTATGATATTTATAAAAAGGATTAATAAATTGGTAGAATTCACCGAACCTTGAAGGGCTTCCAAAGCAGATAGAGCATGATTCGAGTCTGAAAACTCAACAAAGCACAACACTATGGTTTTATCACCAATCTACAATTCATAATCCACAATATATATTACAATATATCAGTAAATATCAATATCAAACACTAGCACAATCATTGATTAAAAATTAACAAGCACATTTCATTTACATCAGATCCCTACTTTCGGGTCTTTCCAAATCTTTGGGAAAACGCACTTCTACTTGCAGGAAACTGTTTAATCCCGGGAAAAAAAATGCACTCCGTCTTGAAGGCAAAAATGCAACTCATATAGAAACTTTTTCTTTAGTATGCTAGATTTGTAAAAGTCAATTTGATTCATTTATTTTACTTGATGTGCAGATATTAGGCTCAATCGTAACAAACTTGCTTAAAAATTTACCACATAACAGTACTAGAGGTAATAAAAAAATTCATTATGATCCATCTCTAAATAATCTGGCAAAGCAGGTAGACATTGCAAGCGGAAATTTTCAGGCTAGCAAAGACCATATGCATATTTCAGAATTTACTATATCTGCTAAGTTTTTTAAGTTAGTTTATTTATATCAATCTTCCTATTTAAAAAACATACTTTTAAGGTCATTTAAGCATTCCACAGAAAAATGAATACTAACAATTATCAAGAATATGTATGATAAATATATATCACCAATAATAATAACAGTAATGGAAAGAAGAAACAGAAAAAGAAAAAAGTACACACAGTATATCAAACTTACATTTCTTGGCTCCTTGTGCACGAGTCTAATTTCTTTAAATCCAACAAAAGGGCGGAACAAATCTTTACCAGGTGTCAAGGAATAACAATTATACAATATCAACTTGTTTAAGGAGCAAGAAACATTTTAAGCATTACCTGTTAAAAGTGTTATAAATTTCAAATTAATTTAGCAGCAGTACTCCTGCGTCCCGTGAAGATTGTAAAATTTTCTACTTTGAGATGGACCATGAAAATTGCAACATATTTTAAGCTAATTACTTCCTTACCTCGTTTCATCATTACAAAATTTTCACTGTTGACTGTTACTTGGTTACGTGTCAACTAATAAGAGCAGGCTTTATACAATAAAGATACACTTTGTAGGATATTCAATCCATTTGACACCTTAAAGCTAAATCCTTTTATGCTAATTATTTCAAAAAGAATTACCCATTTGACCCATTATAAACAAAACATAACCCATTCATATGCACATTCAGGTTTAAAATATCTAGATGAGGATACGAGATACTTCTCTTCGAGTACAATCAGGCGGTAGAGCATCTACAAACAATACATTCGATTTCTGACTTCCAGGTGAGACACCATTAGCCTTCCTCAAAGAATCAGGCCTTTCATCTACTATATCGCGAACTCCTGCACCCATATCGCGCATAACATCTCGTCTTCCAAGTAGATACGGGTCTTCAAAAGAAGACCGGTAACCGTTTCCACTAGTTCCAGCCGTGTATCCACCAAGAACAGTATCATTACGAACACCAATGCCCGTGATATCGTCTACACCATATGGTCCCGACCGTGATGTCAAAATCTTAAAAACATATTGAAAAAATTGTCATTAACTGTTATAATAGCAAAAACAAAGAAAGAAAAAAACTTGTAGCAATCAACTTATTTATGTGTACAGTTCTTACATCCTTGTGCAGATAATCAGATGAGCTGCTCAAGTAATTTCGAGACAACGTTGGTACATCAGACGATAGATAACTAGTATAGGATGGTCTTGAAGCACTAGCTGTTGCAGAAAGATTAGCCTGATTAACGAATCTTGTATCAAATTAATATGAAAAAAAAAAAATTAATTATAATCGGCACAATTGAATCTTTATGCACCTTATATTTTCTGGGTAATTGGAGTTTTAGATGGTTCGATTTTATTTAGTACATAAAATCAGTCTACTCGAAAAATATATTAAAGCCTAAATTGTTAGAGTTTGTGTAGTTAACGCCACTTATAAGATGTGATTCTAGAACACTATACATATACATGTACATGTACATGTACATGTACATGTACATAATGTGTGAGGGAGGCTTTCGATAAGAACCACATATTAGGTAAGAACAGTAAAAACTACTCATTATACATTACTTCGAGTCACAATATAATATCTTCACTGAAGTTCCTGCTACAATTATGATGCATTAAATTCAACAAATTCACAGTTACTGATTTATAATAATTTATAATATTCCTGTGTGAAGTTTTCGACTTTATGATTCAAACCTTCACCAAACACTTCAATCAACATCACTAAATATAACCAACGAAGCAGTGCTTCAACGGTACCCATCCCTTTGATGCTGGGATTCCATGAGGGGAAGCTTTAGAGAAAATGGCGCAGGTTCGAGTCCCGGGGGTGCAGATTATTACCTTTGACTCTTGGGTTTGCCTTCGGGCAGTAGGGCGGCCTGCCATAGTGCCTGCTGTGCGGTGCACATGTGCAGTGATCGATCCCCTTGTACGTTGGGTAATAGTCCGAGCCTCTGGAGGATGCCTTCGGGATAGGCTCGTGCCTGCCGCTCATGGGAGACTCAGTGGAGGGTTTACAGGCATCCGACCCTTGCGGGGTGGGTTTGGTGGGTTGCCAAAGGCAACACAGGGTTGAGGTGTCCCAGCCAATCTACACTTTTTTTTAGAGAACATCACTAAATATAAAGCTTGCAACTTTTCCGATTGCTATGTTTCATATTCAACAATTAGAGTAGTTCCTTTACCGTACTTACAGTTCTTGTGTGTTTGTGTGAATACATAATTGTGATTCCTTTATATGATGAATTAATCATAGTAGGTCAAATTAGGTTTAAGTTACAAAGCGGTATAAATAAAGAAAAGGGTGAACATGATACGTTAATTTGATAATTAGGGTTTGGTTTATAATACAAGGAGAAACTAAAAGAAAAGATGCACCTGTGTCAGCATATCGCCAATAAGGATCCCCCATTGAAATTTTGTGTTTGAATGAGGAGTGAACTTGCCCTGGTTTTTTCTTTGATTTAAAGAAGAAGAAAAGGAATGTGTATGTTTCGAACTTTCGATTAATTCGAAAACAGACTTTCTTGAAATTTACTGTAATTAAAATTAAATAAATTAGACCAAGCTTCTTCTATACATAGTCTAAGGGATTTATTTATTTTTTGGCTAGTAAAATTGTTGTTTTTTTTTTTTAGATTTTTTTTCTCCGTTGATCCTTTGTTTATATATAATGTGACAATTTGAGTCCCTCGAGGTTTTAATTAGATTTTCGAATCCTTTTAATTGCATAATTTGACAATCCGCGTCCCTCCTTCTACCTGTCGTCTAAATTGACCGTTAACCCTTGACATGTACATTGCATGTGAGGGTAAAATAATCTTTTTACTCTTTTTTATTAAAAATGAGGGACCACCGACACAAACAAATCTTTTAATGTATTCATTAAAATCTCATTTAATCCCCACTATTGTGAAAAACACTCATTACAACTGATTACAAGCAATATTTCTATTACAAACAACAAATAACGTCATTGATTCATGTGGTTAAGTACAAACAACATCATCGATTCATCAGATCTAAAACCGATTCATCATATCTAAAGTCGATTCATCAGATCTAGCTAGTCCATCTTTCTTTTCAGTTGCAACTCTAGCAAGAAACCGCATCTGTATATAGAAAATACATAATCAATAAATGCAAGTTCTGGCATATTAACAAACACTTAAAAGACAATATTCAAGATGAACAAAAAAGTGTCTAAAAAAATTGGATAAGTTTTTCAAAAAACTGATACAAATGAAATCATCAAAGAAAAACCATGTCAAATAAATCTTAATTGAGTTAACTTTAATAAGAATTATGAAAATGTACCTTTCGAACCTTGTGTCGGTGACATGGATTTATCGCAACTATATTCGATTCTTCACGAAAATGTACCTTTCGAACACTCGGACGTGATATGTTCGTAGAAGTTAATAATATTTTTCTGGATATATAAACAAATAAGAGCAATGAGATAGAATCAAAGCACGAGCAAACATCAGACGACAACCTATAACATTGTACGGATTATGTTGTTTTCTTGAAGAATTGAGCCTACTTACGATGACGAGGGCAATGATGAGGACGGATGGGTTAACGATGACACGATTGATAAAAATACTTAATTCGTATATTATGATACGATTCGGTATTATAGTCATATTCGGTTTATGTAATGTTTAGTATTTTATGGATTTATGTACCCGTATTTTCAATTATGTATTTCGTTTTTTTACAAAATGTAACCGTTGTTGTTGTTAATAAAAGTGTTGTATAAATATATGGTTATATGTATAATTATTATTACTAGTATTATTTTTATGTTGGTTAAAATAAAAGGAAAAAAAATTAATTAATGACTTGATAATTAAGAGGATGATTTTTTAATCATGATAAGTGGTGTTTATTTTTAGAATTGTATTTCGAGTACTAATATGACAGTTAAGAGAGAATGAATAATGTTAGTCATGATAGAGAGTAATCTTAAGAGAATCTAAAACTCACTTTAATGTTGATTGTTTAATGTTTATTCTTGAGTGGGATAAAGTTTACATTTGAGAATTTGATATTTCCACCATCACATTTATTTGTTCCACCTAAATATTCTAAAATGCATTAAGTGATAGCCTTACACAAACTTTTTTGTTATAATTTATCAGGAGATATTTTAGAAAGAAAAACATAAAATGATGGTGAAAAAAGTAAATGTGATGGGAAAAATACCACCTCCATTTACATTTACATACAAAAAGTTAACTCAAATAGTTACAAATTTAAGTTGAACTTGAACAAGAAAAAAAGACAAAAATACTATTTAGTAATATTATATTGTGATGAACACTAAAATTCTTTGATCCAATCTATACTATATATAATTTGTCAATGTAGCTGACATCATCTAAAGTGACATGGCAAATTTTAAGATTGAGTTAATGTTTAAGCGACACTTTGAGGTCTCTTTGATGATGTCATGTGATTTTTTGTGACTTTTAAACTTATTTTTTGCTTGAATTATTTATTTTAAAAAATAAATAATACTCCATTTTAAATGCACAACAATTTGAAATGTCCGTTTTCAAGAAGTTGATTCTTGAGACTCAAAAAATGCAGGTCACACTTTTACTTGAGACTAAAAAATGCAGGTTACACTTTTTCTTGAGACACTAAATACATATTACACTCTGAGTATCATATATCATGCCTCTCTCCATTTTAACACTAATATTTAATTTGAATCAATTGATCTTCACTTCTTCATCAGTTTCACATGATCTTTATCCTTTCTTTTCTCTTAATATTTCATTACGCTACCGATATAATGAGATTATACGCTGTCGTAAATGAGATTATACAACTTCAACGATTTTGATGATGACGTTTTCTACTAAACGAGATTAACAGGTGTTCTACATATAAGATGCAGGGACCAATAACGAAAAGAAAGAAGGTTTTGTATGTGTGCTTGCTTCTGTATCTTTTTCTCCGAAAAGTTTGTCTGAACTCTTTTATTATATAATATTTCCTCTTTTTTCGTTATAGATTTGATCCTATTATCTACGAGTACTTCACTTCTTCTATTGTCAACTTAGCCTGTATCACATTAGACACATGAGAGGTGTTTGCTGAAATTACATAGATGAATTTGCTTTTTTTTTAGCTAACAATTTGCTTTCTATTTAATAGACCAAGGTTTCGAGGTCAGTTTTGGTTTGTGTTGAAGTGTTGAACGGGTTATTTTTAGGAAGGACTTGATTTTGAACGATAAGTAGTTGTTGGTGTTGAATCCAAGATGTTTCAAGAGTACTCTTTCCTGAGTCAGGTAAATTTGATGGGCTATGGTCACTTGAGTCATTGAGGTGATGGATATGTGGTGGCTTATGACTAATGAATCAAAATATGTAATTGGTGTTATTTTTATATGTATGTATAGGTCTGGCAATTACAAGACCCATTGGAAAGGAGTGATGTGATGTTTTATGGCCTGGGATTCCCATTGCTGCTGATGAAACCTTACGTATATAAAGTTCTCGGAAATTTTGTATCAAGGTTATGTTGTGAATAGTGATATAGCTTATAGGGTGGTGATTAATTCAAGATAATGAAATCTTATGTATATAAATGAGTGATATTAGTAAAACCTAAATGAACTGATGTGAAAAATGTATTTCATCTTAACTTCTATTCCGTGGCTAATTTGTACTCCGTATATCATTTTATATTTAGTTTCATTTGTTCATTTTTATGTACCTTGCCAAATGCCAAATGGATGTGGTATAACTGTATAAGAAGTTCTTAGATACATTTGTTTGGCAATCGTTCTATTTTTTGTATAAAGAAAATTGCATTACTTAAAGTTTCATTTGTTGAAGGTATTCTATAAACTTTTGTTTTCATACGGATTCCAAGCAGTTTATTTGCGAGAACTTTCCATTTACGTAGGAGACTCATGGAGTATTACTTTTATCGATACCTTTATACCCTTAAAGATTATTAGCTTTTGGCTTCATGGAATATTTATGATTTTTTGGTGATCACTTCTATTTATCTATAGCGTTATCAAAAATGTTTTTAGTTAATCCCGTGTATTCACGGGCAATGAACTAGTGATATATATACATTAAAAAAGTTAATTCCAATATTTAATATTTAAGTTGAGATTGAACAAAAATACTCTTTGAGAATATTATATTGCGGTGAACAGTAAAATTTACTTTGCTCGAATCATACATGGAGTAATATGTGTTCATTTTATTATTATTTATTAGCCATTTTTATTAGTTATTATTAATTATTATATTATTATTATTTATATTTATTTATTTATATTTATATTTATGCTTTATGTTTTATGATTTTTTTTTTTTTTGAGTCTATACAGTCAATTTAAACATTTGTGACTGATGAGGCCACTCCATATCGTAACTAAACTATTCATCCTCTTAACCTTCCACATCAGCGCCACATCAACACCAATATCCTATAACGAACTCATAACTAAACACTCCCTATTATGGCTAAAACAATACTCCTCTTAATATACAACGTACAAGCAATAAAGCATCAAGTCCAACAATAAAAAGCACTGAGACCCGCAATTTCTATAAATCTTCCGTTAAATCTATGATGAAAGCGGGTAACTAAGTGATGCCTATGATTAGTTACGGGTAATGAGCGGGTAACTAAACTATAGGGTGGTCTGACATTTTTTTAATAGTCAAAGAAGACAAGAAACCCCAATATCAAGATTAGACAGATCAAAACAGCTGTCATACAAATAGCCGATCTGGCTTATGGGCTTTTACATATACCCTTTTTACACTGGATTAAAACCCTACCATTACATACACATACACCACAGTTTACTTAGGTGACTTGATGCTGATGAGGTAAACCAAAAAGGGGCTTCTCAGGTTTCCACTTTTGCTCTTATTTTCATATAAACAAAAAACCAAAAAAACACACTCAGATTCACTGAAACTACTGTGTGAAAATGGAAGAGGCTGTAAAAGGGGCTGATGATGAAATTCAAGGGTCAAGGTTGACCATGGAAAAAGTGGCTGCTGCTAAGCAATTTATAGAGAATCATTACAAAACCCAGATGAAGAATATTCAAGAACGCAAAGAAAGGTTACATTTTTTTCATAAAGTTTTAATCTTTAAGTGAATTCAACACAAGATTTCGACACCCTTTACATTGAATTGGTGTACCCTGCATTTGTTTACTATTTTTTGTTTACAATCACTGAATCTTGGAATTTAGGTTTACTACTATGTTGTATTTTCTTTCTTTCTTCTTTTTGCATTTGTTATGTTATTATGAGATCTACTATTGGTTACTGAAAAGTTGATTGGTCTAATACTAGTTTTTAAGTAAGTGAATTGATTTATATTGGAGTACAGTATTATTTAGGTTTTGAGATTATGCATGTCACTGAATTTGAGTAGTCTTAATATTTATGGTTTGAAACTTAAATAGCTTGATATTGTAGTTGAGAATTTTAGTATGACACGAATTCACATTACCGACATAACATTACCTGCTTACTCTGTAAAGTTTAAAGAACCACACTAATATAAATGCACTTGCTGTTTGTGTGGCCAAAAATTGGGTTGTACAGTACTTTTTTTTTTGTGTGTGGTGGGGTGCAAGGTGATTTACATTGCTACACAAAGTGTACTTTGTGCTAAGTTTGTTGCTACTATATCTTTTGCAATGTGAAAAAACTGTTATAATAGTAAATTTTGTTAAGGCCATGAATGGTGTGGTCGAAAATACTGGATCTGTCAATGATATTTAGGATTTGATTTGATTGAATCATAAAGTGCTTGGAAGCATTTATGTAGATGACATAGTTTTGGTCCAGTGTTGTATGAAAGTACTAGAAATAACATTATGAGTTACTTTTTGAAGAAAAAAAAAAAAGTATGATGTGATAGTTAGTAAGCAACGTTCACACTAAAAAATGTAGCATCAACTCTTATAGAAAACACACTAATGAAGTTGGAACATCTAATATTGTACAAAAGTTTTTTTTTTTTCTTCGCCTATTACATTAGTTCAACACTCCGTATATGTTACATTGAAAAAGTTTCCTGCCAACCTTATAGTTCTTACGGGTATGTGAAGTGCCAATCTTTTACGAACTTGAAGTTAATAAGATAATTTCAAGTCATTTTTCTTTAAAAAAAATTGATGACGTTTTCCTTTTCAGGAGATGGATTTTGGAGAGAAAATTGGCTTCCTCGGATGTGCCTAAAGAGGAACAGATTAATTTGATCAAGGATTTAGAGAGAAAGGAAACAGAGTTTATGAGACTTAAAAGGAACAAGATTTGCGTTGATGATTTTGAACTTTTGACCATCATTGGAAGAGGAGCCTTTGGCGAGGTAAGGAATATGCATACAATTTAAATAAATAAATTGTCTTTCTATCAACTCGGCTCTCCTTCTTAGAAATAAAAAATACAGAGGTACGAACCTATGGAACAGATCCTATTCAAGTAAGGTCGTATCAACTTGGATCTCTTTTTTAATAATTTTTTCACTATGTTGCTCATTCGATTACTTAGTAGATGCATAAGAAGATATTGTTTAAGAAGTTTTGGACATATTTTAAATAAAAAATATAGAAGAAGATATAAGATTACTTCACAATCCATGATAAATATAGTAATAATTACTAGTCAACGATTTTGTAGATATAGTTTGATCATAAGTAAATGCTTTGACATTATACTATGCAACTTTGACTAGAGTTTATAATACTATCTTTCTAGTTCATATCAATGATGTCTTTATGAAATTTGTAATTCGTTAATTCACGTTTTTAGGCAATGACAACACATATAGCATTATCTTTGTGGGTATCGAGCTTTACTTTCTCATCTGTATGTGATTATAGCATATAATGAGAAGTCAACGTTCTTTTTTATCTCTGAAGATTTGGACTATCAAACAATGTGATGCGATCCAGTCCTACAGTTGACTTGGATCAAATAGTCAGTAAGCAAACTAAAAATAATTTGTTAGATTGTAGGGTAAATTTTTAAATGCTTTTATGTAGAGATGGTAAGTGGGAACTTTTGGCAATCTTGATTATAACCTATTTGATTTGTTTCCATGTAAGCTATTTCTATCATTTTTGACCAACTGACCCGTTAGAGATATATTTTAACCCATATAAGTCAGTATTGCCACATGTACCTTTTTACATGAAAATGATCAACCATGGCTAGTTTTATCTTGGATAACGAGCTATTTAAAGTGTATTATTCCATTACAGGTTCGATTGTGCAGGGAGAAAAAATCCGGCAATATTTATGCAATGAAAAAATTGAAGAAATCGGAAATGCTTGTTAGAGGACAAGTAAGTATTTTTCATCGACTTTTTGTTTCTCCCACTTTTTTTTGTTAAATAATTTAATTTTATGTTTGTTTTACAGGTGGAGCATGTTAGGGCTGAGAGGAACTTACTTGCAGAAGTGGCTAGTCACTGCATTGTAAAGTTATATTATTCGTTTCAAGACACTGAATATTTGTACCTGATAATGGAATATTTGCCCGGTGGGGACATGATGACGTTACTCATGAGAGAAGACACTCTAAAAGAAGATGTTGCTAAGTTTTATATAGCTCAAAGTGTTCTTGCTATCGAGTCCATTCACAAACATAACTACATTCACAGGTTGGTACAAAACAATTACAATACAGGTGGCAATATGGGCGGGCCGTCTTTCTAACCTTTTTTTTTTTTTTTTTTTGCAGAGATATAAAACCTGACAACCTTCTTCTTGACAAAAATGGGCACATGAAGCTTTCGGATTTTGGCCTCTGCAAACCTCTTGATTGTAGGACTTTATCTACATTAAACGAAAATGAAGCAACAACTGATGAGAATATACGAGAACCGATGGATGTTGACGGTATACCTGATGCCGAGAACGGTCATAGGTGGAAGAGTGCCCATGAACAGCTTCAACATTGGCAGATGAACAGGAGAAAATTGGTGTGTTTCTATCAGTATTTGTTGAACTCTTAAACCACTGATTATTGATGTATTAAAAGATTATAACAATCTTAAACAACTAAACACATTCAATCATCTTATACGTTCCCATTGTTTTACTATAGATGCTGTGTCATTTTGATCATATAATATCAGTTAGTCGTTTTCTTAGAAGCGCAACCAAACAAACCTTAAGCTGTTTGAACTTCAATTTTGTTAACCTCATCTGATTTTTCATGTTGATTTTATGTGAAAAGGCGTTTTCAACTGTGGGTACACCAGACTATATTGCCCCTGAAGTATTGTTGAAGAAAGGATATGGAATGGAGTGTGACTGGTTAGTCTTATATTTTGTAATAATATAAATATATTTAACATAGATAAGATATATATAAATAATCACTATCCTTAAAAGTTTCACTTTTGTGTTGACACTAACTTTTCTTGAGCACATTTTGTTATAATTCTATATAGTGTATATTGTTCTCTAATGTTATTTAAAACTTTAAACCAGTCCCATTTACTTGTCATTTAATTTTTATTTTTTATGTCATGAGCCTTGTTGATGATTAATCTGTAATGTTTTATATAGGTGGTCTTTAGGTGCAATAATGTATGAGATGCTAGTTGGATATCCTCCATTTTACTCAGATGATCCAATAACCACATGCAGGAAGGTATCACACATAACAACTAATTACTTATTTTGCAGCTACATTATATTTCTGTAGATTCTCATAATTTTACGCTTTGAATTTCAGATTGTTCATTGGAGGAATCATCTACGATTTCCAGAAGACACAATGTTGTCCCCAGAAGCGAAAGATCTCATCTACAGGTTGCTTTGTGATGTCGAACATCGGTTGGGTACTTGTGGACCAGACCAAATAAAGGTAATATTACTTTCAGATATTGTATACAAACACTCTTATGCTTATATATCATGCATCTTTGTTTAAATGGATATGTTCCTTTTAGGCTCACCCATGGTTTAATGACGTTGAGTGGGATAAACTGTATGAAATGGATGCGGCGTTTAAACCTGAAGTTAACGATGAGCTAGACACTCAGAATTTTATGAAGTTTGATGAGGTATATACTTCACTCGGTTTGACGTTCTATAAAAGTCAAGATTTATTTTGTACTAAGTCTTTGAAATTGTCATTAGTTGAATCCTCCAACTTCAGGAAGAACTGGTTCAGGACCATCTCGGAAGGTGCGTCATAATAAACTGCTAATGTTTGAAGTTGAGAGTGTTTTTAGAAAGTGGGAATTTCAACCCAGTTACTTATTGATGCATCGATTTGGGTTATTGGTTATTCCAAACAGGTCAAATGGTCAATTAAAAGTTTTAGGTGAAAGAAAAATAGACTAAATGGGCTGAATTATAATGCTTAAAGCTTTCAAATTGTTTTATCTACGCAAGTATACTATTATAATAAGAAAGTAGTTTTTGTAATCTTATTTAACATATCAACCTTATATTGGAAAAGGCTAACAATAGTGTTTGAGGTTCAAGTCTGATCGACCCATACAAAAACAGCCCATTTTAACATGAACCTATCTTTGCGGGTTGCCCGACTTAATTGACCATGCCCATTTTTCTGCTGTCAAGTGCTTTAATTGATGGATGATCTGGCCTGTATACTGATTCTATTTTTAATACATGTATTCTGTATGTTGTTCTTATACAGCAGCAGTTAAATCCAAAGGACTTGAATTTTGTGGGCTATACATACAAGAACTTTGATGCTGTTAAGGCATTGCGTGATAATCCCGGTAAGTTTATTAATAGTAACGCAGATAGATAATCTACTATGAATGAAATGATTATAATTTCAATTTAAGTGTAATTAAACTATAAACATCTAGTTGACTGCAAAAGACGGATGCTTTCAACGCACCTCACTATTATGATTAGTAATGTAAAAGACGATCGTGACTAAACAAGAAATTGACAAGATAATAGTGAACCTTCTCGGTTCAGGATAACAGTGATTAAAACCTTCACGGATTAATTGAAACACAACCTTCTCGGTTGAACAATAATAAACCTTTACGGTTTGAAATTTTATTCAATATGAATAAAAAAAGTAATAATAAAAAATCATCTCTTCATCCTCCTTCACATGGTACGTATACATAAAATAATATAGCTTGTCCATGAATTAAGGAACAAGCAACATTTAATTCAATATTAAAAATAATATAAAAGATAAATATAGAATACTAAATATTAAGAAACCAAATCCCAATTGATCATGTAGTCTGCGACTTATTTTATTTCCTTAGCAGACTTCTTTCTTTTCTTCTTTGTGTTGCTATCCTATCCCAACTCGATCGCAATGCGGCCCAACAAGCCCAATATAATTTTGTGGCCAACAAACCTAATATAATTTTGTAGACCAAATCCCGAGAGCCCAACACAATTGAATCCTGCATCAATTAGCCTAGATTTTTTTTGTTATTATGTTTAAAATTAAATTATATTTTTATATTTTTATTGTTTCATCATTTGTACAAAGGGGAATTTTAATAAAGCTGGAAGTTCCAACCCATGTGCCTAAAACTGGGTTGTTTTGGTCACATGGGTTTATTTTGTTTTCAACGGGTCAAATGGTACAATTATATAACTTACCTGTAATGGAAACGGGTTGACCGAGTAGAAAGTCACCCAAAATGTTTTCAATTCCTTGTAACCTTTTAAATAGCTTCATCGATTCTTTTGATCATTATAACAATATATGGAATAGTTTTTATCTCATTTTTTGAATGTAAATTTTGATTTTGGTATATTCACTAATTCTTGTGCAACTTTGACTAGATCTCATGCGAAGTGCATCCAGTGATTCCTTATATGGTTAGTGATTTCCAACTTGAGTTAAGAGTTAAATTCTTCATTTGCATTTCTCAGTTGCAAGATGACTGTTCTATGACTCAAACCCATTACTAGATTCTAGACGTGGCAATATCTACCCATTTACTTATGGATGGTCAATTTGGTGTTTATCTTTAATGGGTCAAAAGTTTATCTGAGTATATCGCTAATGCTTAAAAAATCCTTAGTCATGTTATTCAAAAGTTACAATTTTTGTTAACAAAAAGTGTTTTGAGGTCAACCCAACCCATTTTGACCATTTAACCCACCTTGACTTACCCATCTGTCACCTCTATCCATGACCCTTCACTCACATACCATTAACCTTTTACCTTTCAGTTGCATTTTTCAAATGTACGATTTCACCTTCTCTATGTTTTCTACAATATAACATAAAAAATGTTTCTTGAACATAACAGCAGGTGAATTGAAGATGGATTACACTACAAAAGCAACAACAGAAGATTCCGACATACAAATGTTCCAATCAGCCGATGACTCCATGTTGCCATAATTTTATAGCTGCTTCGGTGGGATTAAAAGCATAATTAACTTGTGTATTATAATCAGGTTCTTGCCCATAAATGGCAACTCCCCACAGCTACCCGCCCCCTACATTTGGCATTAAAAAATAGGCTGCCCCTTTCCATTAACTCATTTTACCAAATCCAAACCAACAAACATGACTTAAACCGTATTGACCTTAAATCTCAAAAAAGATCTGAGGCGGTATTGATGACTCACATTGGTTGTCGTTGGATTTGGTGTAAGGGTTGTATTCAGGAAAAGGGGGCGGCCGAAAAGTAACATTATCTAAGTGTACAGTAGTGTATAAAAGACCAAGTGTAGGGTGATCTTTTATTTATTTATACTCGTTGATTGCTAGGGCTGGGGTACTGCTGTGTGTTATGGTTGCCCAGGTTGACAAGTCAAAAACTTGCCTTCTCTTGCGGCAATTTCTAGAACTTTCTTGAAATTTATTATGACTATAATTATTGTGTGTGAGCTTTTAGCAATATAGGATGTTTAGTAGTTACTGTTAACTGATTGTGGTAATTTTGCATTATACATTTGAATGACTTCATATTGTGAGATTGGGTATTATTGTATTTAAACGACTACAAGATGTAAGAATCTTGTGGATGTGTTGAATTGCATTTTAAGGTTTAACATAACATGATAAAACTGTACCTTGTTACTTGTCCAAATCATTCTTATATATTTAAAAGTTTAATAGTACAAATTATGCATATTGCACAAGAACAAACTGACATTCCTTCCACTTTTTGACTTGCATTGTTTAAAAGTATCAACCATGAAAAGTTGAGAACCCATCTGGCTTAAAGTAAAAGCACTTTCTAAATGTAGAAAATGTGTTTTATTGGTTGTTGATGATAATTTGATAATAATGATGTCTCAAACAAAAATTATTAACTTTAAGTGAGTTGAAATTAGACTCGATTTATGTGAAATTGAATTTTAAATATTTAATACGATCTATTATTGCTACATACCATAATAATCTAAAAGAGCTTACGGATTAAATCATTGCTTATCAATCCGTATAACATGTCGTATTATTTTATCTCTAATCTCCTTTTTTTAATATTAGTATGAGATCACCCAGGAGACTTAACTATCAACTCGTTCATCTCTCACAGTTGCATAACCAGCCCCGGCTGCTGCTCAGGAGGAAATCCGGTCCAATCCGAGGGTATGGGCGGTAAAACCCCCTCCCCCACTGCCCCTGCAACGCGATGTGCGGAAGGCACCCTTGGGTGAAATTCAAAGGTAAAGGGCAACCTTGTGTGCAGTGGTGCACCCCACGAAAGTCGAACTCCCGACCTCTCGCTAAGACAGACATGCCACTACCACATGAGTTACAACACAAGGTTTCTCTAATCTCCTACGTGGTTAGGTTATGTTAGGTTGTGGGAAAAAAAGTTATAAGTAGTAATAACGAAGTTAGGTGGTCGTCACGTGTTGCCGCAGACTCCTTTTCGTTTGTGCTAAGATGTTTTTTTTTTTTTTTTTTTTTTTTTTTTTTTTTCACGAATTCTTTGTCATGTACATTAGGTCTCAACGACAACTGTGCTTGGAAGTGTATATTTCATGTTAGATTTTGGTATGTACAGTTTGTAATGTTTTAATAACTTCTATTTAGAATACATAGAAAATATAAATAAATATTAAAGAAGAAAAATTGATATAGTTGCAGGAAATTATTTTGAGCAAAAGTACTAAATATTATTTTAACTCATATAAAACTTAAGAGAAATGCTAATGACAACCCTTAGAATTGTCATTAAGAACAAACTACTAACCATCTTATAATTAAATTTTAAAACCGATACCCACAAAATTAACTGTAAAGTGTAACCCACGTCCAATTTTAATAAAAGTCAATTTTTGTTTCCTCTTTTTTCTTTAATGCAGTAAATGATAAAATGATAAATGATAAGAATCCATAAAAATCTCCACCATCTCACTAGTTCAACACCCAATTCATCACAAGTTTCTCATTCTTTCAGTTTATTACTGTATCAGTTTTCGTTTCCATTCTTGTTTCCATTTTAAATCAAGTAACAAATTTGAACATGTTGACGTTAATTCACCAAGGTACAATGCTATATTATATCTACATCTAATCGATAGTGAATCTTCACTTTTTACGGAGCAACGACGGAGCTTGAACATTAACAATGAGGGGGCCATAATAATTTAATCAAAACCGTATGCAGTATGCTAGCGAGGCTGGTGGGGCCAATATTTAAATTTACCATTTCTAGTCCCTAAAACTATAAAATTTGCTATTGAGGACATATTTTTTTTGGGGGACCATGGCACCCCCTGCCCTACATAAGCTCCGTCGCTGTTTCGGAGTACTCTATTTGATAAGCATGAAAAGGAGGAAACAAAAAATTGACTTTTATTACATTTAATTTTGAGAGGGCGTCGGTTTTAAAATTTGAGTATAAAATGGTTGGTAGTTACATCTTAATGACAACCCTATGGGTTATCATTAGCATTTTCCAAAACTGAGAAAACTTAATATATTATTTTAACATTTGTCTATAAACATTTGTTATTTTTTTTTTATATTAAAAGACAAACTCACACACATCATTAACACGAATATATACAACCACGAATATGTTCCAAGTGAAACTTGAACCCTCAACCTCTAGCCACCACGGTACCGCTAGGCCAAATGCCCTTTAGTAATACAAATATAAACATTTGTTAATACAAATATTAATTAATTGAATAACAAAGAAATAAAATTACCCTTATTTTTTAATAAAAATTGCGTCGTCAAAGTAAAAAAAAAACATTTTGTTAGAAAAACTCGTACTATTAATACCAAATGTAACATCACTAAAAGGAAAAAAGTTGTAAAATAATATTTTACCGGAAAAAAGAAAATCAAAATTATTGATAAAAACTCAAAGATAATCCAACTTAAAGGAATAAAACATACATAATTGATATTATCCATACAGATATAATATAACTAAAAAGGGAAAGTACAAGAAAAATATTTTTTAGAAAAAAAATAAAATTTTTGTACAAATTAAAAGAACACAAAAACAATATAATTCAAAAGAAAAAGGAAGAAAAAAAAATACATTTTAAAAGGAAAGAAGGAGATATAATTTTCTTTATAAAGTTTATATTTTATTTTATTAGGTTTGTATAAATAATAATAAAAAGAATATGAAAGAAAAAAAAAAGTATGATAATATATCGCTACCCATATAGTTATGACAATATTCATTCGATGTTAAAAAAAAAATTAACAATGTTCGTTATGTTATGGGACTAAAAATACTCTTCGATTTTAAAAAATTAAAAGATATTCAATAATTAAAACAATAAATAAAATAAGCATGTTATGGAGATACATGAACGACGTCCTTTTTAACTCTAACTCTCTAAGGCTACGAAGAAAAACATCATATTTGATTATGTTCATTTATTTTCTTATAATTTGAGATGAAAGTTTATGTAATTGGTTAAATCATATTTGATTTTATTTATTTTCTTATAATTGGTTAAACTCTAGAGAGAAAGTTTATGTAAATTGGAACTCGTGGCAACAGATGCCACTGTAATTTTTTGTTTGGCTTCCTAGGTGCTCGCTTGGTAGTCGTTATTAATAATTTTGGCCGTTAAAAAAAATGTACATAACGTTAATTTTTACATGACGCTTATTAATCGGTATTTAGAAGGTACACGTATTTTTAATTTTTTTCATTTTAGAAAATCTAAATCTAAATCTAAATAATAAATTAAAGAAATTTAAGAATGCAGAGAGTTTACAATCTTGTATTCTTGTGTGACAAGAAAATTAAAATCTTGATATTAATCTTTTCCCCCACGCCGGATCTTGTCCGTATCAGTTAAACCCTAAAACTCCGTTGTTGTTCAGTTCTCATCGATTTAATCGTATAAACCCTAAATTGAAAAGGGGCTTTACATGGGATTCATCAGAGACAAGCGTAATTCATCAAAAAGTACATCTCCTTGTGCTGATCTCAGAGTTGCCTATCATAATTGCTTCAACAGGTATTTCATCATTTAATTTGCAAGTTAGCAACAAACAAACCCTAAAATATATATTATAAATAATGTATGTAATGTAATGTAACCTAAATATGTAATAATGTGTATACAGGTGGTATTCAGAGAAGTTTTTGAAAGGACATTGGGATAAAGAAGAATGTGTTTCTGAGTGGGAAAAGTATAAAGATTGTTTATCTGTAAGTTTTATACTAATTCCAAATTTATATATTGTATTTTAAATTTTAAACAATAGTTACTAATAATTATTCATTATGAAGTTGTTCTATGTGAATACGTTTCAATATGATCAACTTAAGATCGGAATGCTACTGGTTGGGAAATATAATTCGATTTGATGCTTGTACTTAATGTTCGTATATTGTAAATAGTTTGATATGAACCATGAACATAAGGAGTAACATGCTTTGAGATAATCAACTTACTGAAACATCAAAAAGTTATAAGCTTATTATAAACCTGGTTATCATAAAGTCTGGTACTACCCGTAACTAAAATATTTTTTTTAAACGCGATAGTACCATACTGAAAGTTGTTTATGCAAAATACACAAATTTGTAGTAGTTTTTGTTTATTTGACTGTGTAAGGGGAAGTGCATCCTTTTGATCGAAAGAGCGAAGACGACAAACATAGATACATAGATGTCAACTTGTGACCTGAATCTGATTGACCTCTGTTAACCTGTTCTATATTACGTTTCAGAAACATCTAGAAGACAAGAATTTGAGCCGCATTTTGGAAGCAGAAGGAATGAATAGAATACCTGCTTCTGTATCTAAATGAGTAGTACTTGCTTTACATTAATCGGTAAGGAGTTATAACTTGGAAGTGTGTATTATGCATCTTTTATGGTGTATCTTGTGCCAAACAGTTTTTGTTCTATAGAAAATTATTGCTTGCCGAATGCCCACATCTGTAAATTATGAATGTGTGATTGACTGGCTTTGTTGAAGTGTGGAGATTAGTTGATTATGATTTTTGATTTCACTCAGCTCCATAGTTTTAAACTTTTAATACTCTACCTAAAATTTGAACAGTGAATCTCAATTAGTTGTTATGAGAACATACTTCATGCATACTCGCTCTTGCTTTTGAATCAAGCCGATATGCTAAAAATCTATGCATGCATTTTCGTTTGCCCTAATATAGACAGTTGATGCTATATTTTACGCTAATAGCTATTTTAATTTGTAATGGTGGTTCTCGCTCAGTCATAGTGTAATTTTTTTTTTTTTTTAAATAAAAAAATCTGACTCTTATCTCGAATTACTCTACAGGCATCCAATACGCATAGTTTATCAGTTGAAATTATCTTCTGTCCAGAATCTGATCATGTTCTTACCTATATCGTTGCTTATGTTCCTTGCAATGCTTGGCTCGGGCACACCTTGGGCAACCTTTTGGAGGCAGAACATTACCAAAAATAAATTAGCTGTTAATGTACTGGATTTTAGTTGTGACCACCGAGTTAAATTAGTGATATTAACGTAGTAAATAACTCCTCAATAGTCAATAGTAATGGCATTCTCGTTTTAGGTCATATAGGAGCGGATTTTCTTTTTTCTTTTTGTGATCATCAATTAATCATTATATACTACCAACTCTAAGGAACTGTTGTGAAATTGGTTTCAGCAGCTATAATATCTTAAGGTGTTTGATGAAATGTCTAAAAGAAATGAAAGAAACGTGAATTATGATATGCAGGCGGAAGCAAGACACCTTGCGTCTTGCGTCCCCCCGGGAAGCAAGAGGGCGAAAGTACCTTGCGTCTTGCGCGGGCAAAATCTCAAGTTTTTTATTTTGTGGGTAATGAAGTAAAAAAAGTTGAAACAATGGGCTTTTAGGTGATAAGTCATTTATATTGACACTTAAAAATATCAATAAATCATGATCTAGAAAAAGAGCATTAAAGGGTTCTTCTACCACTGCAAAGAAACCAACAAAGATCTGCACCCATGTTGTCTAAAACTCCCAGGAAAAGTTGTTCTTCCGGGCATGAGCTTTCGACTTTTTAAGAGATTGACATCAAAATTCTATAATTGCTTTCTTGGAAGCCATATGACGTGGTTAAATGCTGTTTTTTTTTAGAAAAAAACGAAAACTCATATAAAAACGAAAACTCAAATGCTGGTGTTATGTATCAAAGATTGAAAAGTATTCATGTGTCATGCATGAATGATGCTCTTTCAATTGTTCAAATGTTCTCAACTTGAGATTTTAATGGATCGGATAAGGCCGTATCCATATCCATATCTATTTATTTTTCCTTAATCCATATTCATATCCATATTCATTTATAAAAATTTCATCCATCCATATCTATATACGTCGGGTGAAGCGAGTTAATGGATAATCATCCATATCCATTTAAATTTATATTATTTTTAACAATTATAAGCGATGATTCACTGTATACGATCAAAAGTAATATTTCTTAATAATTTATGCGATCAAAAGTCACATTTTTACTAATCTGTATAACAAATAGTCAATAACTAGCCTATTAAACGTGTTAAGATATCGGTTACCTGTAAGTTGCTTAATTTTTAGTTATATGGAATCACATTTAAACTACCAAAGTACGATAAATACATTTAATGATTTAAACAAAACAAAACATAAGAAAAAAAATTTAATTATTAGAGAAAATATAAAGAAAGATGAATATAATTAATGAAATATCACTACATAAATGATATTAATTCGAGTGGTAAATTTCTATATTTAGTTATTTCGGGTAAAAGCGGGTTCATCCATATCCATATCCATATCCATTTCGGTTCATCGATATTCATATCCATCTAGATCGTCCATATCCACGAATAATCGAGTGGATCGGGTGAATATCCACTGGATCAAATATCCATTGCCATCCCTAAATCTCAAGTAAAGACATCTATGATCTCGATGTTTTTGTTTAATTTGTGTGCTTCAATTCTTAATTATCATAATCCTAATTCTTTTTCTAAATACCATCATTAACAATGAACAAAATTTGTTCTTAGCGCCATATTGACTACTTTACACTCAGATTAATGTGTGTCAGATGTTAGATCGGGCATGCTCTCTTTCAAAAAATATCATCAAAAATTTGGATTGAAAAAACTTGAAAGGAATAGTATGATTTTCTCATACCGAGTGTTAGAAACGAGTCTCTTTTACCCTCGCATAAACGTTACCCCTAAGTATAAGAATATCTCACTATATTTTTACGACGCGAGATTGAGTATAACTTATTAACTATTGTTATTTAAATTGTAAATCATAGTACTATATTTAAAGGCAATGATAAATTGGCATCATTTTTAATAAATCCAGTTAACAAATTGTATAATAAACTTGTTAATGTTATAATTTAAGAGTTTATAACTACCTTTAGTGGTCTGCTCTTGACTATGGACTATTGATATTTAAAGAGAAAGGAGAGAGTAATAAATCTTATTGAAATGAATGGTACAAAAACTGATTACATTCGAACCTATATTTATACTATAAATTTTACTGTGCAATTAACTATTCAAATGCATGCGTAACTATTATTCAAATTGACATCCACAGCCATTCTTGACTTTTGATTTCATAACACTCCCCCTTGGATGACAATTTGTTTTCATTAGAGATCAACTAGTACTGCCTCGTTAAAAACATTGGCCAAAGAAAAACCCAGTTGGATAAAAACTTTAGCTAAGGAAAAAAGAGTGCATCATAGAGTTGACTCCCCCTCAAGTAGACATCGATGAGCTGTTACATCTTTTGAACATGCCTCATGCCAATATTGTGAACGTATTTTCTGAAAATAGCAGTGGGAAGTGCTTTGGTGAAAAGATCAGCCGAGTTGTTGCTAGATTAAACATATCTCATATCGATCTGGTTGTCTTTAATGAGATTTTGAGTATATGAGAAGAATCTAGGAGGTATGTGTTTTGTTCGGTCACTTTTGATATACACTTCTTTCATCTGTGCTATGCAAGCTGCATTATCTTTATAGATAGTTTTTAGACTTTTATCGCGTTCTAGTCCACAAGAATCAGTAATGAGTTGTGTCATTGATCTCAACCAAAAACATTCCCGAGTAGCTTCATGTAATGCAATCACTTTAGCATGATTTGATGATGTTGCAATAAGTGTTTGTTTTTGAGAACGTCATGATATTGCGGTACCTCCATTTAGGAATACATATCCAGTTTGAGATTTAGCTTTATGTGGATCAGATAAATAACCTGCATCTGCATAACCAACCAAATCTTGTTTTGAATCGTTAGAATAAAATAATCCTAAATTAGTAGTTCCTCGAAGGTATCGAAATATGTGTTTGATCCCATTCCAGTGTCTTTTGGTAGGAGCTGAGCTGAACCTTGCCAACAAATTAACCGCAAAAGAAATGTTAGGTCTTGTACAATTTGTAAGATACATAAAAGCTCCAATTACACTAAGATATGGTACTTCTGGTCCTAGGATATCTTCATGAACTTCACAGGGATGAAATGGATCAGTGTCAACATTAAGTGATCTAACAACCATAGGAGTACTTAATGGTTTTGTCTTGTCCATATTGAAACGTTTTAAAATATTTTCTGTATAAGTTGTTTGATGTACAAGTAAACCATTAGGCATATGCTCAATCTGCAAACCAAGGCAATACTTGGTTTTTTAGAGATCTTTCATTTCAAATTCTTTCTTTAGAAGTTAAATGGCTTCATGAATCTCTTTATTTGTACCTATGATGTTAAGATCATCGACATAAACAGCTATGATCACATATCCAGATGTTGTTTTCTTAATGAATACACATGGGCAAATAAGATTATTTGAATACCCTTTGCTTATCAAGTAATCATTTAATCGTTTATACCACATGCGACCCGATTGTTTCAACCCATATAAAGACCTTTGTGATTCAGTGGAATACATTTCTTTGGGTTTTGCATTAGATGCTTCTGATACCTTAAACCCTTCATGGATATTCATGTATATATTACTATCAAGTGATTCATTTAAATAAGTAGTATTTGTTGTATGTTAGAGTTTCGAATACGAATTTCTGAGAGTCGTGTAATCACTTTCAGATCAAAGTATTTCGATGGTACTATCGAAATCTCTAATCGGATAAAACTCAGAATTATTGAACAAAGAATTTGTGTTTTGTGTGTATGAATTTGATTAAAACGTACCAAAATAAATAACCAAAAACCGGGAGTTTTATAACTGCCGAATGGCAGTTTAATAACTGCTAAAAAAATGGGTGTTTTATTTTGGGTCAAAGCCAGGGGCTCTGCCCCTCGGACCCTGCCAGGGGTTGCCACCCCTTGGACCCCGCTATCGGGGGCGCTGCCCTCGAACCCCTGTCATAATCAAGATAAGTTCAAACAAGTGTGCACTTCACACTTTCCCGAACTTGTTCGATATTTATCAAGATTATTTTGATTAACAAATTAATCCCATTACACTTAAATCATATTGGTGACGCAAATCACCAACAGTAATAACATCCATGAGATGCATTTCTAATTTTTTTTTTTGAAATTGTTAGGCTGATTAAGTATCTAAAAGTAATTGCATCCATAACAGGAGAATAAGTTTTCCTCATAATCCATTCATGGTCTTTGAGAGAAATCTTGAGTTACAAGTCTAGCTTTACCCTGTAACTTCATTTTTTCTCATTTCTTTTTCGGATAAAAATTCATTTTTTATCTCATACGTTTCACATCTTTAAAAGTGCTAACGATTGATCCGAAAACTTTTCTTTTATTGAGCGATTCTAATTCAGCTCTTATTGCTCCTTTCCATTGAATCCAATCATGTCTATTTTGACATGCAATGACAGATTTTGGTTCCAGATCATCATCTTTATTTATGAGGTCATTGTAAGATTATATGAAAAATCAATATTTGTTATTTTGTTTCGGTTCCATAATATTGCATAATTTATTGCAATTTATGTAATTACATCGTCAATATCCTCTGCAGAAGGAATATTGATTTGTGGTTCTTCTTTAACACGTTCTTTTACCTCATTATCAGCTGATTTTCTTTTTCGAGAATTTTTATCTTTTGAACCAATTGGTCTCCCACGTTTCTGGTCAGCATTCAAGCACTACCGTGGTCAGCATTCAAGCACTTGATGAACGAGAAGTACCGTCCCAGAACCGAGGTCAATAAGCTCAAGACAGAACTTAGAGGGTTACGAACCCAAGGATTTGATATTACCACGTACGAAAGACGATTCACAGAATTGTGCCTATTGTGTCCGGGAGCGTTCGAAGATGAGGAAGAGAAGATCGACGCGTTTGTGAAAGGATTACCGGAAAGAATCCAAGAAGATATAAGTTCACACGAGCCCGACTCCATAGAATAGGCATGTAGAATGGCTCACAAACTAGTGAACCAGATTGAGGAAAGAATTAAAGAACAGACGGCTGAAGAGGCCAATGTGAAGCAAGGTCTCGGTTGTGTATTAATGCAACGGACGAAGGTGATTGCTTATGCGTCTAGACAATTGAAGATTCACGAGCAAAATTATACGACGCATGATTTGGAATTAGGCGCGGTTGTTTTTGCATTAAAGACTTGGAGGCATTACTTATATGGGGTCAAAAGTATTATATATACCGACCACAAAAGTCTTCAACACATATTTAATCAGAAACAACTGAATATGAGGCAGCGTAGGTGGATTGAATTGTTGAATGATTACGACTTTGAGATTCGTTACCACCCGGGGAAGGCAAATGTGGTAGCCGACGCATTGAGCAGAAAGGACAGAGAACCCATTCGAGTAAAATCTATGAATATAATGATTCACACTAACCTTACTACTCAAATAAAGGAGGCGCAACAAGGAGTTTTAAAAGAGAGAAATTTAAAGGATGAAATACCCAAAGGATCGGAGAAGCATCTTAATATTCGGGAAGACGGAACCCGGTATAGGGCTGAAAGAATTTGGGTACCAAAATTTGGAGATATGAGAGAAATGGTACTTAGAGAAGCTCATAAAACCAGATACTCAATACATCCTGGAACGGGGAAGATGTACAAGGATCTTAAGAAACATATTTGGTGGCCAGGTATGAAATCCGATATTGCTAAATATGTAGGAGAATGTTTGATGTGTTCTAAGGTCAAAGCTGAACATCAGAAACCATCAGGTCTACTACAACAACCTGAAATCCCGGAATGGAAATGGGAAAACATTACCATGGATTTCATTACTAAATTGCCAAGGACTGCAAGTGGTTATGATACTATTTGGGTAATAGTTGATCGTCTCACCAAGTCAGCACACTTCCTGCCAATAAGAGAAGATGACAAGATGGAGAAGTTAGCACGACTGTATTTGAAGGAAGTCGTCTCCAGACATGGAATACCAATCTCTATTATCTCTGATAGGGATGGCAGATTTATTTCAAGATTCTGGTAGACATTACAGCAAGCATTGGGAACTCGTCTAGACATGAGTACTGCCTATCATCCAAAAACTGATGGGCAGAGCGAAAGGACGATACAAACGCTTGAAGACATGCTACGAGCTTGTGTTATTGATTTCGGAAACAGTTGGGATCGACATCTACCGTTAGCAGAATTTTCCTACAACAATAGCTACCATTCAAGCATTGAGATGGCGCCGTTTGAAGCACTTTATGGTAGAAAGTGCAGGTCTCCGATTTGTTGGAGTGAAGTGGGGGATAGACAGATTACGGGTCCGGAGATAATACAAGAAACTACCGAGAAAATCATCCAAATTCAACAAAGATTGAAAACTGCCCAGAGTCGACAAAAGAGCTACACGGACAGTAAAAGAAAAGATATAGAGTTTGAAATTGGAGAAATGGTCATGCTTAAGGTTTCACCTTGGAAAGGCGTTGTTCGATTTGGTAAACGGGGGAAACTAAATCCAAGGTACATTGGACCATTCAAGATTATAAATTGTGTCGGACCAGTAGCTTACCAACTGGAGCTACCTCAACAACTCGCGGCTGTACATAACACTTTCCACGTCTCAAATTTGAAGAAATGTTTTGCTAAAGAAGATCTCACTATTCCGTTGGACGAAATCCAAATCATTGAAAAACTTCAATTCATTGAAGAACCCGTCGAAATAATGGATCGTGAGGTTAAGAGACTTAAACAAAACAAGATACCGATTGTTAAGGTTCGATGGAATGCTCGTAGAGGACCCGAGTTCACCTGGGAGCGTGAAGATCAGATGAAGAAGAATACCCGCATTTATTTCCAGAAGATACGTCAACACCTCCAACTGCTTAAAATTTCGAGACGAAATTTATTTAACCGGTAGGTACTGTAGTGACCCGAACTTTTCCATGTTTATATATATATTAAATGAAATTGTTATTTACATGATTAAGTGTTTCCAACATGTTAAGCAATCAAACTTGTTAAGACTTGATTAATTGAAATAAGTTTCATATAGACAATTGACCACCCAAGTTGACCGGTGATTCACGAACGTTAAAACTTGTAAAAACTATACGATGACATATATATGGTTATATATATAGTTAACATGATTTTATTATAAGTATGTATCTCATTAGGTATTTTAACAATGAGTTATATACATAAAAATGAGACTATTAATTTAAGAAACTCGAAAATGATATATATAACGATTATCGTTATAACAACGTCTTACTAGGTACATATGAATCATATTAAGATATTGATACACTTGGTTAATTATGTTAAATTATAAGTAAATATATTATTAAGTGTATTAACAATGAAATACATATGTAAAAATAAGACTACTAACTTAATGATTTCGAAACAAGACATATATGTAACGATTATCGTTGTAACGACATTTAACTGTATATATATCATACTAAGAAATATTATATATCATAATATCATGATAATATAACAATTTAACATCTCATTTGTTATAATAAATAATGGGTTAACAACATTCAACAAGATCGTTAACCTAAAGGTTTCAAAACAACATTTACATGTAACGACTAACGATGACTTAACGACTCAGTTAAAATGTATATACATGTAGTGTTTTAATATGTATTCATACACTTTTGAAAGACTTCAAGACACTTATCAAAATACTTCTACTTAACAAAAATGCTTACAATTACATCCTCGTTCAGTTTCATCAACAAATCTACTCGTATGCACCCGTATTCGTACTCGTACAATACACAGCTTTTAGATGTATGTACTATTAATATATACACTCCACTGATCAGCTCTTAGAAGCCCATGTGAGTCACCTAACAGATGTGGGAACCATCATTTGGTAACTAGCATGAAATATCTCATAAAATTACAAAAATATGAGTAATCATTCATGACTTATTTACATGAAAATAAAAGTACATATCATTTATATCTAATCCATACACCAACGACCAAAAACACCTACAAACACTTTCATTCTTCAATTTTCTTCATCTAATTGATCTCTCTCAAGTTCTATCTTCAAGTTCTAAGTGTTCTTCATAAATTCCAAAAGTTCTAGTTTCATAAAATCAAGAATACTTCCAAGATTGCAAGTTTACTTCCAAGTTTTCTAAATCCATTCCAAGTAATCATCCAAGATCAAGAAACCTTTGTTACTTACAGTAGGTTATCTTTCTAATACAAGGTAATAATCATATTCAAACTTTAATTCAATTTCTATAACTATAACAATCTTATTTCGAGTGGAAATCTTACTTGAAATTGTTTTCGTGTCATGATTCTGCTTCAAGAACTTTCAAGCCATCCAAGGATCCTTTGAAGCTAGATCTATTTTTTTCATTTCTAGTAGGTTTATCCAAGGAACTTGAGGTAGTAATGATGTTCATAACATCATTATATTCATACATATAAAGCTATCTTATTCGAAGGTTTAAACTTGTAATCACTAGAACATAGTTTAGTTAATTCTAAACTTGTTCGCAATTAAAATTTAATCCTTCTAACTTGACTTTTAAAATCAACTAAACACATGTTCTATATCTATATGATATGCTAACTTAATGATTTAAAACCCGGAAACACGAAAAACACCGTAAAACCGGATTTACGCCGTCGTAGTAACACCGCGGGCTGTTTTGGGTTAGTTAATTAAAAACTATGATAAACTTTGATTTAAAAGTTGTTATTCTGGGAAAATGATTTTTATTATGAACATGAAACTATATCCAAAAATTATGGTTAAACTCAAAGTGGAAGTATGTTTTCTAAAATGGTCATCTAGACGTCGTTCTTTCGACTGAAATGACTACCTTTACAAAAACGACTTGTAACTTATTTTTCCGACTATAAACCTATAATTTTTCTGTTTAGATTCATAAAATAGAGTTCAATATAAAACCATAACAATTTGATTCACTCAAAACGGATTTAAAATGAAGAAGTTATGGGTAAAACAAGATTAGATATTTTTTCTCATTTTAGCTACGTGAAAATTGGTAACAAATCTATTCCAACCATAACTTAATCAACTTGTATTGTATATTATGTAATCTTGAGATACCATAGACACGTATACAATGTTTCGACCTATCATGTCGACACATCTATATATATTTCGGAACAACCATAGACACTCTATATGTGAATGTTGGAGTTAGCTATACAGGGTTGAGGTTGATTCCAAAATATATATAGTTTGAGTTGTGATCAATACTGAGATACGTATACACTGGGTCATGGATTGATTCAAGATAATATTTATCGATTTATTTCTGTACATCTAACTGTGGACAACTAGTTGTAGGTTACTAACGAGGACAGCTGACTTAATAAACTTAAAACATCAAAATATATTAAAAGTGTTGTAAATATATTTTGAACATACTTTGATATATATGTATATACTGTTATAGGTTCGTGAATCAACCAGTGGCCAAGTCTTACTTCCCGACGAAGTAAAAATATGTGAAAGTGAGTTATAGTCCCACTTTTAAAATCTAATATTTTTGGGATGAGAATACATGCAGGTTTTATAAATGATTTACAAAATAGACACAAGTACGTGAAACTACATTCTATGGTTGAATTATCGAAATCGAATATGCCCCTTTTTATTAAGTCTGGTAATCTAAGAATTAGGGAACATACACCCTAATTGACACGAATCCTAAAGATAGATCTATTGGGCCAAACAAACCCCATCCAAAGTATTGGATGCTTTAGTACTTCAAAATTTATATCATATCCGAAGGGTGTCCCGGAATGATGGGGATATTCTTATATATGCATCTTGTTAATTTCGGTTACCAGGTGTTCACCATATGAATGATTTTTATCTCTATGTATGGGATGTGTATTGAAATATGAAATCTTGTGGTCTATTGTTACGATTTGATATATATAGTTTAAACCTATAACTCAGCAACATTTTTGTTGACGTTTAAAGCATGTTTATTCTCAGGTGAATACTAAGAGCTTCCGCTGTTGCATACTAAAATAAGGACAAGATTTGGAGTCCATGTTTGTATGATATTGTGTAAAAACTGTATTCAAGAAACTGATTTCGATGTAACATATTTGTATTGTAAACCATTATGTAATGGTCGTGTGTAAACAGGATATTTTAGATTATCATTATTTGATAATCTACGTAAAGCTTTTTAAACCTTTATTTATGAAATAAAGGTTATGGTTTGTTTTAAAAATGAATGCAGTCTTTGAAAAACGTCTCATATAGAGGTCTAAACCTCGCAACGAAATCAATTAATATGGAACGTTTTTAATCAATAAGAACGGGACATTTCAATTTGCAAGGGAGAATATGTATGACTTTCACTTGGTCTAATGTGAATCAATGATGCAGCATGTAAAATTGCATGATCCCATACAGATACTGGGAGTTTTGTTCTCATTATCAATGGTCTAGCTATTAACTGCAATCGTTTAATTAGTAATTCAGCTAAATCATTTTGTGTATGCATATGGGCAACATGATGTTCAACAACAATCCCAATTGACATGCAAAAATCATTAAATGTTTGAGATGTAAACTCACCAACATTATCCAGTCTCACCCCTTTAATGGTGTAATCAGAATAATGTGTTCTCAATTTAATAATTTATACAAGAAACTTTGCAAATGCCATATTATGGCTTGATAACACACAAACATGAGACCATCCGCTAGATGTGTCTATTAGAACCATGAAATATCAAAATGGTTCACATGATGGATGAATTGGTCCATATATATAACCTTGAATTCTTTCAAGAAACATTGGTGATTCTTTCTCAAAATTTTTTCATTAATCACCATATGTGCTTTCATTAATCACCATATGTGCTTTCATTAATCACCATTTGTGCTTTTTCATTAATTACCATATGTGCTTTTCATTAATCACCATATGTGCTTTTTCATTAATCACCATATGTGCTTCTTCATTATATATCCTTTTCACCATATGCGCTTTTAATCATATGCGCCGCGCTTTTCATCATATGCACTTTTCATCATATGCACTTTTAATCATATGCGCTGCACTTTTAATCATATGCGTTGCGCTTTTCATCATATGTGCTTTTAATCATATGCGCTTTTTATCATATGCGCTTTTAATCATATGCGCTTTTCATCATATGCACTTTTTATTATATGCTCTTTTCATCATATGCACTTTTTATCTTATGCGCTTTTAATCATATGCATTATGATATATATCAGAGAAACTTAACAAATTTCTCTTTGATTTGGGAGAAAACAAGGCATTGTTTATCAGAAAATTCGTACCATTTGGTAATATGAATTTTTGCCTTTTCCGTTCCTTATATCAAGTTTGCAAGACCTGATATAGTATTTATAATTCCTTCATTTGATTTAAATCAATGAAATATTTCTTAGATTTGATCATAGTGTGTATGTTACTACTATCTACAATACATAGGTCCTTACCATTTAATTGATGTTGTATTTCAGCAGGATTCATACTAAAACTTCAAATAAGATAAGCAAATAATGAGTTATATTTCAGCAAGATAATCAAATTATATTACATGCAAACAAGTTACAATCTGAAGTACATAAAAGATAACACTTAATAAAATATGCGTTATGGTCTAAAACCATTTATTTATGAGTGATACATAACAAGCTAGGCATCTTAGAAAATTCAAACCATTCAAGTCTCAAGGTAGCTCGGGGTTTATTTAATCAAGATTTTTCAACAAATTCACTTTCGTTTTCTTTTCTTTTGGGACTTATTTGTAGAGCTAAACAAGATGTTCATGTATTCAAGAAATACTAGACTGATGATCCACGTTACCAGATCATTAATAAGAATCTCCGGGATTCTTATAAGAGCGTCTACTAACATCTTCAATTTTATTCTTTCATGGATCACCGTTATTTCTTGATAATTAATATCGTATCTATCTTTGAGTATTTTCCATAATACACTTGGATCTTCGATCATATAATATGTAGATTCTAAGGACTCGTCAATATGTTTGCTAAGAAAAATACTTGCTATTGCTTTCTCTTGTTCGGAACAATTGTTATTTTCATTCAGGGTTTCTAAAATACCGATTGATTCGAGATGTTTTTCTACATTCATAACCCATGTTAAGTAGTTCTTCCCACTTGATTCTAAAGGAGCAAATTTAAGCCTTTTCAAATTCGACATTTTCTATTATCAAAAGATGAACAACATAAATCATAATCATAATCAACTTCTATTCATAGATAAATAATAAAATGAAATTAGAATCATTTTAAATTCATAAGTAGCAAACAACAGAATAATGACATGATTACAAATGATAAAACCACAAGAGCAGGATAGAATATAGGTTCACCCCGTGGTATATTAGCAACAATGATGATAGTTAGTATGACCAATACAATAGGAAAAATCATCCTCGTGTGAATCATCTTTACAAAAAAAAATTTTTTTTTTTGAGAGTGGTAATCTGAGAAAATGAAGATTGATTTGTGAAAATGTAAAAACGGAGATGTTTATTTTATATTTGAAAAATATAGTCGTTGTAACGTCGTCAGTTGACGTTAACAACCGTTATGTATATATGACCGTTGTAACGTCGTTAGTTGACGTTAACGACTGTTATGTACTCGTTGTATTAATAATAATTTAAAAAAAATTATTAGTATAAATGTAACATCCCCGACTTCAATTCACCAAAAACACACAATAAAAAAAATTTCTGCTGTAGCACAACTGGACGGCGTCTAGCACTTAAGACCGGGACGGCGTCCAGCATATCTGGACGGCGTCCAGATTTCCTGGAAGCTGTTGTCCCCGGGTTCAACTTACACGAGCGGAAATCCAGCTTCCCGACACTTTTAAACGAAAACCTTTTTACAACATATCACAATACAATAAAATAAGAGGTTTCCATCATCAAAACGAGTTTTACAACATCGGGACCACAACGACCCATGTTACGCGTTTCGTTCAAAAATACAAGTTTCGACCAATACAAGTTTAATTTCCAAACGACACTAGAGCATGGTGTTTGGGGTTAAACTACCCAAATCTTGGCCGAACTTCCAAAAGCTAACCAAAAAGCATCCCCTATCAAAGTAAGCGGGAGACCACTAATCCAACCGAATACCTTTGCCTTTGTCCACGCCGGAGCCTAAAAAGGTAAACAACAAGAGGGTAAGCTAACGCTTAGTGAATGCAATAGTTATACACGTACATATATAAAATACCTACTTGCACACTTACACAAATTCCGCATACATGCTACCAACGCAAAAGGGCTTAACATCTCAAGTGCAAGGCTATTAACCTCCTATATCACAAGCTAGCATAACAAGGGCATATATATGTATATAACTCGAACCATATAATATGCTTACAACTCAACACAATAACCATGGTTAACCAATCGTACAAGGGAATGGCGCCCGCGAAAGGCCATCGGAGTTCACAACATCCATTAGTATACTTAGCACCTCGTATCACTAACCCCCGAGTGGCATCTTAAAACCTCGATACTTCACCCTCGGGTGGCGTCTTAACACCTCGACACTTCACCCTTTATTATAGAGTGGCGTCTTAACACCTCGACACTTCACTCCTCGGTGGCATCTTAACACCTTGATGCTTCACCTCGAGTGGCATCTTAACACCTCGATGCTTCACTCGTCACGTGAAACGTGGTGTCTTAACACCTCGACATTTCACATCTCACGCTACAACAAATAAATACATTATATACCAACGCATATAATTATTCCACTCACCTTAGAGTCTTTTGCGAAAGATAACCAAGCTTGCAACTTCAATGTAACGTACCTATTACATTTAGCACATAATCAATCACAACTCAAGTTGGTCAACCAACTTACTCTCCATTCTAGTGCCATTTTGACCCAAGATGCAATTCCGACCCATTTGCACCCTTAACCTTAATATTTGGGTCAACACCAACGAAACCTTAACACTAGCCAAAATATGGTCTTAAACACTTTATAATCACAAGTTTGGTGTGTTCTCATACACATTTAACAACCTAGGTCACCCAAGACCCATTTGACCCATTTCGAGATCAACACACCCATTTGGGTCACCCACAACCCAAATAACACCCACTAATATTAACTACAAATGTGCTAGTGATTTACTAAGCCTTTAAGACCCATTTACACACTTTAACATTTCAAAACCCTAGGTTAGTCATCTTTTGGGTCTTCATGACCCAAACTTACCCAAAACCCCCAAATCACTAACAAATGGGTTTTAAGTGCAACACTAACCCAAACCCTAACCCTTAACACAATTTAAGTAAAGAAATTAGGTTTTATAACTTACCAACACAATCACCACGTAGCTAGCGACTAGATGAATAACTTTAGAACTTGCACTAAGGCCCGATTCAACCTCCTTCTTCCTTTAATGGAGCTCTCTCACTCTAGAACTTCCTCTCTCTCTAGAATTTAATGGAGGGAGATAAAGTAGATGAAAATGGAGTAATGAGGCTTACCAAAACTGATCTAGGGTCTTAAAGTCGTCCACAAAGTGAAATTACCAAACTACCCCTTTTTAAATATCAAAATACCAAAGCTGGCTCGTCAGGCCATCTGGACGGCGTCCCGCCCTTCAAAACAGGACGGCGTCCCACCATGTTGGATGGCGTCCAAATCAACTGATAAAAACTGGATCTTACAACTCTCCCCCACTTGAACCGGATTGCGCCCTCGCAATCCACGCCGCATGACAAGCAGGAAGATAGACCAAAACAAACTCTTCGGGCTCCCAAGTGAACTCGGAACCTATACTTCGACGCCATTGAACCTTATAAGTTCTCACCTCTTTATTTCTCAATCTTTTCACCTTTTCGTCAAGTATTGCAACCGGCTCCTCAACATACTCTAACTTATTGTTTAGCTCAATTTCATCTAATGACACCCATGAAGAATCATCCGCAAGACACTTACGAAGATGGAAAACATGAAATGTATTATGGATCCCCGCAAGTTCCTCGAGTAATTCCAAACGATGTGCGACTTCGCCCACACGAGCTAAAACTTTAAATGGCCCAATAAACCGAGGAGCTAACTTTCCCCATTTTCGAAATCAAATAATACCTTTCCATGGCGAAACCTTAAGCATCACCATGTCGCCTTCTTGGAATTCGATCATTCGCCTACGTTTATTGGCATACGACTTTTGTCTATCTTGCGCCTTTTTCAAATGATCCCGAATCACATCAATCTTGCTATTCGTCTCTAAAACCAAATCGGTACTCCCGATTTCCTTTTGTCCCACTTCACCCCAACAAATTGGAGTTCGACATCTTCGCCCATAAAGCATCTCATACGGTGGCATCCCGATACTAGTATGATAACTATTATTGTACGAGAATTCCACCAAAGGTAAGTGCTCGTCCCAACTACCGCCGAAATCAATAATACACGCTCGTAACATATCTTCTAATGTTTGATTCGTACGTTTGGTTTGACCGTCCGTTTGAGGATGATACGCCGTGCTCAATTTTAATTGTGTACCCATATCGTCATGAAACTTTTCCCAAAATCGAGATGTAAAACGGGTATCTCGATCCGAAATAATAGATATAGGAACCCCATGTCGAGCGACTACCTCCTTGATAAACAATTTAGCCAAGGTCTCCGACGATATCGCTTCCCGAATGGGAAGAAACAAAGCACTTTTTGTCAATCGGTCAACTATCACCCAAATTGAATCAAATTGGGTTCTCGCCGTTTTAGGTAACTTTGTGATGAAATCCATTGTAATGTGCTCCCATTTTCACTTCGGGATTTCTAAAGGTTGCAACTTACCATACGGCTTTTGGTGCTCGGCTTTAACTTGCTAGCATGTGACGCATTGCTCAACACACTTTACCACATCACGTTTCATGCCCGGCCACCAATACTCTTTTCTTAAATCAAGATACATTTTCGTCGCGCCCGGATGAATGGAATACTTTGACTTATGTGCTTCATCAAGTAGCACTTGTCGATAATCACCCATCTTAGGCACCCACACCCTTCCTTGAAAAGACAACAAACCACGCGAACCCATAGTATTGAATTCCGATTGCCCCACAATTCGTTCTGCATGCTTGTTGTGAACGTAAGCCTGATAATGCTAAAAACGAACATATATTTCATAGCATTATCCCTCAAGAAAGACAAGCTTTTAGTTGCAATTGTCCTATTTACAAGTGATATTCGTTTAAATAATAAAAGGTGAAGACAAAAGGCAGATTCGACGAATTGAAGACGCAAACGACCAAAAAGTTAAAAAGTACAAAGTACAATCAAAGAGGTTCAAAATATTGATAAGAAACGCCTAAAAATGACAAGAGTACAAGTCGTGAAATGCAAAGTACAAGATATTAAATTGTACAAAAGGACGTTCGAAAATACGGAACCGGAACCAAAGTCAACTTTCAACGTACGACGCAACGGATCAAAAATTACAAGTCAACTATGCTCAAGAATATAATATAATATATAATTAATTATATATATTATTATACATTTTATATTTACGCAGTCCACGTTTTGGATCAATATGTGAGCTGTAATCCAGACCTCCGCACTCACGGAGTTCTGATGTATAAAAAAACCGCACTCGCGGAGATCTACAGGAAAACGTGGGCCTATAAAAGGCAACGAATTCTGCACAACGAAAAACACATCTTTTTCTCTTCCTATCTCTCACTCATATTATATATATAATATATTATAATTTTAATTTTAATTTTAATAATAAGGGTATGTTAGCGAATGTTGTAAGGGTGTAAGTCGAAATTCTGTCCGTGTAACGCTATGCTATTTTTAATCATTGTAAGTTATGTTCAACCTTTTTAAATTAATGTCTCGTAGCTACGTTATTGTTATGCTTATTTAAGCCGAAGTAATCGTGATGTTGGGCTAAATATTAAAATTGGGTAATTGGACTTTGTACCATAATTGGGGTTTGGACAAAAGAACGACACTTGTGGAAATTGGACTATGGGCTATTGATGGGCTTTATATTTATTTAATTAAATGATAGTTTGTTAATTTAATATAAAGACTTACAATTGGACGTACCTATAAATAACCATATACACTCGATCGGACACGATTGGCGGGATATTTATAAGTACTAATAATCGTTCATTTAACCAGACACGGGAATGGATTGATAGTCAATGGACTTATTAAAACAGGGGTGAATTATATACAAGGACACTTGGTGTAATTATAGTTTAAGTCCCCAATTAGTTGGAATATTTAACTTCGGATATAAGGATAATTTGACGAGGACACTCGCACTTTATATTTATGACTGATGGACTGTTATGGACAAAAACCAGACGGACATATTAAATAATCCAGGACAAAGGACAATTAACCCATGGTAATAAAACTAAAATCAACATGTCAAACATCATGATTACGGAAGTTTAAATAAGCATAATTCCTTTATTTCATATTTAATTGCACTTTTAATTATCGCACTTTAATTTATTGTCATCGCACTTTTTAATTATCGCACTTTTATTTATTGCACTTTAATTTTTGTTATTTACTTTACGCTTTAAATTAAGTCTTTTATATATTTAATATTTTACATTAGGTTTTAATTGCGACTAAAGTTTTAAAATCGACAAATCAGTCATTAAACGGTAAAAACCCCCTTTTATAATGATAATACTATATATATATATTTATATATATACAAATATAGTTTTTAAAATATAGCGTTAAACTTGGCGAGTTCCCTGTGGACGAACCGGACTTACTAAAAACTACACTACTGTACGATTAGGTACACTGCCTATAAGTGTTGTAGCAAGGTTTAGGTATATCCACTCTATAAATAAATAAATAACTTGTGTAAAATTATATCGTATTTAATAGTATTTTGTAGTAAAAATATAACTATTTTGTATATACCTCTACGCACATCAAGTATTTTTGGCGCCGCTGCCGGGGAAATTTAAACGCCGAAAGCGCAACGCTATATAAAAAAAGATTTTTATTAAGTTTTAGTTTATTTTTGTAAAAATACGTTTTAAATATTAAAAATACAAAAATATAAAAAAATATCTATATATTTTTAAGAATTTGTTTGAAATATATAAAATTATAAAGTATTTCTATTTCTATTTTTTAAATTATAGGTTTTTATTTATTTTATATAAATATTTTATAAAACAAAAAATTAAAATAAAAAGTAAAAAAATAAAATAAAACAAACTGAACTTGCAAAAATTGAACCATTCTCGTTTGAACCTGCAACATCCGCACTCGCGGAATTTTTCTAGCACGTGGCACCGTACTTGCGGAGCCGTCTGACAGGTCAAACCCTCAGCTAGCATTAATTACAGATTTAGGGTTAAATTTTTATTATTATTATTATTAAAACTAATTAGGTTTTATTATTTAATTAGTTTTTAGTTTTAATTAATTTTGTAATTTAAGTTTTATCTAGTTTTATTAACTATTAAATTAATACTTTTATAAAATAAATAATATAAAAATAATTTTTTTATAAAAATTAGTAATTTTATCATCTTTTTATAAATTGTATATTTTAATCGTTTAAATCATAATTTGTATATTTATCGTTCGTATTTAGTTTTAAGTCATAGTTTTTGCCATAGTTATTTTTATTTCTAGATTTTTAGACTTTGCCGTAAAATCCCTTAAGTGCTTTTTCTTTAGACTAAGATTTAGGTGCTTTAAAATTTTGCGACGCCGTTTTTTTGATTTTAGTACTTTTTAAGTTTATACCGTTTTGGATATAGAATTCTTTTTAAGCTTTAATACCTTTAAACGCAACTTTTAATCCTTAATTTTTAGACTTTTAAGTTTCGACGCGCTACGTTCTTTTTATTATTTTTCAACTTTTATTTTTCGACGTTTTCCGACGCACTCTTTTTCTTTCTTATTTTTCGCCGCTCTAGTTTTTAGGACATAGAATTTTCTATTTCTTCTCTAAAATTTCAAAAATTATTTTAAGTGGTTAAATTAATAGACATCCAAAATTTTCTGCTTCGTAGTAATAGTTGGATTTGTTAGTGGCTGAGTTGCGAGCTTCCGATTTAAAGGGTTCTGGCTCCCTGCTACATCTTTTGGCTATTCGAAACGTGGGCAAAAGCAGAAAAGTCTATTAATTTGATAACTTATATAATTTTTATTTTTATAACTAATAGGATATTCAGTGAATGCACCGAGCAAAACGTTCACCACCTTTTATACGTTCACCACCTGTAACTCGATCAAGACATCTAGCTAATATTGTCGCCGTTGATTTTTCTTTGAAATCGTCATCTAGTCGACCAAGTACTCCAATTCAAATTTCCGATAATCCATTTTTTGAAGCCGACTTCACAATTGAGAACCCGGAGGATATTCAGGGACAATTCAGAGATCCTGAACCATTAATCTTTTCTCCGGAACCACCAATCATTCAAACAGAGATTGTAGAGGAACAACCCATTAAATCAGAATCCTCTAGTGATTCAGATTCAATAAATTCAATCATGGAAAATCTGGAACCTCTAAGTATGGAAGACCGAATGCGAGCTAAACGCACTGGCCAAGGTCACACAATTAGTTAACCAGACATTAATGCGCCAGATTATGAAATCAAAGAACAAATCCTACACATGGTGACTAATCAATGCCAATTTAGTGGTGCGCCGAAGGAAGATCCAAATGAACATCTTCGTACCTTTAATAGGATCTGTACTCTATTTAAAATAAGAGAAGTGGAGGATGAACATATATATCTCATGTTATTTCCCTGGACTTTAAAGGGAGAAGCCAAAGATTGGTTAGAATCGTTACCTAAAGGGGCGATTGATACATGGGATGTTTTAGTTGAAAATTTTCTTAAATAATTCTTTCCGGCATCTAAAGCCGTGAGACTTCAAGGAGAAATTGTTACGTTCGCACAAAAGCCAAATGAAACTCTATATGAGGCGTGGACAAGATTTGGAAAGTTATTGAGAGGATGTCCGCAACATGGTTTAGACACTTGTCAAATAGTACAAATATTCTACCAAGGATGCGACAACACTACACGAAAACACATCGATATAGTAGCTGGTGGTTCCATTATGAAGAAAACCGCAACTGACGCTTACAAAATTATTGATAACACTGCTTCCCACTCACATGAGTGGCACCAAGAAAAAAATATCGTTAGATCATCTAAAGCAGCTAGAACCGATTCTAGCCATGACTTTGATTTCATTTTTGCAAAGATAGATGCTGTTGAGAGATGAATGGAAAAGATGACTAAATATATCCACTCAATACGAATTAGTTGTGAGCAGTGTGGAGGACCACATTTGACAAAATATTGTCTCAATATTGAACCAACAATGGAACAAAGAGAGAATGTTTCATACATGAACCAAAGGCCTGGAAATAATTATCAGAATAATTATCAACCGCCAAGACCAATTTACAATCAAAATCAGAATTATAACCGAAATGTTCCATACAACAACCAACAAGGTCCTAGCAATCAACAAGTATCCAATAATACTTACAATCAGCAAAGACCTATTTTCAAAATAAACCACCACAAACCGATGATAAAAAGCCAAATTTAGAAGATATGATGTCGAAGCTAGTTGAATCTCAAACTCAGTTTTTCACATCTCAGAAACAAACCAATGAACAAAATGCTCAAGCATTTAGAAATCAACAAGCTTCTATTCAAAATTTGGAACAAGAAGTGAGCAACCTAGCAAGGTTAATAGGTGAAAGAAAACCGGGAAGTCTACCTAGTGATACAAATGCTAACCCCCGGAATGAAACAGCTAAAGCCATTACCACAAGAAGTGGTATTACACTTAAACCATCTGAAATGCCTGTAATTTCTGATGACGCTATTCCTACTCCACAAGAACCACAGTCTGAGCAAGATAAGGAAACAGAACCGGTAGTTGAAAAGGTTAATGAAGATAGCACAGTTAAGAATAAACCTTATGTTAAACCATACCAACCACTACTTCCTTACCCGAGTAAAATGAGAAAAGAGAGACTTGAAGCTGAGCAATCCAAATTCTTGGATATGTTTAAACAAATAAATGTAAATCTTCCTTTCATTGATGTGATTTCAGGAATGCCTAGATATGCTAAATTCTTGAAAGATCTAATTATAAATAGAAAGAAAATGGAAGAACTCCCGGCTGTTACTATGAATGCAAATTGTTCTGCAGTGCTGTTGAATAAGATACCAGAAAAATTATCAGATCCAGGAAGTTTCACGATTCCATATTTTCTGGGTAGTCTTAGTTCAATAGAAGCATTGGCAGACTTAGGTGCTAGTATAAATTTAATGCCGTATTCATTATACGCTAAACTAGACCTTGGAGAATTAAAACAAACACGAATAAGCATACAACTAGCCGATCGATCAGTAAAATATCCTAGAGGGATAATGGAGAACATGCTAGTTAAAGTTGGTACTTTAGTATTTCCAGTAGATTTTGTTATTTTGGATATGGAAGAAGATTCTCGAGTTCCTCTAATATTAGGAAGACCATTCTTAAACACGGCTAAAGCAATAATAGACGTGTTCGGTAAGAAACTGACCCTGAGTATAGAGGATGAGAGTGTTACCTTTTCTGTAGATAGAGCCATGCAACATCCGCAATCTGCAGATGATACATGTTATTATATTCAAACTATAGATTCACATGCAGAATTGTTAGAAGAATTTCCAGAATTATAAGGAACAGGAGAATGTTCTTTAGGAGAAGGAACTGAACCAATTGATGAAACTGAAATGTTAGCTACACTTATGGCTAATGGATATGAACCAACAACAGAAGAAATTCAAATGCTAAAAGAAGACAGATATCGATATAAATCATCAATAGAAGAACCACCGACATTAGAGTTAAAGCCACTTCCAAACCATTTGGAATATGCTTATTTACATGGTGAATCTGAATTACCTGTAATAATATCGTCTTCTCTTACGGAAAATAAAAAATCTCAACTCATTTCTATGCTAAAAGCTCATAAACTAGCTATTGCATGGAAAATTCATGATATTAAAGGAATAAGTCCTTCGTATTGCACACATAAAATCCTTATGGAAGAAGGTCATAAAACATATGTGCAACGCCAATGAAGACTAAATTCTAATATGCAAGATGTTGTTAAGAAAGAAATTATTAAACTGCTATATGCAGGTTTAATTTATCCAATCTCTGATAGTCCATGGGTAAGCCCAGTTCAATGCGTACCTAAGAAGGGTGGCATGACTGTCATCACAAATGAGAAAAATGAGCTTATTCCTACTAGGACTGTAATAGAATGGCGTGTTTGTATTGATTATAGAAAATTAAATGACGCCACCAGAAAAGATCACTTTCCCTTACCTTTCATTGATCAAATGTTGGAAAGATTAGCCGGAAACAGTTACTATTGTTTTCTTGATGGTTTTTCCGGATACTTTCAAATTCCAATAGCACCCGAAGATCAAGAGAAAACCACATTCACGTGCCCTTATGGTACTTTTGCTTACAAACGCATGCCATTTGGACTTTGCAACGCCCCTGCAACCTTTCAAAGGTGCTTGATGGCGATTTTTCACGACATGATAGAAGAATGCATGAAAGTTTTCATGGATGACTTTTCAGTCTTCGGTGATACATTTGAAACATGTCTAGTTAATCTTGAACGAATGCTTATTAGATGCGAACAATCAAATCTAGTTCTTAATTGGGAGAAATGTCATTTCATGGTTAAAGAAGGCATCGTTCTTGGACATAAAATTTCAAAGGAAGAAATTGAAGTGGATAGAGCTAAAGTAGATGTAATTGCTAAACTTCCACATCCCACCAATGTTAGAGGAGTTAGGAGTTTTCTAGGGCATGCCGGTTTTTACCGACGTTTCATAAAAGATTTTTCTAAAATTGCCACTCCTATGAATAAACTCCTAGAAAAGGATGCTCCATTCATATTTTCAGATGAATGCATCAAATCTTTTAATATTCTTAAAGAAAAACTCACTAATGTGCCGATCATGATAACTCCAAATTGGAATCTACCGTTTGAACTAATGTGCGATGCAAGTGATTTTGTAATGGGAGCCGTTTTAGGACAAAGGATTGAAAAACGATTTCAACCTATATATTATGCTAGTAAGACGTTACAATGAGCACAAACAAACTATACAACTACTGAAAAAGAACTCCTTGCTATTGTCTTTGCTTTTGACAAATTTCGTTCATATCTCGTTCTAGCTAAAACGGTGGTCTATACCGACCATTCTTCTCTTAGATACTTATTTTCAAAACAAGATGCCAAACCAAGATTAATCCGTTGGATCTTACTCTTACAAGAGTTCGATATTGAAATCCGAGATAAAAAGGGAGCAGAAAATCTCGCCGCTGATCATCTTTCTCGTCTTGAAAATCCCGAATTAGAAGTTCTGAATGAATCGGCCATACAAGACAACTTTCCTGATGAATATCTATTGAAGATAGATTATAATGAAATTCCATGGTTTGCAGACTATGCAAATTATTTAGTATGTGGATTCCTTGAAAAAGGATTGTCGTACCAAAAACGAAAGAAATTCTTTAGTGATATAAAACACTATTTCTGAGAAGATCCACATTTGTTTAAAAGTTGTCCCGATGGAATAATACGCCGATGTATATTTGGGGATGAAGCAAGTCAAATCTTAAACCATTGTCACACAGGACCAACAGGAGGGCATTATGGGCCTCAACTCACAGCAATAAAAGTTTACAATGCTGGATTCTATTGGCCTACAATTTTCAAAGACGCACACCTTCTTTGCAAATCCTGTGATGCTTGTCAAAGGGCCGGAAAAATAAGTCAACGTGATGAAATGCCACAAAATGTCATTCAAGTATGTGAAGTATTTGACATTTGGGGTATTGACTTTATGGGTCCATTTCCAAAATCTCATAATAATCTCTACATTCTCGTTGCCATTGATTATGTATCTAAATGGGCGGAAGCACAAGCTCTCCCAACTAATGATGCACGAGTTGTAGTCAACTTTTTAAAATGCCTTTTTGCAAGGTTTGGAACACCGAAAGCTTTAATAAGTGATCGGGGTACTCATTTTTGTAATAATCAACTTGAGAAAATTCTCAAAAGATATGGAGTAACTCATAAAATCTCAACCGCTTATCATCCACAAACAAGTGGACAAGTTGAAAATACTAACCGATCATTAAAACGTATTCTAGAGAAACCCGTAGGATCATATCTGAAGGAATGGTCCATGAAATTGGAGGATGCACTCTGGGCTTTTAGAACAGCCTACAAAACTCCAATTGGAACCACACCTTTTAGACTCGTTTACGGAAAAGCATGTCATCTTCCAGTAGAAATTGAACACAAAGCATTTTAGGCTTTGAAGACTTGTAATCTTGATTTACATGAAGCTGGACGTCTGCGGTTAAGCCAACTAAACGAATTAGAAGAATTAAGACATGAAGCATACGAAAATTCGTTAATCTATAAGGAAAAAAATGAAGAAATGGCATGATAAAAGAATCAGAAGTTCAAAAGAATTTAAAGAAGGAGACAGAGTTCTTCCTTTCAATTCACGATTCAAGCTATTTCCTGGAAAATTGAAATCAAGATGGTCTGGACCATTCATAGTCAAAAGAGTTTTTCCTTACGGAACAGTGGAGTTAATAAATTCAAATGGAGTTGGATTTAAAGTTAATGGTCACAGAGTTAAACATTACATAGATAATCCAATGGAAGTTGAAGATGAAGTCAATCACAATTTTGACACCACAGCTAACTAAGTGTGGGAAGGTTCGAATCTTTTAAGGGTAATATGTATTTCTGTTAGAGTTAGATATTCTGTTTTCGTGTAGTTCTCGAGAATGGAATCCGAATGGTCTTTCCATAACAGACCCTAAAGAACTAGTCTTCTCCCCCCATTTTGAATTTTTTTTTTTTTTTTTAGGTTTTACGAGATGAAGAATTCCTTTGATCTGAACCCTGGTCTAATGCTACACGCTATGATTACTAAACGTAATAATGACACACTTCCGAGTGAACTGGTATCATTTATAAGAGAAAAAATGGACGGAGTAAGAAAAGAACTCAGAAAAGCTCATCATAAGATACATTTTGGTAAAGGAAAATCAAAATCCGCAACAAAAAGAAGAGCACGACACCTTGAAAGATGTTATAAATGCGTAAAATGGTCACACGAAGGTAAATGTTCAAACAATCAAACGTATTCAAACACCGAATTTGTTACTCTATGCAGAGAAGGACCATTCATATGTTTAGAAGAAAAGATATTGAAGATTCGAGGTTATGCTTACGTAGCTATGGAGAACCAAATCACACGACTCTCCTATGAGTCGGCTAAAGTAGGTCTCTGAGAATTCTTTCTCATAGGTAAGTATGTACAGTTTTTATTTATTTTTATTGCTTTTAACCTTTTGATAATAAACGCTGAATCGTTCGCTATAAAGTATTAAATTGGTATTCAATAAAATTAGGTATGCGTAACCGAAATTATTGATATCATACAAAAATTTATTACATCACTGCGAAATTTACCGTTTATTCTTAAGGTATAAATATCTTTAATCAATCAACCCAGAATATTTCAGAAATTCGTCAGGAGTAAAACTAGGTCGTTGAACCGAAATTACTTTACCAAAAAGAGGGGCGTATATTTTTGACAATATTTGATTGATTAAAGTGGGATAAAAGACCAAAAAGATTATTTTTTTTACCTTGTTTTTAAAATTAATATATAAATATTAAATTAATATTGTAAACTTTTTAAAATCAATATATTTAAGTTTGTAAATATTTGAAAATTTAATATTTTTAATATAAGTTTGTATGTATAAAAGCGAAAATACAATATAAAATTAGTGTGAATTTTTAATTTTAATAAAATGAATTTTTAATTTTATGCATTTTAAATTTAAGTTTGGTGTGAATTTAAAAACAAAAATTTACCTTATTTCACTAAGTTAAAAATATGATTTTTAAAATTCGTCGTGAGTTGAAAACTAGGTCGTTGAACCGAAATTGCTTTACCCGAGAGCGGGACGAGAAATTTTATTATCATTATTTTTAATCTTATTGAATTAAAGTATGCCAAAAAAATTTAAAAAAAAAAAACCTAAAAATCTTTGCTTTTAAAACGACGCTTAAAAAGTAACAAATTTTAAAACTTTGTCGAGGGACGGACTAGGACAACGATCCGAAACGCCCTTATTCTCAAAAGAAAAATTTTTTTAAAAAATTTATTAATCTATGTTTTATTAGTTAAAGGTTTTTATGTAAAAAATAAAAAAAATAAAAAGAAATAAATCCGCACTCGCGGAGTTTGGATTGGGCCCACCTCCGCACTCGCGGAGTTTAAAAATTCTAGAAAAAAAATAAAACTGGTCAAACAGACCAGTTTGCACACACCCACACCCAAATACTGCGAAAAACACACACAAACACCTCCCAAATTCACGATTTTTCACCATAAATCATCAAATTTTTTGCTAAAATCACAATGAGGAGATTATTTATAAGGAGTTACTCAAGGAAAACGGTAATTTATACATCTAAAAACTCTTTAATTCGGTTTTTTAATGTTCTTGAGCAAATTTATACCTAATTTGATTTTGATGATTTTTAGTGTAAGTGTGCTTAAATTGGTTGTATATTATGCTTGTATAATCTAGATTTATGCTATTTAACATGATTAGAAGCCTTAAACTTCAAATTTTGAGTAATCTAGGGTTTGTGTTCTTGAGCAAAATTGGGGCTTTTTGATATAAACGGGTTATGGCCGAATTTTGTTGTTAGTTTATGTTAAATTGAGTTGTGTAACATGTTTAGGTTGCTAAATGATCAAAACTTTGATCCTAAACACAATTTATGAAGATTAAAGTGGACTTTTTGAGTAAAAAAAAAATACATGAACTTGATCTAATTGATATGAATGCCACGTGGAACCTGTTTAATTGCTATAATGATTATTTTTGACATGTTTTAGAAGTTAAATACTTTGGAATGTTGTATACATTTTCATATAAGTTTATTTGTAAAAATATAGAATTGTTAGTATTATGAAAATGTGTATAAAGTTTAATATAGTTTAAACATGTCATTGTAATTGTTTTGATTTATGATTTTGCTAACACTAATGCATATTTGGATGCACAAAAATTGTGTTTAATGTGTTTTGCAGACTGAAAGGGGTGAATCTTCATCCCAGGCTCGCAATGCTCCTCCTCCCGAGAATGCGGAACAACAGGAAGTTAATGACTTTTATCGACAAAATGTACCTCATCCAGTCGCTTCATATTCAAATATTCATGAGGCAGATTTACATCCAAATTTGAGATTCGATAGATTTTGGATAGACTATCCAAAATATCAGAGGAACTTGCACACCCTTCAGTCTAATGTTGTTGAGGTGCCTAGGATAATAGAATGAGACCCATTAGAAGCAGTTGGATTAGCTGAACCAATCAGAGAATGACTTACACAAAGGTATGATAATTCTACTTTTAATGATTGGGTACGTTTATTCAACATATATAGGCCTGTATATAGAGAATGGCGTGTGGAGTTGTTATGTAGTATAGAAATAAATGATCGGGTATCTACTTTAACCGATCGAAGTTTTCTTAGATTTTTATTAGGAGGTGAGATGCGCCATATGTCCCTACTAGATATGGCTCAGGCTTTACGTATATATACACTTGAGGAGTTAGCATCTGCTGATTGTCAAAGGTTGATAGTTGAGGGTAGGAGGGTTGATGAGAATTTTGATATGAATGGTGTATGGAGTAGAATGACTAGCCATAACCGATTCAAAAGGGGATTTTACTCTTATCTTGATATTGATAGATCTGAATTAAGAGTAATCTACAGGTTTTTAGCCAACTCGATTACACAGCGAGGTAGAAACAAAGAGAAGGTAATTGAACAAGATTTATTCTACCACATGTGTATTCGAGACCCACAGAGCGCTGTAAGTATACCTTATTGTGTGGGTTATTATCTATCGACTATGATTAGGGGTATGCGACCTAATAGCATAATATGAGGTGGTATCTTTGTTACATTAATTGCTAAACATCTCGGTGTGGATAGAAGTCGGGGGGGATTATTAATGGCAGAACTAGAACCCCGTGATAGGATAGATTTATGCGTGTATCATGGTGCTAAGGTTTTAAAGAAACGAAACAACGCTGCAGCACAATATGATGGCAGGCATCCACAGGTCGAGAGAGATCAACAGTAAGGTAATGCAGGAGGGGGTAATCAGATGACAGAAGTGCAACTTTTTATGGCTCATCATGAGTATGAAATGGCTAGACAACGAGCATTTCAAGATTGGCAGTATCATCAAAACCAAATCATAAGTCATCGTGCACACATAAATGCAAACTACATTGCTACTCCAATGCCCGTATTTCCTCCCTGGACTATAGAGACCCGACCACCGTACCCTACATATGACCCAGCTCAAGCATTCTACAATACATACGGCTATGAATGGGATCCCTATTGGCACCATCCTCATCAACCCTGATTTTCTTTATGCTTATTTATTTGGTAACTTGTAATTTTATACTTTTAATATTTCTTTTGATACTTTAATAGTTTTTATAATTTTCTAACTTTTCTTATTAGATTTTTAATAATTTTTGAATGTGGGGTGATATACCCAACTTCAAAAATATGTGCATATATGTTTGTAGTTTATCTCATGTACAAAACAGGGTAAAAGAGTGCATTTTCAAAGACTGGCATTAAGTTCAGCAAAAGCTACTAATTTTGACGACAAAACGAAAAACAAATGTGATGTAACAACAAGACGGAATGAACAAATGATGTGCACCATTTATCATTCAACAAACAAACGCCAATATGTTTGGAAACTTTGGTAAAATTTAATCATTTTTCTACGCTAATCACCCTCAATAATTTAAATTGTTACTGATTTCTTGCAAATGATGGCATTGCAAGATCTTAAGTGTGGGAAGGGATTAAATTCTTTCGGATTCTTAAATTTTTATGTTTTTTAACTTAAACACTTGGTTACCATTAAAAATACTAGTAATGCAGTAGTTGTATTAGAATCTAGTGCTCTCTGATAATAAAGAACAGCCCTAGTCTTATATACTGACTACCCAATTTTAGTAAAATTTTTCAAAATTTTCAAATAAATGAATTCAAAATCATGTTTATACATATTTATGAACGATAAAACTAGGTGTTAACACCGAAATTATTTTGGAAAGGACATAAATTGAGAAACAACCCAAAATGTTAGAATTCATTTAAAATGGAATAAAGGACAATAAAAAGGCAAAGAAAGGAAAATAAAAGTCAAGTGTGAGAAAAATTTACCAAGTTCTTTAAAACATATATCACATATTTTGTACAAAGATACTTTTGTTTTGGATAAAATTAACCATTTTACCCGGAAAATTGTAATATATTTAAAAGAAAGATGGATATACACGATGAATCAATTCCATCATTAAAAGGAAGTAAAGTCTTCCGAAAAAGACACGCGCTTCTTGATTTAGATCAGGAAGTTGTCGTCCAGACCAGTTGTAGAGTCTACGAAAAACCTTGAAAATTTTTCTCGAAAATCAGCTGGAAATCCACGGACCTCAGCATCAAATAGGGTCGCCAAGTGGTCAGACTTATCCTAACCATGAGAGGATCTGTCTCGTAAAATGGGGAGGGCGCCGTGCAAATTTGCTTGATAAGACTAATGAATCAGATCCCCAGAAGGGATAATCTCCTTAAAAATAAGCTTTTAAGACTGATATTACTCAATCCTAAAGATTGACCTTAAAGATTGAGAATTCGATGATATCTAAACTCGAGCTTGAACGAGAAAATATTTTGATCAAAATTACAAACCAATTTGTTTTCTGAAAACCCATTTTTAATGCGTTCATTACCATTAAACGTAAAATCCTAGGAATTCACCTGGAATTCATTAGGTCACCTGAACCAAATCGGGTGTCAACCGTAAGAACGGTGGTTGCATAGCATGGTCAAAGACAGGACCTTGTGCCAGACCGAAAAACTATAGGGTGATCTTTACTATTGCTCCTACAAAGGATAGTAATTGCATCCGACACGATATAGACCATAATCAAAAGTATGTCACGGGACATTGCCTTAACAGTTGCTTGTTCAACGCTTTCCTTTACAACCGGACGGTAGTTTACCGAAAGGTAATATACAGAGCAAGTATACTGGACGTGTTGCTTTCCCAATACAAGGTTAGCAAGTGGGTGACACAAAACCGCAAGTTTTGAGCTAAAATTTTCAAATCTGAAACCCACAAAACTCACAAAAACAATTTGCAAACACCGGTGAAGGGTTATTCCGAAAAACTTATCTAGGGTAAAATGTCACGGACTTATCTCGATAAGCTCACGTGCGGCACTTAGTCTCTACTAAGTCAGCCTTACTCGGACCTTATAACGATTCAAGTAACCAAAAGAGAAAATATTATAGAACAAGTGGAATTGAAGAAAATACTTATATTGCTTGAGAATGCTTTACAAGAGAGAATGTTTGAGATTTGAGGTGTGGTGTGCCAAATGAGACCACCCCTATTTATACTACTCCTAATACAAAATGGATGGCTAAGATTAATCTAAATCAATGGTAAGGATCTAAGTACTAGAAACTTCAAGTATATACATGGAGATAGATATTTCCATGAACATTCCATACCATTCCATGGAAGAACTCATGGGAAAGTTCTAGGGAGCTTCCATGATGTTCTTGGGCCTTCCATGAGGTTCTTGGGTTAAAACTCTTAATTGGGTCATAATCTTAGTGGGTTGGGCCACAAACTTGTTGGGTTGTGACATTCTCCCCCACTTAAGCTCGCGACGTCCTCGTCGTGTGATCCTCGTGATACTTCTTGATTTTGTCTGTGAACTGCCACAATAAGTCTTCGGCTTCCCAGCTTGCTTCACTATCGGGCAAGTTACGCCACTTAACTAGGTATTCTCTATAGCTCGGTACACCTCGTCTCCGTACCGTTCGATGCAACAAGATATCTTCCACTTCACGATCGAACGAAGTCGCAACTGCCATTGGTGCTCGTTTGGAAACTCCTCGTTCTGGGTCTTCCTCGTCCCCATGATAAGGTTTTAGAAAACTTACGTGGAAGACTGGATGAATCTTTAACTTGGGCGGTAGTTGAACTCGATAAGATACGTTCCCAACACGTCCAATTACCGGGAATGGGCCTTCATATCTCCTGATCAATCCTTTGTGCACCTTCCTAAATGTTTTGAATTGTTGAGGTAAAAGCTTCACCATCACTCGGTCCCCAACGTTGAACTCAACATGTCGTCTTTTCTCATCCGCCCATTTCTTCATTTTCTTGGCCGCCTTACTAGTAATGCTCGCGCCAAGTCGGCTTGTTCATGCCACTCCTTCATCGTTCTATAAGCGGCTGGGCTGCTTCCATCATATGAAGCGGCCAAAGCATTCGGGGTCAAAGGTTGGCGTCCTGTCACCAACTCAAAAGGACTCTTCCCCGTGGACTCACTCCTTTGCATGTTATAAGAGAACTGAGCAATATCAAGAAGCTTAGCCCAATCATGTTGATTTGCACTGATGTCAAAGCTAAGGGATACGAAATAGTTTATATTTTACTAGGAAAAACTATTAAATACGATAAAATTTTACACAAGATATTTATTTATTTATAGAATGGATATACTTAAACCTTGCTACAACACTTATAGGCAGTGTACCTAATCGTACAGTAGTGTAGTTTTTAGTAAGTCCGGTTCGTTCCACAGGGAATCTTTTTTTAACAAAGCTCAACGCTATATTAATTTACTTTTATAAAAGTACAAACATATATATAAGTAATATTATTATTATAAAGGGGGGTTTTTACCGTTTAATGACCGGTTTGTCGATTTTAAGACTTTAGTCGCAGTTAAAACCTAATGTAAAATATAAAATAAATACAAGACTTAAATTAAAGCGTAAAGTAAACTTGCGATAATTAAAAAGGACGATAATTAAAAGTGCAATTAAATAAAAATAAATAAAAGTGCGATAATTAGAAGTGCAATTAAATATAAAATAAAGGAAATTAAATATGAAATAAAAGAATTATGCTTATTTAAACTTCCGTAATCATGATGTTTGACGTGTTGATTTTAGTTTTATGCCCATGGGTTAATTGTCCTTTGTCCTAGATTATTTAATATGTCCGTCTGGTTTTTGTCCATAACAGTCCATCAGTCATAAATATAAAGTGCGAGTGTCCTCGTCAAATTATCCTTATACCCGAAGTTAAATATTCCAACTAATTGGGGATTCGAATTGTAACAAGGTTTTAATACTTTGTTTAATGAATACACCAGGTTATCAACTGCGTGTAAACCAAGGTTTTACTACTTTGTTAGCAATTACACCAATTACCCTTGAATGTAATTTCACCCCTGTTTTAATTATTCTAGTGGCTATTAATCCATTCCCGTGTCCGGTTAAATGAACGATTATTCGTACATATAAATACCCCACCCATCGTGTCCGATTGAGTGTATATGGTAATTTATAGGGACGCCCAATTGTAAATCTTTATATTAACATTAACAAACTATCATTTAGTTAAACAAATATAAAGCCCATTAATAGCCCATAGTCTAATTTCCACAAGTGTCGTTCTTTTGTCCAAACCCCAATTATGGTACAAAGTCCAATTACCCAATTTTAGTAATTAGCCCAACATCATGATTACTTCATTTTAAATAAGCATAATAATAACTTAGCTACGAGACATTAATGTAAAAAGGTTGAACATAACTTACAATGATTAAAAATAGCGTAGCGTTACACGGACAGAATTTCGACTTACACCCTTACAATATTCGCTAACATACCCTTATTATTAGAATTATAATTAAAATTAAAATATAAATTATAAATATATATATATATATATATATATATATATTTTACGTATGAGAAGAAGAAGAAAAAGATTGATGAAAATGATCAGAATTCGGTTTGCTTTATAGGGAGTTTCAAAACTGGGGGCTCCGCGACTCGCGGTGAAATCCTCTTCAAACTCCGCGAGTCGCGGAGAATGAATTTACAGCTCAGTCCCTTTGGAGTCTTTCTCTGCCGACGGTTTTTATTTAAATATAATATATATATAATTAATATAATTAATTATATATTATATTATATTTATATACATAGTTAACTTGTAATTTTTAGTCCGTTGCGTCGAGCGTTAAGAGTTGACTCTGGTCCCGGTTCCGGATTTTCGAACGTCCTTGCGTACAATTTAATATCTTGTACTTTGCGTTTTGAATCTTGTACTCTTGTAATTTCGAGATGTTTCTTATCAATAATTGGAACCTTTTTGATTGTCTTTTGTACTTTTGAGCTTTTTGGTCGTTTGCGTCTTCAATTCGTCGAATCTGTCTTTTGTCTTCACCTTTTATTATTTAAACGAATATCACTTGTAAATAGAACAATTGCAACTAAAAGCTTGTCTTTCTTGAGAAATAATGGTATGAAATATATGTTCGTTTTTAGCATTATCAAATATTCCCACACTTGAGCATTGCTTATCCTCAAGCAATATCGTCTTGAAATACTAGAATCACTTCTTTATTCTTCACACTTTGCACATCAGTGATTTCTATACGGCGGTATAAACAATGGTAGTAACGATATGGTTTACAGTCCTACATGACTATAAAAATTTAGATCCATTAAGGAAATTGGATCTTTATGAAAACATTTGATCTTTTGAAAATTAAATCTAGTTTTTACCCTAGATAAGTTTTCCGGGATAACCCTTTACCGGTGTTTGCAAAATATTTTTGTGGGTTTGGTGGGTTTCATATTTAAAAATTTTAGCTCAAAACTTGCGGTTTTGTGTCACCCACTTGCTAACCTTGTATTTGGAAAGCAACACGTCCAGTTTACTTGTCCCGTATATTACCTTTCGGTAAACTACCGTCCGGTTGTAAAGGAAAGCATTGAACAAGCAACTGTTAAGGCAATGTCCCCTGACATGCTTTTAATTATGGTCTGTAACGTGTCGGATGCAATTACTATCCTTGGTAGGAGCAATAGTAAAGCTCACCCTTATAATTTTTCGGTATGGCACAAGGTCCTGTCTTTGACCACTATGCAACCACCGTTCTTACGGTTGACACCCGATTTAGTTCAGGTGACCTAATGAATTCCAGGTGAATTCCTAGGATTTTACGTTCAATGGTAATGAACGCATTGAAAATAGGGTTTTCAGAAAACAAATCGGTTTATAATTTTGATCAAAATATTTTCTCGTTCAAGCTCGAGTTTAGATATCATTGAATTCCATGAGTTTGAATTCTCAATCTTTAAGGTCAATCTCTAGGATTGAGTAATATCAGTCTTAAAAGCTGATTTTTAATCTTTAAGGAGATTATCCTTTCTGGGGATCTGATTCATTAGTCTTATCCAGCTAATTTGCATGGTGCCCCCCCCCATTGTACGAGATAAATCCTTCTCATGGTTAGGATAAATCTGACCACTTGGCGACCCTGTTTTATGCTGAGGTCCGTGGATTTCCAACCGATTTTAGTGATGACTTTTCTAGATTTTTCGTCAACCTACAGCTGGTCTGGACGACAACTTCTTGACCTAAATCAAGAAGCGCGTGTCTTTTTCGAAAGACTTTACTTCCTTTTAATGATGGAATTGATTCATCGTGTAGATCCATCTCTTCTTTTCTTTCATCGGGTAAAACAGTTTAGTTTAGTCCAAAGCAAAAGTATTTTCAGTTATTTGTTACAGATATATGTGACATATGTTTAAGATAACTTGGTAAATTTTCCCACACTTGGCTTTTATTTTCCTTTTTATCGTCCTCTATTCCATTTTAAATGAATTTTAACATTTTAGTTTGTTTCTCAAATTATGTCCTTTCCGAGGTAACAATAATTTCGGTGTTAAAACCTAGTTTTATCGTTCATAAATATGTATAAACATGATTTTGAATTCATTTAATTGAAAATTTTGAAAATTTTTACTAGAATTGGGTAGTCAGTATATAAGACTAGGGCTGTTCTTTTTTATCAGAGAGCACTAGATTCTAATACAACTACTACTTTACTAGTATTTTTAATGGTAACCAAGTGTTTAAGATAAAAATTTTAAAATCCGAAAGAATTTAACCCCTTCCCACACTTAAGATCTTGCAATGCCCTCATTTGCAAGAAATCAGTAACAATTTAAATTATTGAGGGTGATTTGTGTGAAAATGATTAAATTTTTACCAAAGTTTCCAAATATATTGGCGTTTGTTTGCTGAATGATAAATGGTGCACATCATTTGTTCATTCCGTCTTGTTGTTATTTCACATATATTTTGCATCTTGTCGTCAAAATTAGTTGCTTTTGCTGAACTTAATGCCAGTCTTTGAAAATGCGTTGTTTTACCCTGTTGTGTACATAAGATAAACTGCAAACATATATACATATTTTTGAAGTTTGGTATATTACCCCACATTCAAAAATTATTAAAATCTAAGAATAAAAGTTAGATAATTATAAAAATGATTACAATATTAACAAAAGTATTAAACGTATCAATAATTACAAATTACAAAATAAAAAAATAATAATAAGTAAACTAAGGATGATATTGGTACCAATAGGGGTTCCAGGCATAACCATAGGTGCTATAGAATGCTTCGGCAGGGTCATACGTAGGATATGGTGGCTGCATCTCTATAGACCAAGGAGGGAAGATGGGTTTCGGTGTAGGAATATAGTTTCTACCTATATGTTGGCAATGAGCTATGATTTGGTTCTGATGAACTTGCCAATCTTCAAATGCTCTCTGTCTAGCATTTTCTTATTCCTGAGAAGCTATAAACCTTTGCATTTCTTGCATCTCATTCCCCCCTCCTACATTACCTTGCTGTTGGTTTCTCTCCACCTGTGGATGTCTACCATGGTATCGTACTGCGGCGTTATTTCGCCTCTTTAAAACTTTCGCACCATGGTATACATTTAAACCTATAGTATCGCGGGGTTCTGGTTCTTCTACTAATAATCCCCCCCGACTTATATCCACACCGAGATATTCACCAATCAAAGTAATAAAAATACCACCTCCTATTATGCTATGCGGTCGCATCCCCCGAATCATAGCTGATAAATAATAACCCACACAATATGGTATACTTACAGCGCTTTGTGGGTCTCGAATACACATATGGTAAAACAAATCATGTTCATTTACTTTTTCCTTGTTCTTACCCCTTTGTGTAATCGAATTAGCTAAAAACCTATGTATCACTCTTAATTCGGCTCTATCTATATCCAAATAAGAGTAATTTCCCCCTTTGAAACGGTGATGGCTTGTCATTTGACTCCACACACCGTGTGTATCAAAATTTTCATCTATCTTTCTACCGTTTAGTATCAATCCTCTACAATCGGCAGACGCTAACTCCTCAGGCGTATATATACGTAAAGCCTGAGCCATGTCCATTAAAGACATGTGGCGCTTCGAACCGCCTAACAAAAATCTAATAAAAGAACGATCGGTTAAACTAGCTACCCGATCATTCAACTCTATACTACATAACAATTCTTCACACCATACTTTATATACAGGTCTACGCATGGTGAATACACGTACCCAGTCATTAAAAGAAGAATTACCATACCTCTGTACAAGTAATTCCCTAATTGGCTCGGCCAATTCTACAGCTTCTAAGGGTCCCCATTCTATGACCCTTGGTACCTCAACAACCTTAGAATGAAGAGTATGCAAACCCCTTTGATATTTTGGATAATCTATCCAAAGTCTGTCAAATCTCAGGTTCGGGTGCAACTCTTCCAAGTGCATATCAGAAAAGGTCATGACTGGATGAGGTATATCCTGCTTGTAGTAATTATCCACCTCCTGTTGTTCCAAATTCTCAGCAGGAGCATTGCGGGCTTGGGATGAAGATTCACCCCTTTCAGTCTGCAAAACACATCAAACACAAATTTTGTGCATACAAATATGCATTAGTGTCAGCAAAATCATCAATCAAAATAATTACAATGACATTATCAATTTATATCAAACTTAAGCTCATTTTCATATTTTCATCAAATCTACACTTTTTCAAATAAGCGTATACGAAAATGTTTGCCAAGTTCATAATCATTCAACTCAAATAACATGTCAAAATAATCATTACTAGCAATTAAACAAGTCTCAAATGGCATTATCTTTCAAAAATCAAGTTCATGAATTTTAGACTTGAAAAAGTCCACTTTAATTCTCAAAATCATGCTTAGGCTCAAAGTTTGGATCATTTAACTACCTACACATGTTACACTACTCAATTTAGCAACAATTCATGACAAAAATCGGCCATAACCTGTTTATATCAAAAAGCCCCAAATTGCTCAAGAACACAAACCCTAGATTACTCAAAATTTGAAGTTTAAGGCTTCTAATCATGTTAATTAGCATCAATCTAGGTTATACAAGCATAATACATAAACAATTTAAGCATAATTACACTAAAAAGCATCAAAATCAAATTGGGAAAAAAATGGCTCAAGAACACTAATTTCAGATTAAATGGTGTTTAGGTGTAGAAATTTACCATTTTTCTTGAGTAATTCTTAGATAGCATCCTTCTCAACATGATTTTAGCAAAAAATTTGGTGATTAACGGTTAAAAATTGTGATTTTGGGGGTGTTTTTGGTGTATTTTCGCGCAGTATTTCGCTGTGTTTTTGAGTTTTGGGTTGTGTGGACTGAAACTGATCTTTCAGCTCTTTTTATTTTTTTTTCTGATTTTCGGTCCCTCCGCGAGTCGCGGGGATTAACCCTCCAAACTCCGCGAGTCGCGGAGTTTGGTAATTTTTTTTTTTTTTTTTATAATCATTAACTTTTGAAACAATTAAGTACTTAATTTTAAAATTTTGTTTCCCTTGTTATTTAGGACGAGGTCGTTTCGGATCGATGTCCTAGTCCGTCCCTCGACAAAATTTTAAAATTTGTCTTTTTGTAGCGATTGTTTTAAAAGCTAAGATTTTTGGGTTTTTTCAATGTTTTTGGCATACTTTAATTCAATAAGATTAAAAATAATGATAATAAAAGTTCTCGTCCCTCTCTCGGGTCGCGCAATTTCGGTTCAAAGACTTAGTCTTCAACTTACGACGAATTTTAAAAATCATATTCTTAACTTAATGAGATAAAGTAAATTTTTGTTTTTAAATTCACACAACTTAAATATAAAGTTCAAAATTAATATTAAAAATTCACACCAAACTTATATTAATTTTTCAAATATTTACAATTTTAAATATATTGTTTTTACAAAGTTTACAATATTAATTTAAGATTTAAATATTAATTTTAAAAACATGGTAAAAATAAAATTAAAAATCTTTTTGTCTTTTTATCCCACTTTAATCAATCAAATATTATCAAAAATATGCGCCTCTCTTTTCGGTAAAGTAATTTCGGTTCCAAGACCTAATTTAACTCATGACGAATTTTTGAAATATTTTGGGTTGATTGTTTAAAGATATTTATACCTTAAGAATAAACGTTAAATTTTGCAGTGATGTAATAAATTTTTGAATGATATCAATAATTTCGGTCGCCAAACCTAATTTTATTTAATACCAATTTAATACTTTTTAGCGAACAAATTAGCGTTTATTATCAAAAGGTTAAAAATAAAAATAAAAATAAAAACTGTACAGACATACCTGTGGAATAGATTTCTTAGTTATATGATCTATCCCATTCATAAGATAGTCGGTTTAATTGATTTTCCATGGCTACATAGGCGTAACCTCGAGCATTCAGTGTCTTTTCTTCTAAACATATGAACGGTCCGTCTCTGCATAAAGTAACAAATTCGGTATTTGAATAGGTTTGATTATTTGAACATTTACCTCCATGTGACCATTTTCCGCATTTGTGACATCGTTCTAGGTGTCGTGCTCTTCTTTTCGCTGCGGATTTTGATTTTCCTTTACCAAATTGTAACTTATTATCTTCGCATCTGGATTCTTTTCTAACTCCGTCCATTCTTTCTCTGATTACTGATACTAGTTCACTCGGTAGTATGTCATTATTTCTTTTAGTGATCAAAGCGTGTAGCATTAGACCATGGTTTAGTTCACAGGCAGTCTTCATTTTTTAAAAATCTAAAAAAATAAAAATTCAGAATGGGGGGAGAAGACTAGTTCTTTAGGGTCTGCTAGGGAAAGACCATTCGGGTTCCATTTTCGAGAATTACACGAAAACAGACAATCTAACTCTAACAGAAATACATATTATCCTTTAAAGACTTGATTCTCCCCACACTTAGTTAGCTGTGGTGTCGAAATTGTGATTAACTTCGTTGTCGACTTCCATTGGACCATGTATGTAATGTTTAACTCTGTGACTATTAACTTTAAATTCCATCCCATTTGAATTTATTAATTCTATCGTTCCGTATGGGAAAACTCTTTTGACCATGAATGGTCCAGACCATCTTGATTTCAATTTTCCTGAAAATAGCTTGAATCGTGAATTGAAAAGAAGAACTCTGTCTCCTTCTTTAAATTCTTTTGAACTTCTGATTCTTTTATCATGCCATTTCTTCGTTCTTTCTTTATAGATTAACGAATTATCGTATGCTTCATGTCTTAATTCTTCTAATTCGTTTAGTTGACTTAATCGTAGACGTCCAGCTTCATGTAAATCAAGATTACATGTCTTCAAAGCCCAAAATGCTTTGTGTTCAATTTCTACTGGAAGATGACATGCTTTTCCATAAACAAGTCTAAAAGGTGTGGTTTCAATTGGAGTTTTGTAGGCTGTTCTAAAAGCCCAGAGTGCATCCTCCAATTTAATGGACCATTCCTTCGGATTTGATCCTACGGTTTTCTCTAGAATACGTTTTAAAGCTCGGTTGGTATTTTCAACTTGTCCACTTGTTTGTGGATGATATGCGGTGGAGATTTTATGAGTTACTCCATATCTTTTAAGAACTTTCTTAAGTTGATTATTACAGAAATGAGTACCCCGATCACTTATTAAAGCTTTCGGTGTTCCAAACCTTGCAAAAAGACGTTTTAAAAAGTTGACTACAACTCGTGCATCGTTAGTTGGGAGAGCTTGTGCTTCCGCCCATTTAGATACATAATCAATGGCTACGAGTATATATAGATTATTATGAGATTTTGGAAATGGGCCCATAAAGTCAATACCCCAAATGTCAAATACTTCACATACTTGGATGACATTTTGTGGCATTTCATCACGTTGATTTATTTTTCCTGCCCTTTGACATGCATCACAGGATTTGCAAAGAAGGTGTGCGTCTTTGTAAATTGTTGGCCAATAGAATCCAGCATCATAAACTTTTCTTGCTGTTAGTTGAGGCCCATAATGCCCTCCTGTTGGTCCTGTGTGACAATGGTTTAATATTTTACAAGCTTCATCTCCAAATACACATCGGCGTATTATTCCATCGGGACAACTTTTAAACAGATGTGGATCTTCCCAAAAATAGTGTTTTATATCACTGAAGAATTTCTTTCGTCTTTGGTACGATAATCCTTTTTCAAGGAATCCACAAACTAAGTAGTTTGCATAGTCTGCAAACCATGGTATTTCTTTATAATCTATCTTCAATAGATATTCATCAGGAAAGTTGTCTTGTATGGCCGATTCATTTAGAACTTCTAATTCGGGATTTTCAAGACGAGAAAGATGATCAGCGGCGAGATTTTCTGCTCCTCTTTTATCTCGGATTTCAATATCAAACTCTTGTAAGAGTAAGATCCAACGGATTAATCTTGGTTTAGCATCTTGTTTTGAAAATAGGTATCTAAGAGCAGAATGGTCGGTATAGACCACCGTTTTTGCTAGAGCGAGATATGATCGAAATTTGTCAAAAGCAAAGACAATAGCAAGGAGTTCTTTTTCAGTAGTTGTATAGTTCGTTTGTGCTCCTTGTAACGTCTTACTAGCATAATATATAGGTTGAAATCGTTTTTCAATCCTTTGTCCTAAAACGGCTCCCATTGCAAAATCACTTGCATCGCACATTAGTTCAAATGGTAGATTCCAATTTGGTGTTATCATGATCGGCGCATTAGTGAGTTTCTCTTTAAGAATATTAAAAGATTTGATACACTCATCTGAAAAGATGAATGGCGCATCCTTTTCTAGGAGTTTATTCATAGGAGTGGCAATTTTAGAAAAATCTTTTATGAAACGTCGGTAAAAACCGGCATGCCCTAGAAAACTCCTAACTCCTCTAACATTGGTGGGATGTGGAAGTTTAGCAATTACATCTACTTTAGCTCTATCCACTTCAATTCCTTCTTTTGAAATTTATGTCCAAGAACGATGCCTTCTTTAACCATGAAATGGCATTTCTCCCAATTAAGTACTAGAGTTGATTGTTCGCATCTAATTAGCATTCGTTCCAGATTAATTGGACATGATTTAAATGTATCACCGAAGACTGAAAAGTCATCCATGAATACTTCCATGCATTCTTCTATCATGTCGTGAAAAATCGCCATCATACACCTTTGAAAGGTTGCAGGGGCGTTGCAAAGTCCAAATGGCATGCGTTTGTAAGCAAAAGTACCATAAGGGCACGTAAATGTGGTTTTTCTCTTGATCTTCGGGTGCTATTGGAATTTGAAAATATCCGGAAAATCCATCTAGAAAACAATAGTAACTATTTCCGGCTAATCTTTCCAACATTTGATCTATGAAAGGTAAGGGAAAGTGATCTTTTCTGGTGGCGTCATTTAATTTTCTATAATCAATACATACACGCCATCCTGTTACAGTCCTAGTAGGAATAAGCTCATTTTTCTCATTTGTAATGACAGTCATGCCACCCTTCTTAGGCACGCATTGAACTGGGCTTACCCATGGACTATCAGAGATTGGATAAATTAAACCTGCATCTAGCAGTTTAATAATCTCTTTCTTAACTACATCTTGCATATTAGGATTTAGTCTTCGTTGGCGTTGCACATACGTTTTATGACCTTCTTCCATAAGGATTTTATGTGTGCAATACGAAGGACTTATTCCTTTAATATCATGAATCTTCCATGCAATGGCTGGTTTATGAGCTTTCAACACAGAAATGAGTTGTGATTTCTCATTTTCAGTAAGAGAAGACGATATTATTACAGGTAATTCAGATTCACCATGTAAATAAGCGTATTCCAAATGGTTTGGAAGTGGCTTTAACTCTAATTTCGGAGGTTCTTCTATCGATGATTTATATCGATATCTGTCTTCTTCTTTTAGCATTTGAATTTCTTCTGTTGTTGGTTCATATCCATTAGCTATAAGTGTAGCTAACATTTCAGCTTCATCAATTGGTTCATTACCTTCTCCTAAAGAACATTCTCCTGTTCCTTGTAATTCTGGAAATTCTTTTAATAATTCTGCATGTGCATCTATAGTTTGAATATAATAACATGTATCATCTGCAGATTGCGGTTGTTGCATTGCTCTATCAACTGAAAAGGTAACACTCTCATCCTCTATACTTAGGGTCAGTTTCTTACCGAACACGTCTATCATTGCTTTAGCCGTGTTTAAGAATGGTCTTCCTAATATGAGAGGAACTTGAGAATCTTCTTCCATGTCCAAAACAACAAAATCTACTGGAAATACTAAAGTACCAACTTTAACTAGCATGTTCTCCATTATCCCTCTAGGATATTTTATTGATCTATCGGCTAGTTGTATGCTTATTCTGGTTGGTTTCAATTCTCCAAGGTCTTGTTTAGCGTATAGTGAATACGGCATTAGATTTATACTAGCACCTAAGTCTGCCAATGCTTCTATTGAACTAAGACTACCCAGAAAACATGGAATTGTGAAGCTTCCTGGATCAGATAATTTTTCTGGTATCTTATTCAACAGCACTACTGAACAATTAGCATTCATAGTAATAGCCGAGAGTTCTTCCATTTTCTTTCTATTTGAGATTAGATCTTTCAAGAATTTAGCATATCTAGGCATTCCTGAAATCACATCAATGAAAGGAAGATTTACATTTATCTGTTTAAACATATCCAAGAATTTGGATTGCTCGGCTTCAAGTTTCTCTTTCTTCATTTTACTCGGGTAAGGAAGTGGTGGTTGGTATGGTTTAACATAAGGTTTAGCCTTAACTGTGTTATCTTCATTAACCTTTTCAACTACCGGTTCTTTTTCCTTATCTTGATCAGGTTGTGGTTCTTGTGGAGTAGGAATGGTTTCATCAGAAGTTACAGGTATTTCAGGTGGTTTAAGTGTTGTGCCACTTCTTGTGGTAATGGCTTTAGCTGTTTCACTCCGGGGGTTAGCATTTGTATCACTAGGTAGACTTCCCGGTTTTCTTTCACCTATTAACCTTGCTAGGTTACTCACTTCTTGTTCCAGATTTTGAATAGAAGCTTGTTGATTTCTAAATGCTTGAGCATTTTGTTCATTGGTTTGTTTTTGAGATGTGAAAAACTGCGTTTGAGTTTCAACTAGCTTCGTCATCATATCTTCTAAATTCGGCTTTTTATCATCGGTTTGTTGTGGTGGTTTGTTTTGAAAATTAGGTCTTTGCTGATTGTAATTATTATTGGATATTTGTTGATTGCTAGGACCTTGTTGGTTGTTGTATGGAATATTTCGGTTATAATTCTGGTTTTGATTGTAAATCGGTCTTGGCGGTTGATAATTATTCTGATAATTATTTCCAGGCCTTTGGTTTATGTATGAAATATTCTCTCTTTGTTCCATTGTTAATTCAATACTGAGACAATCTTTTGTCAAATGTGGTCCTCCACACTGCTCACAACTAATTCGTATTGAGTGAATATCTTTAGTCATCTTTTCCATTCGTCTCTCCACAACATCTATCTTTGCGGAAATGGAATCTAAGTCATGGCTAGAATCGGCTCTAGCTGCTTTAGATGATCTAATGATATCTTTTTCTTGGTGCCACTCATGTGAGTGGGAAGCAGTGTTATCAATAATTTTGTAAGCATCAGTTTCGGTTTTCTTCATAATAGAACCACCAGCTGCTATATCTATGTCTTTCCTTGTAGTGATGTCGCATCCTTGGTAGAATATTTGTACTATTTGACAGGTGTCTAAACCATGTTGCGGACATCCTCTTAATAACTTTCCATATCTTGTCCATGCCTCATATAGAGTTTCATTTGGTTTCTGTGTGAACGTAACAATTTCTGCTTGAAGTCTTACGGCTTTAGATGCAGGAAAGAATTGTTTAAGAAATTTGTCAACTAAAACGTCCCATGTATCGATCGCCCCTTCAGGTAACGATTCCAACCAATCTTTGGCTTCTCCCTTTAAAGTCCAGGGAAATAACATGAGATATATCTGTTCATCCTCCACTTCTCGGATTTTAAATAGTGTGCAGATCCTATTAAAGGTATGAAGATGTTCATTTGGATCTTCCTTCGGTGCACCACTAAATTGGCATTGATTAGTCACCATGTGTAGAATTTGTCCTTTGATTTCATAATCTGGCGCATTAATGTCAGGATGAGTAATTGCGTGACCTTGGCCAGTGCGTTTAGCTCTCATTCGGTCTTCCATACTTAAAGGTTCCAGATTCTCCATAATTGAATTTGTTGAATCGGTATCACTAGATGATTCTGATTTAATGGTTCGTTCCTCAACAATCTCTGTTTGAATGATTGGTGGCTCCGGAGGAAAGTTTAATGGTTCAGGATCTACGAACCGTTCCTGAATATTCTCCGGATTCTCAATTGTGAGGTCGGGTTCAAAAAATGGATTATCGGAAATTTGAACTGAAGTACTTGGTCTACTGGATGACGATTCTAAAGAAAAATCAACGGCGGTTATATTTGCTAAATGTCTTGATCTAGTTACAGGTGGTGAACGTACAAAAGGTGGTGAACGTCTTGCTCGGTGCATTCACTGAATATCCTATTAGTTTTAAAAAGGAAAGAAAAATTATAATAAGTTATCCAATTAATAGACTTTTCTGATTTTGCCCACGTTTCGAATAGCCAAAAGATGCAGCAGAGGGGCAGGATTCGTTTGGTCTCAATATAATTGAGGACTGTTTGGCTCCAATAACCCGGTCCACGTACAAATCCAACTATTACTACGAACCAGAAAATTTTGATGTCTATCAATTTAACCACTTAAAATAAATTTTCGTAATTTTAAGAAATTTAGATAAGAAGTAGAATAAAAATCTATGTCCTAAAAACTAGAATAGCGAGAAATAAGAGAGAAAAAGAGTTCGTCGAAAAAGGTCGAAAAAGAAAAAATGGTTGAAAAATAAAAGGTGACGGAAAAAAAAATAAAAGAAACTTATAAAACTTAAAAATACTTGACTAACCTAATCTTATTACTACAACTAACTTAAAATTATAATCGCAAATTGAAATTACTAATTGGAATGATAATTGATACATAGTAAAAGGTGTCTAAAAATATTAAAGCTTACAGGAAAAACTAAATCCCAAATGGAAATAACTTAAAAAGAAACTAAAACTTAAAAAGGCGTCGCAAAATTCTAAAGCACCTAAATCTTAGTCTAAAGAAAAAGCACTTAAGGAATTCTACGGCAAAGCCTAAAAATCTAGGAGTAAAAATGACTATGGCAAAAACTAAGTTTAAAATTAAATATGAGCGAAAAATACAAATATTACGCTACAACAATTAAAAAGGGACAAAATATAAAAATATACAAAAAGTTGTAAAAATTACAATTTTTATAAAAATATTATTTTTATATTATTTATTTATTAAAACTACTAATTTTACAATTTAATTAAACTAATTTAACTAAAATATATAAATTAAATAAAAAGTAAAAGTAATTATAATAATAATAATTAGTTAGGGTTATAATAATAATAATTAATAATTAACCGTAATTAATGCTGAATTAGGGCTTCTGTCGGCGTGTCAGGTTATCTCCGCGACTTGCGGTATTTAATGCTTCAAACCCCGCGACTCGCGGGGTTCAGAAATTCAACTCTGGAGCAGTTTTAATTTACGCGTTTTTCTTTATTTATTTTTTTTATTTTCTGTTTTCTGTTTTTTTTTATATAAATAAAAGATATTTAAATAAAACTTATATTTTTATAAACTAAAATAAAAATAAAGAAACTTATAAAACTTAAATATTTAACAAAATCTTAAAAATACTTATATTTTTGTTTTTCTTTTTATATTTTCGAATATTTAAAACGTATTTTTACAAAAGCGACTTTTAATAGAAGTAAACTAAAAATCTTTTTATTTTATTAGCGTTGCGCTTCCGGCGTTTAAGAGAGGTCCCCGGCAGCGGCGCCAAAAATACTTGATGTCAAAGCTAAGAGATACGAAATAGTTTATATTTTACTAGGAAAAACTATTAAATACGATAAAATTTTACACAAGATATTTATTTATTTATAGAATGGATATACTTAAACCTTGCTACAACACTTATAGGCAGTGTACCTAATCGTACAGTAGTGTAGTTTTTAGTAAGTCCGGTTCGTTCCACAGGGAATCTTTTTTTAACAAAGCTCAACGCTATATTAATTTACTTTTATAAAAGTACAAACATATATATAAGTAATATTATTATTATAAAGGGGGGTTTTTACCGTTTAATGACCAGTTTGTCGATTTTAAGACTTTAGTCGCAGTTAAAACCTAATGTAAAATATAAAATAAATACAAGACTTAAATTAAAGCGTAAAGTAAACTTGCGATAATTAAAAAGGACGATAATTAAAAGTGCAATTAAATAAAAATAAATAAAAGTGCGATAATTAGAAGTGCAATTAAATATAAAATAAAGAAAATTAAATATGAAATAAAAGAATTATGCTTATTTAAACTTCCGTAATCATGATGTTTGACGTGTTGATTTTAGTTTTATGCCCATGGGTTAATTGTCCTTTGTCCTAGATTATTTAATATGTCCGTCTGGTTTTTGTCCATAACAGTCCATCAGTCATAAATATAAAGTGCGAGTGTCCTCGTCAAATTATCCTTATACCCGAAGTTAAATATTCCAACTAATTGGGGATTCGAATTGTAACAAGGTTTTAATACTTTGTTTAATGAATACACCAGGTTATCAACTGCGTGTAAACCAAGGTTTTACTACTTTGTTAGCAATTACACCAATTACCCTTGAATGTAATTTCACCCCTGTTTTAATTATTCTAGTGGCTATTAATCCATTCCCGTGTCCGGTTAAATGAACGATTATTCGTACATATAAATACCCCGCCCATCGTGTCCGATTGAGTGTATATGGTAATTTATAGGGACGCCCAATTGTAAATCTTTATATTAACATTAACAAACTATCATTTAGTTAAACAAATATAAAGCCCATTAATAGCCCATAGTCTAATTTCCACAAGTGTCGTTCTTTTGTCCAAACCCCAATTATGGTACAAAGTTCAATTACCCAATTTTAGTAATTAGCCCAACATCATGATTACTTCGTTTTAAATAAGCATAATAATAACTTAGCTACGAGACATTAATGTAAAAAGGTTGAACATAACTTACAATGATTAAAAATAGCGTAGCGTTACACGGACAGAATTTCGACTTACACCCTTACAATATTCGCTAACATACCCTTATTATTAGAATTATAATTAAAATTAAAATATAAATTATAAATATATATATATATATTTTACGTATGAGAAGAAGAAGAAAAAGATTGATGAAAATGATCAGAATTCGGTTTGCTTTATAGGGAGTTTCAAAACTGGGGGCTCCGCGACTCGCGGTGAAATCCTCTTCAAACTCCGCGAGTCGCGGAGAATGAATTTACAGCTCAGTCCCTTTGGAGACTTTCTCTGCCGACGGTTTTTATTTAAATATAATATATATATAATTAATATAATTAATTATATATTATATTATATTTATATACATAGTTAACTTGTAATTTTTAGTCCGTTGCGTCGAGCGTTAAGAGTTGACTCTGGTCCCGGTTCCGGATTTTCGAACGTCCTTGCGTACAATTTAATATCTTGTACTTTGCGTTTTGAATCTTGTACTCTTGTAATTTCGAGACGTTTCTTATCAATAATTGGAACCTTTTTTATTGTCTTTTGTACTTTTGAGCTTTTTGGTCGTTTGCATCTTCAATTCGTTGAATCTGTCTTTTGTCTTCACCTTTTATTATTTAAACGAATATCACTTGTAAATAGAACAATTGCAACTAAAAGCTTGTCTTTCTTGAGAAATAATGCTATGAAATATATGTTCGTTTTTAGCATTATCATGCACTTACATAGTGTCGAAGATAGAGCTCCAATAGTGCATTCACCCTTTCCGTCTGTCCATCCGTTTGGGGATGAGAACTCATGGAGAAATTCAAGTCTGTCCCCATGATCTTGAACAACTCCGTCTAAAAACGCCCCGTAAACCTCGGATCTCGATCACTTACTATCACATGCGGTATCCCCCAATACTTCACCACATTCATGAAAAATAGTTTTGTGGTTTCATCCGCGGTAACTTCCGATGATGCAGCTATGAAGGTACCATACTTAGAAAACCGGTCTACCACGACTATAATACTCCCACACCCTTCCGACTTGGGTAAGCAAGTAATGAAGTCCATGGAAACACTCTTCCATGGTCCTTTCGGTGTAGGTAGCGACTGTAATAGTCCTCCTGGTTGGCGTTGCTCTATCTTATCTTGTTGGTATATTAGACATGTCCGCACGTACGTCTCTACGTCGTCTTCCATCCTTGGCCAATAATAAGTGCCTTCTACTAATGCCAGCGTCCTCTTGATACCTGGATGACCAGCCCACTTTGAATCATGACACTCCTTCAAGATTGTCCGTCTAAGATCACCCCACTTAGGCACATATAACCGGTCTCCTTTGGTGAATAATATATCACCTTTGAGCCAAAACCTTCGCGTTTTCCCATTTTAAGCCAATCCAACAAGGTTTTTGGCTATAGGATCATGCTCTAATCCCTCCTTTATACGATCTTGAAGGAATAATTGTGGTTTTGTGATCGCTGCAAACTCCGCCTTACGACTTAGGGCATCAGCTACCACATTGGCTTTCCCAGGCTTATACTCCAACACATAGTCAAATTCGGCTAAGAAGTCTTGCCAACGAGCTTGTTTGGGACTCAACTTCCTTTGGGTTTGAAAATAACTCGTTGCCACATTATCCGTCTTGATCACGAACCTTGGTCCCAAAAGATAATGCCTCCATGTCCTCAAACAATGAATAATCGCTGTCATCTCTTTATCTTGCACAGTGTACTTCCTTTCCGCCTCGTTAAGTTTTCGACTTTCGAACGCGATTGGGTGACCTTCTTGCATTAGAACTCCTCCAATAGCAAAGTCTGATGCATCTGTGTGTAACTCGAACGGAATGGTCACATCCGGAAGTCTCAATACCGGTTCTTCCATGACAGCTCCTTTCAACTCCTCGAATGCTGCTTGACATTTCTCATCCCACAACCAAGCTTTATTCTTCTTTAACAATTCTGTCAATGGAGCCGCTTTCGCCGAGTATCCCTTGATAAAACGACGATAGTAGTTTACTAAACCAAGGAAAGATCGTAAATCAGTCACCTTCGTTGGTGCCTCCCACTCTTGAATTGCCTTGACCTTAGCCCCATCCATGAGTAACTTCCCATTTTTAATTCTATGTCCAAGAAAATCCACCTCCTCTAATCCGAATGAACATTTCTCTAGCTTCACATACAACTCGTTGTCCCTTAGTACTTGGAATACTTGCTTCAAGTGCCCCACATGATCTTCCATGGTGTCGCTATACACGACTATGTCATCCAAGTACACCACGACAAACTTGTCGAGGAACGGGTGGAATAATTTGTTCATCAAAGTACAAAATGTGGCAGGGGCATTGGTTAAACCAAAGGGCATGACTAGGAATTCATAAGCGCCATACCTCGTCACTCATGTGGTCTTTGCCTCATCTCCTTCGGCAATTCGGACTTGATAATATCCCGATCTCAAGTCTAACTTGGAGAAGTATCTCGCCTTCCCAAGTTGATCGAACAAATCAGCAATAAGTGGGATTGGGTATTTGTTCTTGATAGTTACCTTGTTGAGTGCCCGGTAATCTATACACATCCGCAAGGACCCATCCTTCTTTCTTTGAAATAGCACCGGAGCACCATACGGGGATTTTGACGGTCGGATGTATCCCGCATCCAGCAACTCCTTAAGTTGTCTTCGCAACTCCTAAAACTCGGGTGGTGGCATTCGGTATGGGGCTTTGGAAGGTGGTTTTAATCCCGGCTCCAACTCGATCACATGGTCAACCTCCCTCCTAGGTGGTAACTTCTTTGGTAACTCCTTGGGCATGACATCCTTGAACTCATCAAGGACCTTCTCAATTTCCTTGGGTACCTCTAGTTTTCCCTTATCTTCGACCGTCTCTTGCTTTGCTACCGCTAAATAGCATCTCATTCTTTTTGTACCCCTTCTTGAATTGCATGGCCGAAAGTGACTTGGATGCACTCTTGCTTCCACGTTCGGTTGACACCATACAAGTCTTCTCACCATCCAAGATACACAGTGAGTTAGCGAACGGTATAGGGAAACCGCGTACCTTATCTAGGAACTCCATCCGAAGTACTAACTTGAAGTCGTCTATAGGCACGACCGATAGATCAATCGTTCCTTCCCATTCTCCAATCTTCACTTGCACATCTTTAGCCACTCCACTAATCGGTTTAGCATTCGTGTTCACCGTCTTCATCATTCCGCCCTCCTTTATCTCTTTAATCCCCAATCTCTTAGCTTCCTCGGTGGAGACAAAGTTATGAGTAGCTCCCGTATCTACCAAAGCTCGTACCCGATTTCCTTGAACATAAACTTCCACGAATTGGAGTCCTTTAGCCATTACTTTGGGTACCTCCACCTTGGCCTTGATAGTGTTGAGTATTTGCATCGATCCCATGCACAAATCCTCATCCTGACAACCCACCTTTTGAGCTTCCATAGCATGAAGGCTAGCTTTCTTCGGACAATCTCGGGCTCTATGCGGTCCATCACATATGAAACATCCATCATTCTTGTAAGAAGTTTTTATGCTCTTGTTATTCCCGGTTGGTGGCTTACGTGTATTATCATTCCTTGATTGGGCGGGCTTATCTGCCCCACCTTTCTCATGGCTCACTTTCTTATCTTTTGACTTGAACGAATCTTTCCTATTAGCATGGTCGACTAGTGCCTCCGCTTGAGCAATTGCGGTGGCAAGGTCTTGGACTCCTCGTCTCTCCAACTCTGTTTTAGCCCAAGGTTGCAAACCATCGAGAAAAGAGAAGAGAAGAATATCATCGGGAATATCTGGGACCTCCAGGCTAAGGTTCGTGAATTCTTTAATATACTCCCGAATCGTCCCGGAATAATGTAATTTACGTAGATGACCGGACGGTAGTTTACCATAATCAAAAGTATGTCACGGGACATTGCCTTAACAGTTGCTTGTTCAACGCTTTCATTTACAACCGGACGGTAGTTTACCGAAAGGTAATATACAGAGCAAGTATATTGGACGTGTTGCTTTCCCAATACAAGGTTAGCAAGTGGGTGACACAAAACCGCAAGTTTTGAGCTAAAATTTTCAAATATGAAACCCACAAAACCCACAAAAACAATTTGCAAACACCGGTGAAGGGTTATTCTGGAAAACTTATCTAGGGTAAAATGTCACGGACTTATCTCGATAAGCTCACGTGCGGCACTTAGTCTCTACTAAGTCAGCCTTACTCGGACCATATAACGATTCAAGTAACCAAAAGAGAAAATATTATAGAACAAGTGGAATTGAAGAAAATACTTATATTGCTTGAGAATGCTTTACAAGAGAGAATGTTTGAGATTTGAGGTGTGGTGTGCCAAATGAGACCACCCCTATTTATACTACTCCTAACACAAAATGGATGGCTAAGATTAATCTAAATCAATGGTAAGGATCTAAGTACTAGAAACTTCAAGTATATACATGGAGATAGATATTTCCATGAACATTCCATACCATTCCATGGAAGAACTCATGGGAAAGTTCTAGGGAGCTTCCATGATGTTCTTGGGCCTTCCATGAGGTTCTTGGGTTAAAACTCTTAATTGGGTCATAATCTTAGTGGGTTGGGCCACAAACTTGTTGGGTTGTGACAAAAAGCTAGATTGAATTTTCAAAAGATCAAATGTTTTCATAAAGATCCAATTTCCTAAAGGATCTAAATTTTCATAGTCATGTGGGACTGTAAACCACATCGTTACTATCATTGTTCATACTGCCGTATTGAAATCACTGATGTACAAAGTATGAAGAATAAAGAAGTGATTCAAGTATGTTTTTATTCAAAGTACTATATTGCTTGAGGACAAGCAACACTCAAGTGTGGGAATATTTGATAATGTTGAAAACGAACATATATTTCATAGCATTATCCCTCAAGAAAGACAAGCTTTTAGTCGCAATTGTCCTATTTACAAGTGATATTCGTTTAAATAATAAAAGGTGAAGATAAAAGGCAGATTCGACGAATTGAAGATGCAAACGACCAAAAAGTTAAAAAGTACAAAGTACAATCAAAGAGGTTCAAAATATTGATAAGAAATGCCTAAAAATGACAAGAGTACAAGTCGTGAAATGCAAAGTACAAGATATTAATTTGTACAAAAGGACGTTCGAAAATCCGGAACCAGGACCAAAGTCAACTTTCAACGTACGACGCAACGGACCAAAAATTACAAGTCAACTATGCTCAAGAATATAATATAATATATAATTAATTATATATATTATTATATATTATATATTTACGCAGCCCACGTTTTGGATCAATATGTGAGCTGTAATCCAGACCTCCGCACTCGCGGAGTTCTGATGTATAAAAAAACCGCACTCACGGAGATCTACAGGAAAACGTGGGCCTATAAAAGGCAACGAATTCTGCACAACGAAAAACACATCTTTTTCTCTTCCTATCTCTCACTCGTATTATATATATAATATATTATAATTTTAATTTTAATTTTAATAATAAGGGTATGTTAGCGAATGTTGTAAGGGTGTAAGTAGAAATTCTGTCCGTGTAACGCTACGCTATTTTTAATCATTGTAAGTTATGTTCAACCTTTTTAAATTAATGTCTCGTAGCTAAGTTATTATTATGCTTATTTAAGCCGAAGTAATCGTGATGTTGGGCTAAATATTAAAATTGGGTAATTGGGCTTTGTACCATAATTGGGGTTTGGACAAAAGAACGACACTTGTGGAAATTAGACTATGGGCTATTGATGGGCTTTATATTTGTTTAATTAAATGATAGTTTGTTAATTTAATATAAAGACTTACAATTGGACGTACCTATAAATAACCATATACACTCGATCGGACACGATGGGCGGGATATTTATAAGTACTAATAATCGTTCATTTAACCTGACACAGGAATGGATTGATAGTCAATGGATTTATTAAAACAGGGGTGAATTATATACAAGGACACTTGGTGTAATTATAGTTTAAGTCCACAATTAGTTGGAATATTTGACTTCGGATATAAGGATAATTTGATGAGGACACTCGCACTTTATATTTATGACTGATGGACTGTTATGGACAAAAACCAGACAGACATATTGAATAATCCAGGACAAAGGACAATTAACCCATGGTAATAAAACTAAAATCAACACGTCAAACATCATGATTACGGAAGTTTAAATAAGCATAATTCCTTTATTTCATATTTAATTGCACTTTTAATTATCGCACTTTAATTTATTGTCATCGCACTTTTTAATTATCGCACTTTTATTTATTGCACTTTAATTATTGTTATTTACTTTACGCTTTAAATTAAGTCTTTTATATATTTAATATTTTACATTAGGTTTTAACTGCGACTAAAGTTTTAAAATCGACAAACCAGTCATTAAACGGTAAAAACCCCCTTTTATAATAATAATACTATATATATATATATATATATTTATATATCTACAAATATAGTTTTTAAAATATAGCGTTAAACTTGGCGAGTTCCCTGTGGACGAACCGGACTAACTAAAAACTACACTACTGTACGATTAGGTACACTGCCTATAAGTGTTGTAGCAAGGTTTAGGTATATCCACTCTATAAATAAATAAATAACTTGTGTAAAATTGTATCGTATTTAATAGTATTTTGTAGTAAAAATATAACTATTTTGTATATACCTCTACGCACATCAAAGCCTCTATTTGGATCACATCTAGTTTTTCAAGAAAATCGTTAGTAATAATCATACGTAACAATCCCAATCGTAACGCCGGGTGATGACTCTTTCGACTTAACGCATCCGCGACCACATTCGCCTTGCCCGGATGATAAAGTATCTCACAATCATAGTCTTTTACCACATCCATCCGCCTACGTTGACGATAATTCAAATCTCGTTGATTAAAGAGATGTTTCAAACTCTTATGATCCGAATAAATCGTACTCTTCACACCATACAAGTAATGGCGCCAAATTTTCAACGCATGTACAACCGCCGCCAACTCAAGATCATGAGTCGGGTATCTCGTTTCGTGCTCCTTTAATTGTCGAGAGGCGTAAGCAATGACTTTACCTCTTTGTATTAGAACACACCCGAGCCCATTTAGAGAGGCATCACAGTACACCTTCATGTCTTCCACACCTTCCGGCAACACCAACACCGGAGCTTGACACAACTTTTCTTTAAACAATTGAAAAGCAATTTCTTGCTCGTTCTCCCAAATAAACTTCGCGTTCTTCCTCGTCAATTTCGTCAACGAAGAAGCGATCTTAGAAAAGTATTGGATAAACCGACGATAATAACCAGCCAATCCGAGAAAACTTCGAATTTCCGTAGGCTTAGTTGGTCGTCTGCAACTCTTCACCGTCTCTATCTTCGCCGGATCTACTTGAATACCGTCTTTGTTCACGATGTGGCCAAGGAATTGAACTTCCCTTAGCCAAAATTCACATTTGGAGAATTTAGCATATAACTTCTCCTTCCGCAACGTCTTTAACACACTCTGCAAATGATGTTCATGTTCCTTCATACTCTTCGAATAGACAAGTATGTCGTCAATGAACACAATTACCGACTTGTCCAACATAGGTTGGCACACTCGGTTCATAAGATCCATGAATGCCGCCGGTGCATTCGTAAGACCAAAAGGCATAACTACAAACTCAAAATGCCCATAATGTGTTCGAAAAGCCGTTTTCTCAATATCTTCCTCACGAACCCGCATTTGCTGATAGCCGGATCGTAGGTCAATTTTAGAGAAATACGTTGCACCTTGGAGTTGGTCAAACAAATCGTCAATCCAAGGCAATGGATAACGATTCTTGATCGTCACTTTATTCAACTCCCGGTAATCGATGCACATACGCATACTACCATCCTTCTTTTTCACAAATAAAACCGAAGCGCCCCATGGCGAAGCACTCGGTCGGATAAAACCCTTTTCAAGTAGCTCTTGAGTTTGATTTAACAATTCTTGCATTTTCGTCGGCGCTAAACGATAAGGAGTTTTAGCAATGGGAGTAGCTCCCGGAACCAACTCAATGCGAAATTCAACTTGTCTTTCCGCCGGAACACTCGGTAACTCATCCGGAAAAACGTCTTCAAATTCACTAACCACCGGAATTTCACGAATGGGTGGTGGCTCATCACGAGTATCAACAACATGGGCAATAAAATCCATGCCACCACTAACAAGAAAGCGATGTGCCCGTACGAAAGTGCATATCGACACAAGTCTTCTACGCTTATCACCGTGAATAATTAACTCTCCCCCACTTGGGGTCTTCACACGAATAAATTTTTCATGGCATGCAATATCGGCTTTATTATGATCGAGCCAATCCATACCAACAACGATATCAAAATCACCCAAAGTCATCGGGATAAGATCTATCTTAAAGTTTTCGACACCTAACACAACATCACAATTTTTACATACATCAACCACTAGCACCGTTTTGCCGTCCGCTATTTCGACTTCTACCGGACGACTTAACTTAGCTAACGATCTATTTAACTTAGGCACAAATCTTGGAGGCACAAACGACAAATTGGCACCACTATCAAAAAGTATCCGTGCCGGATTAAGTTAACCATAAAAGTACATGAGACAACTTCGTTGGATTGCTTGGCTTCATCATTCGTCATCAAATAGTTGCGACCCCTAGCTGTACTCACCGCCTTCTCTAGATGCTTAACATTATCGTTTCGCAAATCGGGACACTCCGGATTCTTATGCCCTTCTTTACCGCAATTAAAACAAGTGAGCTTGTTTTCGGAAGATGGTTTCAGACAATCACGAGCCATATGACCCTCTTACCCACAATTGTAGCACGAAAAAGAAAAATCACCAGAAGCGCCCTTCTTCACGCTATTGACACTTTCGGAACCCTTCTTGTTCTTGTTCTTCTTGTTTGAAAAGTTAGAATGACTAGAACCTTCAAACTTTCTCTTAGAAAAAGTGAAATCACTTCTCCTTGGAACCTCCGGCTCAAAACCCCGAGCCAATTCAAATAACTCTTCAAAAGACTTAGCCGCTCCTCGACTAATCTTACCCTTATATTCATCATTCATGGTACGGTAGAAATCTTTCATTAGCTTGTGATCGTCACCAACATATTCCGGACAAAAACGAGTCTTTGCCAAGAAGGTAGACTTGAGAGTAACCAAGTCCATTGAACCTTGTTGCAAATTGTGCAACTCGTCCCGGATTCTATCAAGATCGGAAGAAGTTCGGTATTCTTTGAAAAATTCCTTCTTAAACTCTTCTCACGTCAAACTCATACATTGCTCCTCACCATATAAGTTGATTTTATCATCCCACCACAACTTAGCTTCTTCCCGCAACATACTAGAACCATACCTCGCCTTCTTCTCGGGAGGACATTCCGCGGTACGAAAAGCTCCCTCGATATCGGAGATCCAACATGTACTTTTTAACGGATCTCGCACCCCATTAAACATCGGGGGTTGAGCATCCTTGAAATTCTTGTAATGGAAGTCCCGCCTTCCATTCCCACCATCACCATCACCCCTTTCACCACGAGGATGAATGTTTCTAGCTTCTAATGCCTCCTCGATCGTGGCATTCATTCGTTCATTTATCATTTCTGTTACTTGCCCATCAACCGACTCTTGGAAAACCTTTCGAACATCGTCGAGAAAATCCTTTTTTAGCCTTTTAAAGATGGCCTCAACCTTGGCCGTGAGTTCAACGTCCTCACTCGTACTTCCGTCATTGGTGTCGTGTCCATTTCTCATTTTCATTCTATAAAACGAAGTAAATTAAACAACGAAACGAAGGGACTAACACATATATATACATATACATCACACTACCCCATCTTGCTCAACAATAGTCGTACATTGCTTGTTTGACACGATTTGAACCCGTAACAATGGTAGCTAATCATTGTTACGCGATCACGTCTCATTAATTCGCTAGTACAACGTCTATCTCGCTTGATGATTGCTAAAATAACACAAAACAGTTAGTGCAAGGTTAATTCACATAAACACTAGCACTAGCAATTCCCGTTCCGACCCAAAGTCCTACAAGTCCCGCATAAAGCGCACACACAATAAAGTCTAAGTCTAGGCACCTATCTCAAGTCGCCTAAATCCCTTAGACCATGCTCTGATACCACTTGTAACATCCCCGACTTCAATTCACCAAAAACACACAATAAAAAAATTTTCTGCTGTAGCACAACTGGACGTCGTCCAGTTATCTGGACGGCGTCCAGATTGCCTGGAAGCTGCTGTCCCCGGGTTCAACTTACACGAGCGGAAATTCCGCTTCCCGACACTTTTAAACGAAAACCTTTTTACAACATATCATAATACAATAAAATAAGAGGTTTCCATCATCAAAACGAGTTTTACAACATCGGTACCACAACTACCCGTTTTACGCGTTTCGTTCAAAAATACAAGTTTCGACCAATACAAGTTTAATTTCCAAACGACACTAGAGCATGGTGTTTGGGGTTAAACTACCCAAATCTTGGCCGAACTTCCAAAAGCTAACCAAAAAGCATCCCCTATCAAAGTAAGCGGGAGACCACTAATCCAACCGAATACCTTTGCCTTTGTCCACGCCGGAGTCTAAAAAGGTAAACAACGAGAGGGTAAGCTAACGCTTAGTGAATGCAATAGTTATACACGTACATAAATAAAATACCTACTTGCACACTTACACAAATTCCGCATACATGCTAGCAACGCAAAAGGGCATAACATCTCAAGTACAAGGCTATTAACCTTCTATATCACAAGCTAGCATAACAAGGGCATATATATGTATATAACTCGAACCATATAATATGCTTACAACTCAACACAATAACCATGGTTAACCAATCGTACAAGGGAATGGGGCCCGCAAAAGGCCATCGGAGTTCACAACATCTATTAGTGTACTTAGCACCTCGTATCACTAACCCCGGGTGACATCTTAACACCTCGATACTTCACCCTCGGGTGGCGTCTTAACACCTCGATACTTCACCCTTTATTATGGAGTGGCGTCTTAACACCTCGACACTTCACTCCTCGGTGGCATCTTAACACCTCGATGCTTCACCTCGAGTGGCATCTTAACACCTCGATGCTTCACTCGTCACGTGAAACATGGTGTCTTAACACCTCGACACTTCACATCTCACGCTACAACAAATAAATACATTATATACCTACGCATATAATTATTCCACTCACCTTAGAGTCTTTTGCGAAAGATAACCGAGCTTGCAACTTCAATGTAACGTACCTATTACATTTAGCACATAATCAATCACAACTCAAGTTGGTCAACCAACTTACTCCCCATTCTAGTGCCATTTTTGACCCAAGATGCAATTCCGACCCATTTGCACCCTTAACCTTAATATTTGGGTCAACACCAATGAAACCTTAACACTAGCCAAAATATGGTCTTAAACACTTTATAATCACAAGTTTGGTGTGTTCTCATACACATTTAACAACCTAGGTCGCCCAAGACCCATTTGACCCATTTCGAGGTCAACACGCCCATTTGGGTCACCCACAACCCAAATAACACCCACTAATATTAACTACAAATGTGCTACTGATTTACTAAGCCTTTAAGACCCATTTACACACTTTAACATTTCAAAACCCTAGGTTAGTCATCTTTTGGGTCTTCATGACCCAAACTTACCCAAAACCCCCAAATCACTAACAAATGGGTTTTAAGTGCAACACTAACCCAAACCCTAACCCTTAACACAATTTAAGTAAAGAAATTAGGTTTTATAACTTACCAACACAATCACCACGTAGCTAGCGACTAGATGAACAACTTTAGAACTTGCACTAAGGCCCGATTCAACCTCCTTCTTCCTTTAATGGAGCTCTCTCACTCTAGAACTTCCTCTCTCTCTAGAATTTAATGGAGGGAGATAAAGTAGATGAAAATGGAGTAATGAGGCTCACCAAAACTGATCTAGGGTCTTAAAGTCGTCCACAAAGTGAAATTACCAAACTACCCCTTTTTAAATATCAAAATACCAAAGCTGGCTCGTCAGGCCATCTGGACGGCGTCCAGCCCTTCAAAACGGGACGGCGTCCCACCATGTTAGACGGCGTCCAAATCAACTGATAAAAACTGGATCTTACAATAAATACGATTACTATAAATACATTTAGTATAAATACGTTTAGTATAAATATGAAGATTAAGAGAATAAACATATTATGCATAAATAATAAATTTTAAGAATAAACATTAGTATGTATGAAATAAATAATGATTAATTGCATAAGTAATCATAAATGTTAGATAACATATATATAAATGTTAGTGAAGTTAATAAGAGTTAGATTACAGAAATATAATTCAGGCGGTATAATCGACCATATATAACTTAAATAACATAAAAATAAATGTTAGTGAAGTTAATAAAAGTTAGATTACATAAATATAATTCATGCGGTATAACCGACCATATATGACTTAAATAACATAAAAATAAATGTTAGTGAAGTTAATAAAAGTTAAATTACATAAATATAATTCAGGCGGTATAACCGACCATATATAACTTAAATAACATAATATAAATGTTAGTGAAGTTAATAAAAGTTAGATTACAGAAATATAATTTTACTTATGATGAAAATAATATTTACCTTACTAATAAATAATAGAAGATATCGTTAAAAAATTTCTTACATTGATTAGTGACTTGTGCTTGCTTAGATAAATCTTGATTATACGGAGCACTTCGTGCTAATAACGTGTTATAATTTAAGAGTTTATAACTACCTTTAGTGGTCTGACTCTTGGCTATGGACTATTGATATTTAAAGAGAAATGAGAGAGTAATAAATCTTATTGAAATGAATGGTACAAAAATTGATTACATTTGAACCTATATTTATACTATAAATTTTACTGTGCAATTAACTATTCAAATGCATGCGTAACTATTATTCAAATTGACATCCACAGTCATTCTTGACTTTTGATTTCATAACAGTTAATGCATACATTATTTTCAGTAACATAACTCGTTGTTTTGAATAATATATACTGCCAATAACTTAGTTAAGCTTGGAATTTGTATGATGATTTTCTAGTAAAAGAAAATATGTTCATCTAAAAACATTCGAAATTGGCCGAATTATTATATTATTTTATTATATTATATAAGAGGTAGGAAGTTTGGTCGTTTTGACCTTCTCAACTCTTGCTCATAATACAACTTAACCCCTAAAATAGAGGGGGTAAAATTTAAAATCATCTTTTCAATTAAAACACTTAAACAAACTCCACCAAAATTTTTAACGGGCCATATCTCGAGTTACATTTTTCCGACACCATCATTCAACTCGATATAATTTTACGAACACAACGGAACTAATTATACGCGAAACGGATACTTTTTAAAAACAATAAATATTTCGGGCTATCTTTCATACATATCTATACACATATAATAAACTCACCGTGAGTTAAATTTCTCCGACACCACCATTCAACTCGAAATAATTTTACGATCACAGCGGAACTAACTATACACGAAATAGATGCTTTTTGAAAAACGATAAATATTTCGCCCTATCTTGCATATATATACATACACATAGAATAAACAATTCAACCTAATTATACGTCCCCTTTTTTTACGCTAAGTTAATAATGAATATACAGAGGAATATTCATTTGAGTCCATAAATTAAGTTGAGATTCAAGGGACCAATGAGAGCGCGACATGTGTCGCGAAAATCACATGTGATTGAAAAAAATTTAAAAAAAAATTTCGAAATTTTTTTTTAATTTTTTTTCGAAATTTTTTTTTTAAAATTTTTTTTAATTTTTTTTTTACAATCACATGTGATTTACCTGCACAATCACATGTGATTGAATTGTACAATCACATGTGATTGGATTTGCCATGCATAATCACATGTGATTGGGTTTACAATCACATGTGATTGACATGCATAATCACATATGATTTTAAAAAAAAAATTTCGAAAAAAAAATTTCAAAAAAAAATTCGAAAAAAAAATTTTCGAAAAAAAAAAATTTTAAAAAAAAATTTCGAATTTTTTTTTCCAATCACATTTGATTTTCGCGCCACATGTCGCGTTCTCATTGGTCCCTTGTTTTCAAGCAAATTTATGGATGCAAGTGATTACAACTATGAATATACAACTTAAAAAGTCTCGTCGCATTGGGCCAGTTTTTTTCTAGTTTAAACTAAAAGTATTAAAGTTCTGTAAACAATTATTCTTATCCATTAAAAATAAAAATGTACCGAGTAGTAATACATTGTGGATAAAAAAATGTTTGGAAGATGCAACCGCTTTCACATGATTTGGTGAACAATTACAGAATTACAGTACTTTAGTACTCTGTATTACACCTTTCCTCTCGTCTCTCTTATCTTTCTTCCTCTAATTTATGGAGTATATATTTCACTTCCTCATCTTCTTCAAAACACATACGGAGTATATAAATTTCTTCCCTTCAAAATACAGATCTACATTTTGACTTCGAAACTGAACCACCACTGCCTTAACTCCATCGTGCCCACCGCCGCCATAGTAACCACAACCGTCAAAACATCTCGGTACCACCGCCTACAAAACACTGATGGTAACACCACCTCCAACAAAACACATGAAAAATCGCCCTCCAAACACCACCGTCACACACCTTTCTTTTTTTATGGACATACACCCAATACCGCTGCCCTCGAATTCTTGCCCGATGTATAGATCTGATTTTCTTTCAGATCTGCGTTTTTTCAGGTATGATCTAATTATGCGTCTATATCTAATTTTTGTCTTTTAATTACAATTTCCATGCTTAAAGCATGTTTTTTTTTCTCTTCCGGATCTGAGTGGTGGTGGTAGTTACCGGCGGTTGATGTTCCCGGAAGTGGTCATCATTGGTGCTTGGTCGTGTTGTTATGTTTTTATTTTTATTTTTTTTAATTTTTTTCAGATATGATTTACCGTCATGTTAATAAAAAGATGAAAATACCAGTAGGTAAAGATTGTAGAGGACAAGGGCATTTTTAGAATTTCACACTGCTGGTATTGTTAAAGGTCTATGCACTGCTATCGCCAAGTATTCTCCTCACGTGAGTACTCAACTAAGTCATTAAATGCTTTTCTGTGTTGTTTTGTTTTTTTACTTGTATAACAATTTGATTAAGGGTCACGTTGTTATCATCAGGCGTTGGTTAATATGATCAGTAACTCGGATGACCCGCATGACAGTGAGCAGGTAACAAAACAAGCAACACATGGAAAAAAACAAAGATTCAAAGAAAATAGTGGGAAAGGTGCTCAATGACATTAACATTCGTTAAGGTTTGGATGAGTACACCGATTTCATGAAAAATAGGGAGTAAGGTGTTCTTCGGAACACTAAATAAGTGGTGAGGAAAATAGCCACATGGAACACGAGAGGTTTGGGAAGCAAGTCGATAGGAAGTATGGTCAGCATTATGATAAATAATTTCGATGTCCATTTCGTGGCGTTACGGGAAACTCAAGTAGAAGAGGTTGCTCAAAGTGAGTTATGTTGGAACTCTAATACTTGGGGTGGATGGGCCGCACATATTTTTTCAAAATATGTAGGGATTTAATTAGCGACTTGAAGGTGTGGCATGATAATTTGGTGATCAATGACAAAATGATTTGGAGTCGTGTAGTTGAGAAATTTAGGTACTGAGTCGCATTGAAGAAGGGAAGGATCTTGATCCTAATGAGCAAAATGTGATGGTTGCACTCAGATTTAAACGTGAAGGCTCAAAAGACAAATCGTGACGAAAGCAATGCTACACTCAAGGATAAATTGGCTAAAACTTGGTGACTAGAACACACACTCCATTTGTCTGGAAAGAAAAAAAGAAAAAAGCTCGTTATTACTAGAACTCGCCCAGGTCCATTAGAACCCGACTTGCCCGACCCGAAGCGAAAATGGAACAATTTCTTTCTTTCTTTTAGGTTTTAACGTCCACAACGCCGCTGCCTATCAGGTAGAAGATCAAACCATGGTGAATAATAAGAAGAAACCGGTTCAACCTACTAAAACACAGGCGACTGAGCCAAAGAGCCGGTGGCTAACTAACGCCGAGCGGTCATCATACTTCGCTCGCCGAGAAGCAGCTAAAGTATTAAAAACCGTATTGCAAGGAGACGTTAAACGCAAATCTGTTGGTTCAATTAAAACCCTAGTTTATAGTCCATTAATCAGAAATAAGAAAGCTACATTTGCTTTGGTCTGTCAAACCCTAAAATGTAAGTAATCTATCTAAATATACTAACTAAATGTAATTTTTGCTTTTAATTACTCATTGTTTTCATTACTTGCTTTTAAGTTTTGATAATGGACACTTTTGCGAATTCAATATGTTTTGTGTAAACATACTGTAATTTGTAAACTGGTGACATGTTATATTGGTTACCTGTTGAATACAGCAGCGTAACTAATACTTTGATACGGAGTACATACATCAGAATTTGGATAAAGATTTGTTGATATCAATACTTGTTTCTGTATTTACAGATCTTCCAATAATCAAGGATGTAATGAAGACTGCTAATATATTAAATAGTAAATGGAAGGTAAAAATATAGAAACGATGAACATTTATGTGAATGTTTTTGGTGCTTCTTTTTGGTTTGACTGTTAACTCTGTCCTTAGTATTTGATTATCAACTCATTCGTTATTTTTTGTTGGCAGAGGCAACAAGAGTTGATGTACATTATTACGTACGACATTCTTCGGACAGGTACCATGGTTTTTATGTTTAGATTATAGAATATAAAACATTTTTGTTTAGCTTTAGCATTTGCAATAGATTGCTGTTATTGTAGTAATTTTTCTCTTCATATGAAAGCTAAACAATTAACACCTAAAACTAATGGGTCTAGTTATTGCGATTTCATTTTTTCCTTAGGTAGAAACGTTAACAGGAGATGCAGAAAAGTATCTCATTCTCAGGAAAGGTCCGCTACAGTCAGTTCTTGCTAAGATTTTAGTGAAAAAAGGAGCAAAACGTATTGAAGTTCTGATGGCTCAATATCAGATTTATGGTTTGTGTCTTAAGTTCTATTCTCTTGCTAATATTATATCTAAATCTGACTATTTAAAATGAGTCACATTAAATAATTCTGCTAAAAGAGAAGCTGGTTAAATTGTTAGTAGTTTCCAAAGTACTACAACATCCCAAACTTTTACCCAAACCACCCAGCTTGCCACCTTTGATTCTGCCTTAATTATTCATTTGTGTAGTACTATGTTCATTAACATGATAGGTGTCATTTTGTATGGCAGATGTTAAGAAACCTCGTTATGTCCGTGTTAATACTCTAAAAATGGATGTTGAAACTGCTGTGTTTGAACTAGGCAAAGAGAACGTGGTAACCTCATCAACATATAAATATTACCTCTGAAACATTGACAGATTTATTTTGTTGATATTATTAGCCATAATCTTTTGAAGACCTCCCACTCGCAATGGTTATTGCAATAATCTATCTTTTATTAATCTTGCTTCCTAACTCATTTTTGCGTATATTGTTACAGGTTCAGAAGGATGACTTGATTCCTGAATTATTGGTTCTCCCACCCGGTACTGATTTACACAATCATTCTTTGGTCACTAATGGGAGTGTATTTATGCAGGTAAGATTTCAAAACCTATTTTCCATGCTATCAAATCTCTCTTTTTTGATTAAACATTATATTTAATATAATCTGATGTGTGTTAGGGTAAGGCAAGCTCCATGGTAGCGGCTGCCCTTGGACCTAAACCAGGATGGGAGGTTTAGGATGGGAGGTTTGTTATTTTTGAATTATATATATTATATATGTTTTGGTGACTCAATATTCTTTTGTAATTTTGTGTAATTCTATGTTCTGACTTAATGTCTTGTTAAGGTTATTGATGCATGTGCTGCCCCTGGAAACAAAACAATACACTTGGCTGCTCTTATGAAAGGGAAGAGAAAAATTGTTGCTTGTGAACTTAATAAAGATAGAGTTAAGTGCTTGGAATACACCACACAGCTGGCCGGTGCTAACAGTATCCTTGTAGGCTTTTTGTGTGTTTGTATAAATAAATGTATGCATTTCATGTATATGTAGATGTACATATATGTAGAGCTATATGATACATACGATAACACACACATCTAAGAAATTCATCTAAGTATATTCTTCACTTTTTCACACAAACTAGCTATTTGGTTGGTTAATTTTTCACGTGGTCATATATGGACTACAAATTGCATGATTAGGGGGTGAACCTTTTTTTATTATTTTTATAGAATAGAAGTTGTTATGGCAGTGTACATATACACAGGGACCATGTGAAGTTCAAGTATGTTTCCTATATCTAGTTTTTGCTATCCTTATCCTCATTTATAGCATGCTTTCACATTGATGGACTTTGGGTATGTAGTTGTGATATTGTAACCAATTGTAGGTATATCGTTTTATGTTATTAGTGATTAATGATTAATTACTATGCTTTGATATACCTGACATGATATATAGACGTTGAAGTTTTGCAGGAATTTCTTGAATTTGAATCCTGAAGATCAATTATACTCTAAGGTAGTTAGATTTGGGTTGGATAACGTCTTTCAAATCGTCAAGTCTATGCATTATCCATTAGTTTTTGAGCTATTTCTATCTGCTTTTTGTTGCCTATATATATAGGTTCGTGCTATACTTTTGGACTCATCATGTTCTGGATCTGGTACAGTTACTGATAAATTGGATTATCTGCTTCCATCACATACATCAGGTAAATATCAATCACTTTCATTGCTTTTTCTTCTTATTGTTATTGAATTGTTTTCAAACTCAAGATGTAGATTATTAGTCTTGATTTATTTTATTTTCTGTTTGCTAAGATTTGTGTGTTTTTAATTTGTTTGTGTTGGGAAGGTGAAGGTGATGGTGGTGACGTAGGACGGCTCACTAAACTTGCTGCTTTCCAGGAGAAGGCGCTGATTCATGCATTGTCATGTAAGTTAAAATTTGGACAAAATTTCGCCGATAGTCCCTGTGGTTTGAACCATATTTCATGCTTAACAGTCCAAATGCTTAACGTCCGTCAACTTTTATCTGACTTTGGTAGTAGCTCATTTGCTGGTTACTTGATATTTTATTTAATGTATTTTAGTTCCATCGGTGGAAAGATTGGTGTACAACACATATTCATTTCACCAAATTGAGAATGAAGATGTCATCAAATCAGTCCTACCTGTTGCTGCTCCTATGGCTTTCAACTCGCAACTCCTTTTCCTCAATGGCCGCGTCGTGGTCTCCCTGTTGTTGAAGGATGTAGGTCTTGTTAACCATATTTTGTATTTTATGTGTTAAATATCGTTCTTTAATAAAAAAAACTTTTATTTATTTTGAATTTTTTTCTCTGTTGGTCCCTTGGTTTTAACTCGTTTTCCATGCCGTTTCTCTGTCGTTTTTTACGGACTTGATCTCTATATTTTAAAAATGGTGCTATGGTGGTCCCTCCGTCTAATTCCCGTTATGAAGGTTCGTCAAAATTGTATCTAGATTTAATGATTACTCAGGCGAAGGTGGTAATAAACACGCCGGAGTTCATACCGATAAAGATTTCGGTACTAATTCTTCCAGATAATTTATTGATATATATATTGATATTGAGTGTATAATTTATTCTGTTTATGATCTCCCTAATAGGTGCCGGTGCCGGTGATGGAGCCGGAATTCACCGCAAACAACCAAACGAAGTGCCAGAGTGGTTCTCATGTAGAGTTTTACGTGAAATTACATATAACCTGGAAAGGTTATTTGATGATGAGATGTGTTCATAGCGAGAAATCTGTTATCAATGAAAGCTTTGTTGTTAAAGGTATTTTTTTTTATTAATTAAATGAAGTATTTATATCTATTATTTTATAAAAAAATTTATTAATTTATTAATTAAATGAAGTATTTATTTATTATTATTATTATTATTATTATTATTATTTATTAAAATTAAATTAGGAATTTAATTTATTATTATTATTAACTATTAAACGGGAGAGACACAAGAAGACATGATGGAGAAACCACAACATATCCTTAAAGGGCACAGGTAAAAACTAACTTCATACCCTATCTGTATTTCTCCCAAGCTAAGCTATTCTGTATCTAAAACCTTAATTTGGTGTTTAGTATAGTACATAATTGCTGACACAAATTCAACGTATTTACATGCTGTTCCAATACGTCTTTCCTAATTTCTCTAATCGGTTTTTTATTTATTTTTTCGCTCCATGATCCATTTGTTGACACCACCCCAATGAGCATAGACCGGTCGTCTCATGAGCATGTTGCCACCGATTCCATGAGTATCGATGATGGTATCACCTCATCCGGTAGGCGCTCGAGGCTTGATGGATGGGTGTCGGTTATGAGCATCATGAGCTCAATGAGCTTAGACGGATCTTCTTTTCCTTCATCTATAAGTAGTTGCAGTAGTACAGATTCAAGTGTTACGTCGCCACTGCCGCTAAATTTGACTCTACCTCTACCATTCTATTTGAGTTTGCATGTACCACTGCTGCCTCAGAACACTATCACGAGCTCTGAGGACTTTTCACCTACACAAATGTCTATTTCCAGTCGGGGATGTTCTCGAGTTGGTGGTTAGACGAGAATACTCAAACACCAACGAATAAAAAAGTTACAAAGTATTCTCATGTAACCACAAACTCGAGAGCATTCGCCACTCGAAATAGACATTTGTTTAGGTGAAAATTCCTCGGAGCTCGTGGTAGTGTTCTGAGGGAGCAGTGGTACATGCAAACTCAAATAGAATGATAAAGGTGAAGTCAAATTTAGCGGCAGTGGCAATGTAACACTTGGATCTGTACTACTGGAACTACTAATAGATGAAGGAAAAGAGGATCCATCTAAGCTCATGATCCTCACAACCGACACCCATCCATCAAGCCTCGCGCGCCTACCGGACGGGGTAGTACCATCATTTATACCCATGGAATCGATGACAACATGCTCATGAGACGACCGCTTTATGCTCATTGGGGAGGTCTCAACAAATGGATCCTGGAGCGGAAAATAAATTTAAAACTGATTAGAGAAATTAGGAAAGATGAATTGAAACAACATATATGTTGAATTTGTATCAGCAATTATGTACAATACAGAACACCAAATTAGGGTTTGAAATACAGAACAACTTAGCTTGGGGAAATAGCTTTAGCTTGGGAGAAATACAGAACATGATGGATATTAGGGTATGAAGTTAGTTTTTACCAATGCCCTTTAAGGATATGTTGTTGTGGTTTCTTCATCAAGTCTTCTTGTGTGTCTCTCGTTCAACTGTTAATAATAATAGATTAAATTCCTAATTTAATTTTAATAGATAATAGATAATAATAAACTAATACTTCATTTAATTAATAAATTTTTTTATCAATAATAGATATAATTACTTCATTTGATTAATAAAAAAAATACCTTTACAAACAGAGCCTCCATTGATAATGTATTTCTAGCAATGAACATATCTTCATCATCAAATAACATTTTCAGGTTATGTGTAATTTCACGTACAACTCTACAGGAGAACCAGTCCGACACTTCTGTTTAGTTGTTTGCGGTGAATTCTGGCTCTGTCACCGGAACCGACACCTATTAGGGAGGAGATGACAAACAGAATAAATTATTCAATCAATATCAATAAATTATCTGGAAGAATTATTACCAGAATCTTTATCAGTACGAACTCCGACGTGTTTATGTTTATGCCGGTGTACACTCCACCTCCTTCGCCCGAGTAATTATTGAATCTAGATACAATTTTGAGGGGATAACAATTCCCGATATTCATCGCGTTCAGTTGTTCTTAATGTCCGATAACAGTTTTGCCCTAATTATTGTTTGGACAAGTGTTGTTGCTGTTTCAAGTTAGAAATTTGATGTAACACCCCGTTTTCATATACATGTTATTTTGGACGTCATTTGAGTTTCAAGGTATGTAATCGATCTTTAAGAATGTAAAATTGACCAAGGTTGACCTAAAAGTGAATCAACATGGCAAAACAAGTGAAAAATGGTCAACTGACCAGCTGAAAGCTTAAGTAGCTAAGGCACCCTTCACTTCAGTTATGTCAACCGCAAGCCATGGGTCACGTGGCGTAGCTTAAGCCTTTGACTCATTCCTGCTGAGCTGGAACAAGTCCGAGAAAATGGGAAAACGTGGAGGACGTGGAGTAGGTTGTATGCACGATCAGAAGATTCTAGTGGCAGTTATTGATGAGCGGTTATTTAAGTAGTGGTTATTGGAGATAACCGCTAATTACCCATCTATATATAATGATCATTGAGGTCATTTGGAGGTTAATCCACATACACACTCTAATCTTCTCTAGGTGCTTACCTTGGAGGCTCGGCAAAAGACAAACACCACACCCTTCCAATCCAACCTAACTAGAGGAACTACTTTCGAAGGTTAGACCACTCCTTATTCACTTGCGCTCAAGCCGAACTTTTTTGGCTTGATCAATTATATTATATTATTATACTATACTATATATCATTTACAAAACTAAATCGCGTGATCTGATTGCTCGAGTTACTAATCACGATTTTTTATTTTTTTTTTATTTTTTTTTTGCGTTTTAAGATTACTCACTTTCTATATATCGGTTTCAGCTCTTTACTATAGTGTAACTCAAAGTTTCGAACTCCTTTTTTTTCCTTTATGTACACCAACTCTATTATTCTTTTTTTTCCCTTTATGTACACCAACTCTATTATTCTTTTTTTCCCTTTATGTACACCAACTTTATTATTCCTCTATTATTCCTCCTTAAACGACCTTTTTTTTTTCATTCTTCTAAAATCACGAGAACTACTTTAATAGTACGATCTCATTGGTCGAGTTAATATTCACGGCTCTTTTTCTTTTTAAGATTACCCACTTTCTGTATATCGGTTTCAGCTCTTTACTATAGTGTAACTCAAAGTTTCGAACTCCTTTTTGTCCTTTACGTACACCAACTTTATCATTCCTCCTTGAACGGTCTTTTTTTTTTTCCATTCTTCTAAGACTCACGAGAACTACTTTAATAGTACACCAGAACTTTTAAAAAGGTAACTAATATTGTAACCAACGTACAATGATGGTGCTTTGTACACCAGATATAACAAATACGGAGTACTAAAAATTTTTTGTACCAATTGATTATGCTTTATCCAAAAATAATCTCATATATGTAAAAATTGTCACATAGTTTCGTACAAATATATAGATAACATAACGTATGTAATTAAACAATACAACTCCATGAAATATTCCAAATTAGTATTGCAAAAACTTTTTCGCCGCAACGCACGGTTACCTATCATCTTGTTGGCGCCATCCGTGGAACCAAATAGCTTAATCTTCTCGAACAAAGATGACATGAGGTCCGTCCAATCTCCGCTGAAGAGCCTTATGACCCTTTGAGGCCCACCGTGGAGAGCGACTATGAAACCCAATCCAAAAAACAAGGTTGAGCTTTGAAGACATTTCTGATCCTGTCTCCGAAGCGAATGGGCCCAATTTAACCTTTGGAACCGCCCTAAAACGGATCATTGGAAGAGAAGCAATTCAGTTTCTAAAGCAAGGTGGTTTCTACTTGCCTTCGCTATAAGCTGAGACTTCTGAAAAACAAACAGGCGCGTCGAACGCCCCGCTTTGATATTCGGCACATGCCAGCTCTGAATTTCAAACTTCTGACAAGAGCAAGGATGAAGCACGTATGGCACTTGTCGAAACTCTGATCTTAGGCTCTCCACCTCCGATGAGCGCTCAAATAGAACAACCGGGCGTAGTGGACGGAATGCTAAACAATTGGTACACTGTGATGGGAGGAGATAAGGTAAAGAAACTGAAACGCCCACAAACTTTTTTAACGAAGAACGACAAAACTTTTTTTTTTACAGGAGCGGCGCACCTCACTACAGGTGCGGCGCTTTTGTGACTAGCTTTTGTTGCCAAAAGCGGCGCTTCTGACGACTGATCAAAAAGACTACGAGATGCTGACCAGTAGCGACGCTCCTGCACCAGAATGTTGCAGATTCGAAATTTGACTAAGTGTCATCCAAACCCAATTAACCAAACATAAGTTTACACTTCAATAGCCCAAACACGAGTTCATTATGACACAAAATACCACCGTTTACACATTTTAGTCTTACATAACCATGACCAATCATTAGTTGCAACAAAACGACCCGTTACACTAGTTTTGACCCGAAGTCAATTACAATCCCCAAGGGTGGTAACCCAATATGCACAAGCGCTCCACGTGGACTCAAAACTCAATAGAGTCCATCATCTCACACACATGTAAAGTGAACCCGAACGTCAAGGATCACACTACCCCACCCGCACCCATCCTATGCATACATACGCATATAATACAATTACACTCACCTTAGCGCCTTGATGAATGCAACCGAAAAATCCGCAACACGTCAATGGAAAGTACCTATTCCATTTATCACATAACAAACAACACAATTAGGGTGGATTACAAACCAATCCAAATCGACACTTAATGCAATTTTGACCCAATTGCACTTCTAAGCACAAACCGTGCCCAAACTAACCAATAATCACTTACACTAGTGAAAATGGTCCTAACACACCAATTAAACCAAATTATAAGTGTTAAACACTTGTCTTTCTCAAAATCACCTACAAACTCTAATTTTGACCCGTTTCAAAATTAGTCTTCCAAATATACCCAAATGGGTTTCAACACTTCCATAATCACTAACACTAGTGATTATACCCAATTTACAAGTCCTAAACATGGGCAAGTCGGTTTCCAACCCAAAACCCACCAACAACAACATTAAACCCGATTACTAGCTCCTAATCTTCCATTAAAGAGCTATGTGGGTTTTCTTAAGAACATTTAAGTTCAAACCCTAAATTGAACAATAATCATAAGTAATGAGACTCGGATTCAAGACTTACCACTACCACCAAAACGTAGCTAGGAACGGGATGAACAACTTTAACACTCGAACTTTGGTGAGAATCCGACTTCTTCTCCAAATCAAGCTCTCTCTCTCTAAGCTCTTTCTATGAAAGTGTGTGCAAGAGGTGAAATGAGGATGAGGATAAGCATTGGGTTAGTTTTGTGGCTCAAAAACCGACCCTCAAGTGAAAAGACCCAAATGCCCCTTTTAAAATATTAAATTCACGAAATGGGCCTGCCAGCGCGTTTATGCAGAAACATAATCAGGGTCTTACATAAACCATTCGAGCCTTCCGTGATGTCATAAAAATTCATCAGGGAAATAGCTACCCACCCACTTGTAACAACCCGTTTTCCCCGTATATATATATATATATATATATATATATATATATATATATATATATATATATATATATATATATATATATATAGGTGTATCGCGTATGTACGACTAGTGTATGAAGGGTTTGAGACTCGTTCGCGTGTTGAAGTTCAAGTACGCAAGAAATGGTCAGAAACACGTAGTGGGTCGCGGCGCGACCTGGGGAGCCGCGGCGCGGCGTTTCAAGTAAATCAGGATCAGTTGGCATGAAAAATGGATCCCAGACTCGGTGTATTCTCGCGGCGCGAGGAAGGAGGGTCGCGGCGCGACCATGCTGGCAAGCTGATTCAGGATTTCGCAATTTTAAAGGTGTTTAGGGGCATTTTGGTCATTTCGCGTGTGTGCCAGATTTGAGATCTTAAATCTCATCTACTTGTGACGACCCGGAAATTTCCGACCAAATTTAAACTTAATCTTTATATGATTTTGACACGATAAGCAAAGTCTATAATGTTAAGTCTCAAAATGTTGAACTGTGTTCATGTATCCATTTAACCTCGGCCAAATTTCGACGATTAATGAACGATTATATATGGAGATGAATATAGAAATATATATTGTGTGTATATATATTATAACTTGAAAACGTTAACAGAGTATTAAACGTAAAACATTTTACATTAAATGTATTTGTTTCAATATATGTTGAATATATTTAACGACGGAATTAAAAGATAATATTAAACGATTTAATTGACAGATACTTTTGTTGGCATTTACCAATTCCATAAGTATTGTGATATTATTAAAAGTCTCTGTTGTGAGATCTACGTTGATTTGGAAAATCTTTCATTTTTAACAATATTCGGAATAAATGTTAAAGTGATTCCACAAGTAAGAACAAAAGTGTCAATTAACGGTAACTGGACAAAAGATAGTAAAGATTTTCTGCTTAACTTTCAAATATATGCTTTACAATAATTGCCTCATGAAATAAGTCTAATTATTGATAGAAGTCTGTAATATTGAGTCTCAGAAAGTTTTGAACTGTTTATATGGATTCATTTGACCTTCGACCACTCCCGACGATTCACGAACAACTATTGGTAAATAGATACATATATATTTGAATATGTATATATATATATATATATATATATATATATATATATATATATATATATAGGGGCATGATCAATGGGGAAGTAACCAATCGGGGGGAAGAAAAAAAAATCGTTTTTTTGAATTTTTTTTTCCGACATCAAGATCACACGAAAATATGAACATTTAGAAGAGACACTTCGTGATGAATGTTATTATTTAGGCGGGAAAACGATCGACAAAAATAACATTAAAGATAATATTGTTCGTGAAGAATATGAACGTTTTTTTTCCATGTTTTATGAAGTAAAATTTAGTCCGATTTAGAGTTTAGGGTTTAGGGTTTAGGGTTTGGTGTTTTGGGTTTATTCCATAAACCCAAAACACTAAACCCTAAACCCTAAACTCTAAACCGTTCGTGTTAAAAACTCAATCTAAATCCTAAATCTAAACCCTAAATCTAAACCCTAAACCCTAAATTTCTAAACCCTAATATCTAAACCCTATAAACCCTAATATCTAAACCCTAATATCTAAACCCCAATAGCTAAAACCTCAAAATACGCTCGAAAAATACGATAATTGTTATATATTACTTCTTCGTTGGTTTTCCCGCCAAAATAAAAACATTTATCACAAAGTGTCTCTACTAAATGTTCATATTTTCATCTCATCTATAATGTTTGTGAACAAAGTTTTTTCAAAAAACGAAAAAAAAAAAGTTTTTGCTTCCCTCCGCTTCCCCCCGAATGGTTACTTCCCTCTTGAACCTACCAATATATATATATATATATATATATATATATATATATATATATATATATATATATATATATATATATATATATATATATATATATAGTCAAAAGTTCAAACGAGAACCACAAAAAAAGCGAGAACTGCGAGAACTTTTGATTTATAAAGATTTTCACATGTAACTAGATTGAATCATCCATAGATATTGATGGAGAATAAGAATGAACTTAAAATAGTTTGAAAAAACTTATATTTTACCTATATAATTTTAATATATAATTTCTCGTTCACATGTGCATATTTATTTCTGAACATATGAACAGTTTCATATAATTAACAATTTAGCATGTAATTTGTGATAATGAACATATGTTTGTCAATGATATGAGCATTAATTAACATTTGCATGTAATTTGTTGCATTTAAATGCATAAAAACTATGAAATTAAACAGTTCTCGCAGTTCTCACCCTTTTTGTGGTTCTCATTTGAACCTGCCTATATATATATATATATATACATATATATATATATATATATATATATATATATATATATATATATATATATATATATATATTAGTTTGAAATATAATTTGAAATAAAATACGATTTAACTGCTAGAAGTAAATAAGTAAGATAAAATAATATACGATGTAATGAGAAGTATTATTAATTATAAATATATTAAATTAAATATTAAATTTATATTTAATATATTTAGTTATATAATAAAATCTGGTGTTAAAATGTATTTATATATACAAAATAGTTATGTTGTTATTAGAATATATATACACAATACACAATATGATTTATATGTATAATTATTGTCCTATTGTAATGTATAAATATTATTATAATAAATATTATTATATAAAATATCATATAGTTATTAAATATTACATAACTAATAATATATATAATACAATTTAAAATATAGTTGTTATATTAATATTATTAATATCATTATTATTATATTAAGTATTATTACTAATATTATTATATGACTAAAATTTTTAAATTTTTTTGTTATTATTATAATACAAATTATTATTATTAATATTTAATATCATTAATTACATTATTATTAATAATTATTATTAATATTACTATTAGTGTGATAACTATTAAAAATTAATATTAACAGAATTATTATTATGAATATATTTATATTTATTAAATATTAATATCAAATCTATATATATAATCAGATAATAACAGATTATGTTAAATCTCAATATCGAATATTTTGTTTTTGTTTCTGTCTGCCATTGTTACTAGTCGACGACAATTACACTGTAATACCACCAGTAAACAATCATTGATACAGAATTCAATTCATCTATCTGTACTCTATGTAACTTCTAATGCCATTCACGATGAAAAGAAAAAAAAGTTCAGAACACAGAAAATGAAACGAAAACCATCTGGGTTCTCTGTTCTTGTCACATTCAAACCAAAAACTCGAATTCAAACAAAACTTCAAAATTTATTAATGCATATGTGTTAGGAATCTTTATTGCGAACTATCTGTAAGTTTTCAATTTCCAATCCTCTTTATTTATCTCGAATTTTGAAGTCAAATGTTAAATTCAAAAAGTCAAATAAATTGTTCATCGAGAAATTTGAATTCATTTTGATGATTCTGAATCAATTGATGATTCAGAAAGCTTCTATGAATAATTTAAAACACAATTCATGTTTTAATTTTAACATAAAACAACCTAAAACTTGAAAGTCGATTTGAAGTTCATCGTGTTCATAACAGAGATTAGCAACAGCTTGAAAACGAATAAATTTTCAAAATATAGAAATGCAATTGTGTTAGAAATCGCCCATTCAAACTGTCTGCAAATTTTGAAGTTCCAATTCGTTTTGTTGAGTTGGAATTTTCGAGTCAAAGTTTTAAAACAAAAAGTCAACCGCCGTGTTCTTCATGAAAATTCGAAATAGTCTGAATGATTTAAGTTCAATTGATAATTTCTAGAGTTTCTAGGAACTATTTAAAATCTAATTCATGTAGAAAATTTCGTTCAAAACTGTCTTAAAATCGAAATCAAATTTTAGTTATGTTCTTCATTTTTACGAACACAGCAGGTTACTTAAATCAAATATTTTCGTTGACTGTTTTGATTAATTAGTAATCACTCTTATACTAAATGATATATTTCGAATTACAAGTATTAAACAAATTAAATGTTGATGTTATGATTATATCTTACTTGTGTTATTGAAGAAGATGAAAGGGTGACAGAATAATGAACGTTAAATAAATTAAAATCGATATAATTCCAGGAAAAACATAAATGGATCATTGGTTATGGATTGTTGTTGGTTAACGAGAGGTCTCGAGTTCGAGCCCGGCTCATGGCATTTTTTTTAAAAGCTTTTTGAAGGTAGTTTTCATTGTTGAAATTATGATTATTATTATTATTGTTATTATTATTAGTAATATAATTATTATTATTAGTTTTACTAATATAAGAATTAATGATCAATTATCATCATTGTTACTCCCTCCGTCCCAAAATAATTGTCCTGCTGGACTTTTCAAAGTCAATTTATTAAGTTTTAACTTTAAATATTTGTTTGTGTATGCAATAGAATATTTGATGAAATTTATATCAATAGATTCATTTTCGAATTTGTTTTCATTTGGTATAACTTTCATTCGATATTATATAACACAAAGAAAGATATTTAAAGTTAAAGTTGAAGAAAAAAGACTCAAAAAGTCAAAATAGGACAATTATTTTGGGATGGAGGGAGTATTATAGTTATTATTATTATTATTATTATTGTTATTATTAGTATTATAACTAGTTGTGGAGCCCTCGCTTCGCGCCGGGGGCTCCGTTTTGAATACGAGTTAAAAAAAAGTGTTAGATCTATTTTGTAAAAAAAATAAAATTTCGACATCTAACATTGAAGGGTTGTTCCTTTGTGAAAGTTGCTTCTTTTAGCGTTCGGGTTTTTTTTTTTTTTTAAAGTTAGTTGATCTATTTTGTAAAAAAGAATATTTTTCGACATCTTTTGGTAGCATTGAAGGGTTGTTCCTTTTATGAAAGTTGTTTTTTATCGTTTGAGACAAAAAAAAAAGTAGCACAGTAGTAGCGTGGTGAGTGTTATTATTCAATATTTTTAGTATTAGTGATGGGATAAATAATATTTTAGAATATAGGTATAAAATGGGGGGGTTCGATTTGTATTTTAATGAAGTTAGGGGGTTGGGTGTGTGAAAAATGAAATATTAAATAGTACTATAGAATGGGGGGTTCGATTTGTATTTTAATGAAAGTTAGGGGGTTGGGTGTGTGGAAAATGCAATATTAAATAGTACTATTCATAACTAATAAGACAAATTTTGTCTATTAGTTATATTAGTAATAGTAATAGTAATTATTATTATTATCATATAAGTATTATAATCATTATTATCATTACCATTATTATAAGTATCATTAATATTAATATTATTATTAATATTATCATTGTTAGTATTAATAAAATGATTATCATTAGTAGTAAATTATTATTATAATTATTATTATTATCAGTTGTATTATTATTATCATTATTACTAAAAGTATCATTTTTAAATTTTTTTTTAAACTAATATAAACATTATTATTATTATTATTAAAATTATTAAGTATCATTATCAATAGAATTCTCATTCAACAATGATATTAGTATTATTATTAATATGACTATTAAAAATTCTATCAGGGTTACTATTATTATTATTGAAAATATTATTTTATAAAAACTATCATTTTATCTTATCGTTATTATAATTTTTTTTTAATAATTGTTATTATTATCCTTATTATTATCCCTAAGTTAGTATTATTACAATTATTAATTTTTGCAAACAAAAGATATATATATATTTTTTCATAAGTATATTTGTAACGACCCGTCAAAATCGCTATTGACGCGGCACGTTAATCATTGATTCCACAGTGAGGTTTTGACCTCTATATGATACGTTTTGATAAAATATTGCATTCATTAAAATAAGTGACTTTCTAAACATAGAAAATTATAAACATGTGGGCGAGTGCTTAGGTATAAGCAAAACCCCAAAGTACATAAGTCTTTAATTTACAGGTTGACATCACAGTCCAATTATTTATTACACAACGCAGTTTTATTTTGAATGCAATAAAGTTTGTACAAAGCATGAGAGATTCCATGCAGGCAACAAGCACATCACAGCGGAAGCAGTCTAAGGACCCGAAAATAAAACATGCTAAAAAGTCAACACGAATGTTGGTGAGTTATAGGTTTAATTGCTCGAGTTATAAACATATATAAAGATAGACCACAAGATTTAATCAAAAGTTTATCAATAGATTCTACGTAACAGGGCACCCTGGTAACTAAACTTAACGCTATAGTGATAATTACCCCATTCGTTTTAATACACGCAAACCAACGTGTCTTAAACTCAAATAACATACGTCCGTTAAAAGGCTAGCGCTCTAGCTCGGACGGGGATGTCAAGCCCTATGGATCCATATACAATTATTCGCGCCCACCAGTCCATATCCTATGTACTGGCAGCTACTAGTTACCAAAGCTAAGGGATTTTCGGTTTAACTCAGTGTAGAATTTAGTATGTACTTGTGTCTTATTGCGTTTAAAATAAATTGCATGTATTCTCAGCCCAAAAATATTTAAAGTATTTAAAAAGGGAGACTATAAACTCACTGTTCAATATTGAGACTCAATATTGTAGGCAAATTGCGTAGACGTAATGATGGTAGACGACCGTATGATTGGTCTTGGATTCACAAATAATACCCCGAACAATACCCAATATTTCCTTAGCTTAAAACGGTTTGAAACCCGAATTAAAAACACCCTCGTATATACCTTATTATTATTAAACTTAAATTTAAAATTATAATTATAATATAAATATAAATAAATTACAGAAGAATTATTATGAATATATTCGTCGAGCAAACTGGTGTATTTATAATACTTTTCCATTTACTGTAGCTCATGCGATCGCATGAGTTTTCAGTGTTTTTGCCATGCGATCGCATGACCGCCTTTTCTGTTTTTGTTTGCTAGGTCGTCGACATCAAATAGTGTTTTACTGTAGCAAATAGTGTTTTACTTGTACATCTTATATATATATATATATATATATATATATATATATATATATATATATATATATATATATATATATGTATGTATATTTACATAATATTAAATCATATAGAGAATTGGTTTAAATTAGTCGAAATTTTCCGGGTCATCACATAACCTCCCCGTTAAAGAAAATTTCGTCCCGAAATTTTGAGTAGTACCTGTTTTATGAGTGATATCAGTGAACAAATGTGGATACTTTTGCTTCATTTGATCCTCACGTTCCCAAGTAAACTCGGGTCCTCGTCTAGCGTTCCAACGAACCCTAACTATCGGTATTTTGCTTTGTTTTAATTGTTTGACCTCACGGTCCATGATTTCAACAGGTTCTTCGATAAAATGGAGTTTATCATTAATTCGTATTTCGTCAAGAGGAATTATGACATCCTCTTCAGCTAAACATTTCTTTAAATTTGACACGTGAAATGTGTCATGAACACTACTAAGTTCTTGCGGTAGCTTTAATCGATAAGCAACTGCTCCAATTCTTTCGGTGATGTCAAAGTGTCCTACGTACCTAGGACTTAGCTTTTCTCGTTTACCGAATCGTACAACGCCTTTCCAGGGTGACACTTTCAACATGACTTTGTCGCCCACTTGAAATTCTAGCGGTTTTCTTCTTACATCAGCATAACTCTTTTGGCGACTCATGGCCGTTTTCAATCGCTGTTGTATTTGAATGATCTTGTCGGTGGTTTCATGAATAATTTCTGGTCCAGTAAGTTGTCTTTCTCCTACTTCACTCCAACAGATAGGAGATCTGCACTTTCTACCGTAAAGTGCTTCTAATGGCGCTGCGTTGATGCTCGTATGATAGCTGTTATTGTATGAAAATTCTGCCAACGGTAAGTGTCGATCCCAACTGGTTCCAAAGTCAATCACGCATGCCCGTAACATGTCTTTCAATGTTTGTATTGTTCTTTCACTTTGACCATCTGTCTGTGGGTGATAAGCGGTGCTCATATCTAATCGAGTTCCCAATGCTTTTTGTAATGACTGCCAAAAACGTGATGTGAATCGGGTGTCGCGATCAGATATGATAGAGATGGGTACACCATGCCTGGAAACTACTTCCTTCAAATATAGGCGTGCTAATTTCTCCATACTGTCTGTCTCCTTTATTGGTAGAAAGTGAGCTGATTTAGTTAGACGATCAACTATCACCCAAATAGTATCATGACTACTTGCAGTCCTTGGCAATTTCGTAATGAAATCCATGGTTATTCTTTCCCATTTCCACTGCGGAATTTCTGGTTGTTGCAGTAATCCTGACGGCTTTTGGTGCTCAGCTTTGACCTTTGCACACGTCAAACATTTGCTTACATAAGTAGCAATTTATGTCTTCATATTAGGCCACCAATAGAACTTCTTGAGATCGTGGTACATTTTCCCATTTCCTGGATGAATTGAGTACCTCGTTTTGTGTGCTTCATCCAGTACTAGTTGCCTTAGGTTACCATGTTTTGGTACCCATATCCTACCAGCAAAATACAGGGTTCCATCGGCTTTTACTTCAAGTTGTTTTTCTAACCCTTTGCTCATTTCGCCTTTTTCGTTTTCTTCTTTTAAAGCCTCTAACTGTGCTGCTTGAATTTGCTTTGTGAGATTAGTACGAATTGTAATATTCAAAGCTCGGACCCTAAGAGGTTTTACTCTTTCTTTCCTACTTAGGGCATCAGCTACAACATTAGCCTTTCCGGGGTGGTAACGGATTTCACAATCGTAATCGTTTAACAACTCTACCCAGCGACGTTGCCTCATATTGAGTTGTTTTTGATCAAAAATACGCTGAAGACTCTTATGGTCGGTGTACACTGTACACTTGGTGCCATATAGATAGTGTCTCCATATTTTGAGTGCAAAAACTACTGCTCCTAGTTCCAAATCGTGCGTCGTATAGTTCTTTTCATGAATTTTTAGTTGTCGTGAGGCATATGCGATAACTTTTGTGCGTTGCATTAATACACATCCTAAACCTTGGCGCGAGGCGTCACAATAGATCACGAAATCATCATTTCCTTCTGGTAATGACAAAATGGGTGCAGACGTTAACTTCTTCTTTAATAACTGGAATGAGGATTCCTGTTCCGTGGACCAATCATACTTCTTTCCCTTTTGAGTCAATGCAGTTAAGGGTTTGGCGATTTTAGAGAAATCTTGAATGAATCTTCGGTAGTAACCAGCAAGACCTAAGAATTGGCGGATTTGTGTTGGAGTCTTCGGTGTTTCCCATTTACTAATGGCTTCGATCTTGGCAGGGTCAACTTTAATTCCATGTTTACTGACAACAGATTAGGTCATTTATAGTTTGGATATTATGAAATGGTATGCATGTCTGTCAACTTTCGATGTATTGAAAGTTTGTCTTTTTAAAACGAATGCAATGTTTGTAAAATGTATCATATAGAGGTCAAATACCTCGCAATGTAACCATATGTTATTGTATTCGTCCTTATGGATTAGGACAAGTCGCTTCAAAAATAGTACATCTCATTGTGATCAAATTTTTGGTTTAGTTCATCTTGACATATGGGGGCCATATAAAGTTGTTACAGAGGGTAAATATAGATACTTTCTTACCATAGTTGATGACTGCAGCAGAACTACTTGGATATATCTTCTGGTCAACAAAAGTAATTGTTTTGAGGTGTTTAAATCTTTTCTGAAATGGGTAAACACCCAATTCAATAGACAAGTCAAGATGGTTAGATCAGATAATGCTCTTGAATTTGTGCAGGGCAAATTGGGTAGTTATTTGTCTAAAAAGGGTATTAGTCATCAAACATCATGTCCAGATATACCACAACAAAATGGTAGTGTTGAAAGGAAACATATGCATATCTTAGATACTGCAAGGGCCTTAAGATTACATGCCAATCTTCCATTGAAATTTTGGGGTGACTGTGTTGCTACTGCAACTTATCTTATAAATAGGTTTCCTACACCTATTCTAAAAAACAAAACTCCATATGAAATTCTCTTGAAGAAGCAACCTAATTATGATCATCTAAAGGTTTTTGGTTGTTTAGCTGTGGCAAGTAATCCTTCAAGGGTTTCTGATAAGTTCAAAGAAAGGGGTGTGCCATGTGTAGTTTTGGGATATCCTGCTAATCAAAAAGGTTACAAATTGTATAATTTGTTAACCAAAAGTTCTTTTATATCAAGAGATGTTATCTTTTATGAGCATATCTTCCCATTTCATTCTGCAAGTTATCCTAAGATTCCTATATTTTCTGAAGAAAGTCAAAGTCTTGCTAAAAATCACAACCCTACAGCACCTTATGTCTATGATGATCTTGAAACAAATGAGCAAAATGTGCAACCTGAAGAACTGATTCATACTACTGCATCTGAACCTGCTCAAGCTAGTACATCATCTAATGTACCACTTAGAAGGTCTGGAAGAACTGTGAATCCACCTATCTGGCACAAAGACTATGTAGTTCCACATGTACCTGTGGCAAATCAAGTTTCTACACCAAGTATTGCCTCTAGTTTTCAATCCTATATGACTGCTCTTATGGCTAGTTCAGATCCCGTTTTCTTTCATGAGGCTATCAATGATCCATAATGGTGTCTTGCAATGGATGCAGAGTTAGCTGCATTTGAAGCAAGTGGTACTTGGGAAATAACAACTTTACCTCAAGATAAAAAGGCTATAAGTTGTCATTGGATCTTTAAAACAAAGCTAAAGGCTGATTGTTCTGTAGATAGAAAGAAAGCCAGATTGATGGTTGATGGTAATCGTCAAAAACAAGGTATAGACTATGATCAAACTTTTGCTCCTGTGGCAAAAATGGCAACCGTCAGATCTTTATTAGCAGTTGCTGCCATGTATGATTGGAGTTTATGTCAGATGGGTGTTTCTAATGCATTTCTTCATGGTGATCTATTGGAAGAAGTGTACATGAAATTTCCTTTGGGTTATGTTGGTCAAGGTAAATCAATACAAAATGTCAAAAATACTGCAAATGAGAAAGTATGCAAACTGAAGAAATCTCTTTATGGCTTGAAACAAGCACCAAGACAATGGTTTGCTAAATTGTCAAGTGCTCTACTTTCTTTTGGTTTTGAACAATCAAAGGCAGATTATTCTTTATTCGCAAAGAAAGACTCAGATCAATTTACTGCTGTACTTGTGTATGTAGATGATCTTTTAATCACTGGTAACAGTCCTGTTCATATTGAGAAATTAAAAAGTCAACTAAAGTCAACTTTTCACATGAAGGACTTGGGTAGCTTGAGCTATTTTTTGGGATTGGAGGTCACAAAATCCAGTCAGGGTATCTTTATCTCACAGAGAAAATATACACTAGATTTACTTCAAGAGGCCAAGGTACATAATCTCAAACCCTATAAACTTCCTATGGATCAAAATGTGAAATTAAGTGCAGACATTGGTACTCCATTACCAGATACTGAAGTTTATAGAAGATATATTGGGAAATTGATCTATTTGACCATTACTAGGCCTGACATTTGTTATAGTGTTCAGTTATTGAGCCAATTTATGCAGAATCCCACCTCTGTACATCTACAAGCTGTTAAACATTTGTTAAGATATCTTCTTCTTGCTCCAGAACAAGGCATATTATTGGCTAAAAATTCTGCAGTTGAGCTCAAAGCTTATTGTGACTCTGATTGGGCAAGTTGTCCCATGACAAGAAGATCTACCAATGGTTATTGTGTGTTACTAGGTGATTCTCCTATTTCATGGAAATCAAAGAAACAAGGTGTGGTCTCACGCTCATCTGCAGAGGCTGAATACAGGTCAATGGCAATGACCTGCTGTGAAGTGACATGGCTTGTTTCTCTTTTAAAAGATTTGGTCCTCAAAAATTTAGGACCTGTAGAGTTGTTCTGTGATAATAAAGCAGCCTTATATATTGCTGCAAACCCTGTTTTTCATGCTCGAACAAAACACATTAAGGTTGATTGTCATTATATTCGAGATCAAATTAAACGAGGTGATATCAACACTCAATATGTGAATACTAAACAACAACTTGCAGATGTTTTTACTAAGGTTGTCTCAGTGGATCAACATAATAATCTTTTGCGCAAGTTAGGAGTTTCCAATCCTTCCAACGTCCAACTTGAGGGGGAGTGTAGAAGGCAAAATGTGCAAATCAAGTCAAAATCCAGTCCAGGGTAATTTTTGTAAATATTAGAAGATCGGGGGTAGAATGTGTAATTTATTTTCTTTCTGTTTGTGTTTGTTAGTGGCAGTTAACCCGCTCAAGAGGTTATTTAAATTAGGGTTTTGTACTTGTGATAGTTGGTTGAAATGAATGAGAAAGTGTTTAATCTTCTCTTCAATTCGTGTTTAACCTAATTCATCAATTCAATCCAATTTACATGTTAATGAGTTTAATAGACTTGAGCCCAATCAAACCCAAAAGTTAACTCAAAGGGATGGGGAACTCAAGCTATTATAAACTATATAATTTTTACTACCACGGTCGATGTGGGATACAACACTACCTAACACGCCCCCTCACATCGAGAAGTGCACACATGGGTTCCCAACATCACACATTTGGCTCGTTTAGCTCTGATACCATAATGAGTTTAATAGACTTGAGCCCAATCAACCCCAAAAGTTAACTCAAAGGGATGGGGAACCCAAACTATTATAAACTATTTAATTTTTACTACCACGACCGATGTGGGATACAACACTACCCAACATTTATATAAATATGGATTGCATATGAAGTTGTTTTAGTTGTTTTAACATTTATATGTAAGTGGTTATTAATGCAATGATAAATGCTATAAACTTTTGAGTTGTCACATTATTATTATACTTAAACTATTTTTGTCTTAACATTGTACTCGTAACTGAAAGGTCATATTACTCTAAAAGCATAAATTGAGTTATCTCACAATCATGTGACATAATTACTATAAGCTTAAACGGCTTTAACTTTTATATATATATATATATATATATATATATATATATATATATATATATATATATATATATATATATATATATATATATATATATATATATATATATATAACGTACTAAGTTAGTTTTCTATATATAATTAATATTTTTTAATGTATAATTACTTTAGTAATATAAAAAAATTATATCGTAAATGAAAAAAGGTGAAGAAATTTATGCTATAAATCATATTTATGATTTTATGATTCAACTTTTTTAATAAAAGGCATAAGTTTTTTTTTTTTTTTTGAAAAGCAAGCTTATTATTAATATATAAAGAAGATTACAATATGGGAAATTGTTCAAAATACACTTTTTTAAGGCTTCAAACAAAATACACTTTTTTAAAAAAATTGTCTTTTTACACCATTCGGTAGACGGGATTTCTGTCTACCACCTTCTACTGTCGTCTACTATTATTTTTACAAAGTAGTAGACAGCTTTTCGTCGACTACTTAATAAATGTGGTCTACTACGTAGTAAACGAAGTTATAAGGCAGTAGACGTAACCCTGCCTTATAACTTCGTCTACTACGTAGTAGACCAGGGTTACGTCTACTGCCTTATAACTTCGTCTACTACGTAGTAGACCACATTTATTAAGTAGTCGACGAAAAAACTGTCTAATACTTTGTAAAAATAATAGTAGACGACAGTAGACGAAGTTATAAGGCAGTAGACGTAACCCTGCCTTATAGCTTCATCTACTACGTAGTAGACCAGGGTTACGTCTACTGCCTTATAACTTCGTCTACTACGTAGTAGACCACATTTATTAAGTAGTCGACGAAAAAACTGTCTACTACTTTGTAAAAATAATAGTAGACGACAGTAGACGAAGTTATAAGGCTGTAGACGTAACCCTGCCTTATAACTTCGTCTACTACGTAGTAGACCAGGGTTACGTCTACTGCCTTATAACTTCGTCTACTACGTAGTAGACCACATTTATTAAGTAGTTGACGAAAAAGCTGTCTACTACTTTGTAAAAATAATAGTAGACGACAGATAAATGTGGTAGACAGAAATCCCGTCTACCGAATGGTGTAAAAAGGCAATTTTTTTAAAAAAAGTGTATTTTGTTTGAAGCCTTAAAAAAAGTGTATTTTCATCAATTTCCCTTACAATATGCAGGCCATAGTTTGCAGGCCCAGTAACAGTACACGAACTAATAACAATACAACATGGCGAGTGTGACGATCGCTCCAAATCCATATGGACGAACATGTCATTCATCGATTTCATTGCGAGGTATTTGACCTCTATATGATACGTTTTGTAAACATTGCATTCTTTTGAAAAGGCACACCATAAATGAATATTTAAATCAAAAGTTTTCGACATCTGATGATTTCTACATATAGACAATCACCGTAAATAATAGTTTACAATAGTACTTCCGTTGACAATGCAGTCAAAATAATATACATGGTGATGATTTGGTGAATGCAACGTTTTCTTGAAAAATATGCCATGTAAGACTCCATGCACATAGCTTGTCTAACATATAAGCAAACAGCGGAAGACTTCTAGGGAACCTGAGAATAAACATGCTAACAAGTGTCAACACAAAGGTTGGTGAGTTCATAGTTTTATAGTTTCATATAATCTGTATATAAAGGTGGATCACAAGATTTCAGTTGTTTCGTCCAGAAGCGTTTATCAAAATATTCTACAAGGTTGAGCACCCTGGTAACTAAACTTAACGTATATATAATTTGTACCCTTTGTATAATCATCTTAATAGTACACGCAAACCAACATGTACGCTTCTCAAATAGCATACGTCCGTTAAAAGGCTAGTGCTCTAGCTCGAACGGGGATATCAAACCCTATGGATCCATATACTACTACTCGCGCCCACCAGTTCTTATAACCGGCAGTTACTAGTTACCAAAGCTAAGGGATTTTCGGTTCAAACTCAGTGTAGAATTTAGTATGTACTTGTATCAATTGCGTTTAAAATAAAGTGCATGTATTCTCAGCCCAAAAATGTAAAGAGTAAAAGGGATCATATGAAACTCACCTTAGCAGCACATAAAGTTGTTCACTGAAATGTGATCGAAACTCGGAATACCAAATAACCGTAGATCTCAACCTAGAGAGCATATGTTGGTCAATAAATGTCTATCAAGCTAGGTCTGGTCATAGCGTATCACAATCCTAATGCTCGATATCGACATACAAAAGTTATCCAATGTTGTTTCAAAAAGTCAATTTTGACAATAGTTCAACAAACGAGACGTACCTTATATAAGGATTCATTTACTCGGCTGGTAATATTTAAAAATCCATTTTATCAATCTTGTAAACAAGTTGTTTAAATCTTAATTGCAAATTCATAAGCAATTCCAACTAACGTCAATTATAATTCAGTTGATCATATCTTTTAATCCGGTCATCGAAACTATTCGATGTCTAAATGAAAAGTCATTGATTTTTCGCCAGCTTTCCAAAAACATGTATATCATATACCTTTTACCAGTAATATATGTATTTAATTCGTGATTCATTATAAACTGTTTAGCGACGAAATTTAGCATACAAGCATGTATAAATATATATACTCGAGCACTAGACATGGATACACAATTAATATATAAAATATAAAATATGAGTGCTTATGTATCAGTATTGAGATTCAATATTGTAGGAAAGTACGTAGACGCAACAGAGATGATAAACACTAGGTTTGACTTGCAAACAATACCCACGAATATTACCCATAACCTCCATAGCTATAACCCATAATTTCCTTAGCTCTATCCCGTTCGAAAAGCTTGTTTTGAAGTGACACACTCATGACCTCGTCGTAGTATTTTATGTATAATATTAATTAATATTAATAATAATAATAATAATAATAATAATAATAATAATAATAATAATAATAATAATAATAATAATAATAATAATAATAATATATAAAGAGAGCTGAGGATATATGTGTGTGTAATCGAGCAAAAACGAATTCATTTTATAGACTTTTCCTGAAATCTGACCCCATGCGATCGCATGGGTTTTATGCCTATTTTCCATGCGATCGCATTGCCCCAAAATTCAGCTCACAATTTTTTGTTGTTTTGTTTGTCGACATATTTAAATATAATATATATAATATATTTAATTTAAATAATTAATTATATATTATATTAAATTCATGTGCATAGTTGACTTGTAATTTTCGTTCCGATGACTCGTACGTTGTCACTCGACTTATGTCCCGGTTCCGGTTTCTCGAACGCATTTTCGTACGCTTAGAAAACTGGCAATTTACGTTTTGTGACTCGTACCTTTGTCAAAATATAGTCTTAAATTATCAATAAACTATATCATTCAAAGTGTATCTTAAACTTTAGAGTGTTTTGGTCATTTACTTCTATAAATCATTGTCTCGCTATTTGTTAATATATATATAATAAAAAATCGTTTTATGACCAAGTTAATATATATTTTCAACATTCATAAACACGTTTTAAATATACGTCGCAAATTATTCATACAATTAATATTCCAACTTATCATATATATTCAAATAAATATTTAAACCAATAAATTTAATGTACAGTATCAAACAATTAATACATTGTTACGTTTTCAAGTTATAGTATATATATATATATATATGTATCTATATACATATAATTGTTCGCGAATTGTCAAGAACAACCGAAAGGTATTTGAATATATGAAAGTAGTTCAAAAATTTTGAGATTCAGTTTTACAGACTTTGCTTATCGTGTCGGAAATGTTAATCATACAAAGATTAAGTTTAAATTTGGTCAGAAATTTCCGGGTCATCACAACGAGACAAACGAAAAATCTGGATGCTGAGATTGCATTAGATACATGACTCGAAATTATTAATTTAAACAGCTTCTAGGGTTGGATAGCCACATTAGCCAATCGATCTTTTTATCTTTAACTCGATGTGAAATCCAATCGAAAGATTTAACTTGAATCTCGTTTAACGCAACCGTCGGGCTCCAACATAATTTATGAGGTTAAATCATGTTTATCATTTTTATTATAATTTAATATATGAGGTAAATCGTATTTATTACTTTAATAATATAAATAGTTTATCTAGTAAATGAAAAAAGATGAAGAGATTTATGGTATAAATCATATTTGTTAAATCATTTATACCATTTATCATAATTTAATATATGAGGTAAATCATATTTATTACTTTAGTAATATAAAGAGTTTTATTTAGTAAATGAAAAAAAGATGAAGAGATTTAGGGTATAAATCATGATCTTATGATTAAACTTTTATAATAAATAGGCTTAAGTTATTTTTGTGAGGTTAAATTATTTTTACCATTTTTACCATCATTTAATATATGAAGTAAATCATATTTATGACTCTAGGAGTCAATATTTAGTTAGGTATAGATAGATAATAAGGTGTTTTTAATAAAGACAATAATTTTTAATATAAACATTACTGCAAAAATTATTATTCAAGTACAGTCAACTTATTGATTCAATTTCATATTTACTTTATAGATGTTGTAAATTTTTTGATATTTAATAAAATAAATAACCGTTACTAGAAAGATTTTTTTCAGTACTTATGAATAACCAACGTAGCATTGCTTCAACGGTACCGGGTGCTAGGACCGAGCTTCAGTGGGAGGTCTTAGGTTCGAGCCTCACCAGGGGGTTTTCTGTGGAATTCCTGGCTGTCTGCCAATTGATGCCAGTTAAGGGTCCGCGGTTTCCCCCTGTGTGGATGTGCGAGTGTGTCTAACAACTAACGAGCCGTTCTAAAAAAAAAAAAAACTTATAAATAATAAAATAATGATGTGGAATTAATCAATACCATCACAATTTGACTTTAATTCTTACATTTTAACCCTAGACAAAACAGAATCCATACAAATACAAATATCACTTACTTATAAGAAGAGAGATTTTTTTTTACATCATAGTTTTTCGTTTTTTCCCAAAAAAGAAAAAAAAAAAAAAAAGTTAAGCTTGCCATTTGCATAATGATTTTCCAGTAAAAGAAATTATGTTCATCTAAACACATCCCAAAGTGGGCCAGTTATTACTAGAACCCGACCAGGCCCATTAGAACCCGACCGGTCTGACCCGAAGCGAAAATGAAACAAATTCTCTTTCTTTCAGGTTTCAACGTTCACAACGCCGCTCCCGAGTCCGCTATCAGGTAGAAGATCAAACCATGGTGAATAAAAAGAAGAAACCGGTTCAGCCTACTAAAGCACAGGCGACTGAGCCAAAGAACCGGCGGCTAACTAACGCTGAGCGGTCTTCATACTTCGCTCGCCGAGAAGCAGCTAAAGTATTAAAAACCGTATTGCAAGGAGACGTTAAACGCAAAGCTGTTGGTTCAATTAAAACCCTAGTTTATAGTCCATCAATCAGAAATAAGAAAGCTACATTTGCTTTAGTCTGTCAAACCCTAAAATGTAAGTAAATCTATCTAACTATACTAATTGATAATTAAATTTGCTTTTAATTACTCAAATTGTTCTCATTACTTGCTTTTAAGTGTTAATAACGGACACTTTTTGTGCAATTCAATAGTTTTTTTGTAAACAAATTCTAATTTGTAAGCTGTTGACAAGTTATGGTGGTTACCTGTTGAATACAGCAGCATAACTAATACTTTGATACGAAGTGCATTCAACAGAATTTGGATAAACATATGTTGATATCAATACTTGTTTCTATATTTACAGATCTTCCAATAATCAAGGATGTAATGGAGACTGCTAATATATTAAATAGTAAATGGAAGGTAAAACTATAGAGACGTTGAAGGTTTACACGAATGTTTTCGTTGCTTCTTTTTGGTTTGACTGTTAACTCTGACCTTAGTATATGATTATCAACTGATTTGTTTTTTTCGTTGGCAGAGGCAACAGGAGTTGATGTACATTATTACGTATGACATTCTTTTCGGACAGGTACCATGCTTTTTATGTTCAGATTATAGAAATAAGACGTTTTTATTTAGCTTTAGCATTTGCAATAGATTGATGTTGTTGTAGTAAGTTTTTTCTCTCTTTACGTAGCTAGACAGTTAACATTTAAAACTAATGGGCCATTTCTGTAGACTAATTATTGTAATTTCAATTTTTCGTTAGGTAGAAACGTTAACAGGAGATGCAGAAAAGTATCTCATTCTCCGGAAAGGTCCGCTACAGTCAGTTCTTGCAAAGATTTTAGTGAAAAAGGGAGCAAAACGTATAGAAGATCTGATGGCTCAATATCAGATTTATGGTTTGTGTTTTAAGTTCTATTACTTTGCTAATATTATATCTAGAGGTGACAAAAAAAAAAAATGGGTCACATTAAATAATAAGGGGAGCTGTTCAAATGGGTTAGTAGTTTCAAAAGTACTACAACATCCCAAACTGTTACCCAAACCACCCATGACCCATTAATTTCTGTCTACTTATTTATTTGTGTACTAATATGTTCATTGACTTGATATTTACTATATTTTTTGTATTGCAGATGTTAAGAAACCTCGCTATGTCCGTGTTAATACTCTGAAAATGGATGTTGAAACTGCTGTGTTTGAACTAGGCAAAGAGAATGTGGTAACCTTTTCAACATATAATTATTACCTCTATAACAATAATGACTTATTTTATTTATATTATTAGCCATAATCTTCTGAATACTTTGCAGTGTCAATGGTTATTACAGTAATCTTTCTTTTCTCCATCTTGCTTTATAACTCATTTTTTTGCTTTATAACTCATTTTTGCTTATAATTATTACAGGTTCAGAAGGATGACTTGATTCCTGAATTATTGGTTCTCCCACCCGGGACTGATTTACACAATCATTCTTTGGTTACCAATGGGAGTGTATTTATGCAAGTAACATTTCAAAACTTATATATCAGGCTATTGAATCTCTCTTTTTTTTGATATTATATTGATATAATCTGATGCATGTTAGGGTAAGGCAAGCTCCATGGTAGCGGCTGCCCTTGGGCCTAAACCAGGATGGGAGGTTTTTTTTTTTTTTGACTTATATATGTATTATTAGTGACTCTCAATTATGCTTTTGTAATTTTGAGTAATCTGATGTTCTGACTCATTGACATGTTAAGGTTATTGATGCATGTGCTGCCCCTGGAAACAAAACAATACACCTGGCCGCTCTTATGAAAGGGAAGGGAAAAATTGTTGCTTGTGAACTTAATAAAGATAGAGTTAAGCGCTTGGAATACACTACAAAGCTGGCCGGTGCTGATAGTATCCTTATAGCTGCTTGGCATTATGTGTGTTTGTATAAATAGATGTATGCATTTTATGTATATGTAGATGCACATATGCATAGAGTTATATGATACATACGATAACACACACACACACATCTAAGAAATTTACCTAAGTATATTCGTCACTTTTTCACACTAACTGGCTCTTTGGTTGCTTAGTTTTCCTTGTGGTCATATATGGACTTCAAAATGCATGATTATTATAGAAGTTATTATTAATGACAGAGTACTCATATACAAGGACCATGGGAAGTCCAAACATGTTTCCTGTATTTGGTTTTTGCCTCATTTGTAGCATGCTTTTACATTGATGGGCTATGGGTATGTAGTTGTTACTATTGTAATCGATTGGAGGTATATCCATGTATGTTATTGGTGATTAATTACTATGCTTTGATATTCCTGACATGATATATAGATGTTGAAGTTTTGCACGGGAATTTCTTGAACTTGAATCCTGACGATCAATTATACTCTCAGGTATAGTTATGATTCAGGTTTCATAACGTCTTTCAGATCGCCAAATATATGCATAATCCATTAGTTCTTGAGCTATTTCTATCTGTGTGTGTGTGTGTGTTTTTTTTTTTTTTTTTGGTCTATATATAGGTTCGTGCTATATTGTTGGACCCATCATGTTCAGGATCTGGGACAGTTGCTGATAGATTGGATTATTTGCTTCCATCACATACCTCAGGTAATTATTAATCAGTTTTAATACAAGAAGCGTGATCATTACATATAAAACCTCATCTTATTATTCTTACAACGAGTGACTGCTTTCATTGTTATATCTTATTGTTATTGAATTGTTTTCAAACTCAAAATGTAAGATCTTAGTCTAATTTTTTATTGTCTGTTTGCTAAGATTTGTGTTTTTAAATTGTCTGTGTTGTGAAGGTGAAGGTGATAGTGGTGACGTAGGACGGCTCACCAAACTTGCTGCTTTCCAGGAGAAGGCGTTGATTCATGCATTGTCGTGTAAGTTAACATTTGACATACCTCAAAATGACAACATTATGTGCAAACTCTTATTGCAACATATAACTTCGCTAGATGTAGCAATTTTGTCCAATATACTTATCAATTGGCTGATGTATGTTATCTTATTTGACACTCTGATTATATATAGAACTTGAAATGTATGGTTAAATGCTGGTACATGATATATTATTTTTATGTATTTTAGTTCCATCGGTGGAGAGAGTAGTGTACAGCACATGTTCAATTCACCAAATTGAGAATGAAGATGTGATCAAATCGGTCTTACCTGTTGCTGCGTCCTATGGGTTTCAACTCGCAACTCCTTTTCCGCAATGGCCCCGTCGTGGTCTCCCTGTTGTTGAAGGATGTAAGCCTTGTTAACCATATTTTGTATTTAATGTATTAAATATTATCCTTTATTTAAGTTTTTAATTTTATTATTATCAAAATTTCAGCACATCATCTACTCAGAACGGACCCTGTGGAGGATAAAGAGGGCTTCTTTATTGCACTTTTTACAAGAAACGCCTCAACTTTTACTGAGGTTCCACACGAAACAGAGACAGACAATTCTTCAGACTATATGCAACCCGGAGCTTTTAAGAGACATCGTTACCGTAAAATGTTTGTAAGATCTTTCCCATTTACCAAATTATCTAAATTGTATCTACACAGAAGGTAATTCTCAGTGTTGTTAGAACACAATTTTGGCTGATGTTTTTTTTCTCTCCCCAAAATGGTTGGGAACGTGTATCATGTTTCAGAGCATCATTCATTGTTGACTACATTTTATGACTTATAACATAAAGCTAATATCTTTTTTAAGATAAGGGCCCCCTTAATAGTATTAATGTAAGTCACAGACTATGTTGGAGTCCCGTGGTGGACTATTTGTAATTGGGTGTGTGTTTGCCATTAAAATAAGTGACCGAGTAATCTTAATTGTGATTATATAAAGGGACCAGACTTTGCTACAGAACTCTATAATTTCATTTCGAGTTAGTTAGTGCTTATTATTAACCAAATTTGTGGTCATGCACACTGTAATAGACTAATTGCATATCCATACTTTACAAAACTAGGTTCCACAAGAAAGAACAGAATTGAATTCAAAACAAGCCTATGGAAAACCAGGTTCCACATACAAAAAGAAAACATAATTCTTGTTATAAAATTAATTAACAATGCTTATGAACTTTCTATGTACTCCGAATTTATCTGTGGAAAAATGCGACTCCAATTTGTCCCTTTTGTAATGGCATAGTAAAATTGACTACCTGCTACTGAACATTAACAAGTTCCTCATTACTTTTCATGATTTAGGTTGAATGTTTGCATGTGGTGGTATGACCTGCTCTCTTCCTTAGGGGTTTGACTCCCAATCACTGCAAAGTTTTCCTTGTTATTACCTGCTCATTCCTTAAGGCTCGGAGGTTGCGCGACGTCTTCAATTCGGACCTCACCCGTGGGGTTGTACCACATGCGATGCCCATATAGATTCGTCGTGGGTATTCCTCCTAAGTGGAGGTAATGTAATAGTTCAATCAAGGAAATGATCGGGTGAGTGGGTCTCGACATCGCGTTTGAGCCCACGTCAGTGAATCCTAACAATCGTTAAAAAAAATGAGTGCAAATTTTTTTTAATAAATATGTATTTAAGTAATAAAATAATAAAAAATGATTAAGTTTAACTCGGGGCCCACCGGAAGTGGAGCCACTCATCCAATCATATTCGTGCCACATGTTGGGAGGAAACCACGGGACTCACACCCATAAGGTAATGTAGCCAATTGGGGAAACACCCGATGAGATTCGAACGCAAGACGTTACGCAACCTCAAAGCACCAGTGAACAAGGCACACAAGTGGTTAATTTTTTCTCCACGACGGGACTCGAGCTCATAACCTCAAAGTTAACGAGAGATGAGATTCCATTTGATACCGCTTTGCAGATACCCTTTGGTACTTTGTGACGTATTCATTTAATAGTCTTTGTGACGTACTCATTTAAAAGATTCATGCACCTGCTCCTTAACAAAATCATGTAAGTTGTAAATTTGTAATAGAAAATTCCAAATTCCAAATTTACTGATAAGCAAATTTTGCAAGTGGCTTGTATGGTTCGGTGAATTAGAATTGAAGAATACCTTGTAACATACAAATTGACAAAACATCACTGTATAACTAACTAATTATAAGTTTAATCAACGATACTAGTGTCAAAACATTATTTAACAAATCCATAAACGATAGCAAAAGGTTAGATAAAACATTATTATCTCACATGTGTATATGGGCATAGTTACTAACTCTCACAAAGAAACTTACAATTACAGTCAATTAGTCAAATATCTCATGAAAATAAAACAATTGCTTCTGATGTATAGCCTAGATGGTTCTGAAAATGAGGGTGTTTACAAGTATTCTGAAGTCAACCTCCACCCTATAGAAATAAGAACCTAACTTCCTACTAAAGATAACTAATCAGTGTGGGAGATAATCGGTTAAAAAGTGTAAATCAAAGTCCCGCATTAAATATGAAAAAATAAATGTATGCAATAATCAGGATATTGGGGCGTGCAAGGTGTGCAACCGCACATGACCCAATATCCAAAAATGCCCAAAAATTAGACCATAGATAATGGTAATAGTGACGTAGAGTGGATAATGGGTACTTTTTGTTTAATATAAAAGTTAATATTTCTTTTTGAAAGACAAGCCCCCCAAAGTGTAGCAGGTTGGGATTGAACCTGGGTACCTTTGAAACTTAATATAAAATTTAATATCATTTTCAAAATAAAATTCTCAAATTTATAAAGTGACCAAGTAATCTTAATCCAGAATACATAAAGTGACAAATACTCTGCTACAGAAGTCTATTTCTCTAACTACGATGTTAGTTAGTAATAAGACTAACAGAGTAACAGCATATCCATCCTTAACAAAACCAGATTCAACAAGAAAAAACAAAACTGAATTCAAAATAAGCCTATGGAAAACTAGGTTACGCACACAAAAAGAAAACATAATTCTTACTAGTATACAATTAACAATGCCTATGAACTTTATATGTATTTATCTGTGGAAAAAAGTGACTCCAATTTCTCCTTTTTTGATGGCTTAATAAAATTGACTAGTACTACTGAGCATTGGCAAATTCCGTAGTACTTTCAATATTTTCGAAATCTCTATATGCAGAAATCAATTAGTTGTCTGAGGATAGAAATTTGGTAGTTAATTTCCTAACTAACACGTGCATGAGGGGATTTGAGAGTGTGCAAGAAAAATATACTACTCGTATATATTTAAGGGATAAAAAAAATAAAAAAATTGATTTGATTACTTCGACACCATATTAACTCACAAGTCCTTGTCGCGTACTCATTCAATAGATTCATGCACCTACTCCTTTACACTAATAGAAGATTCCAAATATACTCATAAGCAATTTTGCAAGTGGCATGCATGGTTTGGAGGATTAGAATTGAAGAAAACCTTGTAAGATACAAATTGACAGCATTACAGTATAACTACTAAGTACTCGTATAAATTTAACCAAAGATACTAGTGTCAAAACATTTTTAACAAAAAAATGATAGATATGGTTGATGATAATCCTTAAACAATAGTTACAAACTCTCACAAAGAAAACTTAGTCAATTGATCAGTTGCCTGGGCAATCATCCAAGCATGGGTTCGATTTACCACTTACGTGAGGCGGCTCTAAAGCCTTCATCTTTCAAAATGAATTGACATGGGCCTATTGAGGTTTCTAGGAAATTTAAAAATAAAGGATCTATATGAATAGTAGCTAATATAAGTAGGTTGTATTAGTCATAGTCTATGAGAAGTAGTCAAGAAACTCCCCTATCATGTAAATATATCTATAAAATAACCATAAATCTAGTCTAAAATTCCATCAAAATTCAAGAACTACTTTGAGTTAACTACTTCAAGTTTTGAGAAATGGAGAGAATTGCAAAACTTCTTTATGATGCATCACTAGAAGGAAACGTAACAACATTAAAAATGTTGATTCAAGAAGATCCACTCATTCTTGATAAAATTACACTAAACCATTACGACGACATGCCACTTCACATTGCATCGTTACTTGGCCATCTTGATTTTGTCAAGGAGGTTCTAATCCGAAAGCCCGAGCTTTCAATGGAGTACGATTCACAAAAACGCTTGGCTCTTCATATAGCAGCTGCAAAAGGGCATGTGGAAATAGTTAGAGCTCTTGTATCAGCTAAACCTATGACGTGTAGTTCGCTTGATCGTGATGGGAGAAACGCTATTCATCTAGCAGCAATTAGAGGACGATACGAAGTTGTGAAAGAGCTAATGCAAGCTCAACCTCATGCAGCTAGAGCCATGGTGCAACATGACACCATCTTGCACTTGTGTGTCAAGTATAACCAACTAGAGGTTTTGAAGTTGTTAATAGGGAGTGTAGGTGATCATGAGTTTGTTAACGGTAAAGATATTGATGGCAATACTATACTGCACCTAGCTGTGGCTGACAAACAAATTGAGGTATGCATGATAACTAATTACTGCTCATTTGCAGCAAATTATTTTTGAAAGTTCTAACTACATAATATATAGTTAAAGATCCATGATAAGTGGGATTGAATATTATTGTTGTTGCATAGTAGTTAAAAGCACCAATTTTTTTTTGAACGGCGATATCGACATCAAATGCTCTCATTTGTCATCCACACACGTGTTAGGAGGAAACCCAATTCGCGACGATGTTGGCAGTACCATCGAAGGTTGGGAAAAACCACCCAGAGACCTTCCCAAATCGCATTGATGTTGGCAGTACCATCAAAGGTTGGAAACTCCCTGCTTGGAGTGGGAATTGAACCTGGGTTGACAGTACTCAAGTTGAATTCCACCTCTTACCCCTCAAGCCAAACTTCGGTGGTTAAATTTTTTTTTTTTCAAAAGCAACAATTTTTGGCTAAATTTCTTTTTCATGTAACCAGCTTAATTTAAATTTTATAGATTTTGCTAACGACAGTTAACGTGCATTATATGATTGTATATAGCAGTTATCACTCACTTTCTAACCGGCGGTTATCAAACTATACAAATAAAATAAAGCACGTAGGGCTGTCGCTAGCAAAATCCATATTTTATATACAATAAGCCTTCAACTTTAAAATATTTCAAGTTAATGTAATTTACTTCTTCAAAAATTAGTTGGCAAATAAAATGTTGACACCTAAGTTTCAAGATGATTGACTTTTCTTTGACACAAGGTTGAAAATTGAAATGGTTCATAAAGTAATTCCTTTTTGAAGGTTATTTATATTCAACTGATCCAAATAATACAAACTTGGGGGAAAGTTGGTTGCTTAAACTTTCTGATTCTGTTATAAAAGTTATATTTACTGTACGTACTAACAAAATAGTATCTTGAATATGTGCGTGCTAGACTGTAAACTTTTTGGTGCTCGATACAAAAATAGACGTGAATGCTGTAAACACGAAGGGGGAAACATGTATCGAAATGCTATCTCAAGGTCCAAATGGTGTGAAAGATCATCAAATCGTACGATCACTAATGCGCATAGGAACACTTGATAAGAAGAACAAGTATAAAGAAGGTTTCACTGGACACTCCAAAACCAAAACGTGGTTTGATCATAATATGGACAAAAAACAAATTAACATAAAAGAAAAGAAGGATAAATATTTGGAGAATAAGCGAAATACTTTAATGTTGATCGCAACGTTCGTAGCAACAATGGCTTTTCAAGTAGGCGTTAATCCGCCAAGTGGCGTTTGGCAAGACACAGTAACCGCTACTAACGGCACTAAAGGTCATATAGCTGGAAAGTCTGTCATGGTTGAGAATCACCAATCTTTGTACCATACTTTTCTGATTTCGAACTCTTTGGGATTTGTTTCGACACTTAGCATAGTCTTGTTGCTTATTAGTGGAATGCCTGTATTGAAGCTTCCTGGTTTCTTGCGGATTATGCAGGGCATAATGTGGGTGGCTACGATTTCTATGTCGATCACGTATACGGTGTCTATGTGGGCAGTGAGTCCTAATTCAAGCTCGAAAGTCCTCAAGATAATCGTATTAAGTATTATTGCTGTATGGGCAGGGTTGATGACTCTCATGTATATCGGACTCTCGGATCGGATTGAGGAAATGCTCAATAAAAAATCGGGCAACTCGATACCAGATGTTATAAAACAAGCAGAAATTGAAATTTAAGTTATTTGTGTTTGTAAGTCAGTATGTGGTTTTTTTAATGTAATTGTGACTATGTTATGTGGTTACAATGACGTTTTAGTTTATCTCAACTGTTTTTTTAAGTATTGCATGCATTTGTAAAAATTTATAGTTTCAATAAAAAGTGTGTTTCTTTGTCTGTTCCTGAAAATTTATAAAGATTTCCATTTCAGTTTACAAATTATTTATGAACCTTAAATGAAATTGGTATGACTGACTAGTTATGTTGTACCATACATAATCTGTTGACCTAGTCAAAGAACCTTCTGTTGGAACAAATTCCATCCCTCTAAATTGACTGTTGAAAAATCCAATGAGTAAACTAGGGTTGGTTTTAAGGCGGTACGTGTCTTAACTGCTCTCCACAATTTTAAGCAAATGAAATAGAAATAAAGATTCATACGTCATAAATATGGATATTTATTTGTATGGTCTAAATGAGACTCGAAGTCACAATCTCAAGTTAAATGAGTTCCTTTGATATAAACAAGTCTAACACGATATCATAAGTTAAGAATTAAAAGTTCAAGGTAAAGGTAAATTATCTAGACATAAGACATTTATACGCATGTATCAAGATACTTCCTACTAAATATTGATTTTAACTAGTTGTGGAGCTCCCGCTTCACGTCGGGGGCTCCGTTTTGAATGCGAGTTTAAAAGAAAAGTCTTGATCTATTTTGTAAAAAATTCCGACATCTAATATTGAAGGGTTGCTCCTTTTGTGAAAGTTGCTTCTTTTAGCGTTCGTTTTTGTTTTTTTTTAAAGTTAGTTGATCTCTTTTATAAAAAAGAATGTTTTTCGATATCTTTTGGTAGCATTGAAGGGTTGTTCCTTTTATGAAAGTTGCCTCTTTTATCGTTGATGAAGTAAAGAAGGAAAAAAAAAGGTTAGTTGATTTTTTTTGAAAAAAAGAATTTTTTTCGATATCTTTTGGTAACATTGAAGGGTTAATTCTTTTACGAAAGTTGCTTCTTTAATCGTTAGAGACAAAAAAAAAGGTGAAATGATGAAAATACCCCTGGTTACTATTGGTGAATAGTGCTACAGTGTTTTGTCTATTAGATATAAAGATAATATCTTAGTAACTTTTTAGGTAGTAATTAAATTAAATTACCATATGTTTAGGTTTATTTTTAGTATATAACTAGTTGGGCGACCTGGCTTTGCGCCGGTTCTCCACCTTTGATTAACATTAATTAGATAGCTAATTATTGAGAAAGTAACTGTTTATCATTTTTTTGTTTTATTTTTCGTTTTGTCGAGGAAGGACTCAAAATAATTATGTGATTGATTTGTAATAAGCGTGAAAGTAATTATTCATCATTTTTTATTTTACTTTTCGTCTTGTCGAGAAAAAAGACCCAAATGCTCAATCAATAAAGTGAGACGTACATCAACGATTGGTACAAACCATGGGCGGTTTTATGTAGCGGCGGGGGGGCCCGCTCCCGGTGGATTTTCAATTTTCAATGTAAAAATTTCGAATTTTTCGACTTTGCCCCTAATGAATTTTTTTTGCCCCAAAACTTACATATTTTGCCGCAAAAATGTTCAAATGTTGTCTAAAAACATCCAAATTTTGCTCAAAAACCTTAAAATTTTGCCCAAAAACCTTCATTTTTTAGGCAAAAAATTGCTGCGTTTTAAAAAAAAACTTTTCGCCCCTGGTGAAAAAAAAAATCTGCTTCCGCCACTGGTACAAACTATTTATTAATATAGGAAAAACTATATATATATATATATATATATATATATATATATATATATATATATATATATATATATATATATAACAATAGAACAATCATTAAAAAATGAGTTACGTGGTAAATTTGTAATAAGGAAAAAAGTTAAACAATAATAAAGTAAAAAATTATGTGATTGATGTAATAATAATAATAATAATAATAATAATAATAATAATAATAATAATAATAATAATAATAATAATAATAATAATAAGTAGGTAGTAGATAGTAAAAATTGTGTGATGAATTTATAATGAATGAGAAGTTTTATGATTAAGTTACAAAGTGTGAAAAGTTTGTGTTAAGTTTATAAAAAGTATAAAGTTAAGTATTGTAAGAGATGTGGTTGAATTGTGAAAAATAAAAAGTTTGTTGTAAGTTTGTGAAGCTTGGAAACTTCACTATTTATTTGTCCAATCTCTTTTAGATATATAGAGTAACTAGATTTAAGAGCCAGTGCGTTGCACGGGGACTCTTAATCAAACTAAATTGAAATGTAAAATGTTATATCAATTAACGGTATGATAAATACAATATCACAAGTATTTTTGTGCAAGAAATAAAAAAATCTGCTTAAGGAAATTTGTATAAACACCTTTATGATGTTTAACCAATAAATATGCCAAATTAGTTGCTTTCACCTTGTTCGTTATATATATATATATATATACTAGATTATGAGCCCGTGCGATGCACGTCTGCTCAAAAAACCGTTATAGATCGACCTGCTGTTTTCGATAACTATATATTGATAACAAAACTATATTGATCACAACTTAAAGCATATTTAGACTAAGATAGATCGTTGATGTTTACATAATTATAGTAAAAGTGAGATAAGTTTTTGTTTGACAAACTCTTCGGTATACACGTTCAATTTTTAATCTATATATTCAATATTTGTATTTATTTTTTTTATTCGATTTATTTTATTAAACCTCTTTTTAGTTAATGTTTTTTTATTTATTTATTTGTTAATTATAGATTAATTGTAATTTAAAAATTTGAGTATTTGACATGTGTAAAATACACTTGTCCTCATTCCCTAAAATTACTCTCGTGTTGACAAGTATGCTTTAACACACTCTTTTTTATATAAGTATATAGATATATATATATACATACATATATATATATATATATATATATATATATATATATATATATATATATATATATATATATATATATATATATATATATATATATATTGTACAATTAAAACATTTAAATATAAAAACCCATCTATTGACAGCTCTAAAGAATAGAATTCGATGTGAATAATTGTGAAGTGTTTGTCTCGAAGCATTAGTATCCTTAAAACATGTTTTATTACTTTAACAAATAAACAAATAGTAGTACATAACATCAAAAGTAACAAAGCTAATATATTACGCTTAAATCATTTTGGATAACCATAACAAAATAAGATGTGATGAAAATTTTTTGACGGGACTAAAGTTAATATACTACACATAAGTCTTTAATTTTTAGGATATGATATCCAACTATCCTGCATCACACGCATAGGCGGTAATGGTTTCTGGCACACCCATCGCTCTCTATATAAAAAGCCAATCTAATTTTTATAGTTTTATATGCCCACCTTCGTCTCCCCTTGTACCATAAGTAGTGTAGCATATATAAGCTATGAATAAATAAATAAATAAATAAATATAAACTATATAAAACCTTACACAATCACTTTTGTGCGTGTGAGCAAAAATTATTACATGTGCAACCTCCTCATTAAAAGAACCCACGTACACCAAACCAAGGGCAATTGACGTAGCTTATCCTGAAAATAATAGTTAAATCTAGTTATTAGAAACTGAAAATAGTAAAACGATGGTCGTAACAGTGTATACTAAAAAGTTAGCAAACGAATAAAAGGTAACAATAGTAAACATGTTCATTCTCGGTGCCTGCATACAGAAGGGTGAGACCAATTATGTCACCAATTCTAATAGAAGAATATTCTTTACCAAATAACCAGAGCAAGAAGTGCTAAAGCCTGAAAAGACCAACGAAACTATATTAGAAAGCAAAAAAAGGTCGAAAGTAATCTTTTTTAAGTTGTTATTTACAGCTCCGCTCAACAATGCATCTCCTGACTATATAATCGTGTTATTACCTTTAGGTTCTAAAGCACGTGCATTACACGACAGCGCTATAAATTAGCATTCAGAACGTTAGAATTGATACCGATGAGCTGTATGATATAATTACAATTACGAAACTCTTCATTATTGATAGTATTTATATTGAAAGTAAATGTTTTGAAAATTTCCGTATTGTAAACGCTAATAATGAATCATGAATACAATTACAATGTAAATATCAATTGTTTGCCATCATTGTCATCAAGTCTCCTGTACTTCCCACATGATAATAAAAAAATGATTAGATTTTTAAATAAAATAATTCTATAGTGAAATAAATGATCATTCATCCATCTGTCAAGGAATAGCAGTATTGAATTGAGTAGTAAAAACTTAATATGGTAGGGAAAGATTATCATACTCAGCACACACCAAGAATGTTACATTATTATATGTACGTCACATTTCAATAAACACATCATTGCATATTCCTGCAGCATGTTGATAATAGTCATCATATGTATTTTCAAGTTAACACAAAAGTTGTCAAGCGGGTCAAAGTGTTTAAAAGAGCAAACACATTATAAAATTGACAGTGTCATCCTGATCGTTTAGAACCTGCAATTTTAGAAGTTCTAGAAACAGTTAAGTGTTGTCATCTGCATTAGTTTCATTTCGTTTCATTTGTTGATCTACTTAAATCTATATACTTCTACTACAACATTAAAAGAAAAAAAATATATACAAAATTTGATCATGCGAAATTACCCCAACATGTGCAAGTAACATCGATCCCACTATAAATAAAGAATAAAATAATGATAATACATAGCTACATGTATTAAATACAATCAGAATAAACGAAATATGGTTACAATTCTATCATATGAATTGCTTTCACCTGTTTAAATCAGTTTTGTATCCATTGTAAGCATGGTTGCAAAATTCGCTATTCGGGAATTAATCGGGCGAGATTTTAGGAGTAATCGATGATTCGGGGATTAATCAGGATTAATCCAATTGTACTTTATAGATTTAAATATTAAATTTCAAAATTATATTGTGTAAATATAGAAGAAAACCATAAACATATACATAAACTTTAACATAATTGTTTAAAATTGTTCATTTTGTTCAAAAAATATAAAGTTATTTAAATTCATGTTAAAATTTTGACCGACTTTACTTACCAAATTCGATTTTGACTCGTCAATTGACGTTGGCCGATTAATTAAACGGATTTTAGGAAATCGGAACGGATTGCTCTTAAAAATGATTAATCGGGGATTAATCGGCGAGTAATCGGGTGCTTTACAACAATGACTGTAAGTACACATGTACTGATAGCAGCACATAAAAAAAAAGTAAAAAAAAGTTGTCCAATGCTAGGCCTAAACTAACTACCAAACTGAACTCGATCCTTCATAATGAATATTACAGTATTCCATCTTTATCCAACTTGCAACCAAGATTCCGTGACAAGCAAACCATGATCCAAACCATGATCAAATATTAACCATGAACATATCAAGTTACAATTAGTCTCTTTTTAGATTAAAAAGAGACATTTTACAGTCATATATTATAGACATACATGTTATAAAAGGTAGATAAGCTTGTTAGAATACAAAAGTTGTCGTGACCCGTCCTAATCCATAAGGACGAATACATTACATTTGGTTACATCGCGAGGTACTTGACCTCTATATGATACATTTTACAAACATTGCATTCATTTTTAAAAGACAAACTTTCTTTACATCGAAAGTTGACGGCATGCATACCATTTCATAATATATCCAACTATAATTGACTTAACAGTAATCTAGATGAACTCAACGACTCGAATGCAACGTCTTTTGAAATATGCCATGAATGACTCCAAGTAATATCTCTAAATGACCAAATGCACAGCGGGAGATTTCTTTCATACCTGAGAATAAACATGCTTTTAAGTGTCAACCAAAAGGTTGGTGAGTTCATAGGTTTATCATAAGCAATAAAATTCATCATTTTGATAGACCACAAGATTTAAATACAGTACACCTATCTCGTGTACAAACCATTTTTCAAAATGCTTAGCAGAGTAGGTTCGTATCCTTTTCTCCCCCGTAGGTTGCCTCTCGATTTTTAATAACCGTACACATATCTCGTGCAAAAAAATATTATACACATAACCTGTGTATAAAATCATTCTCTCGATGTGATGCCCCGTACAAAACCATCGTGTATGAATCATTAACAACATGATCATTACAAGGTTAAGTACTATATGCTGTAATTAAAGAAGTTGCATTCACGATAGAAAGGTGACGTCATAATCGACATCAAAAGTTTTACACCAACAGTATGCTTCTACGAATAGCAAGCACGAATAAATGTATGTGACCCTTAGGTCATTACAAAACATAGTTTCAAATGTATTAAAGTTTGAATGCAAGATAAACAGTTCATGCGGTGATAACACTAGAGCAGCGGGTGTCTACGGCAAGACTAGCACGACAGCGGAAGCAAATAACCTTAAGCACCTGAGAAAAACATGCTTAAAAACGTCAACACAAAGGTTGGTGAGCTATAGTTTAAGTATAACAGTAAGTAAGGTAGGCCACGAGATTTCAGTGCTACAAAGAGCGTTTCAAAATAGTATGATAAAGTATATGTTAACCGTGGGCACTTGGTAACTAACTTAACGTTTATACCCCCTGAAAGTACACTTGGCAAGTGCGTATGTCTACTAAGTATTAAACGCTCATTAAATGCTAGCGCGACTAGCCCGAGTGGGGATGTCAAACCCTATGGATCCATATCTAAGATTCGCGTTTAAGTACTCGTGCCTAGTATGTAAAACATAAAATCCGCATGTATTCTCAGTTCCCAAAATAAGTTAAAGTAAAAAGAGAATGCTATAACTCACAATGATAAAGTAGCGGTAAAAGTCGAGTCGGGAAAAGTGTGCAAGTAATCGGTCCGAAAGGTCCAACGAGTCCTCAACCTAAGTCAAATAGTACTAAGTCAGTAAATCGTCCGAAAAGGTTTAAAGGTATGTAAATAAGGTCTTAAAGGTCATCATCATTCATCATTTAACAAAAGGTGTAAAGTAGGTTTCGTTCATGAAAGTAGTTTAAAACAAAGGCTGACTTCAGTCAGTCACCACGGCCTCTACCCTTACTGAATTAAGGTGAGACCAGTAGCCATGGTTCCGTATATGAGTCCTTTAAGTGTGGTAAAATTTACAGAAGCAAACTCATCTTCATTTGACCGTGGAGATGGTCTAAGTGCGAGTAGGTCTTAAATTTCTGCACAACGTTAAAAGGACATAGTGACGATCGGAGGGCCATAAATCCTAAACCGTAACTCGGATTAAGTTGAGTCCTATATGAAAAGTTATCTACTCGAAAAGATCTATCTGAAAATCATGGTTACAGTAGCCCAGGTCTACTGGTATGTTACAGAAACCTGAAAACAGTAGGTAGGAGACAGAAAGCAGTAAAATAATGGGTTCCGGTGAGTTTGATGCTTGATGTTCATCATGGTTCTCATCCTTGATGGTTATAGCTTCAAGTGTACAACTCATTGATGTGTTTACATCATATTTACCATGGTTTGACCATCATAACCCAAGTGTAAGTCTAAGACATGAAGCACAACTCACTTAAGTGTTGCAAGTGTTTTGATGAACCAAAGTTACATCAAAGTCTTAGATCTAACAAATACATGAACTTTAAGACTAATAATAAGTTACAAACTTGAAAGTGAACTTATGAAATCAAGATCTTAAGTTGTAGAACATAGTTCTTAGTTTGATCTTGAAGATCCAAGACTCAAAAGTCTAGATCCAACATAAGTGTACAAAGTTATAATTAAAAAGTTTCATTTACATGTTCTTGAACTTTTAAAGTTAACTTTAAGTTCAAGATTAATGAGATCAAGGTTAACTAGTAACACTTGACCAATAATAACCAACAAACATGAATTTAAAGTGTATAATATGAAGAAATAAACTAAGTAAACAAGTAATTAGTTCATGGTTTGTTCATACTTTAAAGATTCAAACCAATGTTTGATCTTTAAGAAAGTAAACTTTAAAGTTTACTAACATGACTTACAAGTATGATTTGCAACACATGAACTCTAAATCTTTGGAAGCATTAAATGTAGAACATAAACTAAAGAGTTTTGTTCTTGTATGTCTTGTAAGAACAAGATAAATGAAGAATGAAACTAGTAAGTTTGATTCTTGAAAACATGTAAGTAATGACAACAATAACAAGTAAGTAAGCTCCAATTAAGATCAAGTAACAAAACAACAAACAAAAATGATGATGATGAGTGTGTTTGGTTCGGTTTTAAGCAAGGGCAAGAAGAGAGAAAAGTTGTTCATATTACTTACAAGATGAGAGAAAATGAGAGAAAGTTTGAGAGAAAATGGTGTATGTGTGTGAAGAAATGGGAACAAATGAGGAATACAAGTGATAAGTAATCAAAAAAAAAAAAAAAATTTAAACTCTCCCCATTCTCCTAGGAAGCCGACGGTTTGGGTGTGGGGGAGGGAGGAGGCCAAAATCCACTAGTCTCATGTATGTAAAGCTCATAAAAGGTGGTTACTAGATGGTTGTTTATGGGGATTACATGTTAACTAGATTCCTTCAAGTAAAACTAACTAGTTAAATTCCTAAGTGGTACTTACATGAAGAAGAATGCGCTAGTTAAGTCCATGTGTGATGTAGGGTGGGCTTATAAATCTAAATTCATGAGTCCATTACACTAAACAAGCCCAAGTTCCATTAATTCACAAGTTAAACTAATTAAAGCCCAAGTAACTAACTAATAACCTTATTTAATTAAAATAATTAATAAAATCAATCATGAATGTAAATAATATTTAAAAATATTATTCGTGTAAGTCTCGGGTGTCACAAAGACATTTCGGGCAATTAAAGTCAAGTACGTTTAGTCATGGCAACATGTAACTGTAATAACATACATTCGTTTAATCACAAGTATTAATAATAATAATTATTAATAAATAAACGTTGGAAAAATCCAGGGTCGTTACATTACCCACCTGTTAAAGAAAATTTCGTCCCGAAATTTAAGCTGAGGTAGATGGAGGAGTCGGAAAAAGGTGAGGATACTTCCGCATCATTTGAACCTCTCGTTCCCAAGTAAATTCAGGTCCTCGTTTGGCATTCCATCGTACTCGGATGATCGGAATCTTGTTGCGTTTCAAAGTTTTGATCTCACGATCCATAATCTCAACTGGTTCTTCCACAAAATGGAGTTTGTCATCAATCGTAAGTTCCTCAAGTGGTATGATAAGTTCTGGTGCAGCAAGACACTTCTTCAAGTTTGACACATGGAAGGTAGGATGAACTGAGCTCAATTGTGCTGGTAGATCCAAACGGTAAGCAACGGGTCCAACACATTCCAAGATTTCAAAAGGACCAATGTATCGTGGGTTTAACTTTCCACGTTTTCCAAAACGGATCACACCTTTCCAAGGTGCAACCTTTAACATTACACAATCACCAACGTTGAATTCAAAGTCTTTACGTTTAAGATCAGCATAACTCTTTTGACGATCGCGGGCAGTCTTAAGTCTAGCTTGAATTTGAGCAATCTTCTCCGTAGTTTCATGGACTACCTCGGGTCCGGTGATTTGCTTTTCGCCTACTTCGGCCCAACAAATAGGAGATCGGCACTTGCGGCCATACAATGCTTCAAAAGGTGCAGCATTAATGCTTGAGTGATAACTGTTGTTGTAAGAAAATTCGGCGAGTGGCAAATGCCTTTCCCAGGCCTTTCCGAAATCGATAACACATGCACGCAACATGTCCTCCAAGGTCTGGATCGTTGGTTCACTTTGCCCGTCAGTCCGAGGGTGATATGCAGTGCTCATGTCGAGGCGAGTTCCCATGGCTTCTTGCAAAGAACGCCAAAATCTAGAAGCGAAACGGGGGTCGCGATCGGAGATGATCGATATAGGTACACCGTGATGAGATACAACCTCTTTAATGTAAAGTTGAGCAAGTCTCTCCATCGTATCTGTTTCTTTCATCGCTAGGAAGTGTGCAGATTTGGTAAGACGGTCAATGATAACCCAAATAGTATCGTATCCGCCCACCGTCTTCGGCAGCTTAGTGATAAAATCCATTGTGATCCTTTCCCACTTCCATTGTGGGATCTCCGGCTGCTGAAGTAAACCAGAAGGTCTCTGATGCTCGGCTTTAACCTTCGAGCAAGTCAAACACTTACCAACATAAGTTGCAACATCCTTCTTAAGATTCGGCCACCAATACTGTTCTTTAAGGTCGTGGTACATTTTGCCCGCTCTAGGATGAATCGAATATCTCGATTTGTGTGCTTCATCAAGTATCAGGTTTCGTAGATCTCTATAAAGAGGTACCCAAATTCTTCCGGCATAACATCGAAGTCCAGACTCCCTAACCTCGAATCGAGAGACAAGTATGTTCAAATGTTTGTGAAATATGTTCTCCTCCTTGAGAGCCTGATAGTGCTCCAAATGAACATATATTTAGTAGCAATATCCTCCCAATATGTAAATTATTTAGTTGTAATTGTTCCATATTCAAGTAATATTCGTTTATATTTAATAAGTGCGAAGACAAAAGGCGAAAACGAAGAATTGAAGACACAAAGGTCCAAAATGCTCAAATGTACAAAGATACAATTAAAGTGGTTCAAATTATTGATAAAGAACGTCTAAAAATGACAAGAGTACAAGTTGCGGAACGCAAAGTACACGATATAAAATAGTACGAAAGGACGTCCGAAAATCCGGAACCGGGACCCGAGCCAAGAAGAAACGCCCGACGCAATGGACCAAAAATATCTAGTCTACTATGCACATAAATATAATATAATATATAAATAATTATTAAAATTATTTATATTTTATATATATTTAATAAATATGTCGACGAACAAGAAAACAAAAATGATTGAGCTGGATTCTGGTGGCCATGCGAGTCGCATGGCAAATAGGCATAAACCTATGCGAGTCGCATGAGGATCAGAATCAGCTCACATTCTATAAATTGCCAGTTTTTCGTTCGTTTTTAACACCACACACACAAATACATAATAATACTCCATAAGATAATAAATATATATATATATATATATATATATATAGTATAGATTAGTGTTATATTAGATTAGTTTGGGTTATGTAAAGGTTATTTTTACGAGTTTTTAAAGTCGGAGCTCTGTCCGTGTACCACTACGCGATAAATAATCAATGTAAGCTATGTTCTCCTTTTTAAATTAATGTCTCGTACTTAAGTTATTATTATGCTTATTTGAGCCAAAGTAATCATGATGTTGGACTAAATATTAAAGACGGGGTTATTGGGCTTTGTACCTTAATTGGGGTTTGGACAAAAGAACGACACTTGTGGAAACTAGACTATGGGCTATTAATGGGCTTTATATTTGTTTAACTAAATGAAAGTTTGTTAATGTTAATATAAAGATTTACAATTGGGCGTCCCTATAAATTACCATATACACTCGATCGGACACGATGGGCGGGGTATTTATATGTACGAATAATCGTTCATTTAACCGGACACGGGAATGGATTAATAGCCACTAGAATAATTAAAACAGGGGTGAAATTACATTCAAGGGTAATTGGTGTAATTGTTAACAAAGTAGTAAAACCTTGGTTTACACGCAGTCGATAACCTGGTGTATTCATTAAACAAAGTATTAAAACCTTGTTACAATTCGAATCCCCAATTAGTTGGAATATTTAACTTCGGGTATAATAATAATTTGACGAGGACACTTGCACTTTATATTTATGACTGATGGACTGTTATGGACGAAAACCAGACGGACATATTAAATAATCCAGGACAAAGGACAATTAACCCATGGGCATAAAACTAAAATCAACACGTCAAACATCATGATTACGGAAGTTTAAATAAGCATAATTCTTTTATTTCATATTTAATTTCCTTTATTTTATATTTAATTGCACTTCTAATTATCGCACTTTTATTTATTGTTATTTAATCGCACTTTTAATTATCGTACTTTTTAATTATCGCAATTTTATTTTATCGCATTTTTATTATTCGCAATTTCATTATCGTTATTTACTTTACGCTTTAATTTAAGTCTTGTATTTATTTTATATTAGGTTTTAACTGCGACTAAAATCTTAAAATCGACAAACCGGTCATTAAACGGTAAAACCCCCACTTTTATATATTATTATATATATAATTATATATTTTTGTACAAATATAATTATATAAAAATAAGTGTTTCATAAGCCCGTCTCCCTGTGGAACGAACCGGACTTACTAAAAACTATACTACTCCGCGACTAGGTACACTGCCTATTGTGTTGTAGCAAGGTTTTGGTATATCCATTTTGTAAATATTTAATTAAAACTTGTTAAATTTTGTAGCATTCCGTATTAAAAATATACACTATTTCGTAACCCCGTGCTACCACATCAAGTTTTTGGCGCCGCTGCCGGGGAATCGGCGAAATATTTATTTACATTTTTAGAAAAACAATATAAAATCTATAAAAAAAAAAAAATTTAAAAATTTAAAAACCGAAAAAAAAAAAATAATAACTGCTTTTATATATTTTTAAGATTTTTATTTATGAAAATATAAAATATTTCTATTTTTAGTTTTATAAAAATATAAGTTTTTATTTATTTTATATATATTTTACTTTAAATATAAAACAAAATAAAAATAAATAATAAATAATAAATAATACGAACTGACCTGTCATTTTTGAACCCTTCTTGAACTGAACCAGCAGGTCATGCGAGTCGCATGACCTTTTCTCTTAGACCCATGCGAGTCGCATGGAGGAGTCTGACAGGCCACATGTTAACCTAAAATCGCATTAATTACATGTATTTTATTATTATTATTATCTAAAACCCTAATCTATTATTAATTATTATATTTAGTTTTTAGATTAATTAAATTATTATTACTTATTATTAGTTTATTAAATTTATAAATTAATACTTTTATAATATATAAATATAAAAATAATATTTTTATAAAAACTAATAATTTTTATAAACTTTTTATTAACTTTTATATTTTGTATCTTTTATTTATTTTTAGCGTAATTTTTGTATTTCTATCATTCGTGCTTAGTTTTAAGTCTAGTTTTTGCCGTAGTTTCATTTTTATTTCTAGAATTTTTAGGCATTGCCGTAAAATCCCTTAAGTGCTTTTTCTTTAGACTAAGATTTAGATGCTTTAGAAATTTGCGACGCCGTTTTTATATTTTAGTACCTTTTTAAGTTATTACCATTTGTGATATAGTTTTTCTTTTAAGCTTTATTATTTTTAGACGCAACTTTTAATTCTTAGTTTTTAATTCTTTTTTAAGTTACGACGCGCTATTTTCTTATTTTTATTTTTCAACGTTTTTCGACGCGCATTCTTTTTCTTTCTTATTTCTCGACGCTTTAGTTTTTAGGACTTAGAAATTTTCTCTATTTCTTATCTAATATCTCAAACAGAAAGAAAAATTATTTAAGTGGTTAAATTAATGGACGTTGACAATTTTCTGCTTCGTAGTAATAGTTGGATTTGTTAGTGGCTGAGTTGTGAGCTTCCGATTTAAAGGGTTCTGGCTCCCTGCTGCATCTTTTGGCTATTCGAAACGTGGGCAAAAGCAGAAAAGTCTATTAATTGGACAACTTATATAAGTTTTTCTATTTTTATAACTAATAGGATAATTAGTAAATGCACCACATTGTAGCTAAAATTTGGCCATCGCAATAAAATGGAAAATTTTGAAAGCAAGGCCTTGGAAACTCTTTTTGAACTCCAAAATCAATTAAATCAATACTCTCAACCGAGTGTTGATGACAATTCATTCAGTCAATCTTGGATCGCGAACGATGAAACAATAACTGGTTGTAAAATCTGTGGAGATTATCACTCAACATGGGAATGTTATTATTACGTTCCTATGGAAAATTACGTACCCACAGAACCTGAATGGAACGATTATGAAGAACGCAATTCAAACTGGGATTATTCCCAAGAATATATCCAACAACCAGAAGACGAGAAAAATTACGTGTCCGAAAATTCTTTAGACAATATGAAAATCAAACTCGAAGAACTTGATGCTCAAAAGGAACAAATGAGAGAGTTTGTAAATAGGCAAGCTGAAACTCTATCAGATTACATACCTGTTGATCTGAGGAGTATTGTGCAAGAAAATCTCAAATCATCGAATTTTGATGAATTCGAGAGTTCCGAAATCACCAACTATCCCGATGATACTTTTTATTCAGTCTTACCAATTTCACAACATATCGACACATTAGCCTCTACCGACGAAATAATCAATCCATCAATGGAGGATGAAGAAGAAGAAAGGGTGACAAATTGGTACTCTTGGGAAAACGATAACGTTGAAAATTTTACCCCCGAGGCCAAACCGAACTTTACCATCCCACAACTTTCCAACCCAATATTCTCAATAGACGAGTCATCTACTGAAGATGAACTACGAGCTGTAATAGATAATGACACCTCGGATTTCACCCAATTGGGTAATAGAGGTGAAAACTTTAATCCCGAGAATAAACGGAAGGACACTTTTGGAATTGACCACCCTATAGATATAAGTATGTCGGTGTATATCGATCCATTTGACCAAGAACCAGAAAAGAGACATATCCATTTACTAAAAGCTACACTTAAAAAAGAATTAAGTAGTGACGATCGGGTGAGTCTAAACTTTAAACCCATTGATATATTATACACCACCCGAGATGCAAATAACTGGCTCACTATTTTAATTCGTGGAACTTATTCCACCGATTTCACATGTCGTCAGCTAAGTGTGGGGAAGTCTAACCCCACTTAACGTTAAATTAGGGGTTCGGGTTAGTGCATAACTCGTTAATAAACATGCATAATAAATTAGGGTAAAAGATGCATTTTCAAAGATTAGCAAACAGTTCAGAAAAGCAACCATTTTTGAAGAAAAACATGTATGACAATACAAGAAGGAATGAACGATGAGGCGCGCCATCTATCATTCGTCGAGCTTTGTAAGTACAAACTAGGTATTCTTAATCACTTTTCTACACTAATCACCCTCATGAATTTATAATTATAGTCTGATTTCATGCAAATGAGGGCATTGCATGATCTCAAGTGTGGGGAAGGGTTATAAATTCTCTCGGGTTTACACTTAGTTTATTTGCCAAATTTTGTGAAAATTTGAAAAATTTTCAATTAAATGAAGTCAAAATCATGTTTATATATATTTATGAACGATGAAAACTAGGTGTTAATACCGAAATTATCGTTACCTCGAAAAGGACATAAATTGAGAAACAACCCAAAATGCTTGAATTCATTTAAGAATGGAATAAAGGAGAATAAAAAGGCAAAGAAAGAAACTAAGTGTGGGGAGAATATACCAAGTCATTCAATTAAGAACTATCTATCACATGTTTCTGTAAAGTTATTGCAGGTGTTTTGTTTTGGACTAAATTAACTGTTTTACCCGATTTACTGTAATGAGAGATGGATCTACACGATGAATCAATTCCATCATTAAAAGGAAGTAAAGTCTTCCGAAAAAGACACGCGCTTCTTGATTTAGGTCATGAAGTTGTCGTCCAGACCAGCTGTAGGTTGACGAAAAATCTAGAAAAGTCATTTCTAAAATCAGCAGGAAATCCACGGACCTCAGCATCAAACAGGGTCGCCAAGTGGTCAGACTTATCCTAACCATGAGAGGATCTGTCTTGTAAAATGGGGAGGGCGCCGTGCAAATTAGCTTGATAAGACTAATGAATCAGATCCCCAGAAAGGATAATCTCCTTAAAAGATTAAAAATCAGCTTTTAAGCCTGATATTACTCAATCCTTGAGATTGACCTTAAAGATTGAGAATTACAAACTCATGGAATTCGATGATATCTAAACTCGAGCTTGAACGAGAAAATATTTTGATCAAAAATACAAACCGATTTGTTTTCTGAAAAACCATTTTCAATGCGTTCATTACCATTGAACGTAAAATCCTAGGAATTCACTAAGAATTCATTAGGTCACCTGAACCAAATCGGGTGTCAACCGTAAGAACGGTGGTTGCATAGCATGGTCAGAGACAGGACCTTGTGCCAGACCAAAAAAATCATAGGATGATCTTTACTATTGCTCCTACCAAGGATAGTTCTAGCATCCGACACGTTTTTAGACCATGAACAAATGCATGTCATTAGACATTGCCTTAACAGTTTCTTGTTCATCGCTTTCCTTTACAACCGGACGGTAGTTTACCGAAAGGTAATATACGGAACAAGTAAACTGGATGTGTGCTTTCCGATACCAGGATAGCAGTGGATTACACGAACCTAAAAGTTTTAAGCCAAAATATTAATCCACAAATATATTTTGCAACACCAAAGAATGGATTAAATCAGAAAACTTGTTTAGGGTAAAATCTAGCTTGAATTTTTAAAAGATCAAATGTTTTCATAAAGATCCAATTTCCTAAAGGATCTACATTTTTATAGTCATGTGGGACTGTAAACCGCCTTTCAAATGTGCACTTTGCTTTGGAAACCGAAAGTAAATCGGCTATTTGATTGTAAGTGTCGTTGACCTAAACCCAAGGCAACTGTGGATGACACACCCACCTTTAACTATGGTTCTATCGTTACTATCATTATTTATACCGCCATATCAAAATCACTGATGTACAAAGTGTGAAGAATAAAGAAGTGATTCGTGTGATGTATTATAATTTCAAGTTATGTATTGCTTGAGGACAAGCAACGTTCAAGTGTGGGGATATTTGATAGTGCTCCAAATGAACATATATTTAGTAGCAATATCCTCCCAATATGTAAATTATTTAGTTGTAATTGTTCCATATTCAAGTAATATTCGTTTATATTTAATAAGTGCGAAGACAAAAGGCGAAAACGAAGAATTGAAGACACAAAGGTCCAAAATGCTCAAATGTACAAAGATACAATTAAAGTGGTTCAAATTATTGATAAAGAACGTCTAAAAATGACAAGAGTACAAGTTGCGGAACGCAAAGTACACGATATAAAATAGTACGAAAGGACGTCCGAAAATCCGGAACCGGGACCCGAGCCAAGAAGAAACGCCCGACGCAATGGACCAAAAATATCTAGTCTACTATGCACATAAATATAATATAATATATAAATAATTATTAAAATTATTTATATTTTATATATATTTAATAAATATGTCGACGAACAAGAAAACAAAAATGATTGAGCTGGATTCTGGTGGCCATGCGAGTCGCATGGCAAATAGGCATAAACCCATGCGAGTCGCATGAGGATCAGAATCAGCTCACATTCTATAAATTGCCAGTTTTTCGTTCGTTTTTAACACCACACACACAAATACATAATAATACTCCATAAGATAATAAATATATATATATATATATATATATATATAGTATAGATTAGTGTTATATTAGATTAGTTTGGGTTATGTAAAGGTTATTTTTACGAGTTTTTAAAGTCGGAGCTCTGTCCGTGTACCACTACGCGATAAATAATCAATGTAAGCTATGTTCTCCTTTTTAAATTAATGTCTCGTACTTAAGTTATTATTATGCTTATTTGAGCTAAAGTAATCATGATGTTGGACTAAATATTAAAGACGGGGTTATTGGGCTTTGTACCTTAATTGGGGTTTGGACAAAAGAACGACACTTGTGGAAACTAGACTATGGGCTATTAATGGGCTTTATATTTGTTTAACTAAATGAAAGTTTGTTAATGTTAATATAAAGATTTACAATTGGGCGTCCCTATAAATTACCATATACACTCGATCGGACACGATGGGCGGGGTATTTATATGTACGAATAATCGTTCATTTAACCGGACACGGGAATGGATTAATAGCCACTAGAATAATTAAAACAGGGGTGAAATTACATTCAAGGGTAATTGGTGTAATTGTTAACAAAGTAGTAAAACCTTGGTTTACACGCAGTCGATAACCTGGTGTATTCATTAAACAAAGTATTAAAACCTTGTTACAATTCGAATCCCCAATTAGTTGGAATATTTAACTTCGGGTATAATAATAATTTGACGAGGACACTTGCACTTTATATTTATGACTGATGGACTGTTATGGACGAAAACCAGACGGACATATTAAATAATCCAGGACAAAGGACAATTAACCCATGGGCATAAAACTAAAATCAACACGTCAAACATCATGATTACGGAAGTTTAAATAAGCATAATTCTTTTATTTCATATTTAATTTCCTTTATTTTATATTTAATTGCACTTCTAATTATCGCACTTTTATTTATTGTTATTTAATCGCACTTTTAATTATCGTACTTTTTAATTATCGCAATTTTATTTTATCGCATTTTTATTATTCGCAATTTCATTATCGTTATTTACTTTACGCTTTAATTTAAGTCTTGTATTTATTTTATATTAGGTTTTAACTGCGACTAAAATCTTAAAATCGACAAACCGGTCATTAAACGGTAAAACCCTCACTTTTATATATTATTATATATATATTTATATATTTTTGTACAAATATAATTATATAAAAATAAGTGTTTCATAAGCCCGTCTCCCTGTGGAACGAACCGGACTTACTAAAAACTATACTACTCCGCGACTAGGTACACTGCCTATTGTGTTGTAGCAAGGTTTTGGTATATCCATTTTGTAAATATTTAATTAAAACTTGTTAAATTTTGTAGCATTCCGTATTAAAAATATACACTATTTCGTAACCCCGTGCTACCACATCAGAGCCTCATCTTGGGCTACTCTGATCTGGTTGTTGAGGTTCGAATGGATGGTGATGTTCAGTGCCCGAACACGAAGAGGTGCCGTCCTCTCCTTTCGGCTTAAAGCGTCAGCTACAACATTGGCCTTGACAGGGTGATAACGGAGTTCACAATCGTAGTCGTTGAACATCTCGATCCATCGACGCTGTCACATATTCAGTTGCTTCTGATCAAAGATGTGCTGGAGACTCTTGTGATCGGTGAAGATAGTGCTCTTAGTTCCATACAAATAGTGTCTCCACAATTTGAGTGCAAAGACAACGGCTCCAAGTTCAAGATCATGTGTAGTGTAGTTCCGCTCGTGAATCTTCAATTGGTAGGAGGCATAGGCAATAACTTTTGATCGTTGCATCAGTACACAACCAAAACCACTCTTCGATGCATCACAATAAACAACAAAGTCGTCACTGCCCTCAGGAAGTGATAGGATAGGTGTGGTGGTTAACTTCTTCTTCAAAGTTTGGAATGCTGATTCGTGTGTGGGTTCCCAAATGAACTTCATGCCCTTGTGAGTCAGCGCGGTCAAAGGACGTGCAATCAGAGAAAATCCTTCGATGAACCTTCGGTAGTAACCGGCGAGACCTAGGAATTGGTGAATATGCGTTGGAGTAGTGGGGGTCTCCCACTTGCTGATAGCTTCAATCTTGGCGGGGTCAACTTTGATACCCTGGTCGCTCACAACATGACCCAGAAACTGGACTTCCTTCAACCAAAATTCACACTTGGAGAATTTAGCGTAAAGTTGTTCTTGTCTTAAGAGTTCAAGCACTAGTCGCAGGTGTTGTTCATGCTCTTCTTCGCTCTTTGAGTAGATGAGGATATCATCTATGAAGACGATAACAAACTTATCCAAGTACGGCTTGCAGACACGATTCATGAGATCCATGAACATGGCAGGTGCATTGGTTAATCCGAATGGCATCACGAGGAACTCATAATGACCATAACGGGTCCTGAATGCAGTTTTCATCACGTCACTTTTCTTCACCCTCAGCTGGTGATATCCGGATTTCAGATCGATCTTTGAGTAGACACTCGATCCTTGTAGTTGATCAAAAAGATCGTCAATTCGTGGAAGAGGATACCGATTCTTGATAGTCAATTTGTTGAGTTCACGGTAGTCGATACACATACGGAAGGATCCATCCTTCTTCTTCTTCACAAACAACACAGGTGCATCCCAAGGCGAGAAACTTGGTTGGATAAATCCTCGATCAAGTAGTTCTTGTAGTTGGCTCTGTAATTCTTGCATCTCGGAAGGTGCGAGTCTATAAGGTGCGCGAGCTACAGGTGCAGCTCCTGGCACTAAATCAATCTGAAACTCTACTGCTCTCTGCGGCGGCAATCCAGGCAATTCCTCTGGGAAGACATCGGAAAATTCGTTCACAATTCGAACGTCGTTCGCGCTCTTCACCTCAGTTTCTACCGCTTTCACATGTGCTAGGACAGCAAAACGTCCCTTCTTCATAATCTTTTGTGCTTTCACGCAACTAATGAGGTTCAACTTCGAGGTACATCTCTCTCCGTAGATGATCAGTGGCTCACCATCTCCTTGCGGTATGCGAAGTGCTTTATCTCCACAGATAATATCGGCCCTTATCTTACTCAACCAATCCATATCGACGATCACGTCAAAACTTCCCAGTTTGATAGGTATCAAGTCAATTTCGAAATCTGCACCAGCTATGTTGATAATAGCTCCACGACTAATATGGTCAACCTTTTCATGTTTTCCATTGGCGACCTCGACAAGCATACTCTCTTTTAACGGGACTAATGACCAATTAATCTTATCGCAAAAATGTCTACATACATAACTTCTATCTGCACCAGTATCAAACAAGACAGAAGCTAAAAGATTGTTGATTTTGAATATACCTGTCACCAAGTCGGGATTCTCGCGTGCATCCCTTGCATTAACGTTGAAAGCTCTACCACGAGGTGGTCCACCATCTTTTCGCTTGTTTGGGCACGCATTTCTGAAATGGCCCGTCTGCCCGCATTCATAGCACTTTTTAGGTCCATTGGTATTCGGCTTCCCATTCAAAGTGGTGACCTTGCAGTCTTTCCTGATATGCCCAGCCCGTTGGAACTTCTCACAGACAACATTGCAATACCCAGTGTGGTGTTTGTAACACCTCTTGCATTGTGGTAAGGTTCCTTTGTAGTTCGTGTTAGAGTTGGTGTTGTTGTTGGGGTTGGGGTTTCCACCGTTGTTGTTTCCTCTGAAACCCTCATGTCGTTTCGTCGGGTTTTGATCATAGTTCCTTCCCCTGTTGTTGTTGTTATTATTATTATCCCACTTTCGCTTTTCGCTACTACCAGCTTCAAACTTAGCCTTCTCCGGCTCATCAATAATGATTTGGTTCATGAGAGTATGCGCCATGCGCATTGCTTCGGGAACATTCGGTGGTTTGGACGAGGTGACGTTTCCCTTAATGCTCTTAGGGAGTCCCCAGGAGTATCTTTCCATTCGTTTGAATTCCGGGGTGACCATGGTCGTACACATCAGGGCTAGTTCCAAAAATCTCCTGTTGTAACCATCAAGGTCGTTCCCAACGGCCTTTAACTGCATAAATTCGATTTCCATCTTCTGGATTTCGGTTCTCGGACAATACTCATCAATCATAGCAGCTTTGAATTCCTCCCATGGCGTAGCATACGCCTCATCAATGCCTTTCGCTTGAGCTAACGTGTTCCACCACGTTAATGCACCATCAGAAAACGTGCAAGATGCAAACTTAGTTTTGTTGTCCTCCGAATAGTTGCTAACTCGGAATACTGATTCAAGTTTCTCGAACCATCTGGTGAGACCAATCGATCCCTCAGTGCCGCTGAAGTTATGTGGTTTACAGCTCTGGAATTCCTTGTAAGTACACCCATTTCGAACGGGTGGGATAACCGGTGGTGGTGGCAGTGGAGCTTGTAGGTTTCTTTCTGCTAGGGCTGCGGCTACGCGTTCTTGGATCATCTCTTCAATTTGAGCAGTAGTAGGTGTGGATCGACCGTTAGCCATGATGCTCTAAACAAAAATTTTGACTCAAGTCAAAATCCAGTATTCAAATAGTAATAATATAGTATATAGTAACCAACATGGAATCAAAACATCACATGTTATTAAATAACGCATCTAGGTACAAATACCACAGAATCATCGCACAGTAATGTAAATAGAACCTTGTGCAAGAATTAAATAATGCAAAGTTCCATTCATTAATAATAATAAGTTTCATACATCTGAATAAGTTCGTACAATACATAGGTGAAACATAAAACTACAACTAGATTACATAACGAAATCTAAATACAAAAGTCCTACGGTGAAGGTGGGTGAAGGATGTCCATAACCTGAGTCATCTGCTCCTCAAGCTCAGCTACCCGAGCTCGGAGGATCTCTACCTCCCTTGTCAATTCCTCGACAGTGGGAGTTGGTGGGGCAGGCGGTGCTGGTGGTGCAGGTGG